>NC_090921.1:59806583-60431583 GCF_040938575.1 Ambystoma mexicanum | reverse complement strand
GGAAAACTGGCTCATCCCATTCATTGTAGGAAAATAAGGGAGGGAGGGAGGAAGAGCTTTCCCGACGCAGGCCACTATAGTTTGGAACAGGCTAGCCCTCATCCTTCAGAAAAAAACAAATCTCACATTTCCAGCTGCCCTTGATTCACAACATTGATCCATTCACTATTGGCAGCTCACTTATTTTTAATTGTCTTGGTCTTTAATTGCTGTCACCTTTCTATTGCACCAATGAGCCTTTCAGTAAATGTCTGCACTTTATAAAACCACATTAGCATAACAACATAACATAACATTGAGTAGGTGGTGTGGTAAGGGTGATGGGGTGAGGGGAGATGGTGGAGTGAGGCACTGGTGTTTTGTGGGTCTGGTGGCTAAAAGAGTGAGTTATGTGAGTGAGGTAAGGTGATGGTGTGAGGCTCTGTCTAAAGTGAGGTGGTGGGGTAATGGTTGGGTTGATGAGGTGGTGGGTTGTGCCGGAGTAGTTATGGAGAGTTGATAAGGTGGTGAGGTGAGGTTTGAGGTGGGTGAGATGGTGGGAGTGAGTACGGTGTGATTATGAAGTAGTGGTCTAAAAAGGGGTCAGATGATGTTTTGGAGGTGAGGTGGTGATGTGAGGTTTGGCGTGGTCAGGTACTGAATGAGGGAAGTGCGTTTGGGTAAGTGGTGTGGGTGACTTGAGGTGGTGGTAAGGTTGGGTGAGTGATGTGAGCTGAATAGGTTGGAAAAAGTGGTGTGGTGAAGTTGAGGCTGTGGTGGTGTGGTAAGGGAGGATTGCTCAGGGCGTGGGTAGTTCCGGTGGATGGGGTAAGGTGGTTGCAAGAGGTTTAGGGGATGTGGTGTGAATGAGTTAAGGTTATGTGGTGACATAAGGGTGCAATGTGAGAGAAGAGGTAGGGTGATGTTGGGTAAATTGAGGTGAATTTATGGTGTTGCGATGGATGGGATGAAGTGCTGATGTGTGAGGCGATTAGTGATGTTTTATGGTTGAGATGATGAAGTTGAGGGTGTGTAGGGTGAGGTGGGAATGGGTGTGGTGGTCAGTTAATGGGAGTGGGTTAGTTGATTGGCTCGTGGCGTGTGTTGCTGTAAGGGAGATTTCTCACACAAGTGCTAAATTCCCTCTACCTTAGAGCCCTCAAGCTCTTTCGCTATATGTTGGGGCTTTGAACTTTTTCATTTTCAATGTGTTTTACTTTTGTGTTCTGTGGTTATGGAGTTTTAAAACAACTCCATAGGCATCATCTTTTTCTGTGTCACACAGCACCTTCAGTGCAGAGGCACAGGGATGTCTTTCAGACTTCCCAAGGTTTTAATACCTTCTCTGGGACTGACTACTGTCTCCCAGAGCATGTAAAGTTAAATTGGTTTTATTAGTCTCTTTAAAGTTACTGACCCAGCACACACTATCTTCCTATAGAGTGCTGGAGGGGTTGCTTAGCTTCCCCTGAGTCAAAACACTCATGTAACAGTAAAATGTTACCTTTTCCTACTTTAAATGGCTGGTGGCAGTGGTTTAGATCAACTGCCATGATTTTTACCGACCACTAACAAAGGTAGCTAACAATTGGGACAGCCATGTTTTTCAATATGGAGCCTCAGACCTGTTTGTAAAAACAAACTCCGGTCATCTTTTTTCGCCATTTCTTTTAGGAAAAGTACTTATTGTGTTTGTCTCTGCGCGCCAAAACAGGTTAGGTCCATTTGTTTGTTGGCCTTTGGAGGGCTTCAGTGCTGAAGCCCTCCTCTGGCGCCTGAGTGTCTGGGGTGGACAGGATGTGAGAGCGGTGCCCGAAACTCCCTGTCCTTATTCTCCTAGTAGACCTGAATGCACTCTAGCGTGATTGGCCGGATGGCTGTCTGGAAAGGACAGCCACCATGCTGTTGTGAGTGACAGCCAGGCTGCAATGAATTGGGGAAAACTGTTTAAAAGCAGGTCTCTGGGACTTGGAAAGCAGAGTCGACCACTGGAACGAAAGAACCAAAGACAAGCTGAAGGAAGAGGACTGCTGCAGCTCCTGGATGAACGGTGAAGTCCTGATGCAGATCCCAATTGACTGAAACTCCAATCGACAGAGAAGATCTTCAAGGTTAACTTCTTCCCTTGAGTTTGGTGGGAACAACCAACTCGCAAGCCACCTGGACACCGTCCCCATCTGGTCGAATTTTCATCAGAGTGCTGTTGAAAACCGGATAGTCAGAGGGAAGGAAACCAGCTTTAAGGCACTCAGACCTTAAACCAACGTCTTGCTATAGCTTTTGGCCTCATCTCTGGGCAGTGAAGGAACCTCCCGACATCCTCCTTCTTGTCCCCATGGCTGAAGCTCAGGAACAGCGAGATCTGCTCGAACTTCCAGGAACAACTGCCTCAGCTACAGCTTTCTTCATTAACAAGGTACTGTGCAAACGTGGTCCGGAACTATTTTCGGCCATTGAGAAAGTGCCTGAAACTTTCCTCAACTACGAAGGCTTGTCCTTCCCTAAACATTCCTCAAACTTTTCACCTAGCCAAATCCTTCTAGAATCTGTGGCAAAGACTTAACCGTTATCTAGCAGAACTGTACTCTCCTATACAAAGACTCTGAACCATTGGCTTTGGCCCAGGCCTATGAGAAGAATTGCTGGTTGTAGTATTTAACTGAAACCCTTTGCCCTGCCTATGAATATATTTGGGCTGTCTATTCTTATTACCGTGTCTTTTTACCCCGTTTATAAGTATCTGAAGTGCCATTTTACTCCCACTTCACAGGAGCTAAAACTTGTTCATTAACTTACCTGTTGTATTTTTGTGGTTATTTGTGATATTGAGCTGCTTATGCTAGTGTAATGTTTTCAAACTGAGTGACTAAATACATGTGTATTCTTTTACCAAGAAACCTTGAGTGTTTGTCTGAATCGCTGTATTATTTGGTCCTTTGTGTAACTTGTTCTATTGCTCACTTGAACTCTTGAGATAAGTCCGTTTGCTCAGCCATTGCTACCACTTTACTGTGCAGTACAGGCTTGTACCAAAGGTGAAATTGTGCTTACACTTGTAGTCTTAATTGCATGTAGTGTTCCCAAAGGGTACTGCAGGTGATTCTGCCTAACAGTGGTCATGTCATGGATGTGTTATGGTGAGGTGGTGGATGAGGAGTTGTGGGGTGAGGAAGTGAGGTTGGATGAAGTGGTGAGTTGTGGGGGCAGACAGCAGTGATGGTATGAGAATGGCAGGATTGGATGTGTGCAATGAGGTGGTGTGTGGTGGGGTGGATTAAAGTAGTATGTGTGGATGAGCTGAAGATTGATAGATGAGGTGGTGGAGTGAAGGTGGTGGGGATAGAGAGAAGTGGTGGGGGTTGAATATGGAGTTGAAGGTTGTGTAGGTGTGGTGGCAGGGTCTGTTTTTATAAGTAGGTAAAGTGGTCTTGTGAATGGCCCTTCTGCCACCTGTTGACCTAGCAGCACATGGCTCTGCAGGAAAAGAGGGAAGGACTGTAAGCGGGATAACTGGAGAGGCAGATGGGAAGCCTGTGGTGTTGATGGGTGTATGTTAGAGGTTCCCGGGTCCTGTGTACCTTTGTGCTTCTATGGAGTAGGTGGAGATCCTCTGAAATATGTTATCCAGAAGGGGAGAGACCAAGATCTGAGAGGGTACATTTGATTTGGGTACTGTTACCCTCTGATGTAGGAGAGTGTAATAGGGCTAGAATAGAAGCTTAGTAGTAGCTTGATCATGTTCAAGTAGCATCAGCTATTCCTGTGGACGTCGTCAGTGTGTGATGTGCATGTGTGTGTAGTGTAAGGTCTGAGGAGATTGTAGAAGGGGACTGGCTAGTCGAGAGGAGGAGACACATGAAATGATGAATATTGAAGGAAGGAAATAGCTGGGGGTGCTCTCTGGAAGTGGGGTAGTATGTGCCTTCTGGTGAATACGTTGCTTTCTCAGAAGTTTACGGTGATAACCATTTGATTCCATTTCGCTGGTGTGAAGTCTTTCCAAGGGAGCCTGTTTCCCGATAAGTTGGTTGACATGGTGCATATGGGTTCCTATTAATTTCTGTACTTTAAAATGCACCTTCCTTGGGACACAGTTGAGGAGGCTGGGTGTATAGTTGGGTTGGGATCTGGTGCTGAACCTTGTTTCAGTTAGTTGGCAGGCTAGGTGTTTGGTGATTTCAGATGGTTAGCTGGGCTTCTGTACAGGTATATTTGCTCAGGGAGTTCTAGGAGGGAAAACAGTGTTATTTCTGGTTGTAGTTTGGTACCGTTTCTAGTGGGTCATTGCTGGATTTCAGTGTTCTCAACGGCAGGTCATGTGACAATTTCCCTCTTACGGATTCCCGATCCTAAAAGTTCCAGGAGTGCTGAGCGATGCATAGAGTGAATCCGTGTTTTAATGGGTGGCAGTGGAACGTGCACAGTGCAGGGGTCATGTGTAAGGAAAAAAACATTAAAGGTTCCTGGTACAGTCTCAATCCTACAGGTAATCAATATATTCAAATTAACAATTAATCAAGAGCATAAGTGGTGGACAGAACTGGTTGCACAAAATTACAACGCAGTATGTTACAAAAGTAGAACATTTATTTTCATACAAAATTCATCAATAACAATCGGTGCGTGAGACGAACAAGCCAGCAGACAGACCTGGTACACAGGAACCAAGTTGCCCAATAAACAACAGCGGCAGGATTGCACGTAGCCACCGGTGATCTAGCATGTTCTCCCCAAATTAAGAGAGACAACCATCACAGGGGGTCCACCGGAGTACCCTGCAGGCGCCCAAGTTCACCTACTGCAAACAGTTTGCAGATGTAGACATCAGGGATCCTCAAGCCGCATATAATGGTTCCACTCTCAAGTGATACGGTCGCCTGAAGAGGGATAAGAATCCCGTATGAACCCTGAGCTTACAGCCAAATTCACCCCTGGAGAAAGCCACCAACACAAAAAGGCATGAAAAGTGGGGCACATTTAGGAACCCATCTGTATCTTGAAGAAGGCTGGAGCCAGCAGAGGGCCATATTGAAAAGACCTGCAAAGGCCGGCCGAAACATGTGTAGACTACTTGATTATTGTTCAGCAAGAGGCACACCATCACACTTATTGGGTGTACAGGAAGTTGCCAGTAAAGTTGTTTTGTGTTTAGCCTTCATTTGAAAGAAGGCATCTAGAGAATGTTTACATTGATGCTGAAGTATGAACATAGGAATGAATAGGTACGCCAGAGCAAATAGATTGAATGGAGTTGGGGTAACCAACTGTTGAATGTGCCTTTGAAATGAAAATGTGTTTAAGCTCTGTGATTACCAATTGTTATTGATGCATTGTGTATGAAAATAAATGTTCCACTTTTGTAATACACTGGGTTGTAATTTCCACAACGTGTGGTCTTGTTCAATAGCATTTTTGAATATAGTGATGTGTAAGGACTATTCTATTTGGAACATGTTGTGAACTCTTTGTAGTCTGTTGAGTAGATATTCTGGGAGTACAAGGCAGAGGCCCTTTGGGTAGTTGAGTCTTGATAGCACTAGAGAGATAACTGCCATGGCCCTGCGTGGGAAGGCCATTTAGGACATACTGTGCTGTGGGGTATTTTTTAAGTACATGCTGTAATTCCTTAATGAATGCAAACAGGTGTGCTGGGTTTATTTGCCTTTGAGAATGGGACTCATACCATTTAGAGGTTGCAAAGGGTGCTTGGAAAGGCAATCCATGCACAGACAGAATCTACCAGATCAGCAGATCTGATATTCAGAATCTAGAACCTCTCTCAGGTCATTTCTAATGTTTCCACTTATTGTCTGAAAGTAACTTATATCTGAAACAGATACTTCTTCAATTTAGGGTCCCTTTCATTCAAGTAGAAACTCATCTTTTGTATAATGCGCCTGATAAAATGGTGCCCTTCTCAATGAAGTCCCCATCCACAAGTGGACGGTGAAAACACCAGCTTCTTTAAAATTGATTCCCTCCCGTGAGGTCTCCCCCCCCCACACCCCAACAATCCTCTGTACTGGGCATCAGCACCCTAGTAGCCCTTGTCCCTCATTGCAAGCTACCCTGCTCCCCTCCTGTGATATCTTCCCCCATACCCCGCCTATCCTCTGTACTGGGCATCAGCACCCTAGTAGCCCTGAGCCCTCTTTGCAAGCTACCCTGCTCCCCTCCTGTGATGTCTCCCCCCCACACCCCAACAATCCTCTGTACTTGGCATCAGCACCCTAGTAGCCCTGAGCCCTCTTTGCAAGCTACCCTGCTCCCCTCCTGTGATGGCTTCCCCCATACCCCGCCTATCCTCTGTACTGGGCATCAGCACCCTAGTAGCCCTGAGCCCTCTTTGCAAGCTACCCTGCTTATCTCCTGTGAAGTCTTCCCCCACACCACAACAATACTCTCTACAGGGCTTCAGCAACCTAGTAGCCCTGAGCCCTCTTTGCAAGCTACCCTGATCCCCTCCTGTGATGGCTTCCCCCATACCCCGCCTATCCTCTGTACTGGGCATCAGCACCCTAGTAGCCCTGAGCCCTCTTTGCAAGCTACCCTGCTCCCCTCCTGTGATGTCTTCCCCCACACCCCGCCTATCCTCTGTACTGGGAATCAGCACCCTAGTAGCCCTGAGCCCTCTTTGCAAGCTACCCTGCTCCCCTCCTGTGATGTCTTCCCCCACACCCTAATTATCCTCTGTACTGGGCATCAGCACCCTAGTAGCCCTGAGCCCTCTTTGCAAGCTACCCTGCTCCCCTCCTGTGATGTCTTCCCCCACACCCTAATTATCCTCTGTACTGGGCATCAGCACCCTAGTAGCCCTGAGCCCTCTTTGCAAGCTACCCTGCTCCCCTCCTGTGATATCTTCCCCCACACTCCGCCTATCCTCTGTACTGGGCATCAGCACCCTAGTAGCCCTGAGCCCTCTTTGCAAGCTATCATGAATCACTGATGTGATAAAGGAAAGGGTGCTCTCACAAACTTTCTTTACCACCGTTTAGAAGCATTGGAGTTGGAAAGGGAAAAGGGAAAATGAGTGAAACACATCCTGAGATGGTCCTGCCGTGCCCACGCAGCCAGTGTGATGCACCTTTACCTGGGAGAGCTCTAGCCCAGGCCATAGCTCTTCCCATTATGACCAATGGGTATCCCTTGTACAGCTCTTAGGCGTTAGTCACTACATAAATAAAAATAAAATACTTAGTAAAATAAAAATACAAAACAACAGGGTTTAAGAAATGACTTATGTTCATCAGAATGGTTGTTGGTGGAGGCAGTGTGAGGGGGTGAGGGTATGTGGGTTGAGTGAGTGAGTGATGTGGGTTTGGTGGGGTACATTTGGGTGAGTTAGTGACATGAGATGGTGATGTGAGATTTCAAGGGTGGGTATAGTGGATGGTTTATCAGTGGTGGTAGAGTTAGGAAATGTGATGGGTTGGTAGGTTGAGGGTGGAGTGTGTGGGTTGCTGTGGTGGCATGTGGTTGATGCGAGGGGGCGGGTGAGGCGGTAGGGTAAGGGCGTGTGGGTATTGAGATTTGGTAGTAAGTTTATTGAGAGCATGAGATATTGGGGAGTTTGAGATGATGGTCCAAGAGTGGGATGAAGTGGCAGTGTAAGGATGTGGAAGTGGGATAAGAAAATGGGTATGTTGGTGAGGCTTTGAAATTGGAAGAAGTGAGTTGATGGGTCATCTGGACAGGCAGATGTGAAGGTGTGAGGCTGGGCTGTATGGATGAGGTGGTGGTGTGAGTTTGGGTGAAATTAGGTGGTTGGATTGTATTAGTGAGTGGGATAGGATAAGGATTATGTGGCAAGCTTAGTTATGGGTGAGGCAGTGGGTGATGGATGGAGTGCGGTGGTGTGATGTTAGGGGTGGTGAGTTGGTGTGAGGTTTTGTGGTTGATGTGGAATGGAGTGCGGGGTGAGGTAATGTGATGAAGGTAATTGAGATGGAATGGGGTGAGGCCTGAGGAGAAGGTGGAAAAGGTGAGGTAATGAGTTGGGCCCAGTTGGTCGGGTGATGTGGTGGTGTGAGGTTAGGTGGGTGGTGTTGAAGGATGAGTTGGGCCTAGTTGGTCGGGTGATGTGGTGGTGTGAGGTTGGGTGCATGGTGTTGTAGGATGAGCGAGATGAGGTGGCTAGGTAGAGGTGTATGTGGGGTGAATTTTTTGAATGAGGGTGTGGGTGGCTTCAGGAAGTGATGTGATGTGATATTGGGGGTAGATACATTGAGTGAGGTGTTGTGGTTGAGGAGAGGTAGTATGAAATGGAGGGATGAGCTGGGTGCTGGGGGTGAGGTGGTGGGCTAATGCTGGTAGCGATGTGGTGCAGTTACAGTGAGGCTTGTGGTGTGGTTAGAGGAGAGGTGAAGTTGTGATGAGTGTTGGTGGGGTAGGGTTGAGGGGAGAGGCAGACCAACCACAGGGAAGGTAACCAGAGTGAGGGAAAGAGGGGGGACAGAAGAGACACAGGGAAGGTAACCAGAGTGAGGGAAAGAGGGGGAGGCAGAACAGACAGAGGGAAGGTAACCAGAGTGAGGGAAAGAGGGGGGGGAGAATAGACACAAGGAAGGTAACCAAAGTGGGGGGAAAAAGGGAGAGGCAGAACAGACACAGAGAATGTAACCAGAGTGAGAGAAAGAGGGGAGAGGCAGAACAGACACAGGGAAGGTAACCAGAGTGAGGGAAAGAGGGGGAGGCAGATTCGGCATGGGGAAGGTAACCAGAGTGAGGGAAAGAGGGGGAGGCAGAACAGACACAGGGAAGGTAACCAGAGTGAGGGAAAGAGGGGGGGGAGAATAGACATAAGGAAGGTACCCAAAGTGGGGGGAAAAAGGGAGAGGCAGAACAGACACAGAGAAGGTAACCAGAGTGAGGGAAAGAGGGGAGAGGCAGAACAGACACAGGGAAGGTAACCAGAGTGAGGGAAAGAGCGGGAGGCAGATTCGGCATGGGGAAGGTAACCAGAGTGAGGGAAAGAGGGGGAGGCAGAACAGACACAGGGAAGGTAACCAGAGTGAGGGAAAGGGGGAGGCAGAATAGACACACGGAAGATAACCAAAGTGGGGGGGGGGAAGGGAGAGGCAGAACAGACAGAAAGAAGGTAACCAGAGTGAGGGAAAGAGGGCAGAGGCAGAACAGACACAGGGAAGGTAGCCAGAGTGAGGGAAATAGGGGACAGAACAGACACAGGGAAGGTAACCAGAGAAAGGGAAAAGTAGGGGAGGCAGGCCAGACACATGGAATGTAACCAGAGTGAGGGAAAGAGGGTTTTGGATCCCTGGCTGGTGCTGACAGCAGGGATTGAGGACATGCCGAGCGGGGCATACAGGCCCTGAGCTGTGGGAAGCAGAGGCAAAGAAAAATCATGTCACACTAGATGGCTTTCATGTCCCGGACCTGCCGTCATCCAGCCTTGCGGGTCCTTTATTCGCACAGTGACATGACGTGCGAATAAAGGACCCACGCCTGTGCTCTTGGAGCAGTTCTCATCTCTAACAGTGGGTACATTTGACATGGCGGCCATTTGTGTTATTTCCAGCATTTTCTATTATTGTATTTATGTATTTTAACATGTTATGGAGAACATTCCTGGCACTAATGCAGCAGAAAACCTTACAATTAAAATATATATAACATAAATGTGGACTTCACAAAATAAATAGAATAACAATATTATAAAGAACATAACACACAAACCCACATTAATATGATTTAGGGTAGGCAGTTTGAAACACACGCATCTTAAGAGCAAAGAAAAAGGTGGAAGAAAGAGTGCAGATGGACGCCTCACCTGTCTTCTGTCGGTGGTCAGCAGTGTTTCTGTCCCCCGTCAGTGGCGTCTCTGTCTCCGTCAGTAGTGTCTCTGTCCCCCGTCAGTGGCATCCCTGTCCCCTCTCAGTGGTCAGCAGTGTCTATGTCCCTTGTCAGTGGTGCCTCTGCCCCCTGTAAGTGACCAGCGGCATCTCTGCCCCCTGTCAGCAGCACCTCTGTCGCCTGTCAGTGGTCAGCAGTGTCTCTGTCCCCTGTCAGTGGTGCCTCTGCCCCCTGTAAGTGGTCAGTGGTGTCTCTGTCCCCCTGTCATGGTGCTACTGTTTCCCATCAGTGGTGTCTCTGTTTCCTGTCACTGGTCAGCAGTGTCTCTGCCCCCTCTCCGTGGTGTCTCTGTCCCCTGTCAGCGATGTCTCTGTTCCTGTCAGTGGTGTCTCTGTCTCCCGTCAGTTGTGTCTCTGTCCCCTTTCAGTGGTCAATGGTGTCTCTGTCCTCCGTCAATGACGTCTCTGTCTGTCCCTTGTTAGTGGTGTCTCTGTCCCCTGTGAGTGGTGTCTCTGTCCCCCATGAGTGGTGTCTCTGTCCCTGTCAGCAGTGTCTCTGTCCCTCATCAGCAGTGTCTCTGTTCCCGTTCAGTGGTCAGCGGTGTCGTTGGCCCCTGTCAGTGGTGTCTCTGTCCTCTTTAGAGGTCAATGGTGTCTCTGTCCCCTGCCAGTGGTGCTTCCGTCCCCTGTCAGTGGTCAGCTTTGGTTCCGAACCTTGTCATTTGTGTCTATGTCCCATGTTAGTGGTCAGCAGTGTCTCTGTCCCTGTCAGAAGTGTATCTGTCCCCTGTCAGTGGTCAGCAGTGGCTCTGACCCCTGTCAGTGGCAAGCAGTGTCTCTGTCCCCTGCCAGTGGTCATCAGTGTCTCTGTCCCTGTCAGCGGTGTTTCTGTCCCTTGTCAGTGATTAGTGGTGTTGTTGTTCCCCATTAGTGGTGTCTCTGTCCCCTGTCAGTGCTAAGTTGTGTCTCTGGCCCCTGTCAGTGGTGTCCCTGTCCCCTTTAGAGATCAATGGTGTCTCTGTCCCGTCAGTGGTGTCTCTGTCCCCTGTCAGTGGTCAGCAGTGGTTCTGACCCTGTCATTTGTGTCTCTGTCCCATGTCAGTGGTCAGCTGTGTCTCTGTCCCTGTCAGCGGTGTCTCTGTCCCCTGTCAGTGGCCAGCAGTGGCTCTAACCCCCATCAGTGGTCAGCATTGTTTCTCTCCCCTGTAAGCGGTCAGCGACATCTCTGTCCCTTGTCAGTGATGAGTGGTGTTGCTGTCCCCCGTTAGCGGTGTCTCTGTCACCTGTCAGTGGTCAGTGTTGTTTCTGTCCCCCGTCAGTGGCATCTCTGTCCCCCATCAGTGGTGTCTCTTTCCCCTTCAGTGGTGTCTCTGTCTCCTGTCAGTGGTTCGTCTGTCCCCCATAAGTGATGCCTGTGTCCCCCTTCAGCAGTGTATTTGACCCCATTAGCAGTGTCTCTGTTCTCTGTCAGTGGTCAGCAGTGTCTTTGTCCCCTGTCAGCGGTGTCTCTGGCCCCTGTCAGTGGTGTCTCTGTCCCCTTTAGAGGTCAACGGTGTCTCTGTCACTGTCAGTGGTGTCTCTGTCCCCTGTCAGTGGCCAGCAGTGGCTCTGACCCCCGTCAGTGGTCAGCAGTGTCTCTGTCCCCTTTCAGTGGTCAGCAGTGTCTCTGTATCTGTCAGCAGTGTCTCTGTCCCTTGTGAGTGATGAGTGGTGTTGCTGTCCCCCGTTAGCAGTGTCTCTGTCCCCTGTCAGTGGTCAGTGTTGTCTCTGTCCCCCTTCAGTGGTGTCTCTGTCCCCCTTCAGTGGTGTCTCTGTCCCTTGTCAGTGGTCAGTAGTGTCTCTGTCCCCCTTCAGTGGTGTCTCTGTCCCCCTTCAGTGGTGTCTCTGTCCCGTCAGTGGTCAGCGGTGTCTCTGTCCCCCTTCAGTGGTGTCTCTGTCCCCCTTTAGTGGTGTCTCCGTCCCCTGTCAGTGGTCAGCAGTGTCTCTGTCCCCGTCAGTGGTGTCTCTGTCCCCTGTCAGTGGTCAGTGGTGTCTCTGTCCCCTGTCAGTGTTGTCTCTGTGCCCCGTAAGGGTTACCTCTGTCCCCCTTGTCAGTGGCGTCTCTGTCCCCCATCAGTGGTGTCTCTGTCCCCCTTCAGTGGTATCTCTGTCCCCTGTCAGTGATCAGTGGTGTCTCTGTCCCCATCAGCGGTGTCTCTGTCCCCCTTCAGTGGTATCTCTGTCCCCTGTCAGTGGTCATTGGTGTCTCTGTCCCCTGTCAGTGTTGTCTCTGTGTCCCTCCGTCAGTGGTGTCTCTGTCTCCCATCAGTGGTGTCTCTGTCCCCTGTCAGTGGTCAGCAGTGGTTCTGACCCTGTCATTTGTGTCTCTGTCCCATGTCAGTGGTCATTGGTATCTTGTCCCTGTCAGTGGCGTCTCTGTCCCCTGTGAGTGGTCAGCAGTGTCTCTGTCCCTGTCAGTGGTGTCTCTGTCCCCTGTCAGTGGTCAGCAGTGGTTCTGAACCTGTCATTGGTGTCTCTGTCCCCTGTCAGTGGTCAGCAGTGTCTCTGTCCCCCATCAGTGGTGTCTCTGTCCCCCGTCAGTGGTGTCTCTGGCAGTGCCCATGTCTAAACTGTGCTCATGGGTGCACATGAAGCAGGAGGGGTGTGGGGGGTCGGTCCGGACACTTCCAGCCCGGACTCGTGGTGGGGCGGGGGGGGGGCACTTGGTCAGTCTTTCATTTCACTCTAGCTTTGATTTTTAAGCAACGCATTGGTCATAAGCAGCAGTCTCATTAGTGACTGCAAGAGACAGCTACCCAGTCCTGGATTACAAATGCGCATGATGTGGACTTGCACCCCGACAGTCCTGCATTAATAAGTTGTACAGGAATGTTGGACGTGCTGAGCCCCCGAGGACCTAGAGAGCAGTCTTGGGGTGCTCTGGTTCAGCATTGCAAGAAACATGAGTGTGCACGAGGTGGCTGAGTGCCTGCTTTGCCAGTGTAAGGTGTGCGCTAGAGTTGCCATGCTCGAGGTGTCTGAGTGTCGAGTGCTCCAGGGGTGTGTATTTAAGCTGCACGTGTATATCCTGATTCCCCCAACCGGGCCATGTGCACGTGTATCTAGTGATCCAGGGATGTGTGTTTAGGCTGCACGTGTATATCCTAATTCCCCCCACGAGCCATGTGCACATGGAGCTAGTGCTCCAGGGATGTGTGTTTAGGCTGCATGTGTATATCCTAATTCCCCCCACGAGGCATGTGCACATGGAGCTAGTGCTCCAGGGATGTGTGTTTAGACCGCACGTGTATTTCCTAATTCACCCCATGGGGCCATGTGCATGTGGTCTAGTGCTCCATGGATGTGTGTTTAGGCCGCACGTGTATATCCTAATTTACCCCATGGGGCCATGTGCACGTGGATCTAGTGCTCCAGGGATGTGTGTTTAGGCTGCACGTGTTTTTCCTAATTCCCCCCGGGCCATTTGCACACGGATCTAGTGCTCCAGGGATTTGTGTTTAGGCTGCACGTGCATATCCTAATTCACCCCATGGGGCCATGTGCACGTGGATCTAGTGCTCCAGGGATGTGTGTTTAGGCTGCACCCCATGGGGCCATGTGCACGCGGATCTAGTGCTCCAGGGATGTGTGTTTAGGCTGCACCCCATGGGGTCATGTGCATGTGGATCTAGTGCTCCAGGGGTGTGTGTTTAGGCTGCACCCCATGGGGCCATGTGCACGTGGATCTAGTGCTCCAGGGGTGTGTGTTTAGGCTGCACCCCATGGGGCCATGTACACGTGGATCTAGTGCTCCAGGGATGTGTGCTTAGGGTGCACCCCATGGGGCCATGTGCACGCGGATCTAGTGCTCCAGGGCTGTGTGTTTAGGCTGCACCCCATGGGGCTATGTGCACGTGGATCTAGTGCTGCAGGGATGTGTGTTTAGGCTGCACCCCATGGGGTCATGCGCATGTGAATCTGGTGCTCCATGGATGTGTGTTAGGGCTGCACATGCATATCCTAATTCACCCCATGGGGCATTGTGCACATGGATCTAGTGCTCAGGGATGTGTGTTTAGGCTGCACCCCATGAGGCCATGTGCACATGGATCTAGTGCTCCAGGGATGTGTGTTTAGGCTGCGCGTGTATTTCCTAATTCACCCCACGGGGCATTGTGCATGTGGATTTAGTGCTCCAGGGATGTGTGTTAGGGCTGCACCCCATGGGGCCATGAGCACATGGATCTAGTGCTCAGGGATGTGTGTTTAGGCTGCACCCCATGTGGCCATGTGCACATGGATCTAGTGCTCCAGGGATGTGTGTTTAGGCTGCACCCCATGGGGCCATGTGCACGTGGATCTAGTGCTCGTGGGGTGTGTGTTTAGGCTGCGCGTGTATTTCCTAATTCACCCCACGGGGCATTGTGCACATGGATCTAGTGCTCCAGGGATGAGTTTTTAGGCAGCACCCCATGGGGCCATGTGCATGTGGATCTAGTGCACCAGGGATGTGTGTTTAGCCTGCACGTGTATATCCTAAGTCTGACAGGTCTCCTCTCCCTCTGATTCTTATGCAGTGGATAAAAGGAGTACCACTCTGTCTGGCAAAATTTGTTATTCACTGATCCATGAAGCTATGGACACTCACTGGGATGGAGTGAAGTTTACGCCTCGTGCCAGGAAGGCAGACTCTAGGGGGGCTGTGGGAGGGGGGCATGGGGGCCCGAGGTGATGGCTGGTGATGTCTTGCTCCCTTCCCTGACCGCTCATCGGGAGACATAGCAGACGTGGCAAACAGACATAATGCACAGACTGACCCCCCCCACGAGAGCCATTGTCCCCCTCCCCACTCCCCCACACAACAGCCTGCCTGTTCTCTCTGCCCCATCTCTGCCCCATCTCTGCCTTCCTTTCAGAGGCATCCCCCAGCCTACCTATAGAGCAGTGAGCAGCTGCCCATGGCTGCTTTCATTCTGGGAATCTGGGATATAAATCCTGACCCTAGGGGGGGGCACCATCTCAGAGGAACACAGAGTCGCCCGTCCTGGGCTTTCCTTTTACAACCCATGTTGGTATTGGGTCAGAAAGTATAGTTCATTCAATTGACGTTAAGTAAGACTACAGAACCCAGAATGCATTTGTTAAATGGCTGCGCAGGCTGAATAATGCATGTCCCTGGCAGTGTCTGGTCACCCTACCTGTCCATCTTGGAAGAGGTAAGTCAATTCAGAGGTAAATCTCTTACCAACAATCAGCGCCATTAGCCAGTGAAACAGGGCTGCGCTCTTCATGGCGAGAGGGTTCTGGCTTTCTGTGTGAATCCCTCTCCCGTCTCGCTCAAGCACACTGATCCGCGAGCTCAGTTCCTTAAAGTAACGCCCACCCAATGAAAATCATTCCTTGTGATGAGCTGGTCAACTGGACCAATCACTGTGGAACATTTCGACATTATAGTGTTTGACTTTTAATTCTGGAAAATTCCCATCATTTCTTTCCAAACTAGCTTGGCTTTAGCCCAACCTATTCTCAGAAAAGCAAACAGGATGTAGGCTTTAAGGACAGGCACCGTGGTCTTATATAATGCAAGAGTTACCTGAATGGCGACAATATCCAGGGATGCAGGAAACTGAAGGGAACATATTTAAACATAACATATTTGTGTATGTAAGTTACGGATTTCTGAAGAGCAAGCCTAGCTGGAAAGCAACAGAGCGCTGTACGCATGAGGCTGTAACTGATGATCCCCCCCTTTACTTTGCCTACTACATTTACTTCTTCAAGCATTTACTCCTTACCTTTACTTCACCTTCTAAATATACTTCAAGCATTTACTCCTTACCTTTACTTTGCCTACTACATTTACTTCTTCAAGCATTTCTCATTACCTTTACTTCCCCTTCTACATATACTTCAAGCATTTACTCCTTACCTTTATTTCGCCTTCTACATTTACTTCTTCACGCATTTACTCCTTACCGTTATTTCGCCTTCTACATCTACTTCTTCAAGCATTTACTCCTTACCTTAACTTCACCTTCTACATTTACTTCTTAAAGCATTTACTCCTTACCGTTATTTCGCCTTCTACATTTACTTCTTCAAGCATGTACTCCTTACCTTTACTTCACCTTCTACATTTACTTCTTCAAGCATTTACTCCTTATCTTTACTTCTCCTCCTACATATACTTCTTCATGCATTTACTCCTTACTTCCCCATCTACATTTACTTCTTCACGCATTTACTCCTTATCTTTACTTCGCCTTCTACATCCTCTTCTTCAAGAAGTTACTCCTTATCTTTATTTTGCCTTCTGCATTTACTTCTTCATGCATTTACTCCTTATCCTTACTGCCCCTTCTACATATACTTCAAGCATTTACTCCTTATCTTTACTTCCCCTTCTACATATACTTCAAGCATTTACTCCTTACCTTTACTTCTCCTTGTACATTTACTTCTTCAAGCATTTACTCCTTACCTTTACTTTGCCTTCTACATTTACTTCTTGAGCATTTCCCCCTTACCTTTACTTCACTCTCTACATTTACTTCTTCAAGCATGTACTCCTTACCTTTACTTTGCATTCTACATTTAGTTCTTCAAGCATTTGCTCCTTACCCTTACTTCGCCTTCTACATTTACTTCTTCAAGCATGTACTCCTTACCTTTACTTCACCTTCTACATTTACTTCTTAAAGCATTTACTCCTTACCGTTATTTCGCCTTCTACATTTACTTCTTCAAGCATTTACTCCTTACCTTTACTTCACCTTCTACATTTACTTCTTCAAGCAGTTACTCCTTACCTTTACTTCATCTTCTACATTTACTTCTTCAAGCATTTACTCCTTATCTTTACTTCCCCTTCTACATATACTTCAAGCATTTACTCCTTACCTTTACTTCTCCTTGTACATTTACTTCTTCAAGCATTTACTCCTTACCTTTACTTTGCCTTCTACATTTACTTCTTGAGCATTTCCCCCTTACCTTTACTTCACATTCTACATTTACTTCTTCAAGCATGTACTCCTTACCTTTACTTTGCATTCTACATTTACTTCTTCAAGCATTTACTCCTTACCCTTACTTCGCCTTCTACATTTACTTCTTCAAGCATGTACTCCTTACCTTTACTTCACCTTCTACATTTACTTCTTAAAGCATTTACTCCTTATCTTTACTTCGCCTTCTACATTTACTTCTTCAACCATTTACTCCTTATCTTTACTTCTTCTAAAAGGCAATACATCTGCCACCTTTCTGCCAATTTTCACAGAATCCCCAGTGGAGCCCTATGGACACCAAATAAGTGGGGACTAACTCTGCCACCACCACTTCTAATCCCACGGTTATATTTTTGTACCAAGTGGCGGTAACGGTATTACAGCTGGGTGGTATCTCAGCGGATTTACTGACAAGACAAAACCAAACTTGTAATGAGCCCAAATTGTGTCAGTTTAGGCATTACATACTAAGCCAATAGAGGGCACTTTTGGGTTGGAGAAAGAGTAGGGGAATAACAACCTGTCGACGATCTCTCGGATGGTGCAGAGGTGGTGCAGGAGGATGCATACATTGAGCCAGCAAGTCTTTCACACGAGGAAGAGGGATTTTTTAAAAACAGATCTGAGTATTTCCAGGGTTGTTCCAGGTGCCATGTTCCTTGATGCACAGGATATTCAATGAACTGTGCAGCCAAAATTAGTATTTCCACCTCCCAAAGAACAGTGTGCACCTGTTAAAAGACACTGGGGGTCATCAAGAGTTGGGCGGTAGCCCTTTAATCTGGCGGTAACTGTTTTAGCTCACTCAATACCGCTCCGCCAGATCCTGACTGTAAATCCTGCCGGAGCTATTAGAGACCCAGCACAAGTACAGCTGTGAAACCAGAGCTAATACCGCTGAAAATTCCCCCAGACAAATGCTGGAGGTAAAAGAACATATGTGACAGTAACAATGCCCCCCATGCAAACAATGCACAGAAGAGGCCCACAAAAAAACCCACCCATGCCCCACAAACCTTCCACAAAACGATGTAGCCATTAGGAGCAGGGAGGAGACAGCAATGAAGGCACAGGTGGAAACAATGCACACAAGATGCCCACATAAGACCTACCCATGCCCCACACACAATTCCCAACACCATGATGCCATTTGGAGCAGGGAGCCTTGGTGTGGACCTCTACATGCTACGCCAGGAACTATAGAGGCCTGACCACCAGCCCATGGCACAGGGAGCTGAGGGGATGGGGGTGCAGGAGAAGGAGGAGAAGGAGACCAACACCAGCAAGGCGGCCAGCCATCCCCAGGGTTAGGCCAACACCCTGGGCCCTGACTGATGGGCAGTTGGTATCTGAGTACAGGCTGGACAGGGCAAGTATCACCCAGTTGCTTGACACAATCCAAGGTGACATTGCTAGCCGGATTGCCATCAGCACTGCTGTGCCCCCACTCGTGAAGCTTGTGTCAGTCCTACAGTACCTTGGAACTGGCAGCTTCCAACACACAGTACCATGATGCATGGTATGGCCCAGTCCACATTCAGTGCCGTGCTGGGAGAGGTGCTGGATGCACTGCTGCGCCATGTGCATTAACACATAGCATTGCCTGCCACCCAGGCACTAGTGATCAAAGTGAAGTCACAGTTCTATGCCATTGCCCAAGTCCAGAACATGTTTGCAGCCCTAGACTGCACACAATTCGCACTTGTAGAACCCTGGGATCATGAGGCAGGCCACAGTAATCAGAAGCATTTCCATTCACTCAATGTGCGGATGACCTGTAGCCCAGACCTAACTATCACCCACTGCTACGCCCGCTACCGAGGATCCACCCACGACTCCATGGTGCTGCACAACAGCACACTGGCAGCCTACATGGAGAGGCAACAAGCCACACACACATGGATAGTGGGTGAGTACAAATCCTGAATTAAATGCATCCCAACCTACACCAGATTAAGCAGGGGCAGCCACAGAGGAATCATTGCATACCACCAGGAGACACAGCCAGCACAGCACCAGTTCCAATCATGTGTGGTACACGTCCCCCACACCAGAACACACAGAAGGTGAAGTGCACACACTTGTGAATTCACAATGCGCACACCTGAGGTTGCTGTGCCAAGGCCATTGATGGGTGTGCCATGGTGCTTACAATTATACATTGGATATACTTCAGACTAGTCTTGATACCTGGGATCGCTTGGTTTCACTTGTACAAGGGTCCAGTCATGGGTGGCATGCGATACGTCACAGGCACTGCACCCACAGTGCCCGTATGTCAGACATTCACACCAGGGAAGGTACGGGTGGACCTGTCACAATGCTATTTACAAGGGGGGGTGACTCACCTGCAACCTCCTGGGTGCCAGTGCCTGCCTCCGCTCTTCCCACTCCCTCAATTGTACTCAAGTCATTGAGGGTGGTGCACTGCTCCTCCCACGGTGTGAGCTCAGGTGGTGGTGGTGGCCCTCCTCCAGTCCCCAAGGGCTCACACCTATGCTGGGCCAGGAAGCCCAGAACATGGACCTGCAAGTCATTGAACCGCTTGTGGCACTCCTCTCCATCCCAGGGAACACAGCCCTCTGCTGTCACCTTCTGGCTGATGGATATCCGGATCTGCGTGTGCCACTGTGCGCCCGTCTTTTTCTGTAGTGGGCCATAGAGCCCATCCTGATGGCCTATTACCTCCTCCACCAGAATTGCCAGTTCAGTGTCTGAAAACGTGGATTTATGCACCCTGTCCAGGGCAGACTTGCCCCTGACACGCTCCTGAGACATTTTCCTCTGTTTTTCGGATGTGGGTAGCTTCCAGGGGCTGTGATTTTTGTCGGATTGTGATTTCCAAGATGGCGGCCACTTTGTTTCCCGTTCTGGCGCTGCCACATTTCCCGTGGCGCTATTACGGGTTCACAGCCACTGTTACTGCTGAACGCTATTTGCGATAACTCTAGTTATGTGTGCGTGGGCACACCAACTCATGATGGAGTGTTGTTTGCACCACACATTGCGGCATGAACACAAATACCGCTCAGTGGTATACGTACCCAGATACCGCTCAACTCGTGATGAGGCTCATTGTAAGGAAAGAGGATGGGAAGGCAACTGCACAGATGAAAATGCAGGGATAAACTCATGGAGACTGTCAGGACACATCTATTTTGGTACAAACTATTTGATGAGCGTCTCTGCCTGGCTCTGTCTACAGTTGGGAGAGTGGCGTTGGGGGCCATCTGACTCCATGCGCCAGTAGACAATGGGCTCAAGGGTAATATGGAGAGGATCACTAAGGCACTCTCACATTATCTGGGTCACGTGGCAGAGGATTTTCACATGGGTTCCAAACTACACCCTTCCCACAAGATGACATGAGTTAATCAGCTCTTTCACCAGACAGATTTTGCTGAAGGTCTGCTTCCTGAAGAATATGCGATGCTCCCCAAAATAACCCTAATCTTGCTGACAAACATCCACACTGTACACCAACTTCGAAGGAGCTGCACATTCGTGCATTGAACTCTTAGGGTCATGTAATCACTGGCAATCCCCAAGAGATCACACAGGTCAGTGGGAAGAAGAGCCCATGCATGGAATGTAAAGCCTCACGTGAGTCCCGGGATGATAGCTCAGTGGCAACTTGCTCGCCTTGGAAACAAGACAACACGAAGCAACACAGGTTCGATCCCTGTGTCCGTGCTTAAAAACCTCTGGGTATTAAGCGCGTTATAAATACGCAACTAAGAGAAATATTCCTGTAACAGCGCCTCGATGCTCCCGGGCTGTCTGAGTGCTTTAAAAATGAAAATTAGAGCTTGAGGCCATCCGGGGGAAGAACCCTCCAAGACCCCCTTGTGAACTCGTGCACTTTTACTCAACACTTCAGCAACAATCTTGCAATGGCCACATGTTCTCCCAGCCCAGAGGCGGATAGATACCCGGGGGTTTTACCGTGGATAGAGGTGCCAGATTTTCCTAATATTTCGTAGTTTGAAGCAAGCTGCTTTTCCAGTTTTGGAGATGAAAGTAGAGAAGGTGTCAGAAGGGTCATAGATTATGCTGAGGTTTCTAGATGAAGAAGAGTAGGGGAGAGAGTTGTTTAGAAAATGGGTAGGCAGAGGATGAGATGAGAGAGATTTTTTGTCGGGGAAGGGCACTTATCTTTGCTTACCCACCATTCTGGACACATCGATTGGTCTCTGGTTCTCCTTTCCGGTGTTTTCCGACAAGGAGGTTTTGGTGGCTACAAAGACTTTAAAGTCAGCATCACCCAGCGACCCAATTCTGCTTTCAATCCTGAAAAATGTCTCTGACGACATTGTTCGTGGCTTACGAGAGCTGTTAATGACTCCTTTTCATCAGGGATGATATCTGACAATCTTAAGCACGCTCTTGTTATCCCATTGCTGAAGAAGCCAGGCCTTTAATTTCGTCCTATTTCTCTGCATCATTTCCTAATGAAATTGCTTGAGTCCCTGGTCTCCCCACCTCTTAGTGCCTTGTTTAGAATCCTCTGGTTTCTTTGATCCTTTTCAATCAGGTTTTCGCCCCGGGCGAGGTACTGAATCAGTGTTGGTATCAGTCATGGATGATCTGGTGTGACTTGTGGACCAGGATGGGGCCTTGATTTTGATAGCCATGTCCGCTGAGTTTGACACCATCGCCCACCCTACCCCTGGTCACATCTCGCTTCCGCCGGCCTTTCTGGTCAAGATTTGGCCTGGTTCTCCTCCTTTCTGGCAGGGAGCTCTCAATCTGTTTCCTTGCCTCCTTTTTACTCCCCCCCTGTCCCTCTGCTGTGTGGAGCCCCTCAGGGCTCCTCACTGTCCTCCACTCTGTTTAATATTTATATTCAGTCTCTTCTCACCATAATCCACGCAAATGGTTTTTTGTGCTATTCCTACGCTGACGATACGCAAATTATTGTGCGTCTTGATCTAACTCAGCCTGAGATGGCTGGTCATCTGAGGAGTTGTTTACAGGCAGTTGGCGTTTGGGTGGCTTTGAATTTGATCAAATTGAACTGTGAGAAAACTGTGGTACTGGTGGTTGGGGCAGCAACACCCTCTCTGTTCTGGACCCCTGAGTTCTGGCCTGTGAGCCTTGATCCTTTTCCTTCTCCCAAATTATCAGTGAAGGACCCAGGGGTACAAATTCCGGCCGCATTATCCATGGCTGAACAGGTCTCCTCTTCCTGTCAGAAGGCTCCTTTCAAATTTCATCTAAGTTCCATGCTTCTGTGGTATCACCTTTGGTAATTAGTAACATTGATTACTCCAATGCCTTGTATGTAGCTCTCCCGCGACATCTGCTCCATCGTCTGCAGTTGCTGCAGAATATGGAAGCTGGAGCAGTCCTTCATCCCTCCTTTGGCACCCATATGATGCCACTTTTGAGCCAGCTTCATTGGCTTCCAGTCGAACAGCGCATTCATTAAGTTTACGTCGCTATGTCAAGTTCACAAAGCCTTCTATGAAACAGTAGCGACATACCTTCAAATGAAGTTCTGTTCCTATAAACCAAGCAGGTCTCTTCTCTCTCAATCTTTGAAAACTGTTCAGCCCCCTAGGGTCAGACTCTCTCGGGTCGGTGGGCGGGCCTTTTCAGTGGCTGCGGCAAAGGCGTGGAATTCTCTACCTTTCAGTCTGCGTGACATTGAGTCCCACCTTCCCTTTTGGCTGGCTCTTAAAACGTTTCTTTTTAAGTACTTTCCATAGCTGGCTCCCACCTTGTTAGGGAGAATTCTCATCTATGGCTGATTTCCCTAGCCTATGAGTCCCCCATCGGCTTTGCTGGACTTCTGGAGTTTGTTTTTTTCCACTTGGTAAGAGTGAGAGCTTTTTCCCCACTCTTACCTGTGTTTTGCTATGTGTTTCTACCTGTTTTTGTGATTGTGGACTCTGAAGTACACCACTTCAGTAGCCCCCTTCTTTGTGTGTGTCACACAGCACCTTCAGTGCCTTGGCACAGGGTTGTCTTTGAGACTTCCCCCGACTTCATTTCTGAGGCGACTACCATCACCCAGGAAAGGGTAAAGTTACCATTAACTTTACTTAGTCAATCTACCACAGATCCAGTACACCCCATCTTCCATGGAGTACTGGAAAGGGTTAATTTGTATCCCTTTTCTGTACCTCCTAGAGCATTGTTTCGCTCTTTTAACATTTAGACTTGGCTGATGGCGGTGGTATCTACCCTAACTTTTCTACAGCGATTATATTAGATAAACGTGGTACTGTTCTTGGCTATTATATTAGCCTCAAACATAAACCCGCCTGACCAAATCGTCTTTCTTTGGGCTCCGGTTGGGTTTATTCGCCATTTCTTTTTGTTAAAGACCTTCTTGTGTCTTACTTTGCGTGGCAAACTAGGTTCGCCTTCTTTGTTCACTGTCTTTTGGCGGGCTTCTGCTCAGAAGCCCCCCTCCAGGCGCCTGGGTGTCTAGGTGGGCTGAATGTGAGGGAGGGGTGTAGTCACCCCCTGCACAGGTTGTCCTAGGAAACCCAAGTCGCACTTTGTCATGATTGGACAGGGTAGTTGTCCGGGCTGGACAACACCCCTGCTAGGTGATTGACAGCCAGGCTGTGTGAATGGGGGGTTTTCGCATAAAAGGCAGGTCTTTTGGGCTAGAAGTCAGAGAGTCGCCACTGGAACTACAAGGAACCGAATAGAAGTGGAGAGAATGACGGCTGCTGCAACTACCCCGTCCCGGTGAAGCCCTGCTGCGGTCCTGAGCTATCTTCCCTTCAACGACTTAGAGAAGATCCAGTCCGGAGTCTTCTTCCCTTGAGCTTGGTGGGGATAACCAGCTCATCTTCTACAGCCAGAGGATCCTATTCCTTGGTCAAAATCGCTGCACACTGCTGTAGTGGCCGGATAGCCACCTGAAGAGCCTCTCCTGTTTTTAAGGAGCGCACCTTTTATTCCTCGTCGCTGCTGCCGGCTTCATCCCTGTGTGCTGCAGACCCCCTTCAGGCGTCCTCCTTTACAACGAAGCTCCATGAATCGTGGGTCTGCGGGAAACCACTAGGAACAACTGCCAGGGCACCAGCTGCACCGTTGGAACAAGGTTCTGTGTTCTACTTGAAGAAACTGGGTGAATCCCTTTTCTTCATTTCCATGGCTTGCCTTTGTCTTCCCTCCTTCTTATAACTTTTGCTTCCGAACATTGACAATATCGAAGTACTTTTGGCTACCTTGAATCGTGAACTGTCTGACTGTGCGATCTTCGGCAACAGGCCCGGTGTCTTTCGACCCTGGCTCCGGCCCTTTGACTTATGAACTCCTGTCTCTGAGTGTTTCTTGCTTCTGCCTGCCTAACCAAAATATTGCCTGTGATTTTTGCCTCCACTCACTCTGAGTATCTCAAGTGCTAAGTGTGTTTTTTCCCCGGTAGCATTTCATGTCACGGATACACGTTTATTTACTAGACCGAACTGTCAAAAAGTGATCGCAATCGTATTCGCGGTAACATGTTTTGTTCATAACACCGGTTCATTCAAACACAGGGTACTTGCCTTGAGACTTACTGTTCAAATTGAATTTTTCAGTTGTAGGATATTTAAAGTGTGGTTTTTGTTTAAGTTTAATAGAAGTGTTGTGTTTATAACGAATGGTTTAAAAATAAATGTACTTATATTTTTCTACCTGAAACCTTGAGTCAGTGTTTGCTTGAGTCACAGTAATTGTGGTCCCTTTGTGTAATCTCTGCTACTGCTCATATACTCTTGAGATAAGCCTGGCTGCTCCACCACTGCTACCACTCTGACATAGTAGTGCAGGCTTGTACCAAAGGTAAAACTTGTATTGCCACCTGTAGTCTTAATTGTGTGTAGTGGTCCCTAAGGGCACTGCACGGGATCCTGCCTAACACACCTCTACAGTTGCAGCGCCATGATGCCTTTGGGCGAACAATGCGCTTTTTAAGTATAAATAAGATAAGATCAGAACAGTTACTCTGTTTTGGTAAAGTTTAACATCAGCGAGTGTGAACCCATCCAACATTTAATGGTAGAGAGAGAGTTGGAAATGTTCATAGAGAGATCAGAGGAGAGGACACGAAAAGAGAAGAAGATTTGGGTGTCATCCACAAAGAGTTGCTACGAGAACCCAAAGGAGGAGATTATTGCCCCAAGAGAAGAGGTGAGTGTGTAAAGAGGAACGGGCCCAAGACAGAGCTTGTGAAACACCAACAGTTAGAGGAGTTAATTAAGTACCAGTGTTGCTCCAGGAGAGACCGAATTGGCAAGATGCAAGGTAGGATTCAGTCCCGGCAAGGGCTTGATCGTGAATCCCAGGAAGGAAGAGAGTTTTACCAAGATCTGATTGATCGACATTGTCAAAGGCAGCAGACAGGACAAGGAGAATTAGATAGAGGTTAGGTTGGAGTGCTTAGCAGAGGCGATAAAGTTGGATACAATCATAAGAGCAGTTTCGGTGGAGCCTTCATCAGCAGAGATAGGACTTTTGCAGTATTAGTATGACTAAAGTGGGAGAGGGAGGCAGAAGTTGATGAAGAGTAGGTGGAGTATAAAATGTAGGAGGAGGGAGTGTGAAGAGTTTCTAATTTTAGAAATGTTTGCAGCAAAGTATTCAGCTAGGCCATTAGCAGTGAGAGTGGTGTTGATAGTGTAAAGAAGGATATGACACAAAAAATGAACAATAAAAACACTCCAAAGGCCAAATAACCACTGCACCGATTTACAAGGTTTATTACGTGCAAGAAAGGTCTGAGATTGTCCCGAAGAACTAAACTGACACGGATCTTATCACGTACCAAAAAGTTAAAGGTTACATACCAGAAAACCGCATATTAGCATACATAGGTTACAATGTCATCCCAGCACCCTCATTGGCTACCACCTATAGAACATTATAATGCCTCCCCTATAGTCCCTGGACCGATTGGCTACACCTTATCTAAACCCATCTCCCTATGCACGTGGCTCACAACATCGTCACTATTAAAGCTAGGTTCAGGATTGGCTAAAGAGTATATTGATACAATAGGACTGTCTTGTGATGTGCACCCCTCTGACCCGAGCCTGTTCAAAGGAAGACTGCCGAGGCCAACTCTGCTTTGATAAGACATTGGGCCTTCTCATTATACCAGACACTGCAGCACACAGATGCTGCACCCCCACCCCACCCTTGTATTGAATTTACTGGCATCCCCTCTGCTCCTCTTATCCCAAATTACGGAATGCTCTGGACACGGCTTCCTTCTGATCTCCTTCAAACCTCAGTTGCCCAGTAATGATGTGACCAGGGCACCATTTTTTAGTCTGAATTTGAGGGATTCGTTTGGGTTCAAACAGGATGATGACTCCTCGAGTGAGAGTGGTAGGGCTCTAAATCTTTGGCAGGCCTGTTGGCATCCCAAACCCTCATGCCTTACTTGCATGTTTTTGTCCATCAAAGGACGCATCCTTACTTTCCCTCCCTGCATCCAACATTCCTTTCCGACCACTTTCAAGCTCGGCAGCTGGAAACAATTACCGTTTATCTGTGCAGCATTGGTGCCACTCACCTTGTGGGAGGCTGGACTGGGGATTTGTCTTGGGACTGAGCTGAATAGATCTGCAGCTCCTCATCATCATTCTGTTAATCGTATACTGGGACTAAATATCCAATATGGCGGCACTCTTGCCATGTCAACCCACTGACCTTGACCTCTCATTTACTGCATCCCCTTTGCTGACTCCATCTTCTATCTCTCTCCACATACTTCAACTCCCTTCTTCAACTCCCTTCTCGCACCTTACACAAAATATAAAATCATGGACTACCTCTAAACACTGGGCCTATAATACACTGCCCTATCTATGATCTCTACATTGGCAACATCAATATGTGTGTTGTTCTTTTTATGTTACAATATTGTCTGTCTAAAATGTAGCACAACTAACTACAAATAATACATGCTCCTTCTGCCACGCATCCCAACATTATTATTAGACATAGGAGTGAGGAGTGATTTTAGGGTGCGTTGTAGCCGGCAAAGATGGTTGGACTGAGAGTCAATGAGGGTTAGTTAGAATTCCCTTTTCACTCTCTCTGAAAAGGATGAATGGTGAGTATATTATTATCGGAGGCAATTTCAAATGTGTTTTGGATGCTACCTTGGATAGATTATCTACTTGCAGGTTCACAGGTCAGGGGCTGAGTAATGCCTTTCGTGGTTTTGTGGATACTTTTGATCTGGTGGATAGTTGGAGGTCACTTCATCCCACAGAGAAGGGTTTTTCATTTTATTCTGCAGCTCACAATTCTTATTCTAGACTGGATTATTTGTTGATTTCGGATAAACTGATTGATGTTGTTAGAAAGGTGGAAATTGGTGAGTGGTGTCTTTCTGATCACTCGTTGGTGAAGTTGAACGTGGATCGATCTATACATAAACCTACTGGAAGTAAATGGAGACTTAAGACTTTTATCTTATGAGAGGAGAAAGTCTGTGAGGCTATTAATGTTTCTATCGTTCATTTTTTTTAAGACAATGTGGGTTCAGCAGATTTCATGATTGTTTGGGATGCGTTTAAGGCAACTATAAGAGGGGAACTGATTAGATTAATTGGACTGCTAGAATTAGGAGGGAAGGTGAAATGAGTATTAGAAGGTTGGAATTGGAACTCCGGGTACTGCAGCAGGGATATGCTTTGTCTGGTAAAATGGAGGATAGATTGAAGATGGAGGTTGTTAGGAGCAAATTAAATAAAATGGTGCAGGAACAAGCTGAGAAAGGTCTATATTTTATGAGACAAAAATATTGGGAGGAGGGGGATAAGGGAGGGCGGTTACTTGCTAGAAAATTAAAAACTTTGTTGGATAGGTCATTTGTACAGAGGATTGAGGTTACAGTTGGGGATGTGAGGGTTAGGAGTATGGATATTTGTGAGTGCTTTAGATCCTATTATGCTTCTCTTTATTCGGATGCGTCGCAACCTGAGGATGGCAGACTAGCACAGTTTTTTGACAGGATAGATCTTCCTTCTTCATCTGAGGAGGGGAGAGAGGCGCTTGATGCTTGTATTGTGGAAACAGAGATTGTGGATGCTATTAATCAACTTAACATGGGCAAATCTCCTGTTTCGGATGGTTTGCCCGTGGAATTTTATAGAGCGTTTAGTCCACTTTTGGTGCCCAGATTGTGTGTTTCATTCAATATGTTTCTTTCGGATGGAGTATTATGTCCAACGATGCAAGAGGCGATTAATTCTCTCATACCAAAACAGGGTAAAGACTTGTCAAGATGTGTTAATTATTGCCCCATTATTTTGTTACCTAATGTGGATGTAAACATTTCTGCAAAGGTAATGGCAACTAGGTTGCAAAGATTTATGGGTGAATAGGTAGTTCTCAAGTAGGTTTTATGGTTAATAGATATGGTTATGATAATATTAGGACACTGTTGAATGTGATGGGGTTGTCCCGGGCTAAGGAGGATGACATATTTTTGATCTTTTTTGATGCTGAAAAAACGTCTGATTGTGTGAATTGGTCATTCCTGAATTTTACACTGCTTCGGATGGGATTTGGTCCGCAGTTCTTGAATGCTATAGGTGCTCTGCAACATAACATCTCGGCTAGAATTTGGATTAATGATGTTTTGTCTGAGGCTTTTAGGTTGTATAGGGGAACTAGGCAAGGGTGTCCTCTCTCACCTCTTTTGTTTAATTTGCTCCTGGAGCCGCTGTTGGTATATCTTAGACAGGAGCAGAGCATCTGTGGATGGAAGCTTAAAAATGGGGAGGTGAAAGTTCTGGCATATGCTGATGATTTGACAGTGGTCTTGAGGAACCCGGAAGTGGGCGGGCCCTTGTTGAAACGTATGTTACAGGAGGTGGGGGAATTGTCAGGCTATAAGGTAAACTGGGGCAAAACGGTGGTTTTCCCCCTTCGGATGATTCCATTGAATAGGAGGCTATTGGATTGGAATTGCCAATGGGCGGATGTCCCGGTAAAATATTTGGGAGTCTTTTCGGTGCGTGATGTCAAGAGAACGGTGGAATACAATGTGGACAAATTGAAGGACATTTTGCTGAAGGATATACAGAGATGGGAAAGGTTAACTTTAAGTATTTGGGTGAGGATCAATGCTATCAAGTTGATGTTGTTACCAAAGGTCCTATATTTTATTCAATCACTTCCTCTTCATTTCACTAAAAGAATGCTCCGGAACATCGATAGGATTTTCATGGACTTCCTATGGGGGAAGGGTAACAAACCGAAAATTCCAAGTGATATTTTGGTGCGTAGAGTTAAAGATGGGGGGTTTGGTTATCCGGTATTGGAGAATTATTGTAGGGGCTTTTTTATTAAAGAAGGCTTCCTATTATTTTAAAGAAAGGAAGGCATCGGACCCATATTGGCTTTTAATAGAAAGGGAACTGCTGTATCCTTTCTCCTTGAATTGTTTATAGTCTTATGGGAGATTGGCGAATTCTGGCGCCAAATTGGAAGCTTTAGTGGTTTCAAAGTCGGCTTTGGTTACTTGGATTTTGGGGTGTGGACAATCCTTGTACTTGTATGACTCGGCTTCTATTTGGTTGAATCCGGGCCTACTGATTAACAATAAAATGCTTAATTCGAGGGGTTGGGCAAATAGGGGCATTTTGAAGATTGGGGATGTTTGCAGGGGGGGAGGGATGGTTCCGTTTGGAGAATTGGTTCATTGTTATGGGTTGCATAACAGAGAATTGGGTAGATATGGGATTTTAGAGCAGTTACTTGTAGAAAGAATGCGAATGTTGAGTGAACCTTTGAGTAGTGGTCCTCGTGTTTGTGAGATTTTTGCTATATCTTCTAAGGCGGTTTCTTCATATGTTCAGATGATGCCTTTGCAGGACTGTATGGGGAATTCCTGGGACCAGTTACAAATGAAGTGGGTGTGCGAATTGGGAACTGACCTTTCTGAGAAGTTGTGGGACAATAGCTGGAGGGCTTCAGTGAGGGCCAAGGTTGACTTAAACCTGAGATATATTCACCAACGTCTTTTGGGACGCATTTACTGGACACCGGTGGGGTTGAAAGGGTGAGGTTGGCTGATGTGGACTTATACTGGGGGTGTGGAAGTTTGAGAGGGACTTATTTGCATATGCTCTGGGAATGTAGTAGGGTGGTTGCCTTTTGGAGAGAGGTTATAGATTGCATTGATATGGTAACTGGTATGTTATTGCCTCGTACATTTTTATCAGTGATTTTCCTTTCAACTGATGGTTGGAGTGTGGAGCTGTGGGACTGTTCGGATTGGATTGATAGGGCATTGCTGATGGCCATAAAACAGATAATGAAGGTGCGGAAGTCTAGGAAGAAGCCGCATTGTGAAAATTGGGTGGCGGATATGCGTACGCTCTCCTGGTATGAGAAGACTCAGGCAATTCGGCATCATAGGGAAGTTGAATATGAGGAGAGGTGGGGGTCATTTCGTGAACTTTTTGAGGTGTAGTTTATGTTTTTTCTGTCAATGGATTTAGAGACTGGGGGGTAGGGAGGGGTGCTTGATTTGTGTTGTTGTTGATTTTGTAGTTTTGTCTTGCGTTGTTCTGTCTTGTTTCGGGGTGGGTGGGGATGATCTGTGATTTCCTTTTATTCTTTAAATTGCTGTTAAGTTGGTGTGTAATTTACATTTCAAAGAATTGCTGTATAAGGTGTGATCTTTTGCTTGTTCTCACTCTGATATGTTTGAGGTTATTTAATTGTATTGTATATTTTTATTAAATAAAGTTGAAAAAAAAGAGTGGACTTAAGAGAGTTCAGGGAAGAGAGGTAGAGTTGCAGGTCCTCATGCGAGTGGGGATGCCTCCAGTTGCACAGCATTCGACACATGTCTGTGCAGAGAGAGAGTGCATGAATGGGGTGACCCATCGTTGAGGATGCTGAGACTTATGGCTGAAAGTAAGCAGTGGGAAGTGAGAGGAGAATGAGTCTGAAAGTAAGCAGTGGGAAGTGAGGGGAGAATGAGTCATATAGTGGGGTTTGGAAGCTGGTGAAGGCAGTGTTTGTGGAAGAGGCATCGGGCGTGAGGGAGGAGAGTGGGAACTTTAAGTCAGAGAGAAAGGGGAGAATGGCAGAAGGTTTACATTTCCTTTTAGTAATAGGTGCAGCAAGTGGTGAGGAAAGGTCAGAGGATGGAGAGGAGATGGTGGTGAAAAAAATGGAGTGATAAGATATGTAAGGCTGAACAGTCGTATAAGTGGCTGAGAGAGGTTGAGACAAATAAGAGATCCAAAGAATTAGCTACGGTGTGGGTAGGTAGGCTATGGAGAGAGTGGAGAGCATGGACCTTAAGAAAAGACTGAAGTTCAGATTTCTGATAAGTGTTTGGAGAGGGGAAGTTAAAGTCAAGCGAATGAGGTGATTTTTATTGGAACGAGAATCAAGGAGATGCCCAAGATCACCAAAGAATGGTCCAGTGGGACCAGGAGGGTGATAGATGAAGATGAATTGAACCGAAAGAGGCAGAGTAAAATTAGAGAAGGTAAATTCAAAATAGGTGGGAGAGGACCTGGCATTGGAGATTTGTGAGGCATTGAGGCGGGAAGGTAGTAGGAGTCTGATGCCTCCCCACCCTATCTCTCAGAAAGATTCTCCCTCAACACCTCGAACAGACCTACCAGAGCACACCGTGCCAACCAGATTTACATTCCCACGTTCAAAAGAACTAGAGCTGGAGGGTCTAGCTTCCAACACCTCGCACCCAAAAATTGGAATGCCCTACCGACCTCACTAAGGAATGAAAAATCATACACCACCTTTCGAAAAAATCTAAAAACCTTCCTATTCCGCTAATGTTTTTGAACCAACCTGCTTAGTTATGCCTGCATTGTAACCATAGCAAAATATAACATTAGCGGATCGTTCTTGTCTCCTACCACTGTTCAATGTACTACTGCTACTGACTGCTACATCCTATGTTATGTTTAAGCTCAAGTCTTCTGTAATAGTGCCACGATGCCTCAGGTCAGCTTTTGTGCGTTTTATAAATGCAAATAAAAAATAAATAAATAAATAAAAATGCAATATAGGTGAATAGCACAGTTTGGAGAAACAGTACTGTAATTAGGAGGCTTGGTGTACTCACAGGTGCCACAGGGAGAAAGGCAGAAGCAAAGGCTTATAAGCTAAAAGGCCAAGAGGCTGGTGAAAAGCAGGTCTTCACCCTTCACTGTTCCAACCTTAACTGGGACACCCTTGGCTGGATGGCCATAGGCAGTTAAGAAGGGAATGGTGCATGCTCTTGTCACCTTATCACCTAGTCCATCAGTGGTTGTGCTCTTTTGTCCCTGGTGTTGCTGGTGTGAGGCAATTTCTTCCTCATTGGTGTTCCCAGAGATGCTTCTTTTGGCCTTCAATTGGAGATGGGGTTGATCCAAGATGTCCACAGGAAGTTATGTCACCAATCCTAGATGGCCACTGGAAGTGATGTCACCAATGCAAGATGGGGCAGTGAAGTTCCAGACAGAAATTGAATCCAAAATCCAGAAGGGATGACACACGCTTTTGTCACCTGATCTTAGTTCTTTGATATTTTACCTGGTGTTTCTGGGATGCGGTGATTTCAACCTCACTGGTGCTCCGAAAGGATCTGCATGTGGTCTTGAGGAGATGGATTGATCCAAGCTGGCCACAGAAAGGGTCAGTTTTAGGGTGGGTTGTTCAATTGCCCTGCAGCAGGGTTTGATCCAATCACATGTAGTGCTTTTCCATACAAATAATGATGCTGCACAGCACAGTACAATGCAGGAGCATGTTTTCGTGAGGTAATTTTCCATGATAGGGAAAAGACAATTAACTGCACCGTATGAGAGTGGTGTACTGGTGAGACCCCCGGCCGGCTCATAGAGTTGGGGTTTGCTCCAGAGTACTTTAAGACAAGATGTAACGCTCACCTGATTCCCACGGAGGCGCCAATCTGTTCTGGACTGCTATGACCTCTTCTAAGGTGATGCGCAGGACTCGGAAGACGGACTGGACTGGACCCCCAAACCTCGCCTGTCTGGCCCGTAGAAGAATCATTCTGTAGATGGAAAAGGGGATTAACTGTCTGCTGGATAATGTGTCGGATTCCCCCCCTTTCCCCTCTCACACTCCTCGAACCCCCTCCGCGATTCCCCGTAGAGTCTCACCTTAGAGTCTGAAAGGACGAGCTCTCCATCCTGCTTCTGATGCAGGGGCGCGTTGATTTCCAGTTACTTCACTGGATCTCGGGTTTGGTGAGTGTTCAACTCCGCTTTACTTTTCCGATATGAGGCCGTTATTATTCAGTTGCAAAAGTTCAAGCCTTAATTGTCCGTTGTACTTTTCTCTATTTCAGATGTAGGATGAAGAATCCGCGTCGAGGAATGGATTCGCCGAAGGTAACTCTGGTGAGTCTTTTGATGGATGGTTCCCTTAGTGATCTTGCTTTCACCCCCTAATGCGTGTGTCTTTTTCCCCTTAGGGGCCGGGGTACGGAAGTGCCAAAGAAGCGGCGCCGACCCGAGGTGCGGAAAGATTGTCCCAACAATAATCAGGTAAGTCTTAAGGTGGAAGAATCAGGCCTTCCTCGATCTGTTCCTTCGCTCACCTTTGTTTTGTCTCTTTTTCTCCTTAGGGGCCGGGGTACGGCAGTGCCAAAGAAGCGGCACCGACCCGAGGTGTGGAAAGATTGTCCCAACAAAAATCAGGTAAGTCTTAAGGTGGAAGAACCAGGACTTCCTCAATCTGTTCCTTCGCTCACCTTTGTTTTGTCTCTTTTTCTCCTTAGGCGCTGAAAGGCGACGGATGGTGCCAATGGTGGCTGAAGAGCCCGAGGGCGCCTCGTGAAGGTGAGTGGAACGTGGCGCTGCAGCGAGTGATGCGATGCGCTTCTAAAAATAATGTCTTTTCCCAGGATCGTTGGAGTGATGGTTCCGGACTCCGGATGGAGGTAGGTAAAGTTCAATTATTCACCTTTCTCTCCTTCCCTTCCTTTTCAGGTGTTCCAGGTTGCAGGCGGGCATGGCTGGAGCCAGGATGCAGGAGCAGACACGGTGAGCATCCAGCTGCTAGATGCAGAACAACGCGAAGCGTGAGCTGCTGTCTGGGCGTGGTTTAATTAGCCCCCAAAGTAGTTCCAGGTAAGTATTCTTCCTCAGCCACGCCCGAGTGGTAAAATAGTCCCATAGGTAAAATAGGCCCTTTCAGACCTCAAGGAGGTCTGGATCCGGCAGCATGGTCTGCATCAGGTAAGTCCATCCAAGCACTCCCATAATGAGCCTGGCGCCTATGGTACCAGGACTGATGCTTTCTATGAGCCTGGCGCCAAAGGCGCCAGGACAATGTCCAAAGAGCCCCTATAAGGGGTTGCTGGGTCCCTCCCTGGGGACATGATGTCTGCTTTCGGGGACGCTGGTCCTGAACTGGCTTCCCGAGAGTAGGCATCATGACACAAGATAGCTGCACCTTTGAGATGTATGGGGGTGCAGGTTTTCTACTCCAACATCAACCAATAAGGACAACTCAATGGTTTGGCAAAGGGAGTCCGTTTAATGACAAGTACAAAAAACGGGGAGTCATGGAAATCGACAGTGATGCGATAGTCCGTCTTGCTTCGACTCTCTGAACTTCATTCAAACAAGAACATTTATACTCAAAACTCGTCATAATTAACATGTAACACTTAAAAGTTAACATGCAATTCTTTTGGTTTGGGAAAGGTAACTTTAATATAGGTACTATATCTGTATATGGTAACGGAGTGAGCGGATTGGATACTCTCTATCAGGTGGGCATCTAATCCCTTCCTTCTAACATCACTCTTGGAGACGTCACTAAGAGTACGACGTCCCATTGGTTCTACTATCTATTGGACCCTCGATTATTTGGTCCATTGTGATTGGGTTGGTTTCAACCCCATGCATACATTTCCACTACAGCAGAATGGTCAGCCAGGTGTAGGGTGCCCCACGATTCACCCGGCCTTCCTTCAATCAATCATTACTTTAGTGGCTATGTGTCAATTAGTTAGCTGCGGTTGGCCTCGGAACTGTATCTTCTTGTCAGTAAAAGCTATGATATCTCTGTCTGGGCGGCTGCCATGCGCAGGTGTGAACCCGTGCCTCTTCTTGCTCGGATGGTCATGTGCTACTCACACCATGAATATGCCTAGTTTCCCTCAATTTGTGCATTTAGTTCTCATTTGGCTTGCCACCTGCCTACGCCTCCTTATCTCGACTTTCTAAAGGATATTATGTTCTTAAGTTTCAATTCTGCAAAGCTACTGTTCCCTCCTTCTATTGGTCTGACCGTGGCTCTTTCCTGGCGCAAGTTGCATCTGCTAAGTTTCGATTCAGCCATCTCTTCTCATTTTAGCTGGAATACAAATCTTGTCCTGTTTGGCCTCTAGTAAACTGAGTTGATTCTGCTTTTGTGTAAAGTGGACTCGCACTTATATAATGTGCTTCGTTGAGGTAGATATGTATCGGTGGTGTTTGTCGCGATCTATCCTCTACTAAGCATAGAGAGCTGCACTGTTATCTTAGCTTTCTTGCGGTTTCAGTCATATGTACAGGTGTTAGCTGGTTGAATGATTTCATCCTGCTTTTCAGCTTAAGCTTCTTTATATTTCAACATTGTTCTCTCCTTCTAAGTTCACGATATCCTTATTCATGACATTTCGTCTCCTGTGTCATCCTTTTTTGGTTCTGCACGTTCGTCCGGGCCCTCGTGACGTCACCATTCGTCTTCCATTAAGGCCTTTTGGCCTTCTTCCCGGACAGTGTTTAGGCTATCTTCATTTCGTCTTATTTGCTGGTAGGGGATACCTTACTGTCCATGATTTTGTAGGTATCGGTATTTCAACAGGTGTTGTTCTCCTGATAGGCACTGGGCACAGCCCTGCTGCGGCTCTCTGCTGGTTTATTTGCTCATCATATGTCACGTATTTTGGTGTGAAAGTTCCTGGTACTTCAAAATGGGCGATGGGAGTGCAGGCTTTATTTGGGACCTCACCTACACTCCCCCCTCTGGGCAATTCATCGACCACTTATACTTCCTCCTCTGGATTCAGCTTACTTGGTTCCTCTGTATTCATCTTCACTCCATCATCTGGGTCCTTCCTTCTTTATCTTCTGGGTTTGTAAATGATGATTTGAAGAAGTGTCTCATTGGAGTGCATATTTTTATTACTCCTTTTAGGCTTCCTGCTGTTCTTACATGTTGTCTTTATTCCATCTCATTAATTGGCATTGTCCATTTGGGCTGCAGTAAATCAATTTTCCCTCATAATGTCTGCATTTCCCGGGTAAAGAAACTTTGTACCTTCTGTTGCATGCCTGCTGGCCTTCACAAAGTCTCTTATTTCATCATCAGTGAGATCTCTAGGCCTCCATCCTGGCTTGACATCAAACATGATCTTCATCCCTATGGCTTTCTTTGCAATTTTCCGGCATTGTGAGATTATTATCTTAATGACACAACATCCTAGTAATATCATCACTTGCAGGGCTCCCAGAAACTTGAATGCATCTTCCATCCATTGTGGAACCCACGAGAATAGTGATCCAAACCAGCTGTCATCGTCAACTTTGTCGGTTTCATTGATCATCTGATTCTGTAGCTTCATCAGCATTCTTATGGCTTCTGTTAAAGTTCCATTTTCTTTGTCGTTAGAAGGTATAAATGTACAACATGATTCTCCAATGTTTGCACAAACTCCTCCATCCATAGCTGTGATCATGTCAAGGACATATCTGTTCTGGAGAGTCATCAGTCGGATTGCTCTTAACTCTTCCTTAATCGCATTGAATCCTTTTATGGTCGTGTTGATTGTCTGTAGCAATTCCCATCTGGTTATCTGCAACCATTTAGTGTTTACTCCAACTTGGATTCGTGGCACAAAGAGCGTCGTGAACACTGATGAGGTGAGACTGAACAGTCTATGCTCATATGGGATTGCGTGGAATGCTTCTTCTGATTTGACAGAGAAGTAATTTTCTCTCTTCTTTCGAGTTATCAGTTCCACAGATCTCTTCTTGATCCATAATTACTGCAGTTCCATGTACCATTACTGGAGCATCAAATATTCGTACACAGTTCTGATTCTCTCCCATCTTGCTTGTGCCATTGTACAAGAAGCACAATTTTGGGTTTTCTAACGGCACTGTCTGCAAGGGTACTCCTCTGTCTTCGACCCATGTCAGCAGCTTTGCAAGTTTTGGCCATACTGTTTTGCACAGTCTTTGTGAATTCTCAATTGCTTCCTTGCAGGCTCCAAGGACCATCCATGCTCGGCATATCACTACTCCTTGATCCCATCCGTTTGGTGAGAGTACTGTTCCCCAAATATGAATTTGACCTGTTTTTCCAAACTTTAGCCTCTTCTGGAGTTTTCCCTTGGACGCTTAGTCTCGGGTTTACTTCCCATCTTATTCCTTCAGGTTTCTCGTACCTGATCACATGATTCCTAGTATGAGCTCTATTTCTCGTCTTAATGTCCTGGACATAATCATCTTCATTGGGATAAACTGTTTCAATTGCCCAGATCAGTGAGGCGTCATTTCCCATGAACTGGATTCTGGTCTTGCACATTGCTACGTGTGAGAGACAGTGTGCTGTCGGGACATCAATTTCTACAGCTACGAAGATCTTGGACTTCCCCATGCTGTACGGTAGGAGTGCATAAACAAAGCATTCTCCTCCAGAATTTTGTCTCCCAACCTCATGTGCTGGTACCAAATGTTGTTTCCCAGATGTGCTGTGCTGTCCAGGTAGTTGTTTAGTTCATTGTCATCTCCATGCATACTTCTTTTGATTCTTAATGTTTTCCTGTAGTTGGCTATGACGACATCCCTGAATGCATCGATATGGCTTTTTGTTGCTGGAGGATTCTCAGGTATCCTGGTCCATGGTGCAGGTTTCCTCATCTGCGTCATTTGAGTGGACAGGAGTCTGGCAGCTCTTTCCTGGTCCTCATGCATATTTTCTCTGATGCCAACCACACTGACGCCGGTCTGGTATATGGCTGTATTGTAGAACTGGTACTTGTCCCTTGTGTTAGGACATATGTGATTGGCAATACAGTCTCTGTGGTTTTGTGCTTCAGTTCCTCTTGTAGTTTTCTCGCTCTGGCTATGTATGGGAATAATGAGTCTACTATCAGTTATGTCTGTGCAGAGAGTTTCACCAAGCTTTTGTTTTCTCAAGAGTTTCTAATATGACTGCATCTGTTGGCTTTTCTCTTAATTCTTCTTGTTTTCTTACAAGATCTGTTGTGAAGGTTTTTATGGCAGGCAGTCTCTTCTTCTCTACTGCTTTGGTTCGTAGTTCTGCGGTCATTGACACTAGGGCTGCTTCATGTGCATTCAGTGTTTGGGTGCATGTAGTTGTCAGTGATTTCACTTCATTCATCTCGTGCCAACCCTGTCTCTGTCTTTTCTTTACATTCTTACATTTGTTACCGCAAGTGTGTGTGTATCATTGCTAATTACATTCATTTCGAGTTCATTCACTCCACCGTCAGATCTCTTAGGGACTGGAATGACTATATAAGGTCTGGGTGCTTTTGTGGGTTTCACACGTGTATCATCAGATGGGTGCACTGAAATTGGAACGCTTCGTTAATGATAGTAAAATAATGATAAATATGATGCATAAGTAAATTATGGTTCTACACGTTAGGTGACAGCATTTCCTTCCAGAGAAGCGGGGGTGCCTCTCTGCTTGTGGGAGAACCAGGATGCTGCTCTGGACCCCCATCTTAATCATTCAACAAATGTCACTGTTATTCTTCCCTCGCCCAAAATTGTCTTCCAGGTTCTGTGTTTAAGAGTGTCAGGTGCTTCAAAAGTGTCCCCCTTCTTGTGAATGACAAATTGTCTCTTATTTCAGGATGCAGTTCCTTTGCTAGACTATGGGAAGAAAAATCAAATAAAATAACGCTTCAGTGAGTTCCTTTACTGTGCATGTTCAAAGTAAGTAAGTTCCCAGTCCACTCCTCCAATCTGCTTTAGTCCTGAGGACTTCTGGTTTTAATCTGACCCCTTTGGGCAGCCCCTTGCCTGGCAGCCCCTCGGCTAAGGGCCCCTTAGGCAAAGGGTGGCTCCCTCCTGTGCGGCTCCCTGTGTGTCTGCAGGTGTCTGCAGGGGACGCCAGGCGCCATTCCGCCGCGCCATCTGTGAACTCCACCTGCTCCCCCGGCCCACCCCATCCTTACCTGTTCACTTCCTCGCAGGGTGTCTACACTTCTGTGTTCTGATTTTGTGGTAAACTATGGTTTTTCTCCCCCCGGAGGATTTTCAAACTTAGGTGGCCTCTCCACTGTGTACCAGATACGCATTATTGTGTTCTGATTTTGTGGTAAACTAGGGTTTTTTCTCCCCCCGCAGGATTTTCAAACTTAGGTGGACTCTCCACTCTGTACCTGATATGCATTATTGTGTTCTGATTTTGTGGTAAACTAGGGCTGCCGCTCTCTTCCTGTCCGCTTGCACTTGTCCTGTCTCCCCCACCACTCCCTCCTATTCCATGGTGAACTCACCAATCTTTTCTAACTGCTTCTCCATTGACTATCCTGCTCTCCTCACTAAATCTGGTAGGAAAAAGTTTAAAAAGGACATCCTGGTCTCCAACCCAGGCCTCCCTATCGCTACACTACACTACACTACACTAGTTCCTCCTTCAAGGAAACTCTCACTGACATACTTTTTTGTGCCTTCACCTGACCTATGGACCCTTCATATGGTCTCTGTGCTCTCTCCTTTCTCCTCTTCTCCCATTAATGGTGGCACCCGTTGGGATGTCCTCTTGGCCTCCTTCCACTCCTCTAAGGCCATCATTAATGTCTACGCTAATGGGACCTTCACCTCTTCGATAGACGCTTCCCGCGCCTCATTAACTTCCTTTCCTCTCCTGCTGTGCCCCCTCCTCTGTCCTCGACTACCTTGCCTCTACCCTCCGCCCGACCCCCTCTCTTGCTCGTTCTTCACCTCCGCAGGGCGTACCTCTGATCTGTACCCCACCTCGGAAGAAGTTCTTCAAAGATGGCAACCTTCTCCACATTGCCACTCTTAACTCTCGCTCTGCCGTCAAACATTCCTCTGATATCTGCAGCCTTCTTGAGGAACTTGACCTTGACCTACTCGGTCTCACTGAGACATGGTTCACGGCCAGCTCTGTCACCAGCTTTGACACACTACTACCTGAAGGTTACAAGATCCTCTCCGTGCCCAGGCCCAACCGCGCTGGGGGGGTTGGCCCTTATCTTCCCTGAGTGGATTCCTGCCACTGTTACTCCCACGCAGACCTACTCCTCTTTTGAATGTCTTGTCTGCTGACTCTCTCTCTCTCCTAGCCATTCCCTTACCGTGGCTACTATCTATCGGCCACCTGGTCAAATTTCCTCCTACCTCTACGAGTGGCGGATCAAACCTCCTCACTCCGGTCCTCAACCACTCAACTCCTCTTTCTTGGTGACTTCAACATCCACCTGGATACCTCCTGTCCCCCCTCTGGACTCTTTAGAGACCTCTGCAACTCGCTCTCACTCTCTATTCTCCCATCTGGGCTGACTCATTCTGGAGGGCACACTCTTGATGCCCTGATCTCCTCTGACCTTCCCCTCTCTCTCCCTCTCTCAACTCCTCTCTCCTGGAGTGATCACTTTCTCCTCTCCTCCCACCTCACCGTCCCTACCCCACAGGCAAAGCCACCCCCATCACTGCCACCTTCCTTCTCGGTCATCCGACCCATGAAGAGCGTATCAGTTGAGGCTTTAGCTGCCACCTTCTCGCCCCCTCCTCCCCCTTCGGCTGACTCCCACCCTGACACAGCCCTCTCCACTCTCCACTCTGCTATATCTGATACTCTTGATATCCTGGCCCCTGTCATGAGTATTCGCCTGAAGCCCAAAGCCAAATGTAACTCCTGGTATGACTTGGATCTCGTCACCCTCAAACGCAAGTGCAGGGTGGCAGAGAGGAAATGGCGTGCTTCATGTTCATCCTCTGACAAACTGGCCTGTCGCCTGTTCCAAAGGCAATACCGGCTCTCCGTTCTCACCAAGAAGAGAGCCCTTATCCAAGCCCGCATCTCTGCGGCATCTAACAATTCGGCCAAACTCTTTAAAATCTGCAAGGAGCTGGCCAACCCTGCTGCAGTCTCTACCTCTCCTGACCCCTCCCAGGCCCTCTGCACGGCACTGGCCTCTCACTTAATTTCAAAAACTCCGGACATCCTGTCCTCACTCTCCTCCTATCACCTGCCCCCTTCTATTCTCTGCCCTTCCTATGGCCCTTCTGCAGCCACCCCTCCTCTCTCCTTCTCTGCCTTTCCCCTTTTTTCTTCTGACAAGGTTTCAAGACAAGTCCGATCTATGAAAGTCTCGTCAAAACAGGTCCACCCCTGTTCCTCCAAGACTATCAAGGACCACATAGACTCCCTGGCTCTGCCCTTGCTGACTTCTGCAATCATTCCTTTGCATCTGGAGTCTTCCCATCCCCTCTCAAGCACTCCCTTGTGCACCCCCTTCTTAAGAAACCCTCTTCTGACCCTTCCTGTCCAGCTAACTATCGCCCAATCTCTATCACCCCTTTCCTGGGCAAGCTCCTGGAGAAACTGGCCATCTCCCAGCTCAATCTCCATGCTGAATCTGTTGGTAGTCTTCATGACCATCAGTCTGGCTTCAGAGCTGCCAGAAGCACGGAAACTGCTCTCCTGAACATCCGTGAGGACCTGCTCTCGAACCTTGACTCTAACATTCCATGTGTTCTCATTTTGCTTGATCTCTCTTCTGCCTTTGATACTGTCAACCATACCATCCTGCTCAACCGTCTTCGTGATAACCTGGGTATCACTGGTCAGGCTCTGGCGTGGCTGACCTCTTTCCTCTCCAATCGAGCCTCCCAGGTCCAACTGGGGCCTTTCCTCTCTGACATCTTTTTCTCTACCTGTGGTGTCCCCCAGGGATCTAACCTCTCTCCCTGGATGTTCAACCAGTATCTGACACTTCTCGCCCACCGCATCGCTGCTCTCTGCCCCAACTTTCAGTGCTATGCGGATGATACCCAGCTAATTTTCAGGCTACCCTCAACCTCCTCTTCTCCTTCCCTCATCTCTGACTGTCTTTCTGCTATCCAGGAATGGTGTGCCGCCAAAGACCTCTGCCTTAATGCCAGTAAGACTGAGATTCTACTCATCGGCAAACCCACTCCTCCTTTCCTACAGCTCTCTGGCCGGCCTCTCTTGGCCCTCTTCCTGCTCCTACCTGCAAGGCAAAAAACCTTGGGGTCATCTTCGACTCCACACTCTCCTTCTCTCCTCACATATCTGACGTCTCTAAGAAGTCACACTACCAGCTACACCTCCTCAGAGGTATCCTTCCTTTCCTCTCCTTCCCCCAGAATCTCACTGTCTCTTGGGCCCTGGTTCTCTCGAAGCTGGACTACTGTAACAGCCTCTATCTAAATCTGCCCGCATCTACTCTCCTCCCTTTGTAACTCATCCAGAACGGTACTGTGAGACTTGTCCTTGGCCTCAAGCCCAGGGACCATATCTCTCCAGGACTGAAATCACTGCACTGGCTCCCAGTGACTGCGAGGATCAAGTTCAAAACCCTCTGCATTGTCCACAAGGCCGTCTGGGGCCTTGGGCCAAAATACCTTCAACTCTCTCTTCCTACTCGAGCTCTTCGCTCATCCGCCTCCAACTCCCTCAGGGTCAGCCGCTTCTCCAAACAACGAGTTGGGGGCAGATCTCTCTCCGCTGCAGGGGCCTCCCTCTGGAACAGCCTTCCTGCCTCCCTTAGGAGAACCATCTCCGGTTCCGGAAGCACCTCAAAACCTTCCTCTTTGCCTCTGCTTTCTCTCCCCCTCTCCCCTGCTAATACTACTGAAACTGCACTGAATCTGCAACTGGGCCACTCACCGTTCTCGGTCCTTGGCCCAGCCACTCTGCCCTGCACTGCCTCCATGGCAACCCCTGCACTACGGGACTGTGTCTGTATCCCTACAGCCCCCCTTCCCAGCACTTGTCTGCACTTACTTCGCACTTGCCACCAGCTGGCCCTTGTTATTTATCCTGTTTGATGTATGCTATTAACCCTGTACTGCACTTTCCCCTCTCTCTTTCCCCCTTGCACTTTTCCCTTTCCCTCTACCCTTTGCACTTGCGCTATCTGAATGACACCTGGCCTAGTAGGATCGTTGTCTGTCTCCCCTTGTTCCCCCCACCTCGTCGCGCCTTGAAACACTTGTGTATAGGCGCGTTACAATAAATATAACAATGAAGTTCTTGACTCGGCTCCCTCGAGCTGTCCCTCAGAGGAAGGGTTTCATAGAATCTCCTCAGATAGTCTCTCTGATGGTTGGAAAGTTCCACTTGGAGTATGATTCTGTGCAGGAGCATTCTCATCTGTGCGACATTAGCTGGATCTCTGATGAATGTGAGGATGTCAACATCGATAGGTCTCCCCACTAGCTCTGGAAAGTCATTGACTAGGCGAAAGAGGACATTATGTGTGCCAATCTACTGTCTTCTGGTTACAGGGACATCTGTCCTGTCTTGCTGGGTTCAGGATTGTATGTTTTTTCCTTGATGTAAACAATGTCTGCACTGTCCGGTCGCATGGTGTGCCACTAGAATTCTGATCTTATTTAAAAGATGGCTTAAATGTTCAGTGTTTACTGGGTCTCGAAGAAATGCAAGTGTGTCTGTCATTCTCCCAATAAGAGTTGGACAGTCTTCGATTATGTGAAATAACAGTGTGTTGACAAGCTCATTTATTTCCGCCTGTGTTGGGAACATTTCATTCTTTCACACTGTACTCAGGGAGTAGGATAAGTTGTTCGGCAATGACAGTGAAGAGTTGTCTTATTGGGCCTCATTACGACCCTTGCGGAAATCGGAAAACGATGGCGGAAATGCAATACCGCCATCGAATAGCGCTCGGTGCGACTATGACCCGTCACCGCAAAGTACGAAGCCATTAGCGACACCGTAGTGAACGCCAACGCTAACTGCACCAAGCACGCGCGCGCGCGCCATGCGAAACCGCAAACACCACCATGGCGCAAGGGTACGCCAATTCCGACCCTAGCGGACATGTACCTAACGCCATCAGGCATGGCGTAATGTACCATTCCGCCATGGTGAGAAGTACGGCATCGCGAATCAACCGTAAACGGCCCCACTGAGTGCCTGTACACCGCTCCCTGCCCACAAAGTACAACTCCCCGTAGGTGCAATGAAGTCACAATGCAACCATTGAAATGTACAAGTCACCCATGCATGGCAACGAACAAAAGAAACACAAGAGGGGCCAATGGGAGCTGCAGGGCACAGATGGCATGAATACAGAAGCCATCCCAATGGACATGACCACAGTCCCCCACCAAGAAAGGCACGCAAACACAGGCACCTGTGACCAGCAATATTCCGAGAATCACATCATTCCACCAGTCCACCTGGCTGACCGGCATCTGTTACACAAAACCCAATCCCCCGCCCCTGAGCATGACAACATTCAAACTGTCATATTGGCAGCCCCCATCCCTGACCTCACGGGCTTAGTAGGCAAACGCGCCCAGTACAGTACCACGCAACTAAACTCCGAAGCTGGAACCCAATGCAGATCTCCTCACAATACATCGCCCCCCAAATAGGCATATGCCACATCACTTGCAAAGAAAAACGCTACACGGGCCAAATCAGAATAGAAATTTAATGCACATCAAAGTCACCAAGCCCATACAGCCATCAGGCCATGAACTCCAAAACACTAATCACCATTGTGGGCTGCATCCGCAAGAAATGACCAGCCACTACTTGTGTGTCGCCCTGTTCCCTCATGGTACACAGAGCCACATTCACGTACGAAAAGGCAAGATGGAAGCGCACAGAACCGCAGGGCCGTCCCAATGGGGAGGCACTAGTCCAGCTGAAAGGCCGAAATGTTGCTCCGAGCCACCAGTACTGCGTAAGGGCATGTGGGCCATTGGCGATCGTCCCATAAGATCGTAATGCTGCTCCACTGATTAACACGAAGCAGCAGGTGTCGGGAGTAAAACTCATCTGCAGGAGTGGCATACAGATGGCAGTGGCAAAAGGGGAGGAGATACCTGTCAACCAAAAGAAAAGAAAAAGAACAGAATGGCCATCAGAACTACATTCCAACAACACACTTCAATGATCACACGAAATCCACAGCCATATGCATGCTAGCCCACTCCAAAGGATCATCACCACCCCAAAACCACTTGCGACTCATAACCATCTATATCGAGGTGCAAACACCATCACAAACGAGTGTACCTGTGCATGCGTCTGTCAAAACAGAATCCATCAGATGGGAATGTTAACGTGCATGGACACAAGTGTCTGAGGGCGCGTCGAGACAGGGAGGGCTCAACAAGGCCAGATAGACGATGGTCCCACTATGGCAGCCCTGCATCACATAGCGTAGGGGAGGCGGATAGATCCCAAGAAGCCCTGTACATGGCAAACTCTGTATCAAATCACCTGGCCATGCATCCATTCATCATTCCCTCATCCCGGGATCAAAACGCCTGAATAATTACTCACATAACATTAGAAACATCCATTGAGTCTGTGCGTTATGCAGCCTGCAAAATCCACAGTGCCCCAGCCCGTAATTCCAGTGTTGTGAAGTAACATGTATTTGGGAACGGCCGGCCTCATCGCCCACGTAGCTATTGCGCATCCCAAACTATTCATATCAATCATTGCTTCCTCGCCATGGGCCCTGTCTCAAGGACATTGAACAATAGAACGTTATATTTGCAGTCAGACCTGTGGGCATCTCCTCGCCGCTAGCTGGAAACCGAAAGCGCCGCCCTTCGAATTCCTCATTTGCAACATCACGTCGAAAAGGCATCTGTGGCCGTTTGAAATCACTAATTATTCCATCGAGTGCGGCTGTGTGTGAAAATGGCAACTGCCTTCACCCACAAATGGGAAGCCCCGCCCGTCGTTGCAACTCGGTACAGTGATGCATGAGGGCCCACCGTTACTCGAGTACTACGTCCCACTGACCCTTCACAAGTCTGTTCGCGACTGCACAGATAGTATGTGAAACAATGGGACCACAGCAGAATGAACATATCAACCAATCTTACACGGCCATCGGGTACAAATACATGATTGCAATAGCAAGATGCCATTCCCCGAATTGCAGCGTTGTGCGCGGGACGTGCTCGGCCAAAGGGGAGAGCAGTTTGCACAGGTGGAATTAATCACCACAGGTGGAGGCCATACAGCCTGAAAACACATAAATAGCACAGCCAGTCTCCTCCCACAACCACACCGAAATGCTACCGGCAGGACTCGCGATGTTGGCCCTGGGGGACCTGATAGCACTGCAAGTACTCCAACTCCAAGAAGAAGACGAACACCAACTACAACCAGCCGCACGGAGGAGACGCAGGAGGAGGAGGAGGCCAAGGCAGGGCCAGCAAGGGCCGCCAGCACAGCCACTACCACCACGCAGGCAGCCCGCAATCCCACGCCTCCGAGCACATCCGTTCGACCTCACTGATGAGCAGATCCACACCCTCTACCGTCTGGACCGGGACACCATAGCCGCCATTGTGGACATGACACAGGCTGACCTTGTCAGCATGATAGATAGCCCAACCGCCATCCCACCCCTACTGAAGGTGGTGTCTGTACTCCACTTCCTGGCCACAGGCACCTACCAGCACACAGTCGGACAGTTGCATGGCATTTCTCAGCCACTGTTCTCACGGACACTATTTCAAGTGCTCGATGCCCTCCTGCAGCACGCAGACGACTACATCTCTCTACCACGCTCGGAGCAGGAAATTACAAACACAAAAGTGGGATTCCATGCACTTGCCGGCATACCGGGTTGCATTGGTGCCATCGACTGCACCCATGTGGAATTGGTCGTCCCACATGCCATGGAGGCCCAGTACCGCAACCGAAAACAATTTCATTCCCTGAATGTACAAATGGTGTGTGACTCCAACAGGATCATTACACATTGTTGTGCCCGATTCCCTGGATCAACCCATGATTCTATGGTCTTGAGGAACTCTACAATACCACGCTACATGGAGCGACACGCAGGGAACAGATCCTGCCTACTCGGTGAGTCTCATTACATGCATGATTATGTGGGGTATGTGATTTGGCAATGACCTGGCAGGAAGGGGGGGGGTGTGCGTACGTAGCAATGGCATTCCACATCATACGTTTCTCGTCCACATACAGGTGATGCTGGATATCCACTGAAGAGATGGCTCCTCACACCAGTCCGGAACCCACGGGACCAGCATGAGGAGGACTACAACCATGCCCACTCACGTACCCGTGTAGTCATTGAACAGGCATTCGGCCTACTGAAGACTCGTTTCCGCTGCCTCAGCAGGTCTGGCGGGGCACTCCTGTACCGCCATGAGAAGGTTGCAAAGATGGTCATGGCATGTGTCATGCTCCACAACATGTGCGTACGTAGAAATGTGCCCATGCCCCCTGACGCAGAACTGCAAGCACCTGATGATGGTCATGATGAGGGTGGGGATGTGGCAGCACCTCATGGAGTCTGCGAGGCACCGGAGGCCCGTGACATTCGTCAGCATCTCATCGATGCATGCTTCTAGTACTCACGCCTGGTGGCTGATACATGGACACGGGACTCGTGGCACTGCGTGTGTCTGGGACATGCACAATATGGACTGTACGCCTATGATGGCCTAGTACACAAAGATCAATGTCCACACATCTCATTGGTTGATCGTGCACTTTTTATGGCATATGTGATGTCATGTTGAACACCCTATCGACCCGCCACCCAAGTGAGCCCAACACACCCCCTCCACCCTCCTACCTCCCCCCCGAACACCAGTGTCCAAAGATGCTCATTGTCAGTGGGCTGTCGCTATTGCAAGCCCCCTCTGCGGGTATCAGGGGCACCCCTGCCTGTGGATCGCAGGTTCCTTCCAGATCTACGTTGGGGGCTGCCCTGGACGGAACTTGCAACGGATGATGTGTCTGCCTGCTCACGTCCATGCATGTCCCTAAGGGTTTGCGAGAGCTCAGTGAGCACACGGCGCACTGCGGCAAGTTCGGCACATACGTCTTTGGACTTCGCATGCAGTTCCCCCCTCAGGCTCTCGGTGCTTCTCTCCATTTGGACTCTCAGGCTCTCGGTGCTACTCTCCATTTGGACTCTCAGGCTCTCGGTGCTACTCTCCATTTGGACTCTCAGGCTCTCGGTGCTACTCTCCATTTGTGCCCTTAGCGTCTCTGTACCTCTCTCCATTTCTGCCCTAAGTGTCTCAGTTGATGTTTCTATGTCTGCCTTAGTGCCCCCACATTCATCGGCATGGTCCTTGAGGAGTGTGGCCAGTTGCTGCTGTTGTACGATTAACTGGTCGAGGGACTGTTGCCTCTGCTGGGCCATGGCCATTTGCGGGGGTGTCACAGAGGGGCTGTTGTCCTCATGTTGCCTTGCCACAGGGCTTGTGGGGGATGGCCAGTCGTCGTCTTGTGGGTGCCCCTGCGTGGTATCCTCATGTTGTACGGGATGGGACAGACAGGGGGATTGGGACAGGTCATGGATGGATCTGACTTCGACATCCCCGTTTTCTGTGTCCGAGCATGCTGCCATCAATGGGGTGTCACCTATGGTGCTGCTGCCACCAGAGGCAGTGCCTTCTGTGGCATCCATTGGGGGGACCTGTGGTGGTGGTGTTGTGGGCATGCTGGCTGCTGGGGTGCCTGTTGATGTTCCCTCCTCTGTGCTGCCACCTGATTTGTGCTGCTGCCGTGTCTTGATGCGTGCAGCTGAGTGGAGGGTCTCTGGGCGTTGGTCTTGGCCCTCTTTGCAGGTGTGCTGGTAGGGGTGTCCTGTAGCTCGTCGTTTGGATCGGACCCTGTGGTGGAGTAAAGGAGGGCGAGGGTTATTGATGGGTCTGTGGGAATTGGAATGGCATTGTATCACATGCTTTGGGGTGGTACCTGAGGGTGATTTGGGTCGGGGCCTTGGAGGTGCTTTAATTTGTGTGTGGAGTGAGGGTGCAGTTGTTTGGCAGCCTGCAGTTAGGGTGTGCCTGCTGCACGTGTAGTGCGTGTATTAGGGGTTTTTAATTATTCATGTATTTATTGTGGGTTTTAACGTGCGCTATCAGGCCGATGTGTGTGGACGTTTTCCTGGACATGTGTTTCTGTAGCACTATGTGGACGCATGCTACTTCACATGGATGGACTGTGTGGATTTGGCATTGTTTTATCTGGCCCACCTACCTGAATCTTCGGATGTCTGCACTCCTTTCTCCATCCCTCCGACTCCCTCTATGCTCTCCATTCCGATGGTGGAGGCACAGATTTCTTCCCAGGGGGTCAACTTGATGGGTGATTCAGGACCTCCCCCGGTGGCTGTGGCAATGTTGCGGTTGGCAGAGAGTATGCTGCGGACGCGTATCCGCAGGTCGTCCCATCGCTTGCGGCATTGCTGTGGGGTGCGGGGTGCGGTCCCCACCGCACTTACCCGCTGTGCCACCAGAGCCCATATGGTCTTCTTGTTTGCAAGTGCCGTTCTGGTCATTTGCGTGGAGAAGACGACGGCAGCATTCTCCTGGAGGGTCTCTGTTAGCACGGTGAGTTCCTCACGGGAGAAGTGGACCTGCCGCTTGCGGTCGCACGCTTTCTTCGCTACTTTTCCCATTTGTCTTGGTTTCGCTAGGGTGGGTGACGGGTTGGGGTGTGTTTCAGGGTAGTGATTTTAGTGGTTGTGTGGTTTTAGTGGTTTTATAGGTGTACGCCGGGATGTTTCCCGTTCCGGGCCCATGTTTTTACTTCTGTTTCCGTATATTTCCGGTCACCGTACTTTCCGGTAGGCGCACACTGCGGTGACCGCTAAGACGGGTGGCGGTATTGCACCTAGGGCGCCGTACGGCGGCGGTGTGGGCCGTTTTGGGGTCATTTCCGCCATCGCGGACTTTGCACTTCCGCCGTGGCGTGGTGCTCGTGCCCGATGGGTCGGAATGGGCCGCACTTTGCTCCTTCGTGCAATGGCGGAAACGCTATTTACGCTGTGGCGGTCCGGTCAGTCACTTTCCGCCAGGGTCGTAATGAGGGCCATTGTCTTTTCATTTTCAGGATCTTGTAAAAATTCTGTGACACTCGTGAGCCTCCCTACCAGTGACAGTTATGACCTCAGTACTAAGTCGAAATAGGTGACTAGGTCCTTTGTGATGTCTCTACTGTGGGACACCATAAGTGATTCCGAATAGAGTTCCGGTGTGGAACGAGTCAGGATACTGTATTTGCTTCCAGTGTAAGTGTCCTCGGTTAAAATTTGACATATCCTTTTCTTGTCCAGGCTTAAGTGTGCCTCAGTCCGACGTTCAAAGTCGACAGATTATATTGTGGTTTATGCGTGCAATTTTCTTCTTCACCCTGCAACTAGGATGCACACAGTGTCCGTTTTTTATGTCCTTATCCTCCTTTTTGCTTAGAGGAAGTGTCCAATTTAAGCGACAATTTGCAAAAAGTTCTTTGTCTTTACTTTGCTGGTCATGCGTCCTTCTTCCTCGTCATGGATCGCATCTGCATGTGCTGTGGTTCTTCCCCGTTGCTTGTCGATTCCTCTCGTTGGGATGCAGGCAGGGGTCCTTCTCCGATGAAGGGTTTGAAATCACTGAGAAAAATCCACGCTCTCCTGCCCTGTAGCTTCACAGCGGACAGAGTGCAGTCCTCTACGATAAAATGACCTTTGAATCTTGGCTCGTTCTACCTTTTCCTTGTATGGTTTTTCACAAGGACAGCATCTCCAGGGAAGACGAGTGGAACATTTAGACCTTGACCTGAGTCTGATGCAGTGTCTCCTTCTGTGCTCAGTGCTGCGCTGCACCCTTTTCATCATCGCTGCAGCGGGTCTGAAATTACAGTAAGGCAAGATGTCATGCAGTTCAGGTAATTTTGCATTTCAGACCCTAAAACCTCTTCTGTTGACTGGGCATCACATCTAGCTCTATCTCGGGGTGTCAGGGAAGTTCTCATTCTTCTTCCTGTGGCTATCTTGTGTGGCATAAGATGATGGTCGGAGCCTGGTTGGTTCCGAAGTGCAAACAGTGCCAATGGAAGGCAGTGCAACCATCCCTTCCTTATAGTAAGCTTCAACTTGGCTATTCTCTCCTCCAACAAGCCATTGAGCTTCTCACAGATCCCTTTACCTTGTGGATGATAAACTGACAAGAACCTGTGCTTTATCGCAAGCAGCAAGCTAATCTGTTCAAATATTGAATTAACAAAGTGAGGGCCATTATCTGATCTCATGACTTTGCATACCCCCCACCTTGGGAACACTTCCCTCACTAAAAATGTGGCCGCACAGTTAGAGTTTGAGTGTGTACATGGACCTGCCTCTATCCATCTAGAGAATGGACACACCACAACAAGTAAGTATCTGTACCCGTTACATACTTGAACCATGTCGACGTAATCGACATGCAAGTGCAGAAAAGGCCCATTTGGCCTGGGGATGACTCCTCTCATTACTTTTAGTGTGTGCCCAGCGGTGAATTGCTGGCAGATTATGCAGTTCACCATAAAGAATGCAACATGCTCAGCTAAATTCGGTATGAACCAGTCTTCCACAAGCGTTGCTGCTAGATTCTCCTTTGTCATATGCGCCTGGTAATGTAACTGCTCCAGCGCTATTTTTAATAGGGCTACAGGCATTACTGGTTTAGCAGTGCTGACTTGTTGCCACAAGCTGTCAGAGGGGTTTAAAGAACACCCTCGACGTTTCCACAGATTTTTCTCTTCCTGTGGTGCCTCCCCTTGCAGTTCCATTAGCTGTGTTTGCCCAAGGCCATTATAGGCTTCAGATGTTGTTCGCGCAGCCATCAATCTTTCATTGGTACAGGCGACTTCCACTTCCATAATTGTCTCACTTTTGGATGCCATACGCTTGGCCTCCGTGTTTGCTGCTTGGTTTCCTCGTGAGATAAAATCTGTCCCTTTCGTGTGGGTGGCGCATTTCACGACTGCTATGCCCACTGGGAGCTGTAGTGCTTTCATTAGACTGTCCAAAAGGGCTGCGTGCTGCACTGGCGTGCCGTCTGCTCGGAGGTAGCACCTCCTTTTCCAGCGCACTAAGCCTCCATGTACTGTTGACGTCACATAGGTGGAGTCACTGTACACCGTTACTTCCTGATCTGCGTGATTCTCAATGGCGAGTATCAATGCCAATAATTCTGCAGCCTGTGCTGAGTAATCCGGTGGTATTCGCACACTAATAAGTACTCAGAATTCCCCATTTGCTATGTGTTTCATTACAGCGACGCCTGTATATCTTTGTCTGTCATTTTGATCAATCCTTGAAGACCCGTCAATAAAGACGATCTCTCCTCCTGCCAAGGCATTTTCTTTCACCCTGGGGATTTCATCATAGAATTCTTCATAATTTGCACAGTCATGTATGAGTTCTCCCTCAGTGACTGGCTCTGCTATGAACATGGCTGGGTTCACTATTTTACATCGGACTATTCTTATCGAGGGATTCGATATGATCACTTCATAAGCAGAAGTTCTCTGAGATGTCAGTGTGCATTTCGGTTTCTCTAAAATAGCAAATAATGAGTGCTTGACGTACAATGTCATTGAGCATCCCATTACAATGGTTGTCGCCTTCTCTATGGCGAACGCTGTGGCTGTGGCAGCTAAACTTTGTTCGCATGGGAAGTGGCCTCTCATTACTTGGTCCATATTCCCACTGTAATAGGGCAGGGGCTTGTACCCCAACAAGGTTCTTTGAGTGAGTATTGCCATCATGACGCTGCCATTTTTGTGTGAAAACAGGTAAAATTCCTCTACATAATTGGGGATCCTAAGAACTGGAGCTTTGCAAATAGCTCTTTTGAGTTCAGCAAACCCTTTCTCCATGGCCTCAGACCATTCGATCTTTTCTTTCGTCACTTGGGCCTTCTTTAGAGCCTAAAGTAAAGGCTTAGTGTAAGACCTGTAGTTCAAGACCCATTCCCTGACATAATTGCATAGGGCTAAAAAGCTATGCATCTGCTTTATTGTGTGCGGCTTAGCTGTGTTCAATATGGCTTCAGCCCTTTCTAGGGTGATTCTCTTTCCTTCATGTGAGATCAGCTGGCCTATGTACAGCACTTCTTTTTGTCAGTATTGTAACTTTTCCTTGTCAACCTTATATGCTTTCTCAGCTAGTATAGTCAGTAGCTGAACAGAATCGTGCTTGCATTGCTCTTCTGTTGTGCTGCAGAGTAAGATGTCATCCACATACTGCAGGATGACACTTTTTAATGCGATATTGCTTAAGTCCATCTGCAGGACTCTGTTGAAAATAGAAGGAGACTCACAGTACCCCTGGGGCAGCCTCGTGCTTTTCAGATGCATCTGTCTGAACGTGAATGACGTCAGATCTTGTGAGTCTCGGTGCAACAAGATTGATAAAAATGCATTTTTCAACTCAGTCACTGTGAAATATTTTGCCTCGACAGGTACATTTCATAGGATTGTAGACGGGTTAGGGACTAGAGGGAACTCGGCCTCAACAATATAGTTTATTGGCCTTAGGTCCTGTACTAGCCTCCATGACCCCCCTTTACATGTTTTCACAGGATACACTGATGTATTACATGGTGACTCTGACATCACTAAGATGCCCTGGTCCACAATGGCTGAAATTGTCTTGAAAATCCCCTCATCTGCCTCTCTGGACATGGGATATTGTCGGGGTCTGGGTAGAATTGCTCCTGGTTTCAGTTTAATCCTTACTTCTCCAACCCCCTTCAAGATACCCACGTCATAGGGTCCTGTAGTCCACACTGTGACAGGCACCTTAGCTATGTCGTCATCAAATTATTCAGGACGTTTTAGTACCAACATCATTCTCTGAGGTACTTCTCTTTTAATCATCTTTACCCAAAAGGTGAGACTCACTTCCACCATCGTCTTTCCCATTTCTGCTTGTTCTTCAAACAGATCGTCATCGGTGACGTCAGTCACTCGAAATCCTTCTTCAATGGCAGTTAACGCACACCAGTGTCTGCCCTCATCATCGTAACCGTCAACCAAGACCACTTTTCCTCGTAATGCAGCTGTGTGTATCATCAAGGGAAATACGTGTCCCTTCTCCTCGTGCATCAGTATTCTTGATCTGAATAAAAACTCATCAGGGGTTCTCATGATTCTGTCTGCAAGGCCTGGCAATCCTGCCATAAGCACAGGCATGCCATATGCAAAGATTTCTGGCTCTATTGGTATGGCCCTCATGGCTCCATGTCCTGAGTATGCTATAACCATTTCACATACATTTGAATAGTGCATTCCTGGAGTGGAACATACTATGCCCTCCTCCGTGAACGAGATTGTCATGTTCAACTTTGTCATTAAGTCTCAACCCAAAATATTTACTGGGGTCTGCCGAGAATATAGTAGAGGTACGTTCATTTCACAATCCCCTATAGAGACTGAAAGTGCCTTCGTAAAGGTAACTCGACTGGCCACTCCTGTAAAACTCTGAGTATCTATGGCCTCGCCGGACAAGGAAAATTTGCCTTCACGTATGCACAAGCGTGTCGCACCCGTGTCAACTAGGCAGGAATATTCCTTATCCCCTATTACGACTTCCACCCTGGGTTCCCTGTGAGGGTCTGGTGTCACTGATAGGATAGAACACATCAGGGTTCCCAGTGAGCTGTCCTAGCTTATATATACATTCGGACCATTGTGTGCTGGTGGATTTCCGCCTTTCCCATTGTTACCTCCCATTCCAGGGTTCATGGTCTGTGATAGTTGCAGCGGTACCTGTTGGGATTGTCCTTGTGGAAAATGACCCATGTTTTGCGGTTTCACCCCTTGCTACGCTCCTAGTGCTTGTTGTTGCACCGTGTGATTCTGTGCACCACCCTGCTGTAAAACTGCAGGTGGATTTTGTGGGAAAAGATGATGCGACCAAGTAAGTACAACATGGATTTATTTGTCTTCAGCCAAGTAGCATACAATGAGACCCCCAACACGGACAGCATCCAGGTCCCAACTGAAAAATGTTAAGCAATAAGAGTGTCAGGCAATAACATTCTAACAGCTATGACATACAAAGGAATCTATTATGGAACAGCACAGTGTCAATTTCTTTATTAACAGCTGTATACACATGGAAAAGTGCATTCTATCTTCTTATTTTTGCAATTCTGGATAAACTCCAGACTTGACCACCGCCACACATACAGCATTATTAAAAATGTGTGTGACCCTGACGGGCTCTGAGTAAAGTGGCTCTCCCTTCCGGGAAACAACCACCTTCCTTATTCTGACCCAATCTCCAATCTCAACCACCGTTCTCCTTTTAGGATCTCATTCACTCTCTCCACCCACTTACTTTTACAAGCATCCATCATCCTCTTTACAGCATCCACAACCACATCTGTAGCTCTTGCCCTGCCTAACCAAGCTGGCGTTACATATGTATTTGCCTTCCGTCCTCTCATCAGTTCAAAAGCCCTGATTCCTTTCTCCTTTCGTGGAGCCATCCGTAGAGCATATAGCCTATCTCTCACAGCCACCCTCCTATCACAATCAGTCACATTGGCTCCACGAATAGCTTCCATAATGCTTCTGTTCACCCTCTCAACCATATCATTAGCTTGACGATAGTACAAGGGTGTCTTTTTGTGTTTGATACCACACTTTTCAAGATACTCCAAAAACAATTTTCCAACAAACTGTGGCCCATTATCAGTGAGGATGCTATTAGGTAATCCTTCCCTCTCAAAAACATCCTCCAGGAATCCTATTATGTTTTTACACGTCACCTCTCTCAAAATTTTAAACTCCGTCCATCTTGAAAAAGTATCAACCAACACTAAAATGAACCTCCCTCTACCTGCACCCAATTCCAATGGGCCCAAAATGTCCATTGACAAATCCTGCCACACTCCCACTGGGGTACTAGTCCTACCCATTGGTTGAGACATGGCAATGAGATTTTTCCCAGACAACACAAACTCAGGACATGTACCCACAACTTTCTCAATCTCCTGATCAATCCCCGGCCACCAATAATCAGCCTTAATGACCTCTTTTGTTTTACACATACCAATATGTCCTTGGTGGGCGCGACTTATGTGTTTCCCTCTGAAACACCCCGGAACAACCAGTCTGTCCCACCGATACAACAACTCTACTCTCAATGACAATTCATCTCTCACCTCCCACATTGACCTTTCCTCCCCTGACAACAATCTTTTCTCCGGCCATCCATTTTCAACAAAAGATACAATGCGCTTCCACATCTCATTTGACTTAAATACTCCAATCCACTCTTCTTTCTGTATGATGCCTTCAACAGTTGCAAAAACCATCTCATTTTCAGCAAACACACTTTTATCTCTGTCACTCACATCATCTTCCAATTTCACTCTTGAGGCATGGTCAGCCTAAACATTTTCTTTGCCAGCAACTACTTCAATAACAAATTTATGGCATTGTAGTCTAGTCACCCATCCTGCCACCCTCCTAGAAACTTTATCTAGACCTTTATTTTCAAATATTGATTTAAGTGGCCTATGATCGGTTCTCAGAATAAATTCCTGCCCCCACACAAAGTTTTTCATTTTTTCAATGCCCCAATGGCACGCTAACGCTTCCTTCTCCAGCACGGAATAGTTTAACTGTGCACCCCTCAACATACGTGATGCATGCATTACTACCATCTCTGTTCCATCAACATCCGGCTGCAGCATCACTACTCCTACACCTGTGTCTCTGGCATCCACAGACAAGATTGTCTTCTTCCTCGTATCAAACATTGATAGAGGTTTTGCCATGTCAATTTTTCTTTTCATTTCCTGAAATTCTTTCTCACATTCATTTGTCCAAATAAATTCAACACCTTTCCTTAATAACGCTCTTAAATTGGTTATCTGATCAGTATAATTTTCAACAAAATGATGATAAAATTCAATGGTGCCTAAGAAAGATCTCAATTCCGCCTTGTTCTTTGGTGAATGTATTTGTATTTTTTGTATTTTATTTATTTCTATAGCGCACCAGGCCCAGGGGCAACCGGGCGCTTAACTTAGTTACAACAAGATGAAAGCATGACAAGGCAATGTGACAGAGTATTACAAGATTATTACAGGAAGATTTACAAAATTTACAAAATATACATTCAAATGAATATCGATAAGGCAGTGATTTACAGGATAGTTAATAAAGGATGCAGAGTAGGTCAAAGTGCAAGTAGGGCAGTAAGCTGGTGTTAGCAGTCTTGGGCGGATAGCCATGCTTTGGTAAGGTATTTGAATTTCAGGAAGGAAGGTTCTGCTCTAAGGTCATTGGGGAGTGAGTTCCAGAGTTTGGCTGCCAGGATGGGGAAGCTGGTTCCACCAGATCTTTGGAGATTAAAACGCGGGATGTCAAGGCAGTTGGCTTGGGCCGCTCTGCGAGGTCTGGTGGAATTGTGGAAAGAGAATCTGTTTGCCAGGTAGCGAGGGGCTTGGTTGTGGAGGCATTTGTGTGTGAGAGCCAAGGACTTCAAGGAGATGCGCTGTGGGATAGAGAGCCAGTGCAGGTTGCGCCTGGTGTCAGATATATGCTGGCGCCTAGGAATGTTAAGGGCCGCTCTGATCGCATTGTTTTGGACAATTTGTAGCTTGTTTAAGTTGCGGAGATTAGTACCTAGATAGAGGGCATTACAGTAGTCAACCTTGGATAGTACAAGGGTCCTGGCCAAGGTTACGCAGTTGGCAGTGGTTAGGAACGGGCGACAGGCGGTGATGAGCTTGCAAGTATGCGCTGCTGCAGATGAGACTGCGTTGGATTGTCTAGTCAAGGATAGGGTTGAGTCGATGTAAATCCCTAGGGTTTTCGTGTCCTTAGCAATCGGGATGGTGTTCCCATCAATGGTGAAAGACTTGAAGGCAGGGTCAAGTTTAGTGAGTTTTTGTGGTGAACCAAGAATGAGGAGCTCTGTCTTTTCATCATTTAGGCAGAGGCCGTGCTGGGCCATCCACGCTTGGATGACCTGGTAGATGGCGTTGATGGCAAGGGAGTCAGTTGTGTAGTCTCCAGTGATGGGGATTAGTATCTGTGTGTCGTCAGCGTAATTGGTATACGTGACGCCCAAATGGTCCAAAATATCAAAAAGGGGTTTGGTAAACACGTTATATAACGTGGGCGAGACACAGGACCCTTGAGGCACACCACAAGAGACCGGAGCGGGTGGTGCGGCCGCAAGTGGGGAGAACACACGCATAGATCTATTATCCAGGAAGGATCTGATCCAAGTGGCGGCATTTTCTGAGAAGTGTGCGGCTGATTTGAGGTGATGGCAGAGAATTTTGTGATTGACAAGATCAAAAGCAGCAGAGAGGTCCAGGAGAAGTAATAACGCCAGTTTGCCTTTGTCTTTGAGATCTTCGATCTGCGTTTTTAAGTCAATAAGGGCGGTCTCAGTGCCATGGCGAGGCCGGAAGCCTGATTGCCTGAGTCCCAGAAGTTTATTTGATTCAAGGTATTCCTGAATTTGTAGGTAGGCCGCGCGGTCAAGGATTTTTAGTAAAAAAGGTACAGTGGTAATTGGTCTGTAGTTTGTGGGTATACTGGGATCGAGGGTAGGTTTTTTCAGAAGCGGGATGACCCATGCATCCTTAAGATTGTCCGGTACAATCCCAGAGCTAAAGGAGGAGTTGATGAGCGTAGTGATGAAAGGTGCTAGGTCATGAGCAGCTTCCTTAATAATAGGTGCAGGACAAAGGTCACCCTGACAATTGGACGGTTTAAGGCTAGTGATAATCTTTTCCACTTCGAGAATGGAGAGTGGAGAGAAGCTAAAAGGAGTCAGAGAGTCTGTGATAGAGGGGTTTATGGTAGGTATAGGGATCTGTAGAGGGTTGGATTGAAGGCTAGATTGTTTGTTGTTGATTTTAATTTGGAGAGTGGCAATCTTACCTAGGAGAGCTTCTTGGATTTTGGAGCACCAGGTGCTATCTTTGGTACATGTGTCAGGAGGGGTAACAGGAGTTTCAAGTTCTTTTAGGATTTTAAACAATTCTTTGGTGTTAGATTTGGCTTGCTCGATGCGTTTGTTGTATGTGTCTTTTTTTGCCTGGAGTATAGCTTCCTTGTAGTTAAGGGTGGCCAGGAGTACGCGTGATTTGTTAGCTAGAGAGTGATTGCTTCTCCAGTGGGATTCTGCAATTCGTTTTTCTTTGCGTAGTGCTCTGAGATGGGGTGTAAACCAGGAGTTTAGGTGGGCTCGAGGTTTAGGTTTTCTCAGTTTCGAGGGTGCAATGGTGTCTAAGGCTGTAAGCATGGCCCGGTTGAAAGTGTCGACCAGGGCCGTAGGGTCAGAGCATGATGGATCCCGAACATTAAGAGCTGGAAGGAGGAGGGGGAGGAGTCTATCGCAGGTAATGTTGCGTTTGTTACGGGTGGCCATAGCCGGGGCAATGTTGTGAGGGAGGCTGATAGGTTTGGACTCAATATTGAATGTAATTAAGTTGTGGTCTGTCCAGGCGCACTGTTGGTTGGAGGTGATGTTGATGGGACAGTTGAGGGCGGCTAGCCAGTCAAGGGTTCTGCCCTTGTTGTGGGTAGGTTGGTTTAGGAACTGAGTGAATCCAGCGTTAGTGAGGATGTTGTCAATAGACGAAGCAGCGGTGTCCTTGGGGTCGTGGAGGCCTAAGTTGAAATCCCCCAGTATCATGACCTGGGAGGTAGCTTTGGTGTTGTGTGTGAAGATGTTGGAGAGGTCCTCCGCGAAGGTAGATAGTGGGCCGGGTGGCCGGTAGAGTAGATGAAAGGTGATAGAATGGTTGGGTGTGAGAGCTAGTTTAGCTGTCAGTGCTTCCAGAGTGGAGGAGTGATGTGTGGCTGAGAGGTGGAAGTTCAGAGCGTTTTTGTGGATGATAGCGATGCCACCTCCTTTAGATTGGATGGAATTACGGTCATGTCTGATAATGTTATAGTCAGGAGGGATAGCGAGTGAGAGAAGAGGACCTGAAGCTGGGTGGAGCCAGGTTTCAGTGATTGCTATAAAGTCGAGGTCAAGGTTGAGGATCAAGTCAGCTACTTCTGGGGCGTGAGCCGGGAGTGATCTGGCGTTGATTAGCGCGCCTTTGATGTTGTTTAATTTAGGGGAGTTGGAAGATGGTGGTAGATTAGGTGAAAGTGTAGGTGGTGACAGAGGGAGAGGCAGTTTGATGCGGTGAGCTAAATGATGGGAAGCGTGGGTGAGACGCGAGCCAAGTCTAGCATTTCTCAAGGAGATAGAGCAGGGTAGGTTGGGTAGAGGTCTGGTGGCGAAGTGCTGGATCCAGAGGGCTGGGTTATTAAGATAAGGGTTGGTGTGGTGAGCGTGGGATGGCATAGTTAAGGTATGATGCAAGTAAGAGTGGTAGATAGAGGTGGTGGTATGGTATAGTGCAGTGCAGCCAGGGTGCAGTATAAGGATGAGAAGGGTAGGCAGCAGTCTGGTCAGTAGGGTACTGAAAGAGTACAGTGGTGAGTTTGCAGTAGTTAGACTGTTGGTGGGGGGCATGTTGACCTGGTAGAGTCTAAGCGCGCGAAGTCTGGTAAGGAATGCGAGGGCGACCATATGACATTTACACAGTAGCACTAGTCTGTTAGTGACCAGGGGCACAACACAGTTGCAGTGATCAGTTAACGACCATAAGGCACACCACAATTGCAGTGGTCAGTTAGCGACCATAAGGCACAACACAATTGCAGTGGTCAGTTAGCGACCATAAGGCACAGCACAATTGCAGTGGTCAGTTAACGACCATAAGGCACAACACAATTGCAGTGGTCAGTTAGCGACCATAAGGCACAACACACTTGCAGTGGTCAGTTAACGACCATAAGGCACAACACACTTGCAGTGGTCAGTTAGCGACCATAAAGGCACAACACACTTGCAGTGGTCAGTTAACGACCATAAGGCACACCACAATTGCAGTGGTCAGTTAGCGACCATAAGGCACAGCACAATTGCAGTGGTCAGTTAACGACCATAAGGCACAACACAATTGCAGTGGTCAGATAATGACCATAAGGGACAACACAATTGCAGTCATGGGACATACCACATTAGGGGCAGAAAGTGACTGTACTATTGAGAGGTGGCAGTAACGCAAAGAGGCAACAGAGTTGGAGGCATAAGTGTATATAGCAAACAGTTATCGAGGGTGAAGAAAAACCAAATTTAAATGTTTGTGATTGCGGAGTAGCAGAAGACATACCAGAAAGCACAATAGTGTAGACTGAGGGTAACCCCTCTACTCACAATGGATTAGAGGTCCAAGTAGACACTGGCTCCAAGGCTCTGGAGGCGAACAGGGGGCAAACAGGGGCCTTAGTGCGGGCCTTTGTTGAGAGGCCGGCGTTCCCGCCTGCCGGCGGAGGGGATAATTATGAATGGGGAGGTCATCAGCTGATTCGTGCGGCCAGAGCCTCGCTCTGGTGCCGCGATGCGCCCGCCATTGCTGGGCCAGGCGGAAGAGTCTGACGGAGTCAGTCGATTCCAAGAAGCGTTGCGCTTTAGCTATCGACGAGCAACTGGAGATCAATGAATGTGCACGATGGCCATACCTGACTGAGATAAGATGGCAACCCTCGCTCTTGAGGGAAATCGGTGAGGCAGGGTGATCTGACGCACAGCCGAATCGTGTGTAGCTGGAGATGCTCCTCGGCTCGGGAGGCTAGTGCTCCTGCCCCTCCTCCGTGGTGTGCTGCTGCGGCTGGAGCGGTAAAGGCAGAGATCCTGGCCCCTGGCTCCTGTGGCTCCGAACAGGCTCTCAACAGGCCTTTGTATGGCCTTCGTAAGGGCCGCCGGCAGATCCGCCTGCCGGCGGATGTAGTGGCGTGGATAAGCGAGGCTTAGCCTCGTTGTGGCGCCGCGATGCGCCCGGCATGCGGGGGTCAGGCAGGAAGTAGGACAAGGCCAGGCAGGCCTTCGTTGCAGCTTACCAGCTGTTGCGGTATCCGGCGATGGGGAAAGGGCTCCTGCCCTCTTCCCTTGGATGGGGCAACGAAGTGAGGCCAGTCAGGCTCTCAACAGGCCTTTGTATGGCCTTCGTAAGGTGTTTTCAAAATAGATTCTACTAAATTTCTTTTTGGTCTGAGACCTTGTTGAGAAATTTCATGACCTAGGTACTCTACTGTCTGAGTCATGAAAACACACTTTTCACCCCTTAAAGTTATTTCTCTTGACTTAAATATATCCAACACCATATCAAGCCTGCACCTTAACTCCTTCTCATACTTCCCACAGATTAGCACATCGTACTGAAAACACCACACTCCATCCACTTCCTTCAACAATTTATCCATGACCTTTTGGAAAACAGAAGAAGCAGATACCAAACCAAAAGGCATGCATTTAAACTGATAAATGCCTTCATAGGTGATGAAAGCAGTCAATTTCCGAGACTCAACATCCAAACCAATCTGATGATAAGCACTCGCCATGTCAAGCTTGGCAAAATATTTTTCACTTCCAATCCTACTTAGTAGCTCTCCCATATTTGGTAGGGGATGGCGATCCGCCACAACACATCGATTGAGCTTTCTCAAATCGATGCACACCCTCAAATCTCCATTTCCCTTCTTCACAACCACCACGGGAGATATCCACTCCACTGCTTTCGCTGACTCAATGATCCCCAGCTTTTCCAAATTCACCAATTCATCGCGCACAGCCTTTTGCATCGATAACGGCAATGGCCTGAGTTTCGATGCAACAGGATCACTTCCTTCCTTTATTACAATTTTGTGAACCATTCCCTTAAGGCAACCAACTTTATCACAAAATACCTCAGGATACTTTGTCACAAACTCACATTCCCACCAGGTTCTGGAGGATGAATCACATTTAGCACCTGTTCTTCACTATTGGGGTCCAACCTAATTTTCATTCCCCTCTGTTCTCTCCAACCTAACAATGTTTCTCCTCTTTTCGTGACATAAATTCTTCCAGACGTCATCCTCCCTTTAAATTTAAACTTAGCATCACAGCATCCCAGAATTTCTATCTTGTCCCCATTATATCCCCCTGGTATCTTATCAGATGGGAGCAAAAGATTGATATCACCTGCAACCACATTTTCAAAAACCATTTTAGACATCAATTTAATTTTGGAACATGAATCGGCGAGCATTCTGACAAGATGGCCATTTACTTCTATCCATGCTGCAGGATGTTCACACACATCAGCTCCTGCACATTTCACCATATGTACCATGACTATTCATTCTCTAAACCATCGACTTCTTCAGATGAGGGATCATCATATTCCTCTATGAGAAGGGTTCCCTTACCTCCTGCACCTATTCGATAGTTTTTACAGCAGTTTTCGAAGTGACCCCATTTTTTGCATATAATACAATTGGCTCGCCTCCCAGGACATATGGGAGATGTAGATAGATGGCGTGCGCTTCCAACCTATCCTCTTTCTTTACATTAAAACAGGAATTCTGGGTGCGTTTATTACCTTGTTCAGACCCCCCTCCCTTAACTTGGGTGTTTTCATATCTCCTATTGGGTCTAATTTTCTGTTTCTTCTTTTCTTTGGGGTAAGCTCCCTTTTTATCCCCCACTCTTAACACCTCACTCACTGCCACTGATTTACTCTCCTTCACAGACAACTTTGCCACACATTGCAATGTATGCTCAATCCTCTTGGCAATTCTAATGACCTCTTCCAAACTAGGATTGTCTTTTAACCAAACCTCCTCACGTATTTTATCGTTCGAACAATGGATCATGAACTGATCCCTTATATGTTCTTCCAACCATTACCAAATTTGCAATGCAGAGATAAATGTCTCAGGGCAGTTATATAGTCTTCGACAGATTCTCCTTCATGTTGGCATCTCATGCCGAAGTGATACCTTTCCAGCACTGTGCTAGATTTAGCTTCAAAATGTTTATCAAGTTTCATCAAAGGAACGTCAAAATCATTGGCTGCTTCCTCAATGTTCAATTCACTAACATCAGGTGATGTGTCGTATATTCTCTGACCTTCGTAGCCCAAAAAATGCATTAGCATGGCAACTTTACGCTCAACCGACATCCCATTACCACACGTGGCTTTAACATAATGCAGAAAACCCTTTTTCCAGGGTGCCCATTTTATTCTCGGTGGGCCTGGTGAGGGCATAAACACTTGAGGGCCCGGAACTCCAGACAAGGCCATTTTCCCTGATTCTAGCCGTGGGGTGAGCAACAACACTGAGCTTGGTTAAAATACAACGTTTTGCACCACTGTTCAGTAAACCCCACCAAAATAGAGATTTGAGTAGTCTAGCAATTGCAGTTTGTGAATATTCTTGATGAATGGAATACACACCACACTCCAGCACACAGATATCTGTACCAATTTGCCAGGAAGTTGTCCCTTCAAAGTCAAGATGCAATATCAAATATTGTGAAGTCCCAATTCCTCACCTGGGGACTTCACTGGTGGCACCTAACAAGTTGTCTTCCCACAAGGGGCCCTAGGCAAGACCCAGAAACACTTCACGAGCAATACACGTGTTTGAAAACGCCACAGCCGTGTTCACCCAGCAAAACGATGGTCACACGTTTATTCGTAACGTGAAGGGAAATGCTAGCGCTCGGATCGCAGCGCCACAGCAACATTCAATGAATTGACACGATCACGTGTCCCGTGTTCACCCAGCAAAATGATGGTCACGTATTTATTTGTAATGTGAAGGGAAATGCTGGTGCTCGGATCGCAGCGCCGCAGCCACATTCAATAAATTGACACGATCATGTTTCCCGTTACGTGAAGAGGGAAGAGCCCGTTATGCTTGTTTGGGCATACGCACTTAAGGAGCGGGACTCGCTCCCCTCCTGGGAATGCAAGCTGGGATCGTCACTGCCTCCTGGTGGCTCCCCCTCTCTGGCACTTTTCAGCAGGCCCTCCTCCCGGCAGGGCTCTACTCGCAAGCGTGTGGAGCGAGTGCGGATTCCTCCAAGTCCTCCGTCCCGATGCTCCTGATCAGGGCAGAGCTGCTCCGTGGGGCCGATGCTCGGCCATCTTAACGATCATCAGGAGCGGGCGCTCCAGCTACCGGCTCTGCACACCCTGGGCACAGCAGACCCCAACGGTCCCGGGCTTTGCTGTGCTGCAATGGGGCCGGGAAACGTGCAGCGCCGGCGCTCCTTCCTACCTGGATGCCGGTAGCAAAACAGAGGGGCACACTAGCGACAGACTTCACCTTCTGGCGGCGCTGTCTGCTCCGGCCACAAAGTTGTGCGTGCGACGGCGGTTGGGGGTCTCAGACCTCAATGCTGGATCGCAAACAATGGGACTTCTTCATCAATCCCATCCTCGTCGCCATTGTGGGAAAAGATGATGCGACCAAGTAAGTACAAAATGGATTTATTTGTCTTCAGCCAAGTAGCATACAATGAGACCCCTAACACGGACAGCATCCAGGTTCCAACTGAAATATGTTAAGCAATAACAGTGTCAGGCAATAACATTCTAACAGCTATGACATACAAAGGAATCTATTATGGAACAGCACAGTGTCAATGCTGCAGCAGCATGCAACATATAAACATGTATATACATAACCTATATACAACAGATTTGTCATGCCTGCTCCTGTTCCTTGGGCGTTCTGCATCATGCCTTGACTTCTACATGTGCACGCCAAATGCCCTGTCATTCCAGACAGCCAACAAACTGGTGGTGGGTGGATCATTTGCCCATTTGACATATATTGGTTCCCATTTTGCATATTTTGAAAGCCTCCTTGATTGTTTTGGAAACCTACCTTATTGCTCTGCCATTATCTTCCCCGAAATCCTCTTCGCACAGAAATTGCTCTGCAAAAACTCATTAATGCATTTGTGAAATTTACTGCTGATCTACATCTAAAAATTAATGCTGCGAAAACTATTATTATACGAATGGGAAAATCGAATAAAAGACAATCATCCCTAACCTGGTGCTGCGAGGAAAAAAGTCCTAAGATATTTAGGATATCACTTTACAGCAAATAGCACGATGGCCATAATCAAAAGACACCTTGAGGTTAAAGCAGAAACAATAAAGCGACAGATGTCGAAAATTGATGCCAAATATGGAAGATTCACGGCCATACCTCTGAAACGCTTTTATATTACTTCTGGTATTCCTAAACTCACCTATGGTTTAGAATTCTATGAGCTTGAAGATTCAGATTTTATAAAAAAAACTTGAAAGAGATATGTGCAAAGGTGTGTTGTTCTTCATCCCTAAAGGTGTGCCTATTCAGGCTATCAGATACGAATTTGGGCTGCAATCTTTACAATCGATTATTGTTTGGAGAAAAATGTCATTATGGAGAAAATGTATGAGAAATGATATCTCTTCTCTATACACGATAGCAGCCAACGATCGATCTAACCCTTACTGTGTGAATTTAAAAATTGTAACTGAAGATACATTGTTGAAGGCAGGTGTAAGTTTGGAGATGTTGATAAACAAACCGCAAAAAGTGAAGCAGATACTCCAATGTAATGATTGGCAAATGACTCTAGATATGGTTCAACAATCGAAAACCATTAATCAGATACACTCCTTTTGGAAATTTTGCCCCTTCTCGAGAACTATTTAGTGAAATATTCTTCACAAATTTTTAGAAATTCTTTCATGAGGTTTCGGTTCGATACCCTGAAAACAAACCATATTTTAAAAAGATGGAATCTCCAGAACATAAACTGGGGATGGTGTAGACATTGTAAGTCAGAAGGGACTGAAGAAACTCTGAAGCATTTATTACTACCATGTCCAGCTCTTTTAAAACAGAGGATTTATTACTTTGAACAATTTGTATTGCACCTACACGCCGTTGACACCGAATTCTTATGGTTTCAAATTAGACATGACACCTCGATTGTTTTAAAACTAAGAATAATGGCATTTTTAAAAAATGTTTGGGATTTATCTTAAATGATCATAACGAACTGTCTCCTTACATCGAAACCTCCATACATTGGTTTTAACAGGTTTTAGAAGCTAATGAAATCTTTTAACGTTTTGTAAATTGACTTGATACGAACTGTTCTTAATTTTGGTTTTAATGTTCTTCTGTTTATTTACGTTTTAGTAGTTCTGAATTGTCATGACTATAATATTTTTAAAATGATTGTTCGACTCGTGTTTGAAGATAATGTATCAAAATTGTTTTATTGTCTTTTCAAAATGTAATTCTATTTGTTCGAACTATTTTGATGAACTATTTTGTAAAGGTTTATATAAACCATAAACAAATAAATAAATAATAATAATGTAAATTAACGGTTCTTCAGACTCCTTCATTTTTCGAGTCATTATAGCTCCCATATCAGAAGCTTTCTGGGTAAAGTACTCACAGTGTTTTCCATACTGTGGCTCTACAATTGTTAAATGGCGCTCCGTCATGCGCAATATTAATTGTGGTTACGCCAGGGTACCCTTCTCGTGCCCACACATCGTCTGCTCTCTAACCAAGTATGGCGCTCAGGAGACCTTTGATATCCCCTATAGCTAACGTGTTTCCTCTTGTCATCTTTTCTAACTCGTGTATCCACTTTCCAGCTCCCAATGTCAGCATTGGAAGCATGTTTTTTTAATTTTCTCAATCCATGTGTGGCCATGGAATATATTGTGGTCTTATTCCCCCCTTCTTGAGCAACGGACATTGGAATGTGTAGCCCTCTCTCTCTTCCTCATTATTCTCCTGTTTATTGCAGGGGTAATATTCCTGCATCACTGTCTACCTGTCAATTCCCTTAGTCTGTCCACATAGGGCAGTGAAGGCACCTCTGACCATGAGATACTTCTTCATATCGGTCAGGCTGTGTGGCATACTCTGATGTTCTCTGTATAGGTTTGCTATTGTTTGACCACCTTATTCCTTTTTCTCTTGGGAGTCGTCTTTCGCTCCGTTCCTCTTCCTCATTTTCCTCGCACTCCTACCTTTCAGAGTAGGACATTGGTTGTCCCCATGCTGATTGGATGAGGTGTAGCTTTAGCTTTAGGGAAGATTTTACTCTTTGCACAGGGTTGATGTGCAGTATAGTAATGGTGTATTTTTTGGGATATTATACGCTCTCACCCATGATGTGGGCCACTTCATGCATAATAATTGATAGATTAATGGTCTAGCTTACATTCTAGACCCCACAACCTGTTATGTTCCATGTATAGCAGGGTATCGTCTGCCACTTCTACTCTATTGGAAAAAACAGTACCTGCCTATTGAAACTGTTAGATGTTGCCATGATCTCCTTGATATCCCTAGACACCCCTCTTCTCTGGCATTGCAGGGTGGCAATGAGCAATCAGGGTTGAGCGTCAACAACTTGTTCTTATAACACCTCCCAGGTTGAGACCATGACCCCAAGTCCAGCAGTCAGCTAGCACTGCCGGATTGGAACTGTCGTTGAAAATTCCACCCAATCAGCATTTAATGGCCTCTTAGATGTCAAGGTCCAGGACAATCATAAAAAAGGGTATAGGTGTAAACTCTGGGTAGGTTGCTGCACACACTCCAAGCTTGCCAAAACATCCTCACCTCACTTGAAAGTGACCCATGGCTCTGAACACTAAAGCTCAAGATAGGGTCTCTCACTCTTCAGTTCTGCTACTAAAGTACTGGTACTGAGACACCAAGGATGCTAGAATTTCCCATAGTGATACAGAGTGCTGCACTTTCTGACATTCAATGCTGGCATCCAGTTATTTCCACTGGACCTGCCAGCTGTGAGGAATTCAAAGATATTGTTCCTCCTAATCTAGGGGAAGCCTCTTTACATGAGAACCATGACTGGGTGAAGAAAACAAAATATCCAGCTATCACCTCTCTAATCAATATATCTCCATCCTACCCTCCCCGATATACAACACTCTACAGTAGGCCTGTATAGCATGGTGAAATCTGTCATCTTAAATCAGAATAGGACAAAGAAAAATCAGACTTACCTAGGGAATTCTATGTTAATTGGCATGGAGACTGTTATGAGCAAGAGGGGCAGAGAGGTGAAGCATACCTCTCAAGACCGCGAAGCAGGGTCTAGTTGTTATAGGCCTCTCTATTGGGCATAGGGAATGAAAAATAGAAGGAATAGCTTCTTTATGCCGTCCTCGTCAGAGGGATTGCATAAACAGATGGAGTACAGATAGTTGGGCACCCAAATAGGCATAGAGGCTGAAGCTGGTCTAAATGAGATACCAGGATGGCAGGCTTATCAACGGAAGCTGAAGTTAATTCCTCCTTGGAAGACAAGGAGAGATGTCCCACTCTGATTTGGAGCAATTAGTTTGGTCAGGTGAGGGGTACAAGATGTCCCTGAGTCATCTGCAAACAACAGATGGGAAAAGAAGAAGAAGTAGGCATGCTGGAAAGCACCCACCAGACTTGTCATGAAGAATGTCCCTCTGGAGCCCCGGCCACTTACTCCGACAGGCTGCAGCAGTCCTTGCAATTCCCAGCCATTGTCCACAGGTGGGATCGGCTTACAGAGACAAGTAGAGGAAGTCCGGCTCCAGGGGACATCCGGGACGCACAGTCACTTGAAGTCGCATTGCCTGCTTCACTAGAAATGCTGCGCACCCATGCCAAGCAACATAACCACAATGGCAGAGCAGAAGCAGCCACTAGAGGATGTGGCAAACCCCAGACTTGTGGAGGAAACAGCTACGGTAACCCTGAAGGTATAAGGGAAGCAGGGGGCCTAACAAAGTCAGAGAAAATATATAATAAGGGTCTGGGAACCACATAAAAAAAGAAAGCCCTGGCAGGAGAGTATACCAGGCAAAGTCACATGTGCAAAGAGAATCCTAGTGAAGACCCATGCCCTTAGGATTGCGAACTGAGTTATACTGCATGGAAGTCCTGGCAGGAGAGAATACCAGGTAACGTCAAGTGTGTAAAGCAAGTTGAATGAAAGTCTGGGCAGGACAGTGCGCCAGGCAAAGTCAAGTGTATACGAGGATCTATAAAAGAGAATGCCAATGATTTGGGATTCTAAAATGCATTGCAATGAAGGAGACTTGGTGGGGAGTATACCAGGTGCCTGTGAGTTGAGACCCACACCCGAATTGCAGCACAGTTAAAAGGGAACTCCAAGGTAGACCCATGCCCTTGGGACTTTAAGTTATTTTGAATACTGAGAGAAACATGTAAAAGGGAACCATTTCTCTCTGAGTGGATTACAATAACAAGAGGAAGGAGTTGTATTCTTGAACTACAAGAAAATTGGATTATTCTTTTTGTTGTGAACTTTGCATTTCCTGGAGGCAGACTTGGACAAGACAGCCAATCCCTGGAACTATGAACCTTGGCCATTTGCAACTTTTGATTTGTAATTTGAACTTTTGTGTTGGATTTCAACATTTGTGCACTTCAAGAAGCAGAAACAATTCCCTTTGCACCTTAGAGTTCCTTTTAGAGTGTGAGGGCGAGGATAGGATTTTGGACACAGGACGTACACTTACTTTGGATATCTTGCCACTGGAGAGACACTTCGTTTTGGTTGAAGTAGGGAAATACCTCCTAAATGAGGGACAGTGAGGCAATTTCCAACCCCTTTTCATTTTAATAAAAGTATTTCAGCAAAATCATGAGTCCTCTATGTCCATGTCTCATTCCTGTCTCTTCACACAGTGCACCATTAATTCAGTTCTCCCTCTCTGAAGGCATATGTGCATGCCGTAACATACAGCATAGCCAGAGCAATGTGTGGCGGGTCAGAAGAACACACACTCTGATTTTCCATCTCATTCTTATATTTTTTTAAATCAAAGGTGAAAACTCCTATCATTCCTTAACCAAAGGGATTTCCTAACTAAGGTTCCCGTCACTCATCAGTGAGAGACCCAAATCAGATTCAGTCCACTGTCCAAACTGACCTATCCTGACCCTACCACTACAAGAAAAACTAAGGCACAAAAGAAGGACTCCCTTCTCCTGAGGGCTGGTTTCTCACCAAGCGCAGTACAATAGGTATTTTTAGATAGTTCTTAGCAACTACCTTCATCATCTTCTGCAGTTCAGATACTGGATTATTCAAAATAACCATAATCTATTTCTCTTAAGGGTTATTTCTTTCCTTTCTATTCTTTTCTTCTTTGATCATATTTGATTTATTCTCTTCCTTCTTTGTGACACTTCTATTTCTCTTTCTTTAATCAAGTTAGGATTTTCTCTTTACTTTGTGTCCAGTCTTTATCTTGCCTGGTATGAGTTTGTAGTTTCAAACAATATTTATCTAGTCTGTTGTTTGTTCTCAACCATAAATCGCAACTGGGAGAATAATACATGTTCCAGTAGTGTATCTCACTCTCTTCTTGTATTTCAGACAAGGACGTCAATTGGGGGTCGCCAGAGGACGCAAGAGCGACCTCTGCCGTTTCCCCAGCGACCACTGCCATAAATCTGCGACATCTGGCCTGGCCTGGAGCCTGCATGCGTTTTTTTTATAAATGGTTTGTTACAAACTATTTATAAAAAAACAAGAAAGCTCCTGAAGCCACCTCAGGCCCGGCTAGAGGAAGAAGCGAGGCGCGCCGGCATCTCCAGGTCTATTACTTAGCTCACCCGGGGTCAAGGCAGGGAAGAACAGAGCGGAAGAGCAGAGAGATGCCACATTGCATAGTAACAGATTTCACATTTCATTGGCTGTTTATCAGCCAATGAAATGTGTTATTTGGATGGGTGGGTGGAGTCACGTCACGGAGCACAATCTAACTCAGTCTTCGTTGCCGAGTAGAAGTAGCACCTGCAGCAGAGCTGTGTGCATGCAGTGCGGCAAGGCAGCGGCCTTGCCTTGCTTGGTCCTTGTCACACTGTGGGCCAGTAAGTAAGTAATATGTGGCAGTGCCACTGCCCCCATTCGGTACAACTCCTTTCAGTGGACCAATGGTCCATCTCCTGTCCGGCCATTGTACAGGAAAATGCTTGTTTGATTGAGTAGGGAGTCGTTTGCTCCCCTTGACCATCCTTGTTGTGCTGGAACTTGGCTCATTTGAACTGCGTATTTTGTACATTTTTACAAGGGGTGGTTCATTTGCAGGCCGCTGGCGGCATCAGTTCGCCTGCTGCACAAGGTTTTGCCCTACGAGTGTGAAGTGCCTGAAGGACAACATCCGTGACGCCCGATTGATTTGTTATTAAACAACTCCATGGGCAACATATTTTTCTTGTGTGTCAAACAGCACCTTCGTTTCAGTGGCACAGGGGTGTTTTTCAGACTCCCCAAGGTTTAAATACCTTCTCTGAGACTGACTACCGTCTCCCAGAGCATGTAAAGTTAAATTGACTTTGCTAGTCTTTTTAAATTCATAAACCCACCAAACACAATCTTCCTATAGAGTGCTGGAGGGATAGCCTGGCATCCCCTATGTCTAAACACTCATGTAACAGTCAAATGTTACCCTTCTGCCTGAACTGGACTGGTGTCAGTGGTTTTAGAACGAACAACAATGATTTTTCCCGACCGCGAACACTGGTAGCTAAAAATCAGGTTTTTCAATATGGCGCCCATGACCCCTCTGTAAAAACAGACTCTTTTCATCTTTCTTCACCGTTTCTTTTAGGAAAGGGTCTTCTTGTGTTTAACTCTGCGCGAAAAACCAGGTTTGGTCCCTTTTTTCGAAGCCCTCCTCTGAGGCCTGAGCTTCTGGGGTGGACAGGATGTGAGGGAGGTGCCCGAAACTCCCTGAGCTTAGTCTCCTAGGAGACCTGAATGCACTCTGGTGTGATTGGTTGGCTGACTGTCCGGCAAGGACAGCCACCCTGCTGGGTGAGTGACAGCTGGGCTGGAATAAATGGGAGAAACCTGTTTAAAAGCAGATCTCTGGGACTTGGAAAGCAGAGTCGACCACTGGAACGAAAGAAACGAAGAGGAGAGGAAGGAAGAGGACTGCTGAAACTCCTGGATGACCGGTGAAGCCCTGCTGCAGGTCCGAATTGGCTGAAACTCTGACGACAGAGAAGCCCTTTAAGGTTAACTTCTTCCCTTGAATTTGGTGGGAACAACCAACTCGCAAGCCACCTGGACACCGTCTTATTCTGGTCAAATTTTCATCAGAGTGCTGTTGAAAACCGGATAGCCAGTGAGAAGGTTACCAGTTTGTGGACTTTAAGGCACTCGCACCTTAAAACCGACATTTTGCCAAGCTTGTGGCCTCTTCCCTGGACAGTGCAGGAACCTCCCGATGTCCTCCTACTTGTCCCCATGACTGAAGCTCAGGAATAGCAAGATCTGCAGGAACTGCCAGGAACAACTGCCTCAGCTATAGCTTTTCTTCATACTTAAGGTACTGTGCAAACACAGAGTGGAAATCCTATCTGTCACTGTGAAAGTTTGTGAAACCTTTCCAACTTTGGAGTCATGTACGCTCCTTATCCAACATATAACTCTTTTTCTTGCAAACTACTTCTAAGAACATTGGCAAGGCTTAACCATTTACTACCAGAACTGTGCTGTCCTATCCAAAACACTGAACCATTGACTTTGTCCCAGACCTATTGAATCGAATTGCCTGTTGTAGTGAACTGAAACTATTTGCCCTGCCTATTTAAGTAAATGTGCTTTCATTCTTTTAACCTTCGTCTTTCTACCCCTTTTGAAAGTTACTGAAGTGCCATTTTGCTCCCACTTCTGGCAAGCCTAACTTGTTCAGAAACCTATTGGTTGTGTACTGTAGCCTATTATAGTGTGATATTGAGCTGTTTCTTACTAATGGAATGTTTTCCAACTGACTGTGGAAATAAATGTATATTCTTTTACCAAGAAACCTCGAATAGTGTTTGTTTGAACTACTGTGATTGCAAGTACTTTGTGTAACATCTTGTACTGCTCACATCCCGCTTGGGATACGTCTGGCTGCTCAGCCACTGCTACCACATAACTGTGTAGTACAGGCTTGTACCAAACGTGAGATTGTCCTTACACATGTACTCTTAATTGTGTGTACTGTTCCCAAAAGGTACTGCATGTAATTCTGCCTAACACTGGTGGCAAGTGGTGAGGATAAAGTATAGTTATCACTATGAGAGTGCTGCTCTTACCTTTGTTCAAATAGCCCTCACAAGGCTAAGCACCACTAGAGAAGCAATTGTTTTATCATGCCTGAAATGGATAGCTACAGACAGGAGACCCTAGTCATTTTAACAGTTGATCAGCTGAGAGAAATTTGTAAAGGTAGGAACCTCACTGTTAAAGGCAAAAAGAATGAATTAATAGAAAAGTTGTTGGAATATCAAAGTCAAAGAAATAGGTCTGCTGTACACAATTCTGATGAAAATGTGGAAAATTATGATGAGGATGATAATGTTTCAGAGTCTAACGCAAATGATATTGATGAATTAGATGAGGCAGAGGAGTTTCGAGATGTAGGCCTCGCTTTACCTCTACCTGCTGTTAGGCCTCAATATTTAGCCACAGGGACCCTACCAGGTCCAATGCTGAGTCCAGAGTTTGTCTCTCTTGAGAAGATGAGACTTGAGTTAGAATTCAAAAGAATCCAAGTCCAAACTGAAAGCAAACATCAAGAACTGAAACTAAGGGAATGGAATTACAACATGCTCCTGTAATGAAGAAATTGTCTCTTGAGAATGGTTCTCTCCCAGAGTCTGCTAGGTCTTCCAGTCCTAAGAGGCCTTGCATGCCCAAAGATGCAGTAAGTATGTATGAGGTTAAGCTTGATATTTTGGATTGGTTGGCAACTTTTGAATATAACCATGGGATACAGAACATTACAGGGAATCAGCTGATTCCTTGGCTTTTTTCTAGGCTACCCTCAGTTGCATCTGATGTTGTAATGGAGATGGGAGAAGTAGACAGAATGGAGTATGAAAGTGTGAAACTAGCTTTGATAGCTAGGTTTGGAAAAACTCCTTACCTATATCGTAAGAGGTTTAGGAAAATGCTATGCTTGTAGGGCAACTGACCATGTGAAAGGGGATCCCAGATGTAAGTGTAAACCTTCAGGGGTCTACACAGTGTCCTTAGCCTTCTCCCCAGAGGAGGAAGTTCAAATGGCAAGTGGAAACTTCCACCTACTGGCTGAGGAACCCATGAAAGTCTCTGCCAGTGTTTCTTTAGTGTCCATGGGTCTGTGGGAACAACAGAACTTAGATGTATATAATTCCACTCCAGACAATACTAAAGAGTATTACAAAGACTGTGTTCTTGTGAATGGCCAGGAAACCCCTGCCATCAGAGACACTGGGGCTAGCATTACTGTAGTGGGTGAATCTTTTTTCAAGGTAGAGAATGTTGCTAAGGCACCCAAATACCTCACTAGGTTTGCTGGAGGCCCTGTCCAAATGCTTCCACAGTTACCAGCTCTCATTCAGTGCAATGACATTACTGTCAAGATACCTGTTAGTGTGCAGAGTGAAGTACCTAGGAGAGTCCTGTTGGGGAATGACTTAAACACTCTTGGAGTTGTATGAATCACCCCCAGGCCTTCCAGCAAAAGGAAACAGGAGCAGACAAGGAAGGCCAGTGAGAGTACCTTGAGAGGCTCTCCAGGGGAACGTATAGAGGAAACTAAAACCCCAGTCCACATGATTTATGACTGCAATTTTTAAGAAAAAAGAGGAAAAAGGGAAACCTAAAGCCTCAAAGAAGAAGTCAGCCAGCACTCCTGTGCTACCAACAAGGGCATCCCCGAGAGGACTGTCCAAAGTTACAACTCTGGTTCCTCCACCAGCAGGGGCTGAGTGTGAGGAACAACCTAGTGTGGTTAAATTAGCTGCTGAGGAATCAGAGCTGGAAGAGGACCTTGCTGCTGTTGGAAATCTGGATCCTGCAGACCATCCTGAGCTGCAATCTTTATTGGCAGAACGTGGACCCTGTAAGGCAGACTTCAGCACAGGTCAAAGAGTGTGCCCTACTCTTGAAGAACTTCACCAATAGGCAGCTTCCCAGCTGGAAGGGCAAGAGCCGGGGAAGCAGAGCTTATACTGGGAGGATGGCCTCTTCTACAGTGAACCTACTGAGTCTATTCCAGGGGACTACAGAAGACTTATAGTGCCTCTGCAAAGCAGAAAACAGGTCCTACAGTTAGCCCATGAGATTCCTTTGGCTGGTCACTTGAGTTTCAAGAAGACTAAGGAAAGGCTTTCTCTGTATTTCTACTGGCCTAAGTTGGGGTCTGATGTAGATAGATTCTGTAGGACCTGTCACATTTGTCAGGCATCTGGCAAGAGTGGAGCCAAGAATGTGGCACCCTTGCTGCCTCTCCCAGTGTTGAGATTCCCTTTTGAGAGGGTAGGAATCGACATTTTTGGTCCCTTAGACCATCCAACTTCTTCAGGCAACAGGTTTATCCTGGTTGTAGTAGCCTATGCTACTAGATATCCTGAAGCAATACCTATGAGGACTGTTACATGTTACAGCTAAGGCTGTTGCTAATGCCCTACTTGGTATTTTTACCAGGGTAGGTTTTCCTAAGGAAGTCATCTCTGACAGGGGATCCAATTTTATGTCCCACTACATGCAGGCCAAGTGGAAGAACTGTGGAGTGACTTACAAGTTCTCAACTGCCTACCATCCACAGACAAATGGATTGGTAGAGAGGTTTAACCGTACAATAAAGAACATGATAGGTGCTTTAGAGGAACCCCTTAGAAGAAAGTGGGATCTTCTACTGACATGCCTTCTATTAGCTTATATAGAAGTCCCTCAGGAGGGAGTTGGATTTAGTCCCTTTGAGCTTCTCTATGGCCATCCAGTTAGAGGTCCCTTTGCCCTAATTAAGGAGGGGTTGGAGAGTGCTCCTTCCCCCAAGCCAGTGGGAGCCACTGACTATGTGATAGGTCTCCAGAGGAGTATTTCACACATGATGGCAAAAGCATCAGATAACTTGAAAGCAGGTCGGGCTCTGTTGAAGCATTGGCATGACCAGAAGGCCAACATGGTTGAGTTAACTCAAGACAAGCAAGTTCTAGTTATGGTACCTACAAGGCAGAGGGCCTTACAGGACAAGTGGATAGGACCTGGATAGGACCCTTCAAGGTTGTGGGCAAACTTGGAGAGGTCAACTATCTGGTGGACTTGGGCAATCCTAAGGAGGCTCCCAGAGTCTTTCACACCAACAGTCTAAAAGTGTATGTCTCAAGACCAGAAGTAGGAGCTTTGCTTCTAGCTTCAGCTCAAGAGGAGGAGGAGAGTGAACCTCTACCTGACCTACTCAGAGGACAGCCTTTAGATGAGAAGATAGATGGAGTCCATCTCTCTTCTAATCTGACACTGGAACAACAGGAGGAGTGCACGTTTCTGTTAAATCAGTTTGCCTCCCCGTTTTCAATATCATCAGGCTTGACCCCTTGGGGCCAGCATGATATTCTAACTGGTGACTGTTTACCTGTCAAAAGCAGAGGTTACAGGATGTCATATCATGTCAGAACCCACGTAAAGGAAGAGGTCAACATGATGCTTGATCTCGGGGTAATGGAGCCATCTACAAGTCCATGGTCTAGTCCAGTTGTACTAGTGCCAAAGGCAGGATCCAAGGAGTTGAGATTCTGTGTGGACTATAGAGCTCTTAATGCATTCACAAGGACTGATGCCCATCCTTTACCAACGACAAATGAACTGGTGGACAAACTTAGTTCAACCAAGTACCTCAATACATTTGATCTTACTTCAGGCTATTGGCAAATAGCACTGACAGACCATGCCAAGGAGAAAACTGCATTCTTAACCCCAGCAGGCCTCTACCAGTTTAAGGTAATGCCTTTTGGACTAAAGAATGCACATGCAACATTCCAACAGATGGTTAATCAAGTTCTGAATGGGATGGAGGACTTCTGCATGGCATACTTGGATGACATTGCAGTGTTCAGCCCTACTTGGAAATAACATGTAGACCACTTAGGATATGTTTTGCAGGCTCTTGAGCAGGCCCATCTGACCATAAATTGGTCAGAGTAAAGTGGTCTACCTTGAACATGAGGTAGGAGGAGGTGAAATCAGGCAATTGCCTAGCAAGGTACAAGCTGTACATAACTCGCCACCGCTACTACTCAAACCCAAGTGAGAGCCTTCCTAGGCCTCACTGGTTACTATAGGAACGTCATCGAGAACTATGGGACCATGGCGTCTCCCTTGAATGTGATCTCCTCACCCACATTTCCTAAAAAGTTCAGTTGGAATGAGGAGTGCACTCAAGCATTTGAAGGATTTAAGAAAGCCCTTTGTCAAGCTCCAGTATTAAGAGCTCCTGACTACAACCAAACCTTAATTGTGCAAACATATGCTTCCAATACAGTTATAGGGGCAGTTCTGAGTCCGCTGGATGAGAAAGGTAGGAAGCACGCCATTTGCTTCATCCGCAGGAGGCTGAAGGAACCTGAAACAAGGTGGGCAACCGTTGAAAGATAATGTTTTGCTATTGTGTGGTCACTGAAGAAGTTTAGACCATACTTGTATGGATCTGCTTTTGTGATTCAGACTGACCACCAACCCTTGGGATGGTTGATGCAAATGAAAGGGGAAAACCCTAAACTACTGAGATGGTCAATCAGCCTGCAAGGGTTTCATTTTTCCATTGAACACAGGTCTGGGTGTCACCACCAAAATTCTGATGGTCTCTCCAGGATGGTTGACCGACTGGAGTAAGGAGATTCATCCAGGAGTGGATTAAATCCTCCTGTCCCTTAGTCTTGGGGGGACGAGTGTTAAGGAAAATTCTCAAGAATGTGCTAATTTCCCTTACCTTTTGAGACCCCCAGCAAGTTTGCTGGATTTCTAGGATTTTAATTTTTACCTGGAAAGAGTGTGAGCCTTTTTTCCCACTCTTTCATGCATTGTGTATTTTACTTTTGTGTTCTTTGGATATGGAGTTTTAAACAACTCAATAGGCATCATCTTTTTCTTGTGTGTCACACAGCACCTTCAGTGCAGTGGCACAAGGGTGTCTTTCAGACTCCCCAAGGTTTAAATACCTTCTCTGGGACTGACTACCATCTCCCAGAGCATATAACGTTAAATTGACTTTGCTAGTCTTTTTAAATTCATAGACCCAGCAGACACTATCTTCTATAGAGTGCTGGAGAAGTTGCCTAGCATCCTCTATGTCTAAAAACTCATGTAACAGTCAAATGTTACCCTTTCCTCTTGAAATGACTGGTGGCAGTGATTTTAGAATACACTACCATGATTTTTCCCGACCGCAAACACTGGTAGCTAAAAATCGGGTCAGCCATGTTTTTCAATATGGTGCCCATGACCCCTCTGTAAAAACAGACTCTGCGTAATGCAGAATTATATGCAGTACCCTTTGGGAACACCACACACAATTAGGACTACAAGTGACAGTTCAAATTCACCTTTGGTGTAAGCCTGTATTACACAGTAAAGTGGTAGCGATGGCTGAGCAGCCAGACTTATCTCAAGAGTAAAGTGAGCAGTACCAATAGTTACACAAAGGATAGCAATTACTATGATTCAAACAAACACTGACTCAAGGTTTCGGAGTAAAAGAATATACATTTATTTACACATCAGTTATAAAACATTTCACTATTATCAAGCAGTGGAAAAATCACAATCTTAATACACTACACTACACCCAATAGATTCTGGACAAGTTAGGCTCAAAATGAAGTGTGAGCAAAATGGCACTCCAGTAATTTAAAAGGGGGGGGAGACAGACAGAAGTTGAGCAGCACCAACAAGAAAGTTAGCATGGCAATCTAGAAAAAGGAACTACAGTGAGGAAATCAAATCAAGGGGCCTGGCCCAAAGTCAATGGACCAAACTCCATGCAGAGGATCACACAGTTCAGGGTAGTTTGCAGTTAAGTCTTTTTCAAGAGTTCAGAAAGAAGTTGGTCAGACGAAGAGTTACTTTAAAAAATAAAGAAGGACAAACACTCGGATTGGCAAAGATTTCACACACTTTCACCGCGGCTGGACGAAACGAACAACCGGGTTAGCACAGTACCTTTAGAGCAGAAGAATGCTGTAGCTGAGGTAGACGTTCCTGGCAGGTCCTGCAGGCTCATAGTTCCTGAAGCGACTGTTGGACTGACAATAAGGAGGAAGATTGGAGGGTCCTGTACTGCCCAGGGAAGAAACCAGCAGCAGAGCAAAGCAACGAATAAAAGGTGAGCTCCTTAAAACCCAAGCAGGGTCCAATCCTCCTGGCTATCCGGTTCACTATAGCTGTGCAAAGCAAATTCGACCAGAGGAGGGAGGCCTGGCTTGCAGTTTGGCTAACTGGTTGTCCCCACCAGCTCGAGAGGAGAAGATTCCTTGCAGATCTTCCCTGTCATCGAAGTTTGAAGATTTGGACCCGCAGCAGGGCTTCACCGGGAGGTTCAGTCGGGGTAGAGGTCCTCTTCTGTCAGCTTCTCTTCGGTTCTCTTGATCCAGTGGCGACTCTGCCTTCTCAGTCCAAGAGACCTGCGAGTTGGATCAAAGAAAGGGACCAGTTAGAGGGTCAAGGCGGCCAGCCCAGTCCAGAAGGTTAAGGAGTTATTATTACCTTGTTGCAATCTTTCGAAAGGGAGGCCTGGCTGACACGGTACCTTAAAGTGGTGAGAAGGCTCCAGTCGGGGCAGTTGTTCCTGGCAGCGGATGCAAGTCGGTGCTTCGTCCAGGGGAAGAGAGGATCTCGTTGTGGAGGAAGACAGGAGTCCGTTGCACTGCCAGGGAAGAAACCAGCCGCAGAGTTTCTCAGGTACAAGGAGCGATTCGTTGAATCGTGGTTCAGTGGTGAGTGGCTATCCGGCTGCCGGGGTGCTTAGCACGGGCAGTTTCACCACAAACCGGGCTGGGGTGCGAAGAAAGAAAGGTAAACTGGTTCCTCCAGTCAGGGGAAGAAGCCTCTCCAGCTGGGAGATCTTCTCTGTTGTCGGGAAGTGGTGAGTCGGTTCCGCAGGGCTCCACTGGTGGTGTCGTCGTGGTAGGTTGGCTCAGCTTCTCCCTCGTCGGATTCTCAGGTCCTGTGGCGACTTCTGAAGTTCCAGTCCCCAAAGGCCTGCTTTTATGCAGCATACCCCCATTCACTCAGCCTAGCTGTCAATCAAATATGCTAAGTGGTGAGCCGGCCGGCTCACCACTTGGGCCAATCACACAAGAGTGCGACTTGAGTTACCAAGGTAACTCAGTCCAGGGTGCCTAAACCCCCTCCAGCACCCCCTGTGGTACCCAGACAGAGTGGCACCACTTTTGGAGGCTTCTGTGGAGGAGCCAGCAAAAACGTGGAACAAAGGGCTCGACTTGGGTTGGAGTCACAGAAGAGAATACAAACGACATTTTAGAATCGAGTCCTGGCAAAAAATACCAACCGACGAATTAATATTAATTAAATAAACCGGCGGTATGTTCGAGGCTATGAGAATTAAATAATTAAAGTTGGTAGCCTCAAACAATGGGAAAATCCCATAGGAAAATATTTGCGGTCGAATATAAAAAGTAGTTTCCACTGCCACCAGCCAAAACTCGATCAGGGGGGACGGAGACGTGCCCCCTCGACTAACAGACCCCGGGGCAATCGAATCTACGTCCACAATATGATGGTTTGTACTGGTTTCTGTTAATAATTTGGGACTAGCAAAGCCAATGGTGACTTTACATGCCCTGGGAGACAGTAGTCAGTCCCAGGGTATGGAGTCTATGGTGGGGTGTCACATCCCTGCGTTACTGCACGGAGGGTGGTGTGTAACACACATCAGAAAAACACATGAGACCCTATGGAGTAAAGGACCCCATAGCCCATAAAACACATTCACAGTCAAATGAATACCATAAATCATGTCCAAGAGTGGGAGGAAAAGAGTCTCACTCTTGGCAGGAGGAAAAAAAGAAACTCCAGATATCCAGCAAAGCTGCTGGGGGACTCACTAGGTTAGGAAATTCAGCTTAAAGAGAGAATTCTCCCTAACACCCTGTCATCGAAGTTTGAAGATTCGGACACGCAGCAGGGCTTCACCGGGTGGTTCAGTTGGGGTAGAGGTCCTCTTCTGTCAGCTTCTCTTTGGTTCTCTCGATCCAGTGGCGACTCTGCCTTCTCAGTCCCAGAGACCTGCTTTTTATGCAGTTTTCCCCCAATCACAGAGCAGGGCGGCTGTCATGGTGGGACAGTCACCTAGCCAATCAAACAGGAGTGCGACTTGGGTTACCGAGGGAATCCATGGCAGGGGTCCTAACACCCCTCCCTCACATCCTGCCTACCCAGACTTTCAGGCGCCTAAGGAGAGCTTCTGTGCAGAAGCCCGCCAAAGTTCGGTGAACAAAGGGACCAAACCTCGTTTGGCATGCAGAGTTAAACACGAGAAAGACCTTTACAAAAACAAATGGCGAATAAACCCAGCCGGAACTGTATAAAAACATATATGGTCCAGCGGGTTTAAGTTCGAGGCTACTTAGATAGCCTAAAACAATACCAAGGCTATTTAAAATAACTGTGGTAGGTAAAATAGGGTAGTTTCCACTGCCGCCAGCCAAATCTTTATGAAAGGGGAACTAAACAAAGTTCCATGAGAGACAGACGAAAAGGGATAACTATTAACCCTTTCCAGTGCTCTATGTAAGATAGTTTGTACTGGGTCTGTGGTTTTGAAAAGACTTAGGGCCTCATTACACGGTAGGCGGTAACCATGGCGCTATTAGCGCCATGGTTGCTGCCGGAATTCTACTGTGTCCGCCTTGGTGGATGGCGGAATTACCGCCCTACTCCAAGGTGAGCGGGTGCAGTAATTCCCCATTCACCAAAGCACTTCCCCATTCCCATTTTTGCCCCCATAGGGCATAATGGGAATGGGGAAGGCGCTAATTATGGTACCGCAAATTGCGGTACCGTAACTAGCTTCAAGGTCGTTTTGCGGCACCCTACTTTAACGGCTGGTAAAACCAGCCGTTAAGGTCGGGTCCCGCAAAGGGAACTCATAGTAAGGCGGTAAGGGTTTACCGGTACCAGTGCCCTTACCGGTACCGGTAAACCCTTACCGCCTAACGTGTAATGAGGCCCTAAGACTAATAAAGTCAATGGCAACTTTACAGTAGTCCGTCCCAGAAAATGGAGTCTGAGTTGGGAACTCTAAAAAAACAACCCTGTGTCAATGCACTGAAGGTGCTGTGTAACACACAATAAAAAGATGATGCCTATGGAGTAGATGAGGCTCCACAGTCTATGAACACAAAAATGTTAAACACTCACAGCAAAACACATGCAAGAGTGGGAAAAATGTGCTTACACTCTTACCAGGTGAAAAAAATAAATCCTAGAAATCCAGCAAAGCTGCTGAGGGACTCAGTAGGTAAGGGAAATTAGCCATTTTGGAGAATTCTCCCTAACACATGCCCCTCCCAGACTAAGGGACATGAGGATTTAATCCACTCCTGGATGAATCTCCTCACTCTAGTCAGTTAAAAACATACTAGAGAGGCCATCCGCATTTTGGTGGTGACCTCCTGCTCTGTGGTTAATGGTGAAATCAAACCCTTGCAGGCAGATTGACCATCTTAGAAGTTTTGGGTTTTCCCCCTTCATTTGCATTAACCATCTTAAGGGTCCGTGGTCGGATTGAATCACAAAGGTAGATCCATACAAGTATGGTCTAAACTTCTTCAAAGCCCACACAATGGCAAAACATTCACGCTCTATGGTTGCCCACCTTGTTTCTGGTCCCTTCAGTTTCCTACTGATGAAGCAAATGGAGTGCTCCTTACCTTTCTCATCCAGTTGACTAAGGACTGCACCAATACCTGTATTGGATGCATCTGTCAGCACAATGAAGGGTTGGTGATAATCAGGAGCTCTTAGGACTGGAGCTTGACAAAGGGCTTTCTTCAGGTTTTCAAAGTCTTGAGTGCACTCCTCATTCCATCTAACCTTTTTAGGGAATTTTGGAGAGGAGATCACATTCAAGGGAAAAGCTATGGACCCATAGGTCTCTATGAAATTCCTGTAGTATCCAGTGAGACCTAGAAAGGCTCTCACTTGTGTTTGAGCAGAAGAGGTGTCCCAGTTTTGTACAACTTGTACTTTAATAGGCAATGGCCTTATTTCACCTCCTCCTACCTCATGACCAAGGTAGACCACTTTGTTCTGAACAATTTGACATTTGCTTGCCCTTATGGTCAGATGGGCCTGCTCAAGAACCTGAAAAACATATCCTAAGTGATCAACATGTTCTTTCCAAGTAGGGCTGAACACTGCAATGTCATCCACATATGCCATGCAGAAGTCCTTCATCCCATTCAGAACATGATTGACCATCCTTTGGAATGTAGCAGGTGCATTCTTTAATCCAAAATGCATAACCTTAAACTGGTAGAAACATGCTGGGGTGGGTAATGCAGTTTTCTCCTTGGCATGGTCTGTCAGGACTATTTGCCAATAGCCTGACGTCAGATCAAATGTACGGAGGTTCTTGGCTGCAACAAGTCTATCCACCAGTCCACCAGTTCATATGTCCGTGGCAACGGATGGGCATCAGTCTTAGTGACTGCATTTAGAGCTCTATAGTACACACAGAATCTCAACTCCTTGGATCCTGCCTGGTACTAGAACAACTGGACTAGACCATGGACTTGTATAGGTCTCTATAACCCAAAGATAAAGCATCTTGTTGACCTCCCCTTTGATGTGGGATCTCACATGTTCTGATATTCTGTAACCTCTGCTTTTCATAGGTAAACAGTCACCAGTGAGAATATCATGCTGGCCCCAAGGGGTCAAGCCTGGTACAAGCGAAAACAGGAAGACAAACTGATTTAATAGAACTTTGCACTCCTCCTGTTGTTCAGTTGTCAGTTGAGAAGAGAGATTGACTTCTTCTATGTTCCCATCTAAAGGCTGGCTTCTGAGGAGGTCAGGTAGAGGCTCACTCTCCTCCTCTTCTTGAGCTGAAGCTAGAAGAAAAGCTCCTGCTTCTGGTCTCAAGACATATGCCTCCAAACGGTTGGTGTGAAAGACTCTGGGAGCCTCCTTAGGTCTGCCTAAGTCCACCAAATAGTCCACCTCTCCAAGTTTGCCCAAACCGTGAAGGGTCCTATCCATTTGTCCTGCAAGGCCCTCTGCCTTGTTGGTACCATAACTAATAGAAGCTGGTCTTGAGTAAACTCAACCATGCTGGCCTTCTGGTCATACCAATGCTTGACCAGAGCCTGTCACGCTTTTAAGTTATCACTAGCTGTTGGCATCATGTGTGTCATTCTCATCCGGAGATCTATCACATAGTTAGTCACTCTGACTGGCTTGTGGGAAGGTGCACTCTCCAACCCCTCCTTAATCAGGGCCAAGGGGCCTCTCGTTGGATGGCCATAGAGAAGTTCAGAGGGACTGTAACCAACTCCCTCCTGTGGGACTTCTCTATAGGCAAAGAGAAGGCATGGCAGTAGAAGGTCCCACTTTCTTTTAAGGGGTTCCTCTAAAGCACCTATCATGCTCTTCATAGTACGATTAAACCTCTCTACCAATCTATTTGTCTGTGGATGGTAGGCTGTAGAGAGCTTGTAAGTGACACCACAGTTTTCCCACATGAATTACATTAAGTGGGACATAAAGTTGGATCCCCTGTCGGATATCATTTCCTTAGGAAACCCTACTCTGGTAAAAATACCAGGTAGACCCTAAGCCACAGCCTGAGCCGTAGCAGTCCTCATAGGTATTGCTTCAGGATACCTAGTAGCATTGTCTACTACAACCAGGATAAAACTGTTTCTTGAAGACGTGGGAGGGTCAAAAGGACCAACAATGTCGATGTCCACCCTCTCAAAAGGAGCTCCCACCACTGGGAGAGGCACCAAGGGTGCCACATTCTTGGCTCCACTCTTGCCAGAGGTTTGGCAAGTGTGACAGCTCCTACAGAATTTTTCAACTTCTGAACCCATCCTAGGCCAGTAGAAGTATAAGGAGAGCCTTTCCTTGGTCTTTTTGAAATTCAAATGACCAGCCAACGGTATCTCATGGGCCAACTGTAAGAACTGGAGTCTGTTTTCTAGGGGAACTACAAGTTGTTTGCAGTCCCCAGGGGTAGACTAAGTCGGTTCACTGAAGAAGATACCATCTTCCCAGCTTAACGTATGCTTTCCAACTTCTTGCCCATCAAGTTGAGAAGCTGCCTGTTGTCGAAGCCCTTCAAGAGTAGGACACTCTTTGTCCTTTGCTGAAGTCTGCCCTGTTGGGTCCACCTTCTGCCAGTAAAGACTGCAGCTCAGGATGGTCAACAGGCTCAAGATCTCCAACTAAAACAATGTCTTTCTCTAGATCTGACTCTTCAGAAACTGGATCAACCACACAAGGTTGTACCTCACACTCTGCCTCAGCAGGTGGAGGGGTCACAGGTGTGACTGTGGACAATCTTGGGGATGTCCTTGTTGGTAACACAGAGGTGCTGTCTGTCTTTATCCTTGAGGTCTTGGGTTTCCCCTTTGCCTCTCTCTTTCCAGAAATAGCAGTGAGCAATTCCTGTGGAGTGGGCGTGATAGCTTACGCTATCTCCTCCCTTGTAGAGCCTCACAAGGCCCTCTCCCTTGCAGGCCTATTGAGCTCCTGTTTCCTTTTACTGGGAGACCTGCGGGTACTAGACACAACTCCAAGAGTTTTCAGGTCATTACCCAACAGGACTCTTCCAGGCACTTCACTCTGCACACTAACAGGTATTTTGACAGTCATATCATTACACTGGATGAGAGCTGGTAATTGGGGAAGCATTTGCACAGGGCCTCCAGCTAACTTAGTTAGGCGTTTGGGTGCCTTAGCAACATCCTCCACCTTGAAAAATGATTCATCAACCACAGTTATGCTGGCTCCAGTGTCTCTGATGGCAGGAGTCTCCTGGCCATACACAAGAACACTATCCTTATAATACCCTTTAGTATTATCTGGGATGGAATTATAGACATCTAAATCCTGTTGTTCCCACAAGCTCAGGGACACTAAAGAAACACTAGCTGAGACTCTCATGGGTTCATCAGCCAGTAGGTGAAAGTTTCCACTTGGCATAGGTATTTTTTCCTATACCTTGGCTAAGGAGACATGTGGACCCCTGAAGGTTTACCCTTAGATCTGGGATCCCCTTTCACATGGTCAGTTGACCCACAAACATAACATTTCCCAAATGTCTTGATGAATGGGGTCTTGTTCTGACCTCTACCTGGTTTGGGTCCAGATGGTGCACTAGCCTGATTCGGTTTCCCTTGTGGTTTACCCTTATGTTGCTGTTTGGGGCCCTCTTTTGGATTGGAGGTATTTGAATTCTCCTTGTTTCCTTTCTTTGGCTGCTTTCCCTCATCCTTCTTCTGAATTACCCCAGAATCCTTGTGAGTAGCCCTGTTGGCAACCCACAAGTCAGCAGCCTTAGCTACCTTCTTGGGATCTGTCTCCTTAGAATCAGCCAAGTGCTGTCTGAGCTCAGGAGAGAAGGCATCATAAATTGTCTCCAACATAACAAGATTCTTCATACCTTCATAAGTGTTTACTCGGTAACCCTTAACCCAACCATCTAAGTTTTTCAAACATTCACATACCCAGGTAGCCCAAGGGGTACCAGCACGCTTTTTGAGTGTCCTAAACCTCTTAAGGTACTGGGAGGAATCAGTGGATTCCTACGAGAAGGCAAGATGGCCGCTGCATTTCTTCAACAATCCAAAAGCTGTTGTATCTCCCAAAACTGATCCAGAGAAGCTGCCTCCTGTCAGACTGACTGGGGCCTTCTCAAGTGTTGTGTGTTGTGGGTACACCTTAGGGGTGGGAACTGTGTGAATGGAGTCTCAAGTGAACTCACATTTTCTGTTGGGGGTGTCTGGTTTATGTGTGTGTGACACAATGAATGAGACAACCCTGCCTGAAACTGACATGAATTCAGTGTAGTGTGCCGAAAGGCTGGGTACTTGCCCCAATCCACATGGTTTGTTAAAGGTGTCTGGGTGGAGTGAATGGCATGAATGCCTGTGAGCACGATTGATTGTCTGCCTGCATGAACACCCTACTGTGTGATTGTCTGACTGAGCCTGGCTCAGCCAGAGTGAATGAGGGGCACATGTATATATCTGGGACCTCTCACTTACCGATTTGTTTAGTAGCTGAAGTCGAGGCTTAGCAAGAAGAAGCTGTTCTATGAAGCCCATCTGGAAGAGAAGTCTGCTGCTGAATCTCTTCAACAATCCAAAAGTTGTTGTATCTCCCAAGGACTGATCCATTGAAGACCTGCAAAGGAGACCTCTACCCGAGCTACGAGGGACAATCGTGCAAAGCTGGTACCCTTCATCAAAGTATCCTGGAAGCCAGTCCTGTGTGCCTGCCATCCGGAGAAAGGAAACCTTCCTGGTATGTTAGCTAAACCGTTGGTCAATCGCTATTACTTAATGCTGACGTCCAGCGTTATGCATCTGTGCATGGTACAAGCTCTTAGTTCTCGCTTATTGGTGTAGGATCCTACACCAACGAGCGAGTACTAAGAGCACCCGGGATAGGTCGCAAGTGACACGCGTCGGAGAGATCCATGCACGCCTAGACAGCCTTCTGAAATATAACAACATTCCAAGAGAACAAACCCGTAAACAACATTGACAAAATGGAAGTGCCTATAATGATCACAGTTGCTTACATGACGGATGACGTTACACCGTAGAAATGTAACTCCTTACACCTTGGTATGGCTGGTACCGCGGATTAACATCCATAGAACCACCTTGCCTGCAGACTAATCAGACACTACCAAGCCCCACAAAGGCGTGACAACACAAAAGTGTCCCGTGTTTGCACCCTGAAGCGCAGAGACACTGCCACCCTTCTCTTAAACCCCTGAAGAATTTCCCTTGAACGTACTGTTATTCGACTGTTAGATGTGAAAGAAACATGTTGGGTTATACGAGAGTGAAACTAATATCACTCTAGGTTATAATAGAGTAGTATTGACATTGCGCTTCTTAAACTGGTCACTTTATCTGTTTCTATGTTTTTGTGAATGTATATTTGTTGAGTATTTGTAACATTGTGTTTATCATGCTCTAGCACATTTCTTTGAAAATGACTAACTTTGTTTTCATTGGGTGATTTTCATTTGACTTATTTTTTATTAAGTGTACTTCGTCATTTATATGAACAATTTGTATAAACAAAATTAAATTATTTGCTACGAGCTGGAATCACTGCTCATGAGATTACATTTTTGAATGTTACATATTTTGTACTGAGTGTTTATTGAATCGTTAATCACTCCTTCCCACCTGTTATTGCTCTGCCACCCCTACGTGTCAGCTTCGCTTGTGGGATATTTCCTTAGCGACCGGTCTATTTGTTTATTTTGTAAACAAAGATACCAGGGACGTCCAGCTAGCTTTCCTCCGCCTGGGGTTCCCCATTGTCTGTTCGGTCTTATCTTCATCCACCAAGCCTTTGAGGAAACCACTGCAAGCCTCATCTTCACGGGACTTCTACAGTCAGAGAAATAGTCGACCAAATGAGAGCACTGTGAAGAGCCAAACTGCTGCCATTCCAAAATACTTTGGCTCCTTTTATTCTTAGACTCAGCATCCTAGTGGGTTCATCCTCGGAGAGCATCGTCGAGTAAAGCCAAGAAATTGCCACTTCGTCTACCAAGTCACCAAATGTACTGTGACGAGGAAGAGCATCTTCTAGCCTCAGGAGTCATCCAGGGGTCCCAGGTTCACCTTGGATCCTGTTCTCCTGCATCCTCTCAGGTACTTTCGGGTGGTAGAACCTTTTAAAAGAAAGCACAACATTATTAAACAATATTGGACTGGCTGTAAAAAACAACATGAGTTACTCCCTACGTTTTTCTATTGCACGTTGCCGATTTGGGGGATCCTCACTCAGAATTACTTGTCTAGTCTAAAGAAAGCATTCTGCCACTGTTCATAAATAACCTGCCTTTCATTCATATTCTAGGCTGATACACCTTATATAAGAATTCACCTGCCAATTAAAACTGTCTGCAGTTAGTGCAGTTCGTACTGAACTTAAGAAGTGTGTGGTAATGAATAGAGTGTACATATTCACCATTCGCTAAATAAATAGTCCATCTACAAAGTGTTATTATGTATATGTATATTCTGTTGGTAACAGTAACAAACCTTATTTTATGTAAAAAAGCGGTGTTATCACCTAACATAGTGTGTGAACATTCCTTTGTTTGGGCTTTGGAGAAACATTTTACTTAAGTACCTTCCTTCATGACCTCCTGAAAGCTTAAGCCTGGCTGCTCACCATGTATACCAAATTGAGAGCCCTGCTTGGGTTGCTCTGTGCCTTTACCTTACCATATAGTGGGCAGAAGTACAGATGACACCTCCAGTCTTTATACTGCTTAACAAAACCTGTCAGGCTTATATGTCTGCATGTGTTTGTGAGGAATTCTACCATCCGCATGGGGAGTGTGTGCTCGCCTGGGCATTTTTGAAGTTTTATAATTAAAATGAATGATGGGAGATCAATCTCAGATAATGTGTGCGGCTAATCCGCACACATTTTCCTAAGCTCACTGCACAACATACACATAGGCGAGTGTACTCTGGGGGGACAGAGACTACAGGTGCAGTCATCTCTGTCTCATTTAGCTTAATGTGACAGCCACGGGTACATCAAAGCATCTCTGAATGGGGAAGGCAACAGAGAGCTCAATTAACCAGAGAAACACTTTGATCCATAACAGGCAAGAAGATGGATGTGTCTTAGTAGTGCATATTGTCACCCCATACATTTCCTGTTGCAAGGATTCTTTTTCAACATGTGGGTGCTGAGGTGAGGACCCCCTAACATCGTGCTGGGCTTATTTCTTTGTTTCCATTGCTGTGCCTCCCTTGTTGTTCATGCCCCCAATACCCATTGGATGATTCTATTGTGCCTGGAGCGAGGACCTAGTCCTGTGCTCATACCCTCACTGCACCATTTTGACACTATGGGCACAGATGTGAGACCCATTCTGCTGGGCTCATTTCTTTGTTTCCATTTCCCATGCCTCCCTCGTTGTTCATGACTTCCTTCATTGTCCCTTGTAAAGACTGGAGGGGGGTGTCTGTACTTCTGCTCTCTATATGGTAGAGGAGAGGCACAGAAGACCCCAGCCAATATTCTCTATTATGGTAGCAATGGACGAGCAATCAAGGCCTAGCTCCTCGGGAGGTGATGCGGGCTGGTTCTTAAGTACAGTGTAGTCCCCAAGCCCCCACAAAGGAATGCCCACACACTGTATTACCGAAAACACAGTCTTTATATAATTAATATTCAAAGGTATGTACACGATCACAATAACGCACTTTGTACTCGGAAATGAACAATGGTAAATATATACAATTCTAAAGTGGTACCACCAATATTATTACATCTCATTAAAGTGCATCCCTAGCAATGTAAAAATGTCACACAGATCAATAAAGAGGAAACCAGCAATAGAGAGGAAGTAAAGCAAGATGGTTGAAACAATAGGCAGAGTACTGAGTCAGCTACTTAACTACAGTTCTGTGTGGGGATCCCCTCACCTGGGCAACCTGTAAAATAAATATATATAGCACAAGCCCAGTCCATATATTGTTCAATAGTCTTATTCCCTCCTATAATGTTTTTAACCCCCCAATGTACCTTATGGAGTAGATTTCTTCAAAAGCGCATCGAAGGATCCTTCTTCAGTGACCCTCTTTAAAGCGGGAATCATGGATCGTCGAGAGGCGTCGAGGAAGGCGAACTTGGTGTTCGGCGTCGGGGAATCGACAACCGTCCTTGAGTGCCCTCCCTTTAAAGCAGGAGTCACGGGTCGTCGAACGTCCGACGGTGAACAGGGTAGAACAGCGTCGATGAGGCGGCAGCTTCGATCCGAGCTGTGCTCGTCGACGACGGGGCGTTGGCGTCCAGGCGTGCGGGGCATCTCAGTGACGATAGTTCTGGACCGCAAAGAGTGTAAAGAACTGTTGCGCAGCAAGGGCGTCGAGTCGTCGAAGTCTTTGTGGTCATGAGGTGGCGGGAAAACCCACTGGAGGATTCTCCTCGGCGCGTTGGTCGTCCACGACTTTCTCCGGTGGGATAAAGTGGTTGACGGCGCGGACAAGGGAGTTCTTCGATTTGAATGTTCTTAGGCAAAGGAGCGGGCGGCTCCGGTCGTCGGCGGCACGGCATCAAGTGGTCCCCACGGCTGGGCAACACAACTTCGTTGGGCCTCCAGCGGTTACACAAACCTGCAAACCTTGGCCGACGGCAATGGACTTCGACGGCGGCGAAGTCCGGGTGCTTCACTTCATCTCCTCAGCGGTCCCGTCTCGGGTCAGCAGCATTTCGAGGGTCTGACTTCCAGGGAGCTTCGGTGAAGGTTTTAGCGGTGCTCGATGGTCCCTCGGAGCATGGGAAGAGGGCGCCTTACCAGGTCCTCTCTCGGATCAGTTTTCGGCGGATTTGGCAGCTTTCAGATCGGTCGAAGCAAATGCAACAGCAAGTCTTCTTCTTCCAGCTGGGCGTCGAGGATCAGCAGTTCCAGTTACTCTTAAAGTGTAGACACAGCTTCTGAACGCTTCTGAACAATTTCCAGTCATGAGAGGTCCCCAGATATACTATTCTGTCTCTCATCCACACTGCTGGGTCACTCTTAGCAGCCAATCATACAGAAGGGCGTTCATGCAGTCAGTCAGCCAATCAGGCACACAGTGCATTCAGGCCATCCTCCTCCCTCTCAGAGACTCATAACAAGGAATGTGGATTGGGTCAAGTACCCCGCCATTCAACACTACACACTGCATTCAGGCCCGTTTCGGGCAGGGCTGTCTCAGTCGTTGTCTCTCATGCCAGAAACCAGACAACCACAACAAGAAGTGCATATTGGTCACACACTCCATTCACCCAGGTCCCACCCACAGGAGGTACCCACAACATACAGTCACTGGGAAGGCTCCAGCTAGTCTGGCCGGGCCTTCACAACAACACCATATATGGCACTCCCACCCAACAGCCAGTCAGGGGTACGGGACAGAGTCAGGGCTTCCCAGAACTTTGGGAAAACAAGGTAATAGGTAATAGAAAGCAAGAGGCCACAGGAGCCATCTTGTTTTCCATCAGGAATCAACTGATTCCAATGGCAGGGCCTGGGGATCCCCAAAATGGAGGATACTCAGCGCACCTGTCAAACTCAGCATGGAGCTGCCAGCAGCCTATACCCTGCTCTGCGGGCCACCCACAGGTGCCCAAAAATATACACTAGGGGCACAGGGTTGTACCCCCACCCAGAGGTGCCGTAAGGGTATCCCACGGGTCTGTTCACCAAACCAAAAGAGAGAGAGCTGCACCGCCAGGAGTCCCACATGAACTCCTGCACGGACAATATGACAGAAAACACGATAAAAAGGCAGTAAAGGACAAGGACACGGAGGCCCTATCCCTCCGATGCATTTCCAGCATCACAGTGAACCCCCCCAGACTGAGGTGGAGGGTGCCTGATCTCCCACAGGATAGACACCCTCATCCAGACGGTCAACATACCTTCTGGAAAGGCCATCTGCATTATCGTGACTCTTCCCTGGTCTGTGTTCTATGGTGAAGTCTAGCCCTTGCAGGCTAATGGACCACCTGAGTAGTTTCGGATTTTCACCCTTCATCTGCATAAGCCACTTCAGGGGCTTATGATCTGTTTGGACCTTTAAGGTAGACCCCGTAAGGTAGGGCCTAAAACGCCTAAGGCTCTAAACTATACTGAAACACTCCTTCTCAACAGTAGCCCACCTAAGTTCTCTACCCTTAAGTGGTCTACTGATGAAGATGATAGGATGTTCCCTCCCTTTGTCACCTAACTGGGACAAGGCAGCTCCAATTCCGGTGTTGCAGGCATCCGTCTGGACGATAAAGGGTCGGCTGTAGTGAGGCGCACACAACATAGGTGCCCTAGACAGATTTTCTTTCAAGCCATCAAAAGCCCTATGACAGTCTTCCGTCCAATTAACCTTCCTAGGTTGTTTGGGTGAAGTCAGAGCTGTCAGTGGTGCAGCTATGGTTCCACAGTCCGGCATAAATTTGCGATAATACCCAGTGAGGCCCAAAAAGGCTCTCACCTGGCTTTGAGTAGTGGGAGTCTCCCAGTCCTGTACATCCTGTACCCTACTGGGGAGAAGTTGGTTTTGACCCCCTCCTACCTCATGACCAAGATATGTGACTTTCCCTTGAGCTATCTGGCACTTGGTGGCCTTGATAGTGAGGTTAGCCCTTTTTAAGGCCTGCAACACCTTACCCAGATGTGTCAAATGCTCTTCCCAAGTGGAACTGTAGACGGCAATGTCGTCTAAATAAGCCACACAAAAGTCTTCCAGCCCACTGAGAGCATGATTGACCAATCTCTGGAAGGTGGCAGGGGCATTCTTCAACCCAAAAGGCATGTCCCTAAACTGGTAGAGTCCCTCTGGTGTTGAGAACGCCATCTTTTCCTTGGCATGGTCCGTCAGAGCTATTTGCCAATAGCCTGAGGTGAGGTCAAAGGTGCTCACACATTTGGCAGCACCTATGGTGTCCACGAGCTCCTCAGCCCTGGGCAATGGGTGTGCGTCAGTTTTGGTGACGGCATTGACGCCTCGGTAGTTCACACAGAACCTCCAATCCTTGGTACCTGCCTGGGAACTTGCCTTGGGGACAAGGACCACAGGACGGGACCAGGGACTGGTTGAGGGTTCAATAACACCCAGATCCAACATCTTGGCGACCTCAGCCTGGATGTGGTTTTTGAGAGTGGCTGACACACGGTAGCTCCTGCTTTTGACAGGCACGCTGTCACCAGTGTCAATCTCGTGCTTACACCACGGTGTAAGGCCTGGCGTCAGCGAAAACAGGGAGGCATACTGCTGGAGCAAAGTCCTGCAGGCCCTCTCCTGCTCTGTTGTCAAATCTGGAGAGAGATGCACTCCCTCCACTGAACCATCCTGAGGGTTGCTATGCAGCAAATCAGGAAGGGGCTCACTCTCATCCTCTTCTTGCTCTGAAGCTAGCAAGAGACATGAGACTTCTGCTCGCCTGTGGAAAGGCTTGAGCCGATTAACATGAAATACCTGAGGGGCTACCCCTTGGATTCCCATGTCAACCAGATAATTGACCTCGCCCATCTTGGAGATTATCCTGAAGGGTCCAGTCCATTTACCTGCCAATGCCCGAGGCTTGGTAGGCTCCATCACGAGGACCTCCTGTCCCGGAGTTCAATCCACTTGCGATGCTTTAAGGTCATGCCAGTATTTGTTCAATTCCTGGCTGGCCTTGAGATTCGCTGTTGCCTGACCCATCATCTGTGTCATCCTCCGTCTGAGGCCTAACACATAGTTCCCACTTGCTTGGCGGGACCTGGAGGGGTGGCTTCCAAACCTTCTCTGATCAAGGCATCCCTCACGGGACATCCAAAGAGTAACTGAAAGGGGCTGAAACCGACACCCTCTTGAGGTACCTCTCGGTAAGAAAACAACAGGCATGGCAGGAGGAGATCCCATTTCCTCCTTAGGGGCTCTTCCAAAGCACCTAGCATGCCCTTGAGAGTTTTATTAAATCTCTCAACCAGACCATTGGTCAGGGGGTGGTAAGAGGTGGAGAACTTGTAGGTTACCCCGCACTCTTTCCACATGGTTTTCATGTAACTAGACATGAAGTTGGATCCTCTGTCAGAGAGAACCTCCATAGGGAATCCAACACAAGTGAAAATGCCCAGGAGAGCCCTAGCAACCACCTTGGCAGTTACAGTCCGAAGGGGTATAGCCTCAGGGTACCTGGTGGCATGATCTACCAAAACCAGGATGAACCGATGTCCACCTGAAGTGGGAGGGTCGAGGGGACCGACAATGTCGATGCCCACCCTCTCAAATGGTGTGTCACCCACTGGCAATGGCTGCAGTGGGGCAATGACACTGCCTCCAGTCTTGCCAGACAACTGACAAGTTGGGCAGGTCCTGCAGTGGGACTCCACTTCTACTCCCATCCAATAGAAAAGGGCAGAGAGCCTCTGCTTAGTCTTCTTGGTACCAAGATGACCAGCCAAGGGCACCTCATTGGCCAACTGCAGTAGGAAGGGCCTGTAAACCTCGGGTACCACCAACCTCTTGCCTCTTGAGGGCAGAAGGTTCAGGCTTAGTGGGCTCACTAACAAGGAGCTCACCCTCCCAATAAATCCGGAATGTCCTGGACACTTCTCCTTGTGCCTGGGACAGGGCCTGTTTCCTCAGACCCTCGAGAGAGTGGCACTCTCTCTGTCCTTTACAGAAGTCTCCCCGGGAGGGTCCCCTTCAGCTAACAAGCATTGAAGATCGGGATGATCCTCCGGGTTGAGAACCTCTCCCACAGGCGAGTCTTCTGGCTCTTCTTCCACAGGAGTTGAGACAGGGTTTACCACTGGACCCAGCCCGTCCGGAGCATGGATCCCAATGGGTGCAGTAGGAACAGCAGGAAGAGAAGGGGCTCCCTTCCCAGAGGTGGATTTCTTGTTCTTCCTTCATCTTGCCTTAGGCCGCGCCTTTGGCTCGGGTACCTGACTCACAGCCAGACCCGGGGTCACCTGTGACCTAGTGACTGCAGCAGCAGTCATGGGAAGACCATCCGAGATCAATCCCAACTCTACTAGATCATTACCTAACAGAATGTTAGCAGGGACATTGTCCTGAACCAGGACAGGAAGCTTTGTTGTCTTGCCTCCAATTACGAGTGTGACTAAGGCTACAGGTGATAATTTGGGAGGCCCACCAGCTAAACTGGTGGTTCTCAAAGGAGCACCTACATAGTCCTCTGGCTTGAGCAGGGTCCTGTCCACCACTGTCATGCTCGCCCCAGTGTCTCTCAAACCAGTAGAAGGCTGGCCATTCAGGAGGACACTTCTCAAAAATCTACGGGTTTTCTGTGGGATAGTCGCCAGTACTTCCGCGTACTGGTCCCAGGCCCCAAGGGACACTACGGAAATCTCTACAGGAGCACCAAATGTGATCCCTCTAGAGGAGGGGAGGACAGTGGCCTCCACCTCAGACATGGGGTACGGGTAGGTCAGGCTGACATCCTGTACTCCAAATTCCTTTCCTTTACACTTGGAGTCACCCCTCTTGTTATCCAGAGCGCCACTATCCCAACAAGTGCCGGGAGTGCGGGGTACGGTACTGGAACCACTGGGAGCCTGCTTTTCAGCAGGTGGACCACTACTCTTACTCCCACCCACAGATGACTTAGCCCCCTAGATTTTTGGGTCTTACTAGAGGAGGGTTTAGGTTTACCCGACTGTGACTGCTTTTGGGACGCCTCATCTTTCTGAGAGGACCCCTTTTCTTTGTCCTTGTCCTTCTCACTAGAGCCCTTAGGGGACACCCGGTGGGAGACCCACTTGTCAGCCAGCCTAGCCAGCTTAAAGGGATCCAAGATGTTCTGGTCAGCATCATACTGACGCAGCTCCGGTGAACAGGCTTCAGAAAAATGCTCAAAAAACAACAGGTGGGACAATTGAACAAAAGTTTTCACCTTGTAACCATCAATCCACCCCATCATGTTCAGGTTCGCAGCACTTACCCAGTCAACCCAAGACACATTCTCTCTTTTCTTAAAATCCCTGAACCTTTTAAGGTATTGGGTAGGTGTCTTACCAAACTTGGCAATCAAAGCAGACTTCATACACTCATACTGACCCCTGTCTTCCACACTCAGTTTCAGAATACAGTCATACCCAGTCTGAGGCACTCTGCTTAACAAACACTTAGCCCAATCTCTTTTGTCAACATCATGAATTGCACAAGCCATTTGAAATGCTTCAATCCATTGGAGGATATCAGAACCCTCCACAAACACACCAACCAAATCTTTCATAAATTTAGTTGCTGGGGACCTGACACTCTCACTGGGTTTCGCTGAAGTCTCCACTCTAGCTTTCTCTATCTGGATTCTCTGACATTCAGTGTCCTGGTTCTTGAGTTCAAGGTCCTTATTTTTGAGTTCAAGATACCTATTCTTGAGCTCCACATGTTGAGCCAACTCCTCTTTCTAAAGCTCAGCATCTATTTCCAACTTGCGATATTCAACGGCCAATTTCATCCTTAATAACTCAAGCTCCAAGGAATTGCTGGGGTTCGGAACAGAGGCAGCATGAATGGTGGCATTCCCAGAAACAGATTCAGAAGAAACCCCAGGGGCAGAGTCCTCATTGGTTGCATTCCCCCCATCAAGAGTTTCACCATCGGTCTGGTAGTCCACCAGGGCGGCTATCAGCTCAGCCCTAGACTTATCCACAAAGTCTAACTCCCTGGCTTCACAAGCACTCTGGAGAGCTTCTAAGCTCATCCTAGTCAATTTACCATTTGCAATAGACTCCATTGCTTGTAATGCAGTTATTTTGTACACAACCAAACCTTAATTTAATAAAGTGCAGATATTTTGTAAATGGCACGGTTATACACTGATTCTTAAAACCATAAGCATCCCACCCTGCAACCAGTGTAAAGCATGGAGGGGGGTGTCTGTACTTCTGCTTTCTATATGGTAGAGGAGAGGCACAGAAGACCCCAGCCAAGATTCTCTATTATGGTAGCAATGGACGAGCAATCAAGGCCTAGCTTCTCGGGAGGTGATGCGGGCTGGTTCTTAAGTACAGTGTAGTCCCGAAGCCCCCACAAAGGAATGCCCACACACTGTATTACAGAAAACACAGTCTTTATATAATGAATATTCAAAGGTATGTACACGATCACAATAACGCACTTTGTACTCGGAAATCAACAGTGGTAATTATCTACAATTCTAAAGTGGTACCACCAATATTAGGTATCAGGTAATATTATGCCCATATATATGGTCGCCGTAAATAATATCGCCGGGAAAAGGTTGTAGCGATATTATATGGGTGACCGGGGCAAAAAATTTTTTTTTTTTTAAAAAATACAAAAGTTTGGAGGTTGCAGGGGTGTCCTCCGCATGTTCCATGCAATAATGTCACCACAAAAAACGGCAATTTTTCAGCGATATTTTTGCATGGCGAGATTTTTGTGGCAACATTATTACATGGAACCCAATATTATTAAAGTGCATCCATAGCAATGTAAAAATGTCACACAGATCAATAAAGAGGAAACCAGCAATAGAGAGGAAGGAAAGCAAGATTGTTGTAACAATAGGCAGAGTACTGAGTCAGCCACTTAACTATAGTTCTGTGTGAGGATCCCCCACCTGGGCAACCTGTAAATTAAAGATATATAGCACAAGCCCAGTCCATATATTTTTCAGTAGTCTTATTCCCTCCTATAATGTTTTTGCCCCCCAATGTACCTGGTGGAGTAGAGTTCTTCGAAGATGCGTCGAAGGATCCTTCTTGAGTGACCCCCTTTAAAGCGGGAGTCACGGATCGTCGAGAGGCGTCGAGGAAGGCGAACTTGGCGTTCGGCGTCGGGGAATCGATGACCGACCGTTCTTGAGTGCCCTCCCTTTAAAGCAGGAGTCATGGGTCGTCGAACGTCCAACAGTGAACAGGGTAGAACGGCGTCGATGAGGTGCCAGCTTCGATCCGAGCAGTGCTCGTCGACGACGGAGCGTTGCTGTCCTGCAAGGAAGAGGTGCACGGGGCACCTCGGTGACGATAGTTCTGGACCGCAAAGAGTGTAAAGAACTGTGGCCCAGCAAGGGCGTCGAGTCGTCAAAGTCTTTGGTCGTGAGGTGGCGGGAAACCCACCGGCAGTTTCTCCTCGGCGCGTTGGTCGTCCTCGACTTTCTCCGGCGGGATAAAGTGGTCGATGGCACGGACAAGGGAGTCCTTCGATTCGAATTATCTGAGGCAAAGGAGCGGGCGGCTCCGGTCGTCGGTGGCACGGTGTCAAGTGGTCCCCACGGCTGGGCAACACAACTTCGACGGGCCTCCAGCGGTTACACAAATCTGCGAACCCTGGTCGACGGCAATGGACTTCGACGGCGGCAAGTCTGGGTGCTTCACTTCGACCTCCTCAGCAGTCTCGTCTCGGGTCGGCTGCCTTTCGAGGGTCTGACTTCCAAGGAGCTTCAGTGAAGGTTTTAGCGGTGCTCGATGGTCCCTCGGAGCACGGGAAGAGGGCGCCTTACCAGGTCCTCTCTCGGATCAGTCTTCGAAGGATTCGGCAGCTTTCAGATCGGTCGAAGCAAATGCAACAGCAAGTCTTCTTCTTCCAGCTGGGCGTCGAGGATCAGCAGTTCCAGTTACTCTTAAAGTGTAGACACCGCTTCTGAACGCTTCTGAACCATTTCCAGTGGTGAGAGGTCCCCAGATATACTATTCTGTCTCTCATCCACACTTCTGGGTCACTCTCAGCAGCCAATCATACAGAAGGGCATTCATGCAGTCAGTCGGCCAATCAGGCACACAGTGCATTCAGGCCATCCTCCTCCCTCTCAGACACTCACAACAAGGAATGTGGATTGGGACAAGTACCCAGCCATTCAACACTACATACTGCATTCAGGCCAGTTTCGGGCAGGGCTGTCTCAGTCTTTGTCTCTCGTGCCAGAAACCAGACAACCACAACAAGAAGTGCATATTGGTCACACAGTCCATTCACCCAGGTCCCACCCACAGGAGGTACCCACAACATACAGTCACTGGGAAGGCTCCAGCTAGTCTGGCCGGGCCTTCACAAAAACACCATATATGTCACTCCCACCCAACAGCCAGTCAGGGGGAAGTGACAGAGTCAGGGCTTCCCAAGACTTTGGGAAAACAAGGTAATAGGTAATAGAAAGCAAGAGGCCACAGGGGCCATCTTGTTTTACATCAGGAATCAACTGATTCCAATGGCAGGGCCTGGGGATCCCCAAAATGGAGGATACTCAGCGCACCTGTCAAAGTCAGCATGGAGGTGCCACCAGCCTATACCCTGCTCTACGGGCCACCCACAGGTGCCCAAAACCATACACTAGGGGCACAGGGTTGTACCCCCACCCACGGGTACCGTAAGGGTATCCCACGGGTCTGTTCACCAAACCAAAAGAGAGAGAGCTGCACCGCCAGGAGTCCCACATGAACCCCTGCACGGAAAATATGACAGAACACACGATAAAAAGGCAGTAAAGGACAAGGATACGGAGGCCCTGTCCCTCCAATGCATTTCCAGCATCACATCCCTGTTAGTGTTTTTGTGTATACCCCTTCTGTTGACTCACCCCAAAACCCATTGGCTGATTCTATTGTACCTGGAGGGAGGACCTAGTCCTGTGCTCATACACTCACTGTGCCATTTCCACACCGTCGAGCTGAGGTGAGGTCCCCCTAACATCCTGCTGGGCTCATTCCTTTGTTTCCATTTGCTGTGCTTCCCTCGTTGTTCATGCCTTCCTTCATTGTCCCTGTTAGTGTTTCTGTGTGTTTCCCTTCTATTGGCCAGCCCCAATACCCATTGGCTGCCGGTCCTTACTTTTTCCGGCAGTTATTGTAGCCCTTGCCCATTGCAGACCCCTGAGCTGAAAGGCGTCAACACAAAGGGCTGCCCCTGAAGCAGCTTGTGATGGTGTCTGGAGGTGTCCGCTGGGGAAGTGGGAAGCCTGCTGCTGTCAACCTGCTGCGACAAATCAGGAACGTTGAATCAGTGTGATTTGCATTGCTGCAGTGTTTGGAAACTAGGCATTTTCCCATCTTTTAGGAAAGTTGAATCTGGGTCTATTGCATTGCTGCTGTGTTTGAAAACTAGGCATTTTCCCATCTTTTAGGAAAGTTGAATCTGGGTGTTTTGCATTGCTGCTGCGCTTGAAAACTAGCCCTTTTTTACCGTTTTAGGGAAGTTGAATCTGGGTGTATTGCATTGCTGCTGTGCTTGAAAACTAGGCCTCTTTCCTCTTGTGAGTCACTTTTTTCTCCTCCAGTGTCTTCCCTAGTCAAAGTCCCACTTGAGCTTAATTCTCTGTAATCTATGGTTTCTTCTCAATTGTCATTCTCTGTCTGCTTGATACCCTCCTCATTGTGTCCCAACCCTAGTGTTCCCCCAACTTGTCTCACCACCCTTCCCCAACCCTCTCGTTTGCCTCCTCTATGGTGCTCTCTTTCTCACCTATCTTCTCCAACTTCTTTTCTATTTACTCTCCTGTCCTTCTCACTAAGTATGGGAGGAAGAACTTCAAAATGGATATCCTGGTCACCAACCCAGGCCTCCCCATCGCTGATACCTACGCCAGCGCTTCCTCCAGACAGACCCTCACCAACATCCTCTTTGTTGTTCCCTTTCCAGCCCTATGGAACCTCCATACGGTCTCTGTGCCCTCTCCTTTTTCCTCTTCACCTATTAACGGTGGCACCCGGTGGGAGGCTCTCCTGGTCCCCTTCCACTGATCCAAGACCATCACAAATGATTATATTAATGGCACCGTCTTGGTTGAAGGCGGTCAGGCCAACCTCCTCCTTTTTGGCTACCCTGTTGCCTCCCTCTCCCGCAACCCGTCTGGCATCCTCCTCCTCCTCGGCTACCTTGCCCTCTTCTCTGCCTCTTTCTATATTTCCTCAGGGCATACCTCAGACCTATACCCCACCACAGAAGTCCTTCAAAGATGGCAATCTGCTCCACACTGGCACTCTCAACTCTTGGCCATATGTCAAACACTCATCTGACATCTGCCATCTCCTTGAAGAACTTAACCTGGAAGTTCTCTGTCTGACCGGGAGGTGGTTCACGGCCAGATTTGTCACGAGTTTTGACACTCTCCTCCCTAATGGCTACAAGATCCTCTCCGTGCCCAGATCCAACCATCCCGGTGGGGGTGTAGCCTTGATCTTGCCGGAGTGGATCCCTGCCTCTATCATTCCAATGCAGGACTACTCTTCCTTTGAATGCCTGGTCAGAACACTCTCTCTCTCTCCTGGCCTCTCTCTCACTGTTGCCACTATCTATTGACTACATGGCCAAGTAGACTCCTTTCTCTCTGAGTAGGCTGACCTCGCCTCCTCTCTCCTTGCCTCTACCTCTCAACTTCTCCTACTCGGAGACGTCAACGTCCATCTGGATGATGCATGTCCTTCTTATGGACTCTTTCTCAACCTCTGTGACTCTCTCTCTCTCTTTATTCACCCCTCTGGCCGGACTCACACTGCAGCACACAACTTGGATGTTCTGATCTCCTCAGACCTCCCCCTATCTAACCCTCTAAATACTTCTCTCTCCTGGAGTGATCACTTTCTCCTTTCCTCTAATCTCTCTCTCTTTCTCTAGCCCCCAGGCCAAGCCTACATTAGCTCTACCACCCACCTTCTCGGTCATCCGAAACATGAAGCGTGTGAGTTGAGGCTTTTGCTGCCACTTTCCTCCTCCTTCTGCACCTTTGGCGGACTCACACCCTAACACATCCCTCTCTAACCTTCACTGCTCTATCTCTCACACTCTTGATGTACTTAGAACTGTCAAGAGTATCCACCTGAAACCTAAATCCAAGTGCAACTCTTGGTGCAACTCAGACCTCATCATCTTTAAACACAAGTGTAGGGTGGCTGAGAGAAAGTGGAGGGCAACAGGTACACCCTCTGAAAAACTTGCCTGCCGCCTTCTCCAGAGGTAATACAGATTCTATGGCCTTGCCAGGAAAAGAGAGCGCACACATCCAAGTCTGCGTCTCTGCGGCATCTGATAACTCACCCTCAATCTGCAAGGAGCTGGCCAATCCTGCTGCAGTCTCTACTTCTCCTGTCCGCTCCCAGGCCCTATGCACAGCCCTGCCTTCTCATTTCATCACTAAAACTCAGGACATCCGGACCACTCTCCCCTCCTCTCCATCCTTCTCCTCCTATCCTGCCCCTCCTGTGACTGCCTCTCCTCCTCCCATCTCCTCCTTTCCTTTGTTCACCCCTGACAATGTTTCTAGACAAGTCCGATCTATGAAAGTCTTGTCAAAATAAGTTCTTCCCTTTTCTTCCAAAACCAATGACACCCTCCATCCAGCCTTACCCAATTTCTGTAATCACTCTTTTGCCACTGGAACCCTCCCCTCCCCGCTAAAGCACTCCCTTGTGCACACCCTTCTTAAGAAACCTTCTGCTGAGCCCTCCTGTCTGGACAACTACCACATGATCTCCATTACTCCTTTCCTGGGCAAACTCCTGGCAAAGCTCACTATCTCCCAGGTTAACCTTCAGACTGAATCTGTTGGTTGTCCTCATGACCATCAGTCTGGCTTAAGAGTTACCAGAAACACGGAAACCTCTCTCCTGAACATCCGTGAAGACCTGCTCTTAAACCTCGATTCTAACCTTCCTTCTTTCCTCATTCTCGTTGATCTGTCCTCTGCTTTTTCTACAGTGAACCATGCCATCCTGCTCAACCAGCTCCGTCATAACTTGGGTATCACTGATCAGGCCCTGGCATGGCTGACCTCCTTTCTCACTGATCGACCCTCCCAGGTCCAACTTGGGACCTTCCTCTCCTCTCTCTCTCTCTCTCTACCTGTGGTGTTCCCAGGGGTTTAATCGATCTCCCTGCCTTTTCAACCAATACCTTTCACCTCTTTCCCACCTCGTAGCCACCCTCTATTCCAATTTCCAATGTGATGCGATGACACTCAGCTCTCCTTCAGGCTCACCTCAGCTGCCTCTATTCCTTCTCTCATTCCAGGAGAGGTGTGCCACCAAGGATCTCTGCCTTAATGCCAGTAAGACTGATATCCTCCTCATCGGAACACCAGCTCCCTCCTTTCCTCTCACTCTCTGGCGCACCCCCACCCGTCCGGACCCTCTTCCCTCTCCTACCAGTGAGGCAAAGAACCTGGGGGTCATCTTCGACTCCACACTCTCCTTCTCTCCTCACATCTCTGACATCACTAAGAAGTCAAACTACCAGCTTCACCACCTCAGAGGTAGTCTTCCCTTCATCACTTTCTGTTAGGGAGAATTCTCTGTTCAGGCTGAATTTCCTAACCTAGTGAGTCCCCCAGCAGCTTTGCTGGATTTTTTGGGTTTATTTTGTTCTCCTGCCAAGAGTGAGACTCTTTTACCCTCACTCTTGGACATGATTTGAGTGTGTTTCCTTGATTCTAGATGTGTTTAATGGGCTATGGGGTCTTTTACTCCATAGGGCTTCATGTGTTTTTGTGATGTGTGTTACAAGGCACCCACAGTGCAGTAACACAGGGGTGTCATAGTGACCCCCCAGTATAGACTCCATACCCTGTTACTGACTACTGTCTCCCAGGGCATGTAAAGTCACCATTGACTTTACTAGTCTTAAATTCTAAACAGAACCAGTACAAACCATCATATTGTGGACGTACTGGCTGGGGAAATTCAATTGCCCCGGGGTCTGTTAGTCGAGGGGGCACGTCTCCGTCCCCCCTGATCGAGTTTTGGCTGGTGGCAGTGGATACTACTTTTTATATTCAACCGCGAAAATTTCTCTATGAGATTTTCCTATTGTTCGAGACTACTAACATACCGCTGGTTTATTTAATCAATATTAATTCACCGGTTGGTATTTTTTGCCAACACTCGGTTCTAAAATGGTGTTTGTGTGCTCTTCTGTGACTCCAACCCAAGTCGAGCCCTTTGTTCCACTTTTTGGTGGGCTTCTCCACAGAAGCCCTCCAAAGTAGTGCCACTCTGTCTGGGGTACTTAGGAGGGGTGGAGGGGGATTTAGGCACCCTGGACTGAGTAGCCTAGGCAACTCAAGTCGCACTCCGTCCTGATTGGCCCAAGTGGTGAGCCGGCCGGCTCACCACTTAGCATGTTTGAGTGACAGCTAGGCTGAGTGAATGGGGGTTTTCTGCATAAAAGCAGGGCTTTGGGGACTGGAACTTCAGAAGTCGCCACAGGACCTAAGAATCCGACGAGGGAGTTGCTGAGCCGTCCTGCCACGATGACACCACCGGTGGAGCCCTGCTGGACCGTCTCACCACTTTTCCCAACGACAGAGGAGATCTCCTGCCGGAGAGTCTTCTTCCTTTGACTGGTGGGGATAACCAGTTTCACCGTCTTTTCGCCTTCCCGACGCATCTTGTGGCCGCCTTGTCTGTGCCAAGCACCCCGGCAACCGGAATACCACGTTTTACCACGACCGCGAAATAAAGGGTACTACCTTTAACCAGAAAACTCTGCGGCTGGTTTCTTCCCTGGCAGTGCAACGACCTTCAGCTTTCCACTAAGTTGAGATCTTCTCTTCCCCTGGACGACGCCGAGACTTGCAATCACTGCCAGGAACAACTGCCACCACTGGAGGATCCTTCCCACTTAAGGTACTGTGTTCCGCCTGGCTTTCCTTGCCACTGACTGTACGGGGTAGATTTAGCCCCCAGCTTTCGAACCTGGTTTAGCCTGGGACACCCTGGCTAAACTTTTCTAAGCCTCCCTAAACTCTTTTTGAACTCGCTGCAAGACTTTCTAAGCCTAGTGTAACTGTGTGATCTTGGGCGCATTTGTGCTCTGCTCTCTCTAAGAGTGGGCCCAGCCTATGGACTTTGGCTCACAAGTGACTTTTGCTCTTCTGCCTTGCTAATAGTGTTCCAAAAATCTTAGAGTGGTGTACCTTTCCATATTCTGTCTTTTTCCCTCCCTTCTTCATAAACTTATTGGAGTGCCAGCTATAGTTAAGCGCTCACCTCTGTATGAAAATAAGTGATGTTAACTAAGACTTATCTGATAACGAATAAGGGGTGTATATATTATAATAGTAACTGTGTTTAGAGTGTTTTACAATAAGAGTGCTGAAGTGTTTCAAACAGTGTGTTTTTAAATAAATAATTATATACTTTGATACCAAAGCTCTGGTCAGTGTTTGCTTGTATTATTGTGTCTGAGTGTCTATTATGTATACTCTGCATACTGCCTAACTCTTCTTGAGGGAAGTCTGACTGCTCAGCCACAGCTACCAGGTAAATCTGGGTGGTACAGACTGCTACCAAGTGGGTTTACTGCTAACACCTGTAGTCCTAAATCTTTTGCAGTGGTCCCTAAGGGGACTGCACAGGTTTCTGCCAAACACTTTCCCCCAGAAGCTCACTGTCAGCAGAGCTCTGGTTCTCTTTAGGCTGGACTACTGCAACAGACTCTCCGTCCTCTTCAACTCATACAGAACAGAACTGCGACACTTGTCCTTAGCCTCAAGCCCATCTCTCTCTTATCTCTGAAATCCCTTCACTGGCTCCCTGTGGCAGAAAGGATCAAGTTCAATACCCTTTCCATTGCCCACAAGGCGTTCTAGGGCCTGGTACCACACTGCCTCCAACTCTCTCTTCCTAAATAGCTGCCTTCTCAAGCTCTCCACTCTTCCACCTCCAACTCTTTGAGGGTCAGTCGCTTTTCCAAGCAAAGAGTTGGGGGCAGATCTCTTTGTTCGGCTGGGGCCTCCCTCTGAAACAGCCTCCCTGCCTCTCTGAAACTTGAGCAGAACCAACTCTGGTTCCGGAAGCAACTCAAGACCTTTCTCTTTGCTTCTGCCTTCTCTCTTCCTATCCCCTGCTGATCACCTGCCTGATCCATCCATGCACTGTTCACCTGGTCATCCTCTGACTTCAGGTCCTGGTGCCTGCCTGTCCAGCTGCAATCCTGCACTGCCCCCTGGATCCCCGGCACTTGTGGTCTGTATCTATAACCCTACAGTCCCCTCCCTTGCACTTATTGCCACCGACCAGCTGCGCTCATGTGTTCTCCTTTGTCTCTCACTTCTCCATCCTCCCACTACCCCCTGCTCTTCTCCCCGCCTGCTTCCCTGCACTTGCGCGATCTGAATGACTTAAGGTCTAGTAAGATTGTTTTTTTGTTCTCCTTTTTGTTTACCCCTCCTTGTCTTGTCGCTCAGGGAAACACTTGTGTACAGGCGGATTATAAATGCCATATCATATTATATCATATCATATCATATCACTCTGGTTATGAACTCTCGCATAGAAGAAGATTGCTGGTGGGAACCCAGGATTGGTTCATCAGGCAAAACCCAATAATTTAACTCCAGATAACAGGACTCTCAAGGATTGCCCGCATGGACATGCATGCACTCATGTGTATTTGCATGTTTGGCATTGCACATTATTGAGGCATGTGAAGTCTCTGTTAGGGAGCATTCTCTTCTAAGGCTAATGGTCTCTCTAGGATGTTTATAATTGACTAGAGGTATTAGACTCATCCAGGAGTGGATTAGATCCTCCTGTCCCTTAGTCTGGGGGGGGGCGAGTGTTAGGGAGAATTGTAATTCTATGGCTAATTTCCCTTACCTATAGAGTCCCCCAGTGACTTTGCTGGATTTGAAGGGTTTATTTTTTTTCTCCTGCTAAGAGTGAGACTCTTTTTCCCACCCTTAGACATGTTGCTGATGTGTGTCTTAGGCTCTTTTGTGTGCTTATGGTCTATGGGGTTTTTCTCACCCTCATAGGTATAATCTTTTTGCATATGTTTTACACAGCACCCTCAGTGCAGTAACACAGGGGTGTCATAGAGACCCCTAAACATAAACTCCATACCCTGGGACTGACTACTATCTCCCAGGGCATGTAAAGTTACCATTGACTTTACTAGTCAATAGTTATGAACAAAACCAGTACAACCCATCTTACTATGGACGTAATGGAAAGGGTTAATAGTTTTTCCCCTGGTGTTCATTTTCGAGTGGGTACCGTCCAGTCCCTCCCTCCAAAGTTTCTGGCTGGTGGCAGTGGTTACTACCGTAAATATTCGACCGCATATATTTCCCTATGGGATTTTCCCATTGTTCGAGGCTACCACTTTTACTGACAGCCTCTAACATACCGCCGGTGTATTTTAATATTAACTTTATTCCGGTAGGTTTTTATTGCCAGATCTTTGATAATGATTCTTTCTTGTGTCTTTCTCTGAAATCCTAAACCAGGTCGGGGATCCTTTGTTCGTCCTTTTGGCCGGGCTTCTGCACAGAAGCCCTCCTTTCGGTGCCACTGAGTCTGGGCTAGACAGGATGTGTGGGAGTGGGAATAGGCACCCCGGAAAGGGTTACCTAGGCAACCCAAGTTGCACTCTGCCCTGATAGGTTGGGGGGTTATCCCACCAGGATAGCCACCCCACTGTGTGAGTGACAGGTAGGCTGTATGAATGGGAGTTTTTCTGCATAAAAGCAGGCTCCGAGGACTGGAGGACAAGACGTTGCCACTGGAACTAAGAAACCCGAAGAGGAGAGAAGCTGAAGACATCTGCAACGACTGAACCACCAGTGAAGCCCTGCTGCAGATTCTCACCACTTTTCTCCCTGCCTTGGTTGAATGGCCAGTGCCAAGCACTAGGAGACCGGATAGCCAGGCACCCGTCCACCACGACCGCGATTTAAAGGAGAGTACATTTTACTTTGTTTTGGCATCACCGCGGCTGGCTTCATCCCTGGGCATTGCAGTAACTCGAACCTTCCTGCATGACAAGAGCCTCTCTTCCTCTGCTGGATCTCCTGAACTGCAGGAACTGGCCAGGAACTACCGCCACCGCAGGAGCCTCTTCCACTTTTAAGGTACATTGTTCCGCCAGGCCTCCCTTTTCGTTGGGTACTGCTAAAGGTGTTTTAAATCCTTTACTTACCTCCTGGGTTGGCCGCCCCTTTCGTCTAACATTATCTACTTACATCTGCAACCGCCTTTTCAACTCGTTAAACAAAGACTTGACTGCAGCTACTAGAACCATTTGATCCTGGGCACTTGCCTTATACCATTGACTCTGCCACAGGCCTCTTGACTCTGGCTAAATCTGTTAGAACTGCCTTCTCTAAAAAATGGGTTGGTGCACCTAAACTCTTATAACCACCTTTCCCTCCCCTTTCTATATTGCTGAAGTGCCATTTTGCTCGGTTTTCACCAAAGTATTGCTTATACTAAAGTATTGCTTTGCCTAACTTGTTCACAATCCAATTTGGAAGTGTTGCTGGTGTGTTTAGGAGTCTAAACCTGCACGAATTGTCCTTTCCCTCCCTCTGAAGAAATTGTAAGACTGCTATTGGTCTGGTGTCCTAGCCATACCGCACTCCAGTATCATGTTGCCACACCTACCTGCTCAAAACCGTCTCCTCCCACTATTATGAGTACTCTTTGTACTGTGTGTATTCACCTGTGCACTCCTTACACCATCCCCCAACACAGTGACAGCTACCACTCTGCACACTGTAACTATGGCCCCTACCTGCAGACCTGCTGACACTTGCCCCTGTACTGCTCCCCAGTACTCCAACATCTACCTTATTGCTCCAGCCTTATGGCTCAACCACTTCGCTCAAAAACTTACACCTAATCAACCTTGCACTACAGTCCTAAGAAACCTAAGACTAGGCTCTAGACTTTTGGGCAAGAAGGGTCACCCCATGTACCCTAGCGTATCTCGGAAAACCCTGAAGCCTAGCTTGTCCCTCCAAACCCCGACCTCCCTCACGTCCCAAGCCCTTCAGACTTACCCTGCCACCTCAGGCAACATCAGTCCGATTAAGGCAAGGCCAAGCAATGCTGGGCTGATCAAGGCCGCCATGATTAATGCACAGTCACTTGCAGCTCACGCCCTGGACATTGCTGATCTCATCAAGACTCAGGAGCTTGACTTCATCGCCATCTCTGAGACCTGGTTGCACCCCGCTTCCGGCCGGCCCTCTCACTGGCTAACCCACCGAACTACTCCATCACCAGATGAGACCGTACCTCCAGAGGTGGGGGAATCGCATTCATATACAAAAACTCATTAGAACTCAGAACCCTACCGAGCACTAAGATGGAATCTGCAGAGATACTCTCTGCTTAACTCACTTTATCAGCCAACCAAACGGCCACTTTCCACCAAATATACAGACCAGCAGGTCCCCCTACCTCCTTTGTGGATGACATCATCGCTCTAGTACTAGACAAAGCGAAAACCAACTCTCAAACTATCATCCTCGGTGACCTTAATTTAGGTCACCAAGATCCCAATGACCCCGCGTCCCTTGATCTTGCTAATACCTTAACAGATCTAGATTTTTCCCACCACATACAAGCTTCCACACACATCAAAGGACGTGCCTTAGATTGGCTCAGTGACACCAACTGCAACATCTGCCTACTCTGAAACGCCCCTTGCATTTGGTTGGATCACCACATTATCACTTTCAGCATTGAAGCAGCCTTGCTACCAACGCCTCCTGTCGCCCCAGCTACCCTCACCAGAAACAAAAAGAACATAACTGCTGAAAAGCTACTCCCCCTCATCCTCCCCACCCTCAACAATGCCACTGATCCTGTTCGGACCCTACTATCCTAGCCAACATCTACAACCAGTCAGTTCTTACAGCCATAAACTCCATCGCCCCTTTCAAACTCAGAAGACCCAAACAACATGCACACCTCAGCTCGTGGTTCACACCACAGCTCAGAGTGCTACGCAAAGAGAAACGCAGTGCAGAGGCACGCTGGAAAAGTCTCCTATTAGCCACCCTTAACTATAAAGAAGCCCTATTCCAGGCCAAAAAAGACTCTTACAACAACCGCATCACGTCAGCACAATCAAATATGAAGGAATTATTCAAAATTCTCAAGGAACTTGAGACACCTGCAGCCCCCCCTGATTCCTGTCCTAAAGACAGCAACTGGTGCACGAACATTCAGACAGCACTCCTAGGCAAAATTTCCACCCTCTAAACCAAAATCAAAGATAAACAAAAGTCCATACATTCGAACCAGCCATTGCCCACATCCACACCTAGCACTCAACACCAAGTTAACCCGGCCATTAAACCATTCACCTTCTCCCCTCTTACCATCCTTGAAGTAGAAGGAATCATAAACAACCTCAAACCATCTAACTGCCAAGGTGACCCTTGCCCAGCTCCTATCATTAAGGAAGCCTCCCACCACCTTGCCCCTTTCATCACATCCTTTATAAATGCCTCCTTCAAAACAGGTACAGTTCCCGACAACCTCAAGGACGCGTGGGTAATCCCACTACTCAGAAAACCGTCCCTTGACCCCAACATCCCCACCAACTTCAGACCAATCACTACGGTCCCGTTCCTGCTTAATATCCTTGATTGCGCAGCTTACCTGCAGATCCAAGACTACCTTGAGTCCAACAAACTCTTGGGGCTAAGACAATCAGGCTTCTGTCCCAAACATGGTACCGAATCTGCCCTGATAGATTTGAAAACTCAGATGGAGACTTTAAAGGACAATGGGAAACTAGCTCTACTCCTTCTCCTCGACATCTCCACGGCATTCGATTTGGTCAACCACCAAATACTTTGCCAACATCTCAAAACCGCCGCCTACTTCTCTGACTCTGCCAATCCCTGGATCCACTCATTCCTCAGTAACAGATCTATGCAAGTCTTCTCACCCTCAGCATTAGCAGACCCCTCTCCCATTCTCTGTGGCGTCCCTCAAGGTTCTTGTGTATCGCCCACATTGTACAATGTATTCACCAAGCCACTTTTCGATGTGCTTGACTATCTGGGTGTACCCTATACCAATTACGCGGATGACACCCAGATACTCATTCCCATAACTCGTGATTACATAGTCGATACCAAAGCCTTGAATGATGTCTACCTGGTCATCCAGGCCTGGATGGCGCAACACAAGCTCTGCCTCAACGACGATAAGACGGAGCTCCTACTACTAGGATCCACCTATCGTCTTAACAAACTTGACCAATCCTATAAGGCCTTCACTATTGACGGCACCGTCATCAAGGTCTCCAATGACACCAAAACTTTAGGGGTTTATCTGGACTCCACCCTTTCCCTGAACAGACAAACAAATCTTGTTAGGTCGGCCTCCGCTTACACATGCAAACTTATCACCGCCTGCAGACCTTTCCTGAACCCCCACAACTGCACTACCTTGGCTAGAACACTCATCATGTCCAAAATAGATTACTGCAGTGCCGTCTACCTAGGGACTAGTCATTCCAACCTCAATAAACTTCAAACTATTCAAAACAATGCCATAAGGGCAGCTTTCAACATCCCTAGACGGTCCCATATCTCCATCATCAGATCTGACTTACGCTGGCTCCCGGTGAAACAAAGAATTGCCTTGAAAACGTTAGCCTTGACTCACAAATGCCTGAACAACAATGCCCCTCCTTACCTCTCTTTGCACCTCACACTTCACTCTTCTTCCCGCCCCACCAGATCAGCCCAAACTCACAGCCTAATCCTTCCCAGATTTAAACTGGTGTGAACTTCCCTGTCCTAGCTTCCAAACTGTGGAATACTTTGCCAACCCACATAAGAATCAAACCTTTGTTCCCAACATTCAAGAACAACGCCAAAGCTTGGCTGTTCAACCAGAAAGCATGAGGTTCCTCACGCTAGCCTAGCTCTCTACCTGCAATATATCCTATCTGCGTTCATATGCCACACTGTATCGATCATAACTTGTAAATTCTGTATTTGTATATAACTTGTAAATGTATACTTGTGTATAACCTGTAAATTTGGTATTCTTGTATACTCTAGTTGTAACCTCTACCTAAGATTATGCATCCGGTTGCCCACGGGCCTGGTGCGCTTTACAAATAAACTAAACTTCAAACTTCAAACTATTTCTGCTTGGTTTACACTGTGCCATTTTGCTCACTTTTCACTCTTGCTCAAACTTGTCTACAATTTAAATAGGGAGTTGTGTATACTTTTCTTGACTGTTTTAATTTGCTTTAATTATAGTGATTTGTGTGTGAACTTAAGTGTGTGTAAAATTAATATATATATTATTTTTTTATACAAAGCTTTGGTAAGTGTTTCCTTGTTCCATAGTATTGTAGCCCTATTGTGTAAACCCTGAATACTGCTCATATCCCTCTTGAGATAAGTCTGACTGCTTAGCCACAGCTACCAACTAAATCTTTGTGGTGCAGACTGATACCAAAGGGTATTTTTTGCATATACCTGTAGTCTTAATATTCTGTAGTGCTCCCTAAGGGAACTGCATAGGATTCTGCCTAACGCTGGTGGCAGCGGTGGGATAAAAGTATTGGATTTACATTTTAGAGTGCTGCTAGTACCTTGTTTCAATTAACCACAAGGCTTAAGAATTACTAAAAGTTAATTTTAAAAAGTAAAATATGGAAAGCTATAGCCAGGAGACCCTCCTTGTAAATACTGCTGATTATTTAAGGGATCTGTGCAGACAGAAAAGTCTTCCTGTCAAAGGCAAGAAATCAGCGTTGATAGAAAGATTGTTAGAAAACCTAAGTCTGGAGAGTGGGGCCATAGTGCCTACTCCTCCAGCAAATGTAGCAGACATTGAGGATGATAATGTTGATGATGTTGTTGTTGAATCAGATGAGGAATGGGAGGCTGATCATGTAACTCGCTCTGGCCCTCTGCCTGCTCAAAGGCCTGAAGCTTTGGCTACTGGACCATTGTCAGGTCCCATATTAAGTCCTTAATTTATCTCACTAGAAAAAATTAGGCTTGAACTTAAATTCAAAATAATTAGTGCCCAAACTGAACAGAAACATCAAGAACTAAGGCTCAAAGAAATGGAGCTCAATCATGAGCTGGAGATGAAGAAATTGTCTTTGGAAAATGCTTCTCTCCTCTAGATCTTCCAGTCCAAAGAGACCTCGGATGCCTAAAGAGATTGTGGGTATGTATGAACATAAGTTGGATGTATTAGATTGGTTAGCTATGTTTGAGTACAATCATGGCCTCCAGGAAATCACAGGGAATCAGTTGATCCCCTGGTTATTCTCTAGGCTCCCTCGTGTTTCATCTGATGTGGTAATGGAGTTGGGGGAGGTGGATAGGATGGACTATTAATGTGTGAAGCTAGCTTTGATAGCTAGATTTGGGAAGACCCCTTCACAGTACCTTAAGAGATCTAGGACCCACAAAAAGGATGATGGTACGCCTTGGTTACCTGAGTGAATGAGTGTTTGAAAAACCTAGAGGGATGTTTTAGGGAGAATTATCACTTATGGCTAATTTCCCTTACCTATAGAGTCCCCCAGCGACTTTACTGGATTTGAAGGGTTTATTTCTTTTTACCTGCTAAGAGTGAGACTCTTTTTCCCACTTTTAGGCATCTTTGCTATTTGTGTTCTAGGCTATTGTTGTGTTCAATGCCTATGGGATCTTTTCTCTCACCCATAGGAACCATCTTTGTGCACATGTGTTACACAGCACCCTCTGTGCAGTGACACAGGGGTGTCGTAGCGACCCCCAAACATAGACTCCATTCCCTGGGACTGACTACTGTCTCCCAGGTCATTCATAGTCACCATTGACTTTACTAGTCAATCTCTATGAACTAAACCAGTACACCCCATCTTAATATGGAAGTACTGGAAGGGGTTAATAGTTTTTCCCCTATGTTCATTTTCGAGAGGGTACCTTAAAGTCCCCCTCTACAAAGTTTCTGGCTGGTGGCAGTGGTTACTACCTTTTATATTCGACCGCAAATATTTTCCTATGGGATTTTCCCATTGTTTGAGGCTAATACTTTTACTGACAGCCTCTAACATACCGCCGGTTTATTTTATTATTAACTTTACTCTGGTAGGTTTTATTTGCCAGAACTTTGATATAACTTCTTTCTCGAGTCTTACTCTATATTCCTAACCCAGGTCGGGGATCCTTTGTTCACTCTTTTGGCGGGCTTCTGCCCAGAAGCCCTTCTTTCGGCATCTCTGAGTCTGAGGTGTGTCTGTTGTTTGGGAGGGGGAGTGGAACCCCTGGACAGAGTTGCCACAGCAACTCAGGTCGCACTCTAACCTGATAGGCTGGAGGGTCTCCTGCCAAGATGACCATTCCACTGTGTGAGTGACAGCTAGGCTGTATGAATGGGTCTCTTTCTGCATAAAAGCAGGATCCTGAGGACTGGAAGAGTAAGATGTCACCACTGGAACTACGGAACTGAAGGGGAGAGAAGCCAGAGACATCTTCAGCATCTACACCACAGGTGACTCCCTGCCGGATCGTCTCACCACTTTTCTTCCACACGTCGAGAGGAGATCTTCAGCAAAAGAGCCTCCTTCCCTTGAGCTGGAGGGGTCAACCAGTTCACCTATCACTTCCTCGGACCTGCCTTGGTCGAATCGACTGTGCCCAGTACTTGGAGACCAGATAACCAGGCAGCTATCGACCCGGACCACGATTAAAAGGAGCGTACCTTTTAAACTTCGTTTGGCTGCACCGCGGCTGGTTTCATCCCTGGGTAGTGCAGTGACTCGAACCTTCCTCCACGACGAGAACCTCTCTTCCTCTATTGGATTCCTCCACCTGCAGGAACTACCAGGAACAACCGCCACCGCAGGAGGCACTTCTTCACGTTTAAGGTACATTGTTCCGCCAGGCTGCCCTTTTTCCGTTGTAGCCCTAAAGGTGTTTTAAATCCTTTAACTACTTGTGGGGTCGGCCGCCCTCTCTCTTAACATTGTCTTTTGACTCGCATCTACCTCTTCAATATTTTTCTTATAAAGACTTGACTGCAGCTACAAGAACATTTTTGCTCCTAAGACTTGGCTCTGCACCACTGACTCTGGCTCAGACCTATTGACTCTGGCTAATTTGTTAGATCTGCTCTCACTAGATTCATTTTTAATGAGAAATGTGTGGATGCACTTACATTTCTAAACCCCTCTTCCTTCCTACAGTTTAACTTGTGGAGTGCCATTTTGTTCAGTTTTCATTCACTTATCTTTTGGCTAAAGTGTTACTGTGCATTACTTGTTCACAACACTTCAAGAAAATGTTGCTAGGGGGTGTCTGAAGATATTTTGGTTAACTTGTGCTTTCCCTCCATTTCGTTAAATTGTTAGAGTACCATTTGTAGTTGGTTTTCACTGTGCCGTTTTGCTCAGTTTTCACTCTACCGCAAACTTGACTACAATTGAATAGGGAGTTGTATATGCTTTTCTTTTGACTAAACTTAACTTACTCTATTAACTGTGATCTATGTGTTGACTTAGAAGTGTATAAAATAAATATATATTCTCTTTTTTTAATAAAAAGCTTTGGTCAGGGTTTCCTTGCTCCATAGTACTGTACTACCTATTGTGTCAACCCTAAATACCCTTCATTTCCCTCTTGAGATAAGTCTGACTGCTCAGCCACAGCTACCAACTAAATCTTTGTGGTACAGACTGATACCAAAGGGGATTTATTGCTCTCACCTGTAGTGCTAATATGGGGAAGTGCTCACTAAGGGAACTGCCTCGATTCTGCCTAACAGGATGGATTAAGGGTTACAGAGTGAACACTTATGAAGGAATGACAAATCTTGTAATGTTGGAGTCTATCTATGATGCCTGCTCTCCTGAGCTCAGACAGCACTTGGCTGATTCAAAGGAAATAGATTCCAAGAAACTAGCTAAGGCTGCTGACTTGTGGGTTGCCAACAGGGCTACTCACAAGGATTCTGGGGTCACTCAGAAAAAGGATGAGGGAAAGCAGCCTAAGAAAGAAAACAAAGAGAATTCAAATAATTCCAATTCCAAAGAGGGCCACAAACAAAACTCTAAGGGTAAGCCACAAGGGAAACCGAATCAGGCTAGTGTACCCTCTGATCCCACACCAGAAGGAAGTCAGAGCAAGCCACCATTCATAAAGACATTTGGAAAATGTTATGTTTGTGGTTCAACTGACCATGTGAAAGGGGATCCCAGACGTAAGGGTAAACCTTCAGGGGTCCACACTGTCTCCTTAGCCTTCGCTCCAGAGGAGGAAGTACAAATGTTCAGTGGAAACTTTCAACTATTGTCTGAAGACTCCATCCAACCCTCAGCTAGTGTATCTTTAGTATCCTTGGGGTTGTGGGAACAACAGAATTTAGATGTGAATAATTATATCCCAAATAATACTAAAGAGTATTATAAAGACAGTGTGCTAGTGAATGGTCAGGAGACCCCTGCCATTAGAGACACTGAGCCAGCATAACTGTGGTGGATGAATCATTTTACAAGGTTGAGGATGTTGCTAAAACACCAAAACGCCTCACCAAGTTAGCTGGAGGGCCTGTGCAGATACTTCCCAAGTTACCAGCTCTCATCCAGTGCAATGAAATGACTGTCAGGATACCTGTTAGTGTACAATCTGAAGTACCAGGAAGGGTGTTGTTGGGCAATGATCTTAAAGATCTTGGAGTATTGTCAAGTACTCCCAGACCTCCTAGTAAAAGATAACAGGAGCTCACTAGACCTGCAAGGGAGAGGACCTTGGGAGGCTCACCTGAAGAGATGATAGAAAAATAAATCACTCCTACTCCACTGGAGTTACTAACTGCAATTTCTGAGCAACCAGAAGCAAAGGGGAAACCCAAGACTTCTAAGAAGAAACCAACAGCAAGCACTCCTGTGCTTCCAACAAGGACATCCCCTAGGTTGTCCAAAATCACAGCTGTGAGTCCTCCTCCAGCTGAGGCTGAGAGTGAGGTACAACCCTGTGTGGTTGAACTAGAGCCTGAGGATTTAGATCTAGTAGAAGGCCAGGATCTTATTGAAGATCTGGATCCTTTGGACCATCCTGAGCTGCAGTCTTTAATGGCAGAAGGTGGACCCAATAGGGCAGACTTCAGTAAGGGGCAAAGAGAATGTCCAACTCTGGAAGGTCTTTGCCACCAAGCACCTTCTCAGCTTGAAGGGGAAGAGCCTGGGAAGTATAGGTTGCACTGGGAAGATGGCCTCTTCTACATTGAACCGACTGAGTCAATATCTGGAGACTACAAAAGACTTGTAGTGCCCCAAGAGAACAGACTCCAATTCTTGCAACCAGCCCCTGAGAAACCTTTGGCTGGTCGCTTGAGTTTCAAGAAGACCAAGGAAAGGCTCTCTCTCTACTTTTATTGGCCTAAAATGGGGGCTGAGGTAGATAAGTATTGCAAGAGTTGCCACACCTGCCAAACTTCTGGTAAGAATGGTTCCAAAAACGTGTCACCTTTAGTGCCTCTCCCTGTGGTGGGAGTACCATTTGAGAGGGTGGGAATCGACAGTGTCGGTCCTCTTGACCCTCCAACCTCTTCAGGAAAAAGGTGTATCCTTGTTGTAGTAGACCATGCTACTAGGTACCCTGAAGCAATTCCTATGAGGACTGTTACAGCCCAGGCTGTGGCTAAGGCCCTCCTTGGTATTTTCTACCAGGGTTGGGTTTCCTAATGTGGTAATATCCGACAGGGGGTCAAATTCTATGTCCCATTACATGAAGGCCATGTGGAAAAACTGTAGTGTTACCTACAAGTTCTCAACCGCATACCACCCTCAGACAAATGGGTTGGTAGAAAGGTTCAACAGAACCATGAAGAGCACGATAGGAACTTTAGAAGACCCCCTTAAAAGAAAGTGGGATCTTCTACTGCCATGCCTTCTCTTTGCATATAGAGAGGTCCCTCAGGAGGGAGTGTGTTGCAGTCCCTTTGAACTTCTCTATGGCCATCCAGTCAGAGGTCCATTGGCCCTGATTAAGGAGGGGTTGGAGAGTGTTCCTTCCCCCAAGCCAGTCACTGACTATGTAATAGGACGCCGGAGGAGAATGCCACACATGATGGCTGAGGCAGGTCAGGCTCTGGTTAAGCATCGGCATGACCAGAAGACCAACATGGTTGAGTTCACTCAAGACCAGCTAGTTCTTGTTATGGTGCCAAGGAGGCAGAGGGCCTTGCAGAACAAGTGGATAGGACCCTTCAAGATTGTGGGAAAACTTGGAGAGGTAAACTATCTGGTAGACTTAGGCAATCCTAAGGAGGCTCCCAGAGCCGTTCACACAAACCGTCTAAAAGCTTATGTCTCGAGACCAGAACTGGGAGCTTTGCTTCTAGCTTCAGCTCAAGAGGAGGAGGAGAGTGAACCTCTGCCTGACCTTCTCAGAGGGGAACCTTTAGATGAGAAAATAGAAGGAGTTAATCTCTCTTCTAATCTGACTTCTGAACCTTTGTGTTCTAATTTTGGTTGTTAGGGTTCTTGTTTCACATCTCTTAGCGCCAGGGTGCCTTTGGGCGTTTGTGCACTCGATAAATATGTATAACATAACATAACATAACATCCTGCCACCTACCTCACCCTGCTCTCCTCTACCCTTCCTGATTGGTGTGTTTTAAGGATCCTCCAGCTTTCCCACACCAGATCCTGCTCCAACATTCAGTGCTCTGCGGATGACACTCAGCTTGTTTTCAGACTCCCCTCTGCCACCTCTTCTCCTTCTGTCATCTCTGACTGTATGTCTGCTATCCAGGAGTGGGGTGCCACCAACGATCTCTGCCTTGATGCCAGTAAAACAGAGATTCTCCTCATCGGCACACCTGCACCCTCCTATCCTGTCACTCTTTGGCCGGCCTCCCTTGTCCCTCTTCGTGCTCCCACCTGTGAGGCTAAAAACCTCGGGGTCATCTTTGACTCCATACTATCCTTTTCTCCTCCCTTCTCTACAGTCTCTAAGAAGTCAAACTACCAACTGCACCTCCTCAGAGGTATTCTTCCTTTCCTCTCCTTCCCCAAGAAGCTCACTGTATCTAGACACCTGCTGTCTGAACTTACCCTTGCACCTGCTGGCCGCACTTCTTGTTATTGTTTTCATCGCATGTACAGCACTGCCCCCTCCCCTTTCCCCTGGCACTTTTCCTCTCCCCCCCTCTCCTGCACTTGCGCAATCTCAATGTCACTTGGCCTAGTAAGATCATTATCTCTGTCCTCCCTCTGTTTCCCCCTTCCTTGCCTCTACGCACCTTGAAACACTTGTGTAGAGGTGTGTTACAAATACCATATCACATCATACCATATCATACAGTCGCTACAAGAAGACCCACTTTTAGATCTTCTGCGCGATTGTTCGTTTTTAAGCACAACTGTACTGTTGAACACAAGGCTCCCCACATTTTAGGGTTGAACTCGAAAGTTAGGGAACAGACTCTGAAGAATTACCTAATGCCATTTGTCTCCTAACTTAACCCTCTCTTTACAGGTTGTGGTTATATTTTGTAGCTGAATTGCATTAGGAAATGTGCTGTATATATATTTGTTTGATAACTGTTTTCAACCATGCTGAAGATACTTGTGTCTATTTGGTCCGGCCGACAATAAATGTATAGATATTTTTCATGTACACTTGTCTAGAGCAATTTGTGGTTTTTGCTGTTGTAGCCATTGTGGGCTTCTGATCAAACTCACCCCTCCTGAGACTTAGTCTTGACCGCCTGCCAAGCTACCTAGATTGTGCTGGCTTGTCCAGAAGGTTCCCCTGTCCCGGTCCAAAAGGTTCCCTTGTTTTTCTAAACCGAGGATGGCCTCCTAAACTTCTACCCACCAAGTCAGAGTTTAGAAATCCATCTTAAGAAATTGGTGTACAGCGGTGGGATAAGATCGGAGGTACCCAGTGTTGCACACTTGGAAGGTACCCCGGTTACACTTACCCGAGAGACACAGTGTTCTTAGGTTAGAGTTAACTGCAAGCCATATGCATTTTCTTATAGTATAGAAGCAATTACACACATTGCTTTAACTGCCTCCAAGAAAGATTTGTACCAAAAGGGGCCTCTAAATCACTGGTACTAAATCTGAAATGAATCAAATGATCACAGTTATGCAGGCAATGCGAATTCTGGCTTTGCCTTCTTATGATAGTACAGAAGGTACTGGGGCTATCCCAAGTACCAGTAATGTGTTTACTAGTGCTACCATAGAGAGAGACCAGGACGATGATGTTGATGTAGATGTGTCCTCTGTTCCACTGACCGGCTCTGGGGCTAAAGCCAGGCTGGAATTTCAAGAGCTTGAAATTCGCATGGCTAAGCTGGATTTGGAAAGGTCATAGAAGCCGAAGGACAGGGACCACCCAGTGGCGTAACACAAAATGTAGGTTCCCCCACTGCGAGCCATGCTGAGATCCTCTTCCCCCATCTGAGCAACAAATCACGGGCCGTGCCACACTCTGAGCTGGCCTAGATTATCACGCTTGCACAATATGCACAAACGTGCTGCTGAAGGGGTATGCCACACACTGTACTAGGATAAAGATATCAAAATGTGTTTTAATGTAATGTACAGCACACTTTCTAAAATAAATCGTCTAAAAAGCAAGAGTGTTTGCAATAGTGTTGTAGGGTAACACCAATCCAATACATGCAAGTCACCAACAGTGCACAGGAACATTAATGCTTTGCTATTAAAAATGCCATGCTGCATTGAAAACATGTCCCACTGGCTGCACAATTTAGACCAGTGTAGACACGTAAACACATTACAGTAAAACATGCCTGGCAACATTTAGACATACCTAGACTGGTTGCATCAACATACCAGTCGAAGCAATAACACTCATCAAGAAGTGAGCACACATTTGCGGCCAGGTCTCTGCGGCTTCTAACAATATGGCGGAAACTCTTTCAAATCTGCAAGGAACTGGTCAATTCTATTGCGGTCTCTACCTCTCCTGTTCCCCCCCAGGCCCTCTGTATGGCTCTGGCCTCTCACCTCTCCGCTAAAACTCAGTACATCCTGTCCTCTATCTCCTCTTTCTCTATCTCTTCCTCTCTCAGCCCCCCTTTGGCCATCTCTACCTCTCCTCCTCCTTTCTCCTCTTTCTCTCTGACAACACCTGACGAGGTTTCTAGACAAGTCGAATCTATGAAAGTGTCATCAGATCAGGTACTCCCCTGCTGCTCCAGAACCTTCAAGGACCATATTGACACCCTTGCTCCAGCCTTGGCTGATTTCTCTAATCACTCTTTCGCCACTGGAATGTTCCCCTCTCCCCTTAAGCTCTCACTTGTGCACACACTCCTCAAGAAGCTGTCTGCCAATCCTACCTGCACAGCAAACTATCGCCCAATCTCCATCACCCCTTTCCTGGGCAAACACTTGGAAAAGCTGGCCATCTCCCCGTTTACTCTCCACACTGAATCTGTTGGTTTTATTTTATTTTAATTTATTACATTTGTTATACGCCCAGACCCGGGGGTATCACGGCGTAGTTACAGACAATGGAAGAATGCAATCTTAAAAGCGAACACAGAGGTACACAGGAATAACAGTCAATAATATACATCAATATACAAAATAGTCAGCTATGTACAGTTAATGGAGCAGATTAGTGCTCTGGTTCAGTTAGTACTTGTTGAAAAGCCAAGTCTTCAAAAATCTTTTGAATTTTGGGAAGGATGTTTCGTTCATAATGTGAGTGGGTAGAGCGTTCCAGTGTCTGGGTGCCAGTGTTTTGAAGCTACTACCCCCTGCGTTCTCTCTTTTGTATCTGGGGGTTTCAAGTTATGCGTTTTTATTGGACCTGAGGGATCTGGTCTGGGGCTTCTTCATGACTATGTTGTTGAGGTATTTGGGTGCTTTGTTGGCCCTGCATTTGTGAGGGATGCTCAGGGTTTTAAATAGAATTCTAGCTTGGATGGGGAGCCAGTGGTGGTCTCTTCTGGTGTTAGAGATATGTTCAGATTTTTTTATGCCTAGGGCTGCTCTGGGAGCTTTATTCTGCATGAGTTGAAGTTTGGCTATGTTGGCTTTGGAGGTGCCAAGGAAAAGGATATTACAATAGTCTAGCTTAGACAGTATGAGTGCTCTGGCTAGAGTAACGCAGTCATTGGCTGAGAGGAATTTACGGCTAAGGGAGATGAGTTTGCAGGTGTATGAGGTGGACGAGGCTAATGTATTTACTTGTTTAGACATGGATAGTGTTGCATCTAAGTAAACGCCAAAGGTCTTGACTTGTTTAAGAACAGGGATTATGGTGCCGTCGATGGTGAATGATTTGAAAGCGGGCTCAAGGGTATTGATCTTGCTGGAGGAGCCTAGTATGAGGAGCTCGGTTTTTTCGTCGTTGAGACAAAGGCTATTATTAGCCATCCAGTTTTGAATGAGTGAGTAGATTTGGTTAACCAGGAGTGAGTCTTGTTCGTGGTTGCCTGAGAGTGGAATGAGGATTTGGGTGTCATCAGCGAATTTAGTATAGATGACACCCATGGCATCCAAAGCTGCGAATAGTAGCTTGGTATAGGTATTATACAGAGTGGGGGATAGGCAGGAGCCTTGCAGCAGACCTGCAGGGACAGGCACCGGGTCTGCTGATTCTTTGCCAATGGATACTCTGGAGGTCCTATCTGCCAAGAATGATTTGATCCAGTTGGTGGCGTTCTGAGCTAGGTTGAAATTGTTTGCTAGAGTGTTACAGAGTTTATCGTGGTCAAACAGATCAAAGGCCGCTGAGAGGTCCAGGAGCATCAGTAGACAGAGTTTAACTGCTTCTCTAGTGGCATCCATTTGGATCTTCAGATCAAGGAGGGCTGGTTCTGTGCTATGGTTGGGACGGAATCCTGACTGACGGTCTCCTAATAGTTGATGGTGTTCCAAATGGTTCTGAATTTGGCAGTAGGCTATTTTATCAATTATTTTTAGGAGAAATGGGACCGTTGTAATAGGTCGGTAGTTGGTGGGTTTAGACGGGTCCAGGGATCGGTTTTTTGGAAGTGGTGTCACCCAAGCTTTTTTGATACTGGTGGGGACTATGTTTGTGAGGACAGAGGCATTGATGAATTCGGTGATGATGGGTGTAAGGGTGGGGGTGCAGAGTTTCACTAGGTGGGAAGGGAATTGGTCTTCTTTACAGTTGGATGCTTTGAGTTTTGTTATGGTGTCAAATACTTCTTTGTTAGAAACTGGTGTTTATTGAAAAGGGGGGCCAGTAGTGGTATTTGATGTGGTCATTGATATGGTGGGTGGAGTTTTGTCAGCTAGGAGTGTTTTGTTACTATCGATTTTATTTTGCAGTAGGAGGATTTTAGATGAGAAGGCGTTTTGTATAGTGGTGCACCAGTCTTTACTAGAGTTGGTAGGTGCTGAGGTTTGACAGGAGTTTTCAAGCTCTCTAAGGATGGTAAACAGTTCTTTGCTGTCTGAGGACGCATTAGTAATACGGAGGTTAAAGGCATTGGCTTTTTGGGTGATTATTGCTGATTTATATGTTTTGTTGGCTTCAGCAAAGGCTAATGCGGATTCTGGGGTATTGTTTTTCTTATGGAGGTGTTCAAGTGATCTTTTTGTGCGTCTTAAGGCTACAAGTTCCTCATTAAACCAAAAACAGGATCGTTTGTCAGGTCTGCTGGTTTTAGTGATGATGGGAGCAAGTAGGTCAATAGTTTGGGTGAGGCATTGTTGGTATTGTTCTGCTAGATAGGAAGGGTTGTTGGTGCCTAGAACCGTATGGGCAAGAGCAGCACTCAAGGCTGGAGTGAGTTTGTCGGATGAGAGCTTTTTGATATTTCTAGTTTCGAAGGTGTCTGGTTGTTTGGGAGTGATGTGATCTGTACTAGCATTGTCTATTGTGAAGTTGATTATATAGTGGTCTGACCATTTGACTGGGAGGATGGAGTCAATGGTGACTTGAGAGTTAAGAGTGAGAAGCCAGTCCAGGGTTCTTCCTTTTGAATGGGTGGGTTTGTCTATCAGTTGTACGAAGTTCATTTCTGACATGGCTGTATAGAAGGTAAGTGCCTCAGAGTCCAGGGGGTCATTGTATCCTAGGTTAAAGTCACAGAGGACTATGCATTTAGTTTTAGGCTTGATGAGGGGAGTTAGGAGTAGCGGGATGTCCAAATCGGGGTGTGTATTTTTATTGGGTGATCTGTACACCACTAGGAAGTTGGTAGTGGTTTTGGGGTTGGAAGTATACTTTACTAGTAGGAGTTCATAACCTTGTATCTGTTCTACTGGGCAGTCCCTGATTTCCAGGGTGGTTTTGGCTATTATGGCAACTCCACCTCCTTGGGTGTTTGTCCTATCTGTTCTAAGGATGCTGAATCCCGGGGGAATGGCAAGGGCTAGAAGTGGTCCTGCCGCTGGGTGAAGCCAGGTTTCAGTGACTACCAGCATATCAAGATGTTGCTCCTCGATAAGGTCATGGATATCTATTGCATGGGCACCTAGTGAGCGGGCATTGATGAGTGCACGTTTGAGGGTAGAGGTGGGGCAGAGGGTGGTGTGTTACCTAGGATGGGGGAAACATCTGTGGTTTTGCTCTTGATTTGGTGTTTGGGAGGTGCGTTGTGGAGGCTTTTGTGTTGGAAATTAATGGGCGTGGTGTTTAGTTTGGTCAGTGTGTTGGGTGTGGTGGTGAGTGAGGTAGCTAATGGGGACATTTTAGTTCTAGACATAAGTCTATTGAGTCTTTCAATACCCAGGATGGGTGTGGTCCTATCGTTAATGCTAATAGGTTTGGTGTGTTTGTATGTGGGCAGGATGGGACTGAGGAATGGGATGTCTGAGGTTGCTGCATTCTTGATGGTGGCAGGTGTAATGTGGGAGTGAGGAGATGGTATGGGGAAAGGGGGTGTATGGGGAGGAAGGGGGTGGGGCAGGGGATTGAGAAGTGACGTTGACAACCTAGTCTGGCTAATACTTCACCAACCTTGATGAGTTGTCCTCTTGTGCATGGTGTAGCATTAGGAACTATGCAAAAAGGGAACGTGATAGTGGTAAGGAGAGTCAGCATTATATTGGTAGGGACTGAGTGGGCAGAGATAGAGTTCAATATACCATTTAGGCACATGGGTTAAATTCAATAATCCAGCACGTGTAGGCAATGCACTGATACAATCACAATGGACACATAGGCTAAGTTCAATAATCCATGGTTGTCTCCATAACCATCAGTCTGGCTTCAGAGCTGCCGTAGGCATTGAAACTGCTCTCCTGAACACCTATGAAGATCTGCTCTCTAACCTTGATTCCAGCATTCCTTCTGTCCTAATCCCGCTTGAACTTTCATCTACTTTTGACACAGTTGACAATGCCATGATGATCAAACGACTACGTGAGAACCTGGGCATCACAGATCAGGCCCTGGAGTGGCTGACCTCCTTCCTCTTGGACTGCCCCTCCCATGTCCAACTTGGTCCCTTTCTCTCCACCACCTCTCTCTACCCGTGGCATTCCCCAGGGCTCTATCATCTCACCCTGGTTTTTCAACCTCTAATCTAACCCTGAAATCTCTCCACTGGCTCCCGTTGGCTGCAAGAATCAAGTTCAAGACCCTTTGCATTGTCCACAAGGCTTGCTGAGGCCAAGGACCACACTACATCCAACGCTCTCTTCCAAAATACCTTCCTTCACAAGCCCTTCCCCCAGATACCTCCATCTCTCTAAGTGTTCGATGCGTCTACAGGCAGAGAGTGGGGGGAAGATATCTTTCCTCTGCAGGTGCCCTCCTCTGGAATGGCCTCCCTGCCCCTCTCAAACTTGAGTGGACCACCTGAAGTTCCGGAAGCAGCTCAAACCTTTCCTCTTCTCCTATGCTTTCTCTCTCTCCCTCCCCTGCTAGCCTACCTTACCTACCTGTCAGCTGTACCAACTGGTTGCTTGGCTACCCTCAGAGTCTCATTGAGTCCAGGCTCTTTCTTGATCAGTCACCCTTGTACTGCCTCCGAGCCTACCACGCACTTAGGGGCTTTAACTGTAACCGTACAGTCCCTTGTTCTCCTTGCACTACCAAGAGCTGCGTTGCCCTGGCTGCACTTACTCACTTACTCAGAGCATTACTGCCCTGTTTCCCCCATTCCTTGCGCTTCCCCCTCCCTTTCCCCATGCATTTCTCATTCTCGCACTTGCACGATATGAATGACACAAGGCCTAGTAAGATTGTTTGTCTTGTCTCCCTCTATGTTCCCTCCCGTGTCTTGTCACACCTATAAACAGTTGTGTACAGGTGTGTTATAAATGACTTATATCATATCATGTCATATCATCTTATCACAGATGCCCAGAAAAATATACAATGCCGCAGTAAGAAACAGCTAGACAGGCAGCACCCAAATGCCAGTCTAGCCAGGTAATTACACTTAGCAGGACTGCTTTATCAGAAATGCTCAGCTAAAAATAAGTCATACCAAACTGAGGAATGACTGGACTGGCTGCGCCAAAATGCCTCTCTAGCCACTAATGCCACATATCATGACTGTTTAGTCTGGACATGGACAACCATTTTGATTTATTGCACAATATCACACCCCCCACACATCCCCTCTTCTCCCACCCCCTTCCACAAACTCCAAAATCAGATCCTTGGCTCAGAATTACCTTCACGCCCCTCTTCCTTGTCCTAGAGCTTACGTATGAGGCTCCTTGCCTTATAGGTAAGTACTGGGATCAGGAAGAGTGGGACAAGGAATAATGAAGATTACAGGTAGCTAAGTCAGGCATTACCTCCATTTATCTTGCCTCATACACAAGTACTGCCTCATACACAAGTACAGGGACGAGGAAGAATATGGCTAAGAGTAATGATGATTACCAACAAGTAATCAAGGCATTAAACACAAGTAGAGTCATAACACTATTGAGTTGACTGGGCTTCAGCAATCACCACTCAAATTTTTGGCTATTTTGACTCAACCTGGCTGATCTTCAGAGCAGTTGCTGGACAGAACAGGACACATATGTTAAACGGAACCTGGGTTTTGCTGTTAACAAGGGCCCAGCAATTACTAATGTAAAGCATTTCACTGTTAGTACCTGCATTCAAATGCCACATCTTTTATCCAATTTCAATCGTGATGTGGGTTTAGTACTTGCATGCCAGGGGAGTGATGGGAAGGGTGGAGAGGGAAAAGGAGACCACTCATTCTCACAGCAGTGGGTGCTTTCAGACTTAAAGGCAAGAGTTAACTGCTTGTAACATTGAAGTTGCACTAGAATAGTCTAAAATGCGTAAAAAGTTAAATGCCCCCACCCAAATAAGTTTTCCCCTCCCCCACCATCCGGCTCTCCCACATTTGAAGGATTAGCACCTGTGAAGTGTAGGTTTTGTTGCGCCCCTGGACACAATCACACACACCATTCACCATATACACACACGCACACCCTGCCATCTATACATTTAAGTGTGCACACTTCCGCCATACAGGAACATGGAGGCAGCCATCCATACATTTAAGTGTGCACCCTTTCACCATACAGGCACACCCAAGCAGCCACCGATACATTTAAGTGTGCACCCTTTCACGGTAGAGGCACACACACCCAGGTTCCCACCCATACATTTAAGTGTGCACCCTTTTACCATACACTCAAACAGGTAGCCACCTATACATTTAGGTGGGCACCTTTTCACCATGCAGGCACACCCAGGCAGCCACACATACATTTAAGTGTGCACCCTTTCACCGTATACACACATGCACACCCAGGCACCCATACATTTGTGTGCACCCTTTCACAATACACACACAGGCAGCAACCTACACATTTAAGTGGACACCCTTCCACCACACGCACACATCATGGGGTTGAGGAGAGCCCTATTACTTCAAAAAGAAATAGTTTCTTTTTGAAGTCACTATGACTTCATAAAGAAATTATTTCTGTTAAGGACCAAACCATAACGGAAATAATTTCTTTATGAAAGCAGAGTGACCTAAAAAATAAATGATTTATTTTTGAAGTCGTAGGGCTCCTCCCACCCCATGACATGGAGGCCTCCAGGCTGGAGGGAGCCCTCAGACTTCAAAAAGAAAGTTCTTTAAAAAAAAATGTTTTTATTGATTTAGCTGATTTTACTCAACTTTTTCAAAATGTATATTACATTCAATGATTAAGATAGTACAAAGTACAATATGACAAAGCATATAAAAACATATAAAAAGGAAGACTTCGACAATAATACAGTTAATGAGCTGCAAATAGTCGAATATCATTATTATAGCTTTAGAATCAGATCAGTGCACCCTCCTGGCAATCTTACACTCGCCCACAGCACATTCTAGCTCAAATTCATGTCCAAGAACATCCTATACATTCTAAAAGAAAGCGCATAATAATATTACTATCTTAACAAAACATCATGAACAACAACTGCCTGAATCTTGAAATCTACATAACCAAGGTCTCATTCTGAGCACTTAGATTCAATGCAATCAGGAAATGTAAAGTGGCTATACATATGCTCATAAGTGCGGTTGCCAGAATCGTTGGCCATCTGTTTTCCGGAAAATATTTTTTTCTTAAATCCGTAAGTCACTCCACAATCACATGTTTCAAGGTTTCTCTAACTGACAAATCAGAGCAAAACCTACAATAATTGTCTTTCGAGTTGCTGAGTTTCCTACTCGCCAGGACATCTCAGGTTGTGCACAGATTGAAACGTAAACGTAAGATCGCAGATCTAAGCTGCGGTGAAGGTGCCCTACACAAGTATGGTTCTATGTCCTTGAATTTGGGACCAAACCCACAATTATGAAAGTCTTTATATGTGAGGCATCTTCTTCTTGTTTCAATCCAATCCATCAGGTGCATTTTGTCTTTGGCTCAATCCGTATTGGTGATAAGAATGTCAATCGTCACATCAGCTTTAGCCACAACTTCAAAGATGTATGTTGACCAGGTTTGAACAAATACATGTGATGAAGGCAACATATACTGGGACAATGCTGCTAAAATAGTGTCATTTTGCACATGCAATAAGCACTTGCGAAATAAGGCACAAAGACGCCAATTATACACAGCCATTAATGAAGTGAGCCCCAATTCATACCACAGCCATGGTCCTGGGTGCATTGTGGAAGGCGAACAACGCCCCTCCAATATCTCTTTTTGAATGCAGAGTGAATTCAAAAAGAAACATTTTTCTAAAAAAGAAATCTGAAAAAAATATATTTTATTCATTTGTTTTCTCCAAGTGGGTTGCCCTCCCAGGACATGTGCTAATGTGGCCCCCTGCATTGTGGGGGTGGCAGGGGTCCCCATAACGCCAGTGGGTCCACCATTTGGAGCTTGCTAGATTGCAGGGCACCAATGGTTTCAATCGAGGGTCTGGTAATCGGCTGGCACCTGCTCTTATCCAAGATTTGCAAAAGATCTACTTAGTGTGTATGATGACAAGAAGGACATCATGGGCTGCTGGACTGCATTTGAGTTTGCATGTGAGGTGCAAGAGGTAGTGGAAGCTGATAAGATTGCATGGTTGCTCAGTCGACTGCCCCATTCTGGCTGCAGTGCTATTATGGATATGTCAACGTCTAACAGAAATGACTTTACAAAATTGAAGCAAACTCTGGTTTTAAAGTTTGGGAAGACTCCTGCGCAATACTTGAAACGTTTCAGAGAATACAAGAAGAAAGAAGGTAATACTTGGGTGTCTTATGTTGCTGATTCTTTTAAAAACTTGACTGGTTGGGTAGAAGGATACAAGCCACCACCTTTGAGGGTATAAACATATTTTTTCTTCTTGTTCCCCTGCCCTTTAGCAGCACTTTGCTGACTCTAAGGATATAGATGCTAAAAAGTTAGCCATTGCATCAGATGTATGTGTGTCACGTAGAGTGTCCCATAAAGACAAGCCTGCTTCTGGTAAGCAGGAGGAGGGTAAAAAGAGCAAGGCTAAGGAGGGTGGGGGATCTGACAAATCTTCTTCTCAGAAGGGCCAGAATAAGTTTAAAAAGGGTAAGTCACCTCAGAACAGTAGTGGGAGTAACCCCTTCAAGTACAAGTATAGCTCAGGTTACAGCAAGACTCCCTATGTGCACAGAACCAGTGGAACTTGAGTAGCTTGTGGAGAAAGGGACCATGTGAAGGGGATCCCAGATGTAAGGTCAAAACCTTGGGAGTCCACTCCGTGAGTCTGGCCTTCACCTCCTATGAGGAGGAAGACATTATCACAGGGCCATCCTTCTCCTCAGATTCCTTCCCCAGTGGGATAGAATCTGGGGTAGTCTTAGTTTCCCTGGGTTCCTGGGAGCCAAGAGTTTCAGAAGCGTATGCTAGGATACCTGACAACACCAAGCACTACTTTAAAGACAGTGTGCTGATCAATGGAGTAGATACTCCTGCCCTTAGGGATAGTGGAGCCAGCAGAACTGTGGTGGATGCCACTCTGGTCCACCAGGAGGAGCTTGCCAGAGCTCCCCTGATGCCCACCAAGTTAGCTGATGGCCCCCCTCTCAGGTTCCAATTAATGCCTGTCAATTTGATCATTAATGGTACAGTAATAAGGATTCCTGTGAGTGTACATAGGCAAGTCCCTGGAAGGGTTCTGCTGGGAAATGACCTCAGCGACTTAGGTCTTGTGGGGATACAGCAGAAAGACCATGCACAAGGTCACAGACAAGAGGTTCCCTGGCAAAGTCCAAGGCTGAGCCAAAGCGGAAAAACCAATGCTAAGGGAGTCAGAAAAGCAAAAAGAGGGAAAGGGAATGTTCCCCCAAACTCACCGACCACTGATGTGGAGGTAGTTGGCAAAGCCCCTGAACCTGATGAGGAAGAGGTGCTGCCTGAAATACTCAACCCCCATGACCATCCTGAACTGCAAATTTTATTGGTTGAAAGTGGTCTTGATACAGAAGTGCCCATCCTTGTAAGGCATTAGGAGACGGCCTGCTCGCAGCTTGAGGGTGAATCTCCTGGAAAGCATAGGATTTATTGGGAAGGTGGGCTCCTGTACAGTGAACTGTGAGAAACCTCAGGGTATTTGTCATGATGCCTACCCCCGGAGCACCAGGCCAGGCCCAGCACCCCCGGGAGCAGGCATCATGCCCCCGGGTTAAAGCCCAGCAGCCCCTTATAGGGGCTCTTTGCACTCTGTCCTGGCCCCGTTGGTGCCAGGCTCATGTTGGACATCAGTCCTGGCACCATAGGCGCCAGGCTCATAAAGGAAGGTGTTTTGTGCACTTACCTGATGCAGACCATGCTGCAAGATTCAGGCCTCCCTGAGACCTGAAAGGGACTATTTTTTCATTGGGACTATTTTGCCACTCGGGCGTGGCCAGGGAAGGATACTTACCTGGAACTACTTTGGGGGCTATTCAAGCCACGCCCAGACAATAGCTCACGCTTTGCGTTGTTCTGCATCCAAGCAGCTGAACGCTCACCGTGTCTGCTCCTGCATCTGGTCTCCAGCCACGCCCGCCTCGATCCTGGAACACCTGTAAGGAAAGAAGAGAAGAGAAAGGTGAAAACCAAGAATTTTATCAAACTTCTTACCTGCATCCGGAACCTTCACGCCAGCGTTCCTGAGAAAAGACTTTCATTTAAAAGCACCGCGTTGCTCGCTGCAGCACTGCGCTTCACTCACCTGTCCTCGGGAGTTCTTCTGGCTCCACTGCGACTGTCTGCACCTGTCGCCACATCTCTGCGCCTAGGGAAGAGAAGAAGAGACAAAAGGTGAGTAGAAGGAACATATGAGGAAAGCCTAATTTTCCGCCATAACACTTACCGGTCTTCTGTTGGTGGACCATTCCCCATTTTGGGTCGGCGCCGCTTCGTTGGCAGGTACCGCACCCCGGCCCCTATGGGGAAAGGACAAAAGACATTACTGGAGGAATATAAAGACATTAAGAGGGATCGCCCCCATCGCTAACTCACCTGAATTTACCATCGGCAATTCAATCCCTCAACGCATCCCCTTCATTCTGCACCTGAAATAAAGGACAGATCACAGGTTAGGAAGGCAACAGAAAAGGAGGCTCTAAACTTGAACTTTTGTAATCTTCATACTTACGGCGTTCCGCTCGGAAAAGTCAAGTGGATTTTGCCAGCGCCATTCTGAAAACCAGTGAAGTAACTGGACAAACACGCGCCCCTGCACCAGAAGCAGGATGGAGAGTTCATCCTTTCAAACCATAAGGTGAGCTTCAACCGGGGATTTCGAGGAAGTTAGAGAAGAACGGAGGGGGGAAGGGGGGAGCAAGCACACTATTCTGCAGACTGTTAATCCCCTTTCTCATCTGCAGAAGGATATTCCTATGGGCCAGACAAGCAAGATTTGAGGGTCCTGTTCAGTCGGTGTTCCGAGTTCTGCGCATCACGCTCGAAGAGGCCACAGAAACCCAGACTAGACCAGCGCCTCCGTGGGAGTCAGGTGAGCGTTACAGTATTCTCCCGAGTAAACCTCAAGAATCCCTTATTCAGATGGCCTGGGAAGGGCTGGCACTCTCATATCTCAACCCTGGAGGTGGACGATTGAGGAAAGATCATCTGGATAAGGGAGCCCAGGTTTATACTCGGGAGAACGCCCCAGGTGAGACGCGGTATGACACCAGAGAGGAAGAAAGAGAGGATGATGAGATCCCTAAGATCTTTGTGGGTTATAATAGATCTGCTGCCTTTCTCCCATTGAAGTTGTCCCGTCCAGATCCAACGACCCCTCCGTGCATAACCAATCCTCTAAGGTCATAAACCCAGTTGTACCCAAAGAGTACATATCCCAGAATCCCTGATTCCCTGTTTCCTATCCGAAGAACCCCAATCATTCTTCTCCTCGGTCCTCTGATGATTCATTCCCGAACACCCAGTCTACCTTACCAAGAAACTACCGTTCATAAAATCCCCTTTGTACATTTCACGAACACAGTTATTCGCGTTTTCTTCACCAACCCTGCCAATCCCATCCCTCTGATTATCACTTTTCAAACACCCAGTCATATGGCACCAACAACTATAGTTCCTGCAAACCCCCACTACTCATTTCACAAACCCTACGAAACCGACTCTTCCAAGATCACCATACACCCTTATACAAGGGTTACAATTCCATGTAACACCTCTTTCCCTTCCTACCTTGTAGGATACCTGGAAACTCCAACCCTCCCCTTTCCCTGACCTAAACACTTATTCACACTGGACTAACCCTAAAGCCAATTACCTGACATGTCACAACATGAGGGTCAGGCAAAGTCAGGCAATTGACCTGAAACTCAGACATATGACGGCCCTTTCCATTACCCACAGGGATAAAAGGTGGACCAAGAGAGCACAGTACGAGCGAGGCAGACAGCACGAGGAGGGGGCTATCCAGACACGGCAGTTCAAAAGGAGGAGAAAGGCGGCAGATATAGAGCGGCTAACAAGGAGAGACACTACCTTGCCCTTTTAGACACTATTCTTTCTGCCCGCAAAACCTCTGCAGAAAGAATTGTAAAACCAAGCACAATAGCCCAAGTGTGCTGCAACAGATGTCAATGGTACACAGAGCGGGTTGATGCTGATAAGTGGGAGCAAGGGAAATTTCTGCTACAGCGGTACCGACCTTGACTCCAGCTACAAAGAAAGCCAAGCGGTTCAGCACAGCCCGTGAGTTGAGGAGAGAGCTGAAAAGAGCTGGGCTGTTATGAATGAAAGTCACAAAGTGGCAAGTTGTACCATGTTCAAAGAACTGTAAGAGTGTTAAAGAGACTCTTGAGAGACTCTGGTCGATCCCCATCTGAGTGAAACTTCAAATACCAGAAGGCCGTATGAGAGCAACCAAGATAGGTCAAAGTGGTCACACAGGAGGTCAAGCAAAATCCCTGTACAGTCAAAAGACTTTGACGAAGAACTATAAAGAAAGCAAGGGAAGTGAATCCCACCACATGAGAAAGTCAGGCAAGTGAATCCCATGAACATTAAATATTAATGTGAAAGTTGGCAAGAATATATCCGGAAGAGGGATGCTGACGAGAAGGGGGCAAAGTCTGAAGTCCCAAGAAACAGTGTGTTGACAAACGTGAACCTGGCCGAGGGATGTCCACTGGAACTGTTTAAAAGACATTGAGATTTGTTGAAAGACATAGTGAACCTGGTAGAGGGAGGCAAACAGCTGTAGAGGGGTCTGAGCCTGAATGAGGGAAATCCAGAGGTGAAACAGATCAATTGAACCAGAGAAAAGGAGGTCCAAATACTTGTTATGATATGATATGATAGGTTATTTATAACGCGCTTAATACCCAGAGGTTTCTAAGCGCGGACCTGGGGATCGAACCTGAGTTGCTCTGTGTCGTCTTGCTTCCAAGATGAGCACGTTGCCGCTGAGCTATCCTCCCGAGTCAATGAGAACGATAGAGGAAAAATTGTTGAAAGTCATAGTGAACTGAGAAGAGGCAGGCTGAGAACCGAGACAAATATGTGAAAGGGGTCTGCGGCCAGAAGAGGGGGACCCAGGGGTGGCAAATCCTCACCTCAAGTGCAAAAAGCAAGAAGTATTGCAAAAAATGGGAAGGGAAGTGTCCCCCTTGTCATTTGGGATCCAAGCCCGGCCAAGGGAGATCCAGGGGTTGAAATGTATCATCTACAGTTCACTGAGAAGGGCACTGTCTTTTGAATTTTTTTAATACGATAGTGTGAAGGGTCTGCGCCCAGAAGAGGGGGACCCAGGTGTGAAGCCGTTACTCAAAGTTCACATGAACCAGACCTTTGTGTTTGTTTTTGTTATTGGAATATGTCAAAGGCAAGAGACTTTCAAGTGAAATTACACTTGGCCATCGACAGTCCTGATAAACTAGAACAGAACTGTTAACTCCTGCTACCAAAACTTTATGGCAGACTATGGCACTATAGCTGCCCCTCTGACTGCTCTCACTACTTCAAAGAAGCCTAGGAAGGTCTCTTAGTCTAAGGAGTGTGAGAAGGCCTTCAATGGCTTAAACGACTCTCTGTGCCAGGCCCCTGTTCTCAGGGCCCCTGACTACAAACATGCTTTTATTGTGCAGACAGATGCCTCTGATACTGGGTTAGGTGCTGTACTATCACAGATAGATGAGAACGGCAAGGAAAAAACGATTGGATTCATCAGTCACCAGCTAAGGACAGAGAGCTCAGGTGGTCCACTCTGGAGAAATGATGCTTCTCTGTCATGTGGGCCCTAAGGAAGCTGAGGCCATACCTCTATGTGACCCACTTCACTGAGCAGCCGGTTCATAAGCCCTTAAAGTGGCTGATGAACATGAAGGGAGAGAATCCAAAGTTGCTCAGGTGGTCCATATGCGTGAAAGGGTTTGACATCACCATTGAGCACAGGTCAGGTGTCCAACATAGCAATGCTTATGGGTTGTCCAGAATGTTTAACCGACCTGAACATGAAGCTAATCCAGGGGTGGATTAGTTCCCCCTGTCCTTAGTCTGGGAAGGGCGAGTGAAAGATTTCATTTATGTGCAATTTTCCCTCCATTTATGGACCCTCAAACTGTTTGCTTTTGTGTGGCTTTCCTAACCTGACTTTTTCCAGTTGAGCCCAGCCTTCAGCATAACTCCCCTGGGCTTTTGCTCACTTGTTATGGGGAAACTGACACATCGTTCAGACTGTCAGTACTGGAAAACTATGTTTCTCTTAGTCTTTGACTAATTTGACATTTCTTGGTAACTTTTTAACAGTGTACAATGTACGTTCCTGTGTGCTGGGGACCCTCTTTGGTTTATGGGCCTAGACCACTCAAGAGATTTTTTTGGTGATTTTACGAGTGTTCCTGGGAAGAACTGGTGGCAGCAGTTACTTTTAATAATGTTTTACTTCTTTTTACTGAGTTAAACCACGTTTACCGAGTTTGGCTCAAGACTGTGACCAGGTCCAAGAATTGATGAGCGACAAAGTCTTTTGTTCTGCCCCATGGCAATTTTGTCCTTTGCCTTCACCCAGGTTGAGTAACCTGGGTTTTCCTTATTTGGGCATGCAGCTTCCCACAAAAACCGATCTATTTCATGGGCTTCTGCCTGCCACGTTTGTGTGCCCAGGAAGAGGGCTAGGACTGTCTAGTCCCAATGCACACTACTGATGCTAGGATGTCTGGAGTGCCTTGAGTGACTGAGACCATAATGGGCCATGATTAGTCCATGTCTGGGATGCCTGCAAGAGAGCAGTTCTTCCATTGGAAGTCTGAGATTTTGGCGCAAAGCTAATCTTGGATAAGCAAAGAGGCTCTGCAGCCATTCCAGGTCGATCACCTGTGTTCTCACCGTACTACAGAAGGAGCCAAGTCTCCCACACAAACAAACAAACTTGTGAAACCGCCAGAGATGCTTTGGAAGGTGTTGACACCCTTCGCCCTCTGCTGTCCCGTCATACCCCTGCTTTCTTCTTCGATCCAGAAGGCCTGCCAAGGCGCTTTGCCCCTTTGAAGTAATGGGAACAACTACTCTCAGCATCCCCTGCTTACTCACCGAATGAGCCCCTTCCGAAGTGTTTCTGGGCCATCCAATGAACTGTCCAGCTCTACCCCAGGTTAATCCACAGCATCGCTGCCATCTTGAGTGTAGACACAAGACTTGGGACATGGCTTCTTTGTGATCCCTTGCAGTCTCCTGCCAGGTTTCGCTGGCCTAGATCCTTTGTGTCTGAAATTAGGAGAGTGCATAATACTGCACGCATCCACGTTTTCTGCATCACTTCATGGTGGTGACAGTCGCTATAGTTCCCCTGCTGGTCTGCTCTCATGTGCCCTGAAACCAGCTGCACTGGAATTTTCCTCATACCTCCTTCAGAAGCTGAGAAAAGGCAACTGTCTCATCATGGACGATCGCTAAGAGCCAGACTCAAATCTACCAGCAACCTCAACTAAACTGGCTAAGTTTGGTCCTGACTGTACAGAAGGTCAGTGAGTACTTGCAAAACATACTGTTGGCCCCTTGGCACAGCCGATCGTTTTTACAAACAAGTATTCCTTAAAAGTATTCAAACTTGGCTGGGTTAGCCTGCGCTCCCTAGCTATTCTCTCCTTTTGAATACTACTTTGCTGCCAAAGGGAAGGCCTACTCGAATAATGGGAACCGATTCTTCATTGCCTCAAGCCCCTTACTGACTTGCTACAGTCCCTACAAGAAGACCCACTTTTTGTTCATCTGCGCGATCGTGCGTTTTTACGCACAACTGTACTGTTGAGCACAAGGCTCCCCACTTATTAGGGCTGGACTTGAAAGTTAGGGATCGAACCCTGAAGAATTACTTATGCCATTTGTGTACTAACTTAACCCTCTCTTCCCAGGTTGTCGTTATATCTTGTTACTGAATTGCATTAGGAAATGGGTTTTATATATATTGTATAATTTAAGGATTTGTGTGATAACTGTTTTTCTCCTTGCCAAAGTTACTTGTGTCTATTTGGTCTAACCGACAAGAAATGTATAGATATTTTTCATGTACACTTGTCTAAGAGTAATTTATGGTTCATTGCTGTATGTGCTCACACCCCTCCTGAGACTTTGGGCCCGATTCATAGAATAAAATTGTGCTGAAAACGGGGCACTTGCATGCAAAACGCACACAAGCGCCCGTTTGTCTATTCATGGAACACAATATGCATGGCTTAAAAGAGACTTGAGAGTAATTGGCGCGGCTCCAACACGTCACTGCGACACCACGAACGGCTTGCACAAGACTCCCAGCGAAGGGGCGTGCCGTCTTGCGCAGTCACCTTAAAATGGGGCGGAACACGTGATATGGGGAATAACAAGCGTACATGTGGGCGTTAAATGGGAAGTACCATAGTAAAATAATCGCAACGCCCACACGCATACCAGCAACACATATTCATTGATTTGAACAAGGCTCACCAGCACGCGGAAATAGACACGCAAATGCGGAAACATGCATGCCACGCGAAAGATGGCGTAGGCGTCCCAGCACACCAAATTAATGTGCCATTTTTTGCAGCAGTCATCGTGGGACACCACAGGAGGAGGAGGATAGCCAGGGCACACCTTTTTTACCCGGGACCAGCCTTTTTGGGATGCCTGATGACCAGGCCTATGACACGTATACGTTTCCAAAACATATCATCATAGACCTGGTTAGGGAGTGGGAAGATGACCTCACAACACCCACCCTGTGCTCCCAAGCACTGAGCCCCTTGGAAAAGGTGCTCAATGTACAGCATTTTTTGGAAACCGGGTAATTTCAACAGACAACTGCCATTGTTGGGGGCATTTCACAGGCCATGCAGTCACGCTGCCTACGCCAGGTGTTGGCTATCATAACTGCACACCCCTCAGTCCGCAGGCACATATACACGCCCAGAACACCCGGAGAAAGGCAGGCCGTGGTCCAGGACTTTTATGGGGTGCTGCACTTCCCGTAAGTGCTTGGTGCGATTGATTGCACCCATGTGACTCTACGTCCACCTAGGGTCACAGAGCACATCTATCGCAATCATAAGCACTAGCATTCCAACAACGTGCAGGTTGTATGTGATGCCAAAGGAATCATAACCTCTGTATATGTCAACAATCCTGGATCCACCCATGACAGTTTCATATTCAGAATGTCACCCCTACACCGGGCCCTGGAAGCTGGGAGGCCTGGCAACACATGGCTCATTGGTGAGTACAAATGGCCCTGCAAATGCTTGCATGTCCCTCACTGACCAAAAAACATAACTGACAAACCACGTCACCTCCACAGGGGACAGTGCTTACCCTCTGAGCACCTACATGATGATGCAAATATGGAACCCCACCACACCACCCCATTTAAGATACAACGCAGCCCAAACTACAACTAGGGCCATAGTGGAGCGCACATTCGGAGTGCTAAAGTCACGCTTCCACCCCCTTGACCACTCTGATGGGGATCTACTAAATGCACCACCAGTAGTGTGTAGGATCATTATGGCAGCATGTGTTTCCGGCTGATCACGCGAGTAAAACATAAGACCCACGCTCCTGCCTACCAGCCAATTTACCTGCCTCCAACTGCCCTGAGCTGCCTCCTACAAGCCATCTGCTGCTGCCTGCCCACTGTCTGTGCCTGCTGCAAACATGCCCTGCATTTCTGTGCCAGCTGTACAGCCATTGTCAGTGCTCCTGTCGTCGGACCTGTGACCACCTCAGCTGATCCGTGTGAAAACTCAGCGTGTACTGCTACTGCACCCCAGTCGAATCGCGTGGAAACTCAGCGCGTACCCCATCTGCACCCCAGCCAAATCATGTGGAAACTCAGCGAGTACCCCGTACGCACACCAGCCAAATCAAGTGGAAAATCATTGTGAACCCCGTACACACACCAGCCAAATCATGTGGGAACTCAGCGCATACCCACTGCGCAACGAGTTTTCATGCGATTTGGCTCGGGGGCTGTAAGCTGGTCCAGGGATGGCCTGGGGGCTTCTGCTGTTTTTGGCATTTTACTTGCATTTTACTGCGCATGGGGGCATGTTGAGGGCATTACCGCCGATGATTGATGTTCCTTGCGCCACGGCTACTGATGCCTTGGGAGTTTAAAAATCCATCTTAACATGCGTGTAAGATTTATGTATGTGAATGGTGGGTAAAAGAGAAGTGATATGATGTGTGTTTTTGAATGTCTGGGTGGGTGGGTGAATGCCTGTGTAGAGAATTAAATGGGTGACGGTAAGAAGAGGTGTATGAGTGAGTGACTGGTCGATGAATAAGTATGAATGTGATGGTGTTTTTTTGAATGTTCTGAGTGGGTGGGCGTGTGCCTTTGTAGAGAATGCAATGCGTGGATGTGAGAGAAGGTGTGAGTGAGTGAGTGACTGGTGGGTGAAAGAGTATGAATGAGATGGTGTGTTTTTGAATGTTCTGAATGGGTGGGCGTGTGCCTTTGTAGAGAATGCAATGTGTGGATGTGAGAGAAGGTGCGAGTGAGTGACTGGTGGGTGAAAGAGTATGAATGTGATGGTGTGTTTTGAATGATCTTCGCATGCCTGTGTAGAGAATGCAATGAGCGGACGCAAGAGAAGATGTGAGTGAGTGACTGGTGGGTGTATGACTATGAATGCAGTTGTATGTATTTGAATGTTGTGGGTGGGTGGGTGGATGCCTGAGTGGTGAATGCAGTGTGAATGAATGTGAGACAGGATGTATGGGGGAGTGACCGGTGGGTGACAGCGGATGCATGTGTGTATGTGTGTGTAAGGCCCTAGAAGACTGGGGACAACTAGAGCATTTTTGATACATCCTTTATTGACTTTGCATGGTTTACTGATATTTCCGGGCAAAGCCAAGTGCATGAGTGTCATTACCTGGCAAGCCTGGCATTTTGGTGCAGTCAGTCTAGCCGTTGCTTACTGTGGCATGACATTTATGACTCAGCATTTTTAAAAAGCTAGCATGATAAGTAGTGTTACCTCACCAGACTGCTGTTTTGGTGTAGCCTATATATTTTTTACTGTAGAATTTTTATTAACTGAGTATCTATGATGAATCAAGCATGATAAGTGTTCTTATGGGTCTAGACTGGCTTGCATTGGAACCAGTTGGGACGGGTTTTCATATTGTGACATGTCCCTTTAAATGGCCAAACCAACGGGAGTATGTTCTTACAAAGGAGTACTGGCACATATTGGCAGGGCCAGTTTTGTGCCCAGTGCCAGTGATGATACTGTGAAAGAACATCTTAAAGTGAACATGAGTATGGTCTTATATGCGAATATTAGCATATGTTGGTCAAGCCATATGGGCACAGCCAGCATGAAGATGTTTTTTATACTGACATATATTGCAGGACTAGCATGATAATGCATTGGGAAATACCCTCTGCACGTTAGGTGACTGCCATCTATTGTACTTTTTTCACTCTTAAGAACCGATTGTTGGCCTTCTACCTAAATTGTTGGCCTTTTGCCCACATTGTCACAGAAAGTGTGCTGTGTAATGTGCCATTTTGACCCATTATTGAAAAGATTTTGTCTAGGGAGGGGTAGGAATCCCCCCAAACCTCCAACCCATTTCGTTAGTTCGGGCTTCCTCGCTACGCTCAGCTGCAATTGCATACTTGTGACAAATATTTACCAGTAGGGGCTGGTATATTTGTGGACCAGGCACCGCCCCTTCTTTCTATGCTACGTAAAACATTAAAGCTTTGATTAGAAAACATATTTACTTCTTTCACTTGCAGTAGTGCATCCCCTTGCAGCAGCATAATCATCATGGACATTGCATACACATGATGGTCCGGGCCGGTCCGGGGTGTGAGACCTTGTTGAGAAACTTGGTGGGGGACCCCACAGTATGGCCCGCAGGTCGGTGCCCACATTATGTGCTACACCATTGTCTGACAAATGGGTAGTGAGTGTGCAGTGCACGCCTTGAAGTCTGCCAGTGAGTCCCCGGGTGAGAAGCAACTCGTGGGTAGTTTCAAGGTAAAACATCTGTGTGGTGCCACGGATTTATGTGTTCAGCAATGATATAACATTAAATGGTGGGGGCTTTTGAAGTCCTCTGGCACCCAGTACTATGCTTAGATAATACAAACTATGGGGAGTCTTGGGTATATTGAAAGAATGTTTCTCAGGTATTATACTCCAGCAAAGATAACATTATCGGGTGCACTCTCCTATGTGCACGCATACCAGTCTAAAAGCTTTGTTCTATCGTAGTGGTAGCAGACTCATAAGTACATTTATAACCAGGGAATGTTGTTGATACTAAATCCTGGTCAATGATTTAATGTTCAGGCCTTGCTCGTGCAGCGTGTTGCTCCTGGTTAAAAAGCAGCCCCTGCCTCCCCAAGTCAGTGGTTTATTGGCTTATTTAACATAGCAGCGCCACAGATACTGAGTACTTCTGTGTCCATTGATTTATAGGTGTTTCATACACTAGCTGTAGCATGCGTTAGAGATTTCGGTTGCTCTGTTACATGTACTGCATTATGCATGTTTTACATATAGACCCCACGTGGATCTGGCAAATGACTTTCCCCAAATGTGTGATTGTGGACAAATCACACCTCCCTCTTTGCCTCAGTTCTTATATCTGGCTGAAATGAGAGCGCCTGGAAACACAGGTGCTAGACACATCTGAAAAATCTGAAATCACTTCCCGTGATGTAAGTTGGGTGCGGGGTCAAATGACATCACTTCATGTGATGGCATCAGGGGTCACAGGTCGATGATATCACTTCCGCTAGGCCTGGTATTTTAGTGAAATGATGTCCCTGGTTCTTAAGTCATTTTTGTCAATTAAAGGTAACATGTTTGTTTCTTAAATGAAAGCCCAGGACTGCTAAAAGGTGAGAGACAATATCCACTATCGAGAGAGGCGGAGGAGGGTATTAGAAAAGCAAAACAGGCCCTACTGACCAAGGGATTATCGTGCCATCTATGTCCCCATGTAACAAGCAAAATACCCAGTCAAAAATTCAGCAGGGGCAATTGGAAAATGATTCAGGACTTGCGCCCCCTAAATGAAGTGCTATAGAAACAGTTTCCCGTTGTTCGATTCCTGCAACAATTTTATGCTGCAGCCCCAAAGAACCCACGTGTTTACTGTAGTGGATTTGAAAAATGCATTTTTCTTGATTCCACTTAATCCGGAATCGAGGTACCTCACGGCATTTACACAGCGGCAGATGTGATTCAAACACACTAGATTACCTCATGGGTATTGCGGGAGCTCGAACATATGTAACAGAATACTGCTTGCCGATCTTGGGAATAGTTATGTGCGTAGCACAATTATCCAGTACGTGGATGATCTGCTAGTGTGTAGTGACAGTAACCAGCGCTGCCGATGGGACTCCGTTGCACTCCTACAGTTGTTTGCCTGTAAGGGGTACAAGGTTGACAAGGTCAAATTCCATTATTGCCAACAGGAAGTCATCTATTTGGAGCAGTTCATATCGGCGAATGTAAGAGAATATTACCAGACAGGGCAGAGTCAGTACATGCCACCCCCAGACCTGCATCAGTTTAAGAGATGCGGACGATCCTGGGCCTGTGTAATTACTGTAGGGTCTGGATTCTTGATTACGCGGTATACACAAGGCCTCTTTTACAGGCCCTTAGGGAAGCGCAACATACAAAGGATCATAAGTTACAGTGGACGGCAGATATGAACAAACCGTTTTAAAAGCCGTTATTAGTCAGGCACCTGTACTGGTTACCCCGGCGTATATGCAGGAATTTTATTTGTTTTCACATTCGGATGGCCAGCTTATGACAGTAGTGTTGATGCAGAACAGCACTATGGGCCATAAGCCATTGGCCTGCTATAGTGGTACTTTGACTGCTGTGATGCAAGGGAAGTTTACGTGCAAACACATTTTAGCCGCAGATCTCTTTGCAATAGAGAAACGTTCTACGATTGTAATGGGGTGTTCAGTAACGGTGTATGTGGAACATTCTTTGTTTGTTTGACATTCTAGAAAGGCATATGAGATCATTATTTCTAAACCCCATATTCATGTGGTTAGCTCTAAAACATTGAACCCTGCCACCTTTTTGAGGGACATACCTACTACAGAGGATTTGACAACGCACTATTGTGCCACATATGAAGGGGAGTTGGATTACACTTCCAAAGCAAGGGACTGTGCATTTACAGAGGGTGAGATACTTTTTGTTGAAGGGTCTTCCACAATTGATCAGGAGGGTGGGCAGAGACTGACAGGGGCAGAGGTGGTACAACTTGAGGTAGGGGAGTACAAAACAGTGGTCATCAAAAGTTTGCCTACGCATCATTCTGCACAGGGGGCATAACTTGTGGTGCTTATTGAAACACAGAGAACATCACAAGTGTACCATTCACAATATATTCTGACTCGGCTTACGTTACAACAATAGTACATGCTGCTAGAAGAGGAGTGGGTTTCAGAGGGCGGATGGATCCCCAGTGCAGCATGCGGCACTGTTAGAAATGCAATAGAAGTGTTATTACAGGCATCTGTTGTGGCAGTCTTTAATTGCACCACCCAGACTAACAGGATAGACAAAATATCAATGGTGGTATATCTGCCAAATGAAATACCCACTGAGTATACAAGCGAACACCACATTGCCCATCTCCCAACTGATTGAGCTACAAGGGAAGGCACCTGAAAGAGACAGACAGTTGTGGTTATGGAGAGGCTGCAAGCAATCCCCGAAAGATATGTTATGGATGCAAGAGAACTCTGGGAAGTCAGTAATTTCCCATGAGCTGCTAGCAGTAGTCTTAAAACAGTTACCTTATCCATCTCACAGCTCAAAGCAGAACATAGCAGCATATATACAGGAGGACTGGTTTATACCAAACATCCAGAAAAGCATTACAGAAATGGTCATACATTGCACCACATGTCAAAGTTTCAGTACAGGATGACACTACAGATGTTTCGGGGCATCTTGTGTTTTGTGAATTACACAAAGATTATGCTGATATGGGTTAGCGTTGTAATCGATCTTGGTACCTCATTGTGGTGGTCTGTCCCTTCTCAAGGTAGGTAGAAGCAGGGCTGTGTGCACACCCAGATGCCAAGTGTGCTGAAAGGTTTTTAGTGCAGGAAGTCTTCCCGCAATGGGGTGTCTGCGAGATTTTAAAGTCCGATAATGGCACACATTTTTTCAATGCAATATTTCAACACGTTACAGCACTACTTTGCATTAAGCATTGGATGTGTTTGATGTATCACCCACAGGCCAATGGCATTGTGGAGAGAATAAATGATCTCTCAATAAGTAAGTTATCTGAACTGTGTACCACGTTGAAGAAAAACTGGGTTCACTGTTTGCCCCTGGACCTTTTCAGTATACGCACACAGCCAAGCAAAGACCACCATTCGTCACCTCACAAAGTGGTCACTGAACGGTGTATGCGTACTCACAAATGCCCTGTAAGAAGGGCTTCTGATGTGCATAGGGCTGCAGCAGTGATAGGAGAGGAGTTAAAAGAATATTTGACTACACTAACTAGTGCCATTAAATGTGTGCCCCGGCAGGTTGCCCCTCCCAGGATTGTGACGACAGAGATGCCAAGTGCTGAGACTACTACAGTGACAGATCCTGAGCATATGACCACACAAGCACTGCTGCCTGGGGACTTCATTTATGTTTGCAATTGAGTATGCAGATGGAATAACCCTCGGTTCTAAGGGCCTCACGAGGTGGCGTTTTTTACTACCTTCACAGTAAAAGTTAAGGAATTGCGCTACTGGCTCCTCCTCTCTGACGTTCATAGGGGACCTCCAGAAAATACACAGGTGCATCAGTTATCTTAAAAGAGGGGAAACAGTTATTGTACCCAAACTACTTCACAGGTCTGTCCAGAAGCTGTGCATGTGCGGAAGCACACTCCAGTGGCAGGCCAAAGCTCAGCTGCTAACTCTGTATTTTTCTTTTTTCTGGGATATCTCTCTCTCTTTCTCCCTCCCTCTCTCTCTCTCTCTTTCCTCTTCCTCTCTCTCTCTCTCTCTCTCTCTCTCTCTCTGTCTCTCCTTCTTTCTCTCTCTCTCTCCCTCCTTCTTCTTTTGAGTACAAAGTACATCTTGTACGTTTCTCCTTTTTCGTTGCCTTGTGTGTCTCTGCTTCTATTTCAGGAAAGAAGAAGATGACGTAACTAATGTAAATAATTTGTTAAGTAGGGACCGAGGCGCAGATGCACGAATGAGACAATGTGGACCTATATCTATTATTGTGGATCAGTTATTGCTGGAGGACTGCATGTGATATTTCTAGTACTATTGGGAGTGTATTGGGAAAGGGTATTATAGGCGGAGGTCCTATAAAGAAGGATTGGGGGAAATAGGATTGTATACTATCCAAATGGAACGATACAAATAAATGCAATAATAAAAGTGGATTTACACATATTAGCACTGATGTGACCACTAACAATAATAATGGAAATTAATTGAACAACTCTTATACACATAATACGTCAGTGGGGGAAACAGACAAAAGGTTGTTTGCAACAAGTCGGGGATTGTCTACCACTATGAAATGATCTAATGTTATTTCCAATAGTTCTGCTAAAGCGGCCATCCCTGAATGTGTATAGAAGAATACAAAGAGAAGTGCTACAAACAGTACCGGGCTGGGCTTTGATGTGATTGAGGATATTCATCACACTGAGTTCACTAACTCATGGTACTCTGATATGAGTGGTGAGAGGAGACACACTGTGAATTGGATCTGTTATGTTTGTTAACTCATTCCACATGCACCAGGGCTCACAAGCAGTCACAATTATAGAGCCACAATGCCTGGTTCATCTTATGCTGCACAGAATAAAAGGAATGTTCTGGGCACATAGTGTGCAACTGCAAATGGTGGGCCCAGACTTTGTAAAGTGCTATGATGACCCAAAAAACATCAAATGTGGAGCTACCCTATCTGATGGTGAAAGGGTGGAAACATGTCAATAACACCTGGCAGGACAGCACACTACCTTGCTTGGCAGAGGCACTGGTACCATATAGCAAGGAAAGGATAGCACAAGTGGGCACTTTCTGGACGCAAATCTGGATATATCAGATCACAAAGCTGACGTGGGTTGCAACAATGAAAAAGCCAGTGCGAGTGCATGAGGAAGAACAATATAGACTCTGTTTCCGCAGCAAAGGTACAGTCTTTGTCGGCACAAATGAACATTGCACTAAATCTCTCTTGATCACAGGCATGAAGAAAGGAACTGCAGCACGGATGGATTACTACTGGGTTTGCGGCTGACATGCATCCTTGCACCTCCCACCATCATGGAGGTGCTGTTGTTTACTGGCCACATTTCACTCATCGTTAGTAGTAATCCCAGAAGAATACCTGAACGGGGGAGCACTGCCTGCAGAGGGGACAACGAGATTCCCCACAGTCAAAAATTAAAATAAGAGTTTGGTACTGATACAGGAGCCCCACATCCGGCTAGGAAGTGGACAGTTCCAACAACCCTAGAGGATGAAAAGATCAAATTACATATCCAAAGACTCTTCCACATTGCTTGCTGAAATATCAGAAGAATACAGGCTTTTCAGCTCAGCAGAATCCTTTTTTGCATCTTTACTCTTGCTGGGAGTGCAGGTGGGAACTGGTCCAGCTTGCGAATGACACAGAGACTGGGTTCAACGTCATCAAGGTCGAGTTGCGGGCACTGAAACGTATGACAATGCAAAATCGTTGCATGCTGGATATGCAAACAGTGTTGGAAGGTGGGGTTTGCTGAATATTTGGCAATTCCTGCTGTACATTCATGCCTCCAGAAAATGCAGAGAATGCATTGTTATAGCACATCACTGCAGCTGTCCATGGCCTGGGTGTTTGCATGAAGGAGGAGGGAGGAGTTACAGGACAGTGATTGCTGACTATGGCATTTAACTAGGCTCTGTTGTGTCTCAGAGAGGTTGTGAAGATGTTAATGCCCATCATTGTGTTCATCCTGGTCATTTTCTGCACTTGTCAGCTGGTCCTTCAATGCTGTGCCACTGTGGCACCTGATTGCACAAGAATTATGGTATTGATTTGGGTTCCAAAAGGACCTCGCGAAACAAGACATATTGAAATACAAACTGATATTCTACAGGGTGTCCCGAAGTATGAAATGTTCCCCATCCCGTATGGAGATGAAGTTGATCTTCTATACCACACTATAATTTCCCCACTCCTGAACCAGAAAATTACACAGAGTTTTGGGTGGAAATGGAAGGGGAGGGGGAAGCATTTATATGACTTGCTCACCTGAAGAGTACGCGCATAGGAGGGAAAGTTTGTGGTCAGTGTGTAGGGCCTGGGTGCCAATAAAGGGGACTCAGTCTTATGTGGATGCATAAACGTTTGTTACTGTAATAGTAACAAAATGGAGGAATGTTGGGAAGGGGACAGCCCCGTCCCACCACTCTAGGCACTTTAAAGTGAGGTGAGATGCATTCGAGGCACTATGATGGGCCAGGGGGGAGGGTGGCTAGTGAGGGGGCACCTTACCATCTAACAGGACCCCATTTTAATATAACCAAATATAGTCTAACTACATGGTGAGGACCAAGGCGTGAGCGGAACCCTATTTTGCGTTGATATTGGTAATCATTGGTAGAAGGGAAGGCCTTCACAGTAAATGCGGCATTGCATGAACGATGCCCAAATTCACAAAACCACACAAATCCCCAGCCATGCCCGAGCTCCCATGAGGACAGCCCATACCCCCAACCACCACAAAGTCTATTTATTGTTCCAAAAATGTTGCAAATATGTTTTTTTTACCAAGAGGAATGTGCCCTACAAGGTCACGATCAGAGGCGGTGGCCTGGTGAACATGTTTTCTCACACTGGCCATGACCCGGCCAATTCTCGGGGGACCAGGACTGACTAAACCATAAGATCCCCGAATTCCAAGGCACCAGGTACCCTTTGACCACCAACCCCAAAGTAACAAGTCCTGAAATGTTCAAAGAGGATGGACAGGGCATATCGTTGAAGTGACAATCATGAGATTTGTATTGAGAGGTGCTGGGAGGGATACATTATAGTTCAAAATGGGCGTGGAGACCATGGAAACAGATGGCGCGGAGGAGAGTGAGTGAATGTGTGTGTGAAGGTTAGAGTGCCCCAGAACCTGCTTTGTGCCCATCTTAAGGCCTGCGAACTGCACAGTATGAGTGATAAAATAGTTGTATAGTAGAAGTATAATTAGTTTGAAGACATGAGAAGAAGATGATCACTGCAGAACTCACTTGATGAAAGATGGACTGACTGGGATGGAACCAATGTCTTGGCATCCCATATGGCACAGGCAGATTCTGTATAGGCGTAAACCACCCAGATGCACAGGAGTTTACCCTATATATTGCATCATCTATGACAATGTTTTGCTTTATAAGATTGCTTGTACTACTTTTTGACAGAACGTCCTTAGCAGCAGAGTTCTTTGCTGTTGCTCTAATCTGCATGTGAGATTACAAGACCGACTTGGACCTTTCTTCCCCACCGGGTGGTATTCTCTCTGGTGTGAGCGTTTAGGGGTATGCCTTCACACTTTCTTCACATTTCAGGAATCCTCAATTAATCCCCCCTGACTCAAAGGTGAGCCTTCGCCTCTGGTTTGACACACCTCACAGCATTGCTCCCTGTTGTGATGGGCAATTGCTCACACTGAAACAACTCATCTGGAGGTAGGACTGCACTCACACCATCTACACTACCAACACCAACTTTCACTCTACTGCTGAACTCCACTAACTACCTAGAATGGCTGCAAAGGTCAGCTTTTACCTGCGCTGCCCACTACCCAATAAACCCCCATCTCAGGCTGCCACCACCCTTGCCTCCTATGCCCTCTTACCTGTCTGACTGCAATACTAGGGACACATGTTGCACCTCCCAGACACCCCTATTTTCATTGTATTCCTTCCACTGAGAGCCGCACCCCCTATCCACTTTCCAGACCCTTGGCTGCAAGGAGGTTCTCACATGGGTTACCTACCACTGTCACTTCCTTGCCATTTACACCCATTTCTTTGCAACTGCACTGTGTGCCCCATTGTAAATATCACCAACAAATGATCTACAATCCCTCAATGCATCACCCACCATGTACCATCTGCCCTCTTACATTTCTGCCAGCCATCTGCACATCTGGCCATTGGCACAGTCCTTTACACAATGAAGCCTGTTTTTCCATGTACCACGCCCCAGGCAGTTTCATACACCACTGCACCCTGGAACTCTTAGTCACCCATACACCAGTGACCACTCCTGATTGGCAACATTCTTACCACCAATACCCTCCTTCTGGATTGCTTGCCTTCACCCATCTCACATTGCCTCATGCAATATACTCTTTCCAGACCAGGGCACACCAGCACCAGCTGCAGGGCCTCTCTGCAGTCGGGTACACAGAGGCAGGGACTTATTTTTCAGTTGCAATATCCAGTAAGGGCGGCAGTCCCACAACAAGTAGGCAAGAAGTAATTTAACCTGGCAAAGCTCTCTTCCGGGCACTTCCTGCCGCAATATTGGCCATACACACTTAAGCAAGGACCATTTCAGAATGGAGTCACACATGGAGCTGTAACTCTGTTCTGTTTTGCACCAAAGAAAAGTAGATAAGTACTATTTTACTTGCCTTTTAGAGCAGCAATGGAAAGAACAGCAAGGCAGAGCCTGACCTTGGACCAATAAATGGGAACTGACACTACCTACCACCACTTGTAATCTGACGGTAATTCTGCTCGACCAAGTGGCGGTAACAGTGAATCTGTGTGGTTGTATTTCGGCAGATTTACTACCAAACTTGTAATGAGTCCCTCTCTGTGTTACTCTCATATTGTATGTAATTTCCAGACAGGAACCTATACCTTGTGGACAGAGGGCACACATGGAAAAGCCTGGAATATACTTTGGACACGAGGTACCCTTTGCATCGAAGAATTTGCACTCTATAGCAGACCACGATGCACTGGTAAGTAGCAAGAAGATTCACTGTGCATTGCTAGTGGTGTCCACCCCATGTATTGTAATATTATTATAATTGTGCTTTTATAACATGCTTAATACCAGAGATTGGTTTCTAAGCATGGGATTGGGATTAGAACTGTGTGATACTATTCCTCTTCACGGGTCGACGCAGTTTCCAGTGCATCTTTGCTGAACCCCAGCCCCTAAGGGGAAACAAAAGGACAGCAAGGTGAAACAAAGGGACTATCAAGGGGAACCATCCTCATCACAATAGACTTACCTGATTTTACCGCCGGAAGTATTATTCCCCGAGACTTCATACTTTCTCTCAGCGCCTGAATTAGGGAGAAAGCAACAGGTTACATATTGACATTATTTATCGAACTGTGTTGGAAATACAAATCCTTACCACAATATTACCGGTTGCCACGAGGAACTCTTCACTAGGGTCAAGTATTTTATGGAGTCAATATTGTTCTGGAACTCACCAATTCCTTCGAGCCAGTGAAGCAACTGGTTATCAACGCGCCCCTGTGCTCAATGCAGGATGGAGAGCTCATCTTTTCAAACCATCAGGTGAGACTATAAAGACATCAGAGGTGATCCGTGTGGTGAACAGCGGGGGTGACGGGATTTACACTCAACTCCACGGGTGGTTAATTCCCTTTCTCCATTTGCAGAAGAATATTCCTATGGGCCAAGCAAACAAAGCTAGGTGGGCCTGTCCAGTCTGTCATCTCGGCCCTATGCCTCACATTGGTGGAGATCGCAGCTGTCCAGTTCAGATCGATGCCTCTGTGGGAGCCAGGTGCGCATAACAGAACGTGGAGCCTACCCACAAATTCCCACCCGGGCGTTATGGATACCTCAGAGACTGACCAATTGGCCCAATTACTAGGGGAATTGAGGGCTGAAGTGCATTCCGCCTGTCAAGAAACCAATGCTCTTAGGAGAGAACTGATTTTTTCAAAGGAGCGAAAGGATGACCTTGCTAGGCAACTATTGCAAAGCCAGCCTGGACAAGCACCCCTACCTGGTTCCGGGGGAAATCCAGCTCCTGTGTTATCGAGTAACCCTGTGCAAATAAACCTACCAGGAAATATTCCATTAGCTCCACCCGAACGCTTTGCCAGAGATCCCAAAAGGTTTGCCGTGTTTATGAACCAATGCGGCTTGCACTTTTAATGCAGACCTGGAGCCTTCCCAAATGATCAAGCCAAGGTAGCCTTTGTATTGTCATATCTCAGCGGCAGTGCAGCTGATTGGTCAATTCCACTAGTAACTCAGGATGACCCAATTCTTTGGGATTTTCAGGGCTTTCAAACGAGCATGGAAAGACTAATTGCCCGGCACTCCCAAGGCCCTAGATAACGAACTTTTGTCCCTACGACAGGGTAACCAGGACCTTCTATCCTACATCGCGACCTTTAATAGGTTGATAGTGGAAACTGGACGGCCTGAGGTAAAATGAATCACGTTATTTCATCGAGGGCTTCGAGGAGAACTCAAGGATGTCTTGGCTCAAGTCGTGAACCCACCTCAAGACTGTGCTGAATATATAGACTTAGTGGTCAAGTTAGATCACAGACTTCAGAACAGAAAGGCTGATGGAGCCAAGTTTGAGAATCAGGTGTTGGTCAAAACCCACGCTAACCCCAAAGGAGCAGATGCTTCAGAAACCATGCAAATCGGAGGGGTTAAAGGACCCTTAACCCAGAAGGAAAGAGAAAGGAGACGTCAAATGCAATTGTGTCTATATTGTGGAACTTCTGGGCATTTTCTACGGGATTGCCCTGTAAAACCACCCAAGAAGGTGGTAGGAGCTGCCGATAAAAGCTATATGGAGTCAGACTCAGGAAACAACCACGACTGACAAGCGTAGAGGTCCGCTTGCCGAGCTTGAAGAAGGATACTCAGACTTTGCATTTCATCATACCAATGGTCCTCGTAGATCCAGGGCAGCCATCGCGTATGCACGCAGTAAGGGCATACATTGATAACGGGGCCATAGGAAACTATGTGGACTATGAATTGGCTTCCAGGATGAATCTACCTCTCTGCCAAAAAACCACCTCAGATGTCATCACCACAGTCGATGGAACTGAGATTGCCTCTGGGACTGTAACTCATTCCACCACAGAGATGACACTATTGGGTCAGGATGGGCATCGAGGGACTATTGTGTTTGATCTAATCAAAGCCCCACAGTTCCAAATAATACTCGGGATACCTTGGTTGGAAACACATAATCCTTGTATTGATTGGCGAGAGAAGAGAATAACCTTACCAGATTGTGCGCAAACCTGTTACCCAAAGAAAAATCAGAACGCAGGCCTGGCCACAGTAACCACAGCAGTCATGCAACTACCTCCAGAATACCAAGAATTCCAGGATGTCTTCCAAAAAGAACAGGCACACACCTTACCTCCTCATAGATCGTACGATTGTCAAATCAATCTCATACCCAGTGTACAACCTCTTTGTAGCAGGATCTATGCCCTTACGGAACCTGAGAACCTTCACCTACGACAATACTTAGACCAGTACCTTGCCAATGGCTTTATTCGCCCATCCAAGTCGCCTGCATCTTCAGCTTTGTTCTTTGTGTCCAAAAAGGAAGGTGACCTCAGAACGTGCATAGACTACCACGCATTGAACCAGATAACTGTTAAGAACCGATACCCATTGCCTCTGATCCCTGAACTACTAGACCAAGTGAAGGACGCTTGTATATACACTAAATTATATCTCCGGGGGGCATACCATCATGGAACGTGTAAAAGAGGGCGACGAATGGAAGTCTGCTTTTCGCACTAAGTATGGGTTATTCGAATACCAGGTGATGCCTTTCGGGTTGTGCAATGCACCAGCAGCCTTCCAATACTTCATGAACGATGTCCTTCGTGAACTCATTGACGTTTGTGTTGTTGTATATATCGATGATATTCTAGTATACTCCTCTTCAGAATCTGACCATGTGAAGCACGTCCGAGCTGTCCTTGAGAAATTGCGCCAGCACAAACTATATGCAAAACTAGAAAAATGCGTTTTTCATGCCACAGAAGTTGAATTCCTTGGGTTTATCCTGACCCCAAAGGGAGTCCGAATGGACTCACGAAAGGTGGACGCAATCCTTAAGTGGCCATCACCAAGTTCAGTTAAAGGAGTACAAAGCATTCTCGGTTTGCCAATTTCTACCGCAGATTCATCCCAGATTTTTCACATGACGTAAATCCCATCACAGCACTCTTGCGAAAAAATAAATGCTTTATGTGGACTGAAGAAGCTGAAAATGCCTTCCAAGAGCTGAAAGCGAAATTCACGTCTGCACCTGTATTAAAGCACCCGCGCCCTGACCTTCCATACATAGCGGAAACTGATGCATCCAGTCTAGCCATGGGAGCTGTCCTGTCTCAAAAGGACCCTGAAACTGGCCAGCTTCACCCAGTAGCATTTTGGTCCAGAAAGTTCTCGGCACCCGAGTTAAACTATGCGGTTTAACAAGGAGTTACTAGCCATTAAATCCGCCTTCATGGCTTGGGGGCACTATCTTCTCAGTGCCAGGCATACCATTACAGTGATCACCGATCACCGGAACTTACAGTATTTAAAAACAGCCAAGGCCCAATCGTCACATCAACTCCGATGGGCATTGTTCTTTGCCAAGTTCGTTTTCGTCATAACCTATCGACCAGGTTTTAAGAATGGTAAAGCAGACGCCTTATCCTGAATAGGGATGGGAGAGGCAGAAGTGAACCGAGAACCAGTACCTATAATTTCCGAACAAAGGATTCTTGGCATGACTACTCTACAGACACTAGAGGACATTCCGGTAAAGATCCAACAACTGTTTGATACTACAGCCCTGCAGGACTGGGTAAAGAAAGGCCCGGACTACTCTGTCACCAATGATCTGCCTTATTACCAAGGGCGGCTTTTGCTGCCACTCAAGGAACTACAAGAGCTAGTCCTTTCCCGTTATCATGATACCCTAATGGGGGGGCACCCAGGTATTGCAAAAACTGAAGCTAAAATTAAAAGACAATTCTGGTGGCCCCGCTGGCGATATTAAATCATTTGTGATGTCTTGTGGCATTTGCGCCCAAAACAAAAGTCAAAAGAAAAAACCAGCTGGACTCTTACAACCTTTAGACATTCCGCCTACACCATGGCACGCCTTATCGTTAGACTTTATTACTGATCTACCACCTTGTAATGGATTTAACACCATTCTATTATTGTGGATCTTTTTTCCAAGATGGCCCACTTTATTCCTTTAAAAGGATTACCTTCAGCCTCAATCCTGGCCAAAGAATTCCTCGAAAACATTGTTCACAAACATGGATTTCCATCCGTGTTGGTCTCTGACCGGGGCAGTCAATTCATTTCACATTTTTGGAAGAAATGTTGTCAATTGGCGCAAATCGACGTGATATTATTGACCAGTCACCACCCCCCGACCGATGGTCAAATGGAGAGGACCAACCAGACTCTTGAACAATACCTGCGATGTATGTTACATCAGACTGAGAGTAATTGGAAGGACATTCTTTGGATCGCCGAATATGCATACAATAATTCAGTACATTCTGGAACTGGACAAAGCCCCTTTTATACCCTATATGGGCCCATCCTCGAACCTCAGACCTTGACTCACCCCAGCACTTAGAAATGCCCGTAGTGGACCATCTACACGCTACGATTACACAAGCCTTTAAGGAGGCAACTGCACATTTAAAACGAGCGAAGGGGAAATATAAGAAAGATGCTGATCGGCATAGAAGTGATACTCCACAGTACCAGATAGGGGATCAATTATGGTTGGCCACAAAACACATACATCTCAAGGGAACGCAGACCTTTAACCCTAGATATTTGGGACCTTACTCTATTAAGGCTATTGTCAACCCGGTGGCCGTCAAGTTGGACTTACCTGCTAATATGCAAATTCACCCCGTCTTTCATGTGTCACTTTTGAAGCCAGTGCAACCAGGGACAAGACTAACCAAGCCACCAGACCCCATCCTTATAGACGGGGAACCCGAATTTGAGGTTAAAAACATCCTGGACTCCAAGATGGTGAAGTCAAAACTTTTTTATTTAATCGACTGGAAAGGTTACGGACCACAGGAAAGGTCTTGGGAACCTAGTGACCACGTGCATGCACTTCGATTGGTGAAAAGATTCCACCGAAATTTCCCAGACAAACCAAAACCACGGGGAAGAACGACTTTAGGAGGGGCCTTGGAGGGGAGTACTGTCATGATGCCTACCCCCGGGTACCCAGACCAGGTCCAGCAACCCCCGGAAGCAGGCATCAAGTTATTTTGAACAAGCCCAAAAACCCCTGCTCGGGGCTATTTGGGTGTAGTCCTGGCGTCTATGGTGCCAGGCTCATATGGAGAGTCAGTCTTGGCACCTATGGCGCCAGGATCATAGAGTAGAACTTACCTGATGCAGACCTTGCTGCAAGCTTACCTGATGCAGACCATGCTGCAAGAGCTCCAAGCCAAATGAGGCTTGGAAGGGACTATTTTACCTAGGGACTATTTTTTTACTCGGGCGGGGCTGGGGAGGAATACTCACCTGGGACTACTTTGGAGGCTATTTAAACCACGCCCGAAGAGCAGCACACGCTTTGCGTTATTCTGCATCCAGCAGCGTAACGCTCTCCGTGCCTGCAAGTCTGCATCCAGTCTTCTGCCACGGCGCCTCAAGTTTGGAGCTCCTAGAAAAAGGGAGAAAGAAGGAGAAAAGGTTAGAACAAGAGCAATACCTTTGATCCTTACCTGAATTTCCGATCCACCGCGCATTCGAGCTGGAAGAAAGAAGTTATTTTATGCGCGTCGCCTCGCCTGCTGCAGCGCCGCGCTGATCTCACCGGCCTTCGCAGCATCTTCACATTCCACTGCATCCTCCTGCATGTTCCCGCCGCATTTCAGCACCTAAGGAGTAGACAAGAACAGCAAGGTGAGCCAAGGGAAACACAGAGGAATATTAGTTACCCCCCCATAGACTTACCTGATTTTACTACCGGGGATACTATTCCTCTTCACGGGTCGGCGCAGCTTCCACTGCATCTTTGCCGATCCCCGGCCCCTAAGGGGAAACAAAATGACAGCAAGGTGAAACAAAGGGACTATCAAGGGGAACCCTCCTCACCACAATAGACTTACCTGATTTTACCGCCAGAGGTATTATTCCCCGAGACTTCATACTTTCTCTCAGCGCCTGAATAAGGGAGAAAGCAACAGGTTACATATTGACATTATTTATCGAACTGTGTTGGAAATACAAATCCTTACCACAATATTACAGGTTGCCACAAGGAACTCTTCACTAGGGTCAAGTATTTTATGGAGTCAATATTGTTCTGGAACTCACCAATTCCTTCGAGCCAGTGAAGCAACTGGTTATCAACATGCCCCTGCGCTCAATGCAGGATGGAGAGCTCATCTTTTCAAACCATCAGGTGAGACTATAGGAGGGGACATCAAAGGTGATCTGTGGGGAGAACAGAGGGGGTGGGGGGATTTACACTCAACTCCACGGGTGGTTAATTCCCTTTCTCCATTTGCAGAAGAATATTCCTACGGGCTAAGCAAACGAAGCTAGGTGGACCAGTCCAGTCCGTCATCTCGGCCCTACGCATCACATTGGTGGAGACCGCAGCTGTCCAGTTCAGATTGACGCCTCTGTGGGAGCCAGGTGAGCGTAACAAAACACCCTGCAAATATTTAGCACAATACTTTTAGACACTACATAGCTACTTAGCCCAGGTAAGAGAGAGACTGTTTTTCTGCTCTGTCTGGGACATATTTATCCTGCCAAAGTGCCAGGGGGCACATCCTGGAGAAGAAACAGGATGTTTTCTTGGCGCTCTATATGGAAACACTGCATAATATTTGAGCACTCCGAAAGACCACACCAGTATATTAAAGGCCCAGTTTCTGTGTGTAAGGATAATGTCATTTAACATATTTTGTATTTTATTAAATATTTGGCATTTCTTAATCCACATCAGAGCAATGTCTGGTCATTTTGATGGTACGTGTGTGTGTGTGTGTGTGTGTGTGTTGCATTTGCAAATAACACATCTGACTAAGGACTGTGAGGGGAGTCAGTCGCAGTCTGATAGTGAATACAACTTAGTAGTACGGTCCAGTTCTTAATAATGGGAATTTTAACATAACTGCCATTATTCTCAGTTGTACACATTTTTTCACAGGCATTGAACCCGCTTCAGAGAGAATCACAGGGGTAAACAAACAGCAGGGGATCTCCTTTACTTGCATGTTTAGAAGGGTAAGTTGCACATTTCTTGGGACTGTGCTGCAGTGCGTTCCTGCAGCAACTGCAAAATAGCTTCCCTTCACCCACATGGACAGTGTGCAGCAGTAATGCATGCCATGGTGCATGCACTGTGTCTACTGCAAAGATGCATCAACCGTGCCTGGCCGGGGACCTTCTCATATGAGCTGATTAACTATGTGTAGCACAAAGTGCATGTTCACAGAGCGGGCAGGCTGTGTTTGATGCATGCAGAATCACACGTCGCATGCCACAGGGAAGCTACATACACGTATAGGTGCTGGATCAGTACCAAGACTCAGTGTTAAGGAAAGCAGATTCTTGCTGGTTGTGGAGTGTGTCTCTATTGTCAGTGTAACAGTAGTAAGTCATAAAGTGTTTCATGGTCCTGTTTGGCCCAATGGTTAGAATGCACATGTATGTGTTTCACACTAAGCTACTCAGCGTAGATATTATTGGCTGACAGGTATGTAATGTGGCAGCTGTTTGGCGGCTACAGGCAGTACTTATTTTCTTGATTAATTTATAAAATATGCACATTTGCAAGCAGGGATGTCATTCTGATGAGCCCTTCAGGATCTGGACCACAACAGACAGCAGATGAGGGCTGGGGAACTTTAGCATTGGGTAAATAGGCATGTCCTGCTTACATGAGCTTCTGGAAGAGACCCCCTTCTGACCCTGCACTCCACAAAGACCTCCACAGGCTGGACTACTACTCATGCAGGTGTTTCACTTTGCTACCTGAATCCTCTTCACCCTCTTGAAATCCTCACCCAACTCTCCCCACAGCCCCCCATGTAGGCTGCCTGTCCTTCTGCAATTGCTCTCTCTTTAAAGTCCTCCTTCTAGTCTCTATTCAAGGGGCATCCCCCTACACCCCACACCTGGCTTAATCTATATCTGGCAACAGCAGTTTGCCTGCAGTGTCTTTCTGGGCATGGCTGATATTTCTATCTGAGGGAGTCCTTTACAGCAGTAGCACCATGCTGCCTACAGGGTGGGCTGTGTAGGGATGACGTAGATCATGCACAGGTTCCTGCTTTTATGATAGCTGACACTATCATGAATGCGCCTGTTTTAATGATCCTTTCTCCATTCCTGCCACATAGGTCTGTCATATGTTCAGGTCAACAGGTCAGCCTGACATGCATCTGTGCCTGGACGTCAGCGTATGGCAGGGTGCGCCACATCATGTGCTCTTGTTGCCATCATGTGGCATGTGCAGCTTCACATGCCTCAATAATGTGCAACGCCAAACATGTAAATAAGCATAAGTGCATGCATGGCCATGCGGGCAATCCTTGAGAGTCCTGTTATCAGGAGTTCAATTATTGGGTTTTTGCCTGATGAACCAATCCTGGGCCCCACCAGCAATCTTCTGTTATGCATGAGGTCATAACCAGAGTGATATGATGTGATATAATATGATATGGCATTTATAACGCGCCTGTACACACGTGTTTCTCCGAGCGACAAGACAAGGAGGGGGAAACAAAAAGGAGAACAAAACAACGATCTACTAGGCCTTGAGTCATTCAGATCGCACAAGTGCAGGGAAGGGGGAGGGGAGAAGTGCAGGGGGAATGGGGAGGATGGAGAAGTGCAGAACAAAGGAGAAAACATGAGTGCAGCCGGTGGGTGGCAATAAGTGCAAGGGAGGGGACTGTAGGGTTACAGATACAGACCACAAGTGCAGGGGAGCAAGGAGGCAGTGCAGGATTGCAGCTGGACAGGCAGGGACCTGGGCCTGAATTCAGAGGATGACCAGCTGACCAGTGCATGGATGGATCAGGCAGGTGATCAGCAGGAGAGAGGAAGAGAGAAGGCAGAAGCAAAGAGAAAGGTCTTGAGTTGCATACGGAACTGGAGATGGTTCTGTTCAAGGTTCAAAGAGGCAGGGAGGCTGTTCCAGAGGGTGGCCCCAGCCGAAGAAAGAGATCTGCCCCAACTAATTTTTGGAAAAGCGACTGACCCTCAAAGAGTTGGAGGGGGAAGAGTGGAGATCTCGAGAAGGCAGCTATTTAGGAAGAGAGAGTTGGAGGTAGTGTGGTCCCAGGCCCCAGTAAGCCTTGTGGACAATGGAAAGGGTCTTGAACTTGATCCTTTCCGCCACTGGGAGTCAGTGAAGGGATTCCAGAGCTGGAGAAATAAGATCCTGGGCTTCAGGCCATGGACAAGTCTCGCAGTTCTGTTCTGGATGAGTTGAAGAGGACGGAGAGTAGAGGCAGGAAGATTTAGAAAGAGTCTGTTGCAGTAGTCCAGCATAGAGAGAACCAGAGCTCTGCTGACAGTGAGCTTCTGGGGGAAAGTGAGGAAGGGAAGAATACCTCTGTGGTGTGCAGCTGGTAGTTTGACTTCTTATAGATGTCGGAGATGTGAGGAGAGAAGGAGAGTGTGGAGTTGAAGATGACCCCGAGGTTCTTAGCCTCACTGGTAGGAGAGGGATGAGGGCCCAGGGTGATGGCCAGAGAGTGAGAGGAAAGGAGGGAGCTAGTGATGAGGATCTCAGTCTTGCTGGCATTAAGGCAGAGATCCTTGGTGGCACACCACTTCTGGAATGAGAGAAGGAGTAGAGGCAGCTGAGGTGAGCCTGAAGGAGAGCTGAGTGTCATCCGTATTGCACTGGAAATTGGAACAGGGGGAGGCATGAGGTGGGCAAGAGGTGACAGGTATTGGTTGAAAACGCAAGGAGATCGATTAAACCCCTGGGAACACCACAGGTAGAGAGAGAGATAGAGGAGAGGAAGGTCCCAAGTTGGACCAGGGAGGGTCGATCAGTGAGAAAGGAGGTCAGCCATGCCAGGGCCTGATCAGTGATACCCAAGTTATGACAGAGCTGGTTGAACAGGATGGCATGGTTCACTGTAGTAGCAGCAGAGGACAGATTGACAGAATTAGGAAAGAAGGAACGTTATAATTGAGGTTTGAGAGCAGGTCTTGACGGATGTTCAGGAGAGAAGTTTCAGTGTTTCTGGTGACCCTGAAGCCAGACTGATATTCATGAGGACAACCAACAGATTCAGTGTGAAGGTTAAGCTGGGAGAGCTTTGCCAGGAGTTTGCCCAGGAAAGGAGTAATGGAGATCAGGTGGTAGTTGTCCAGACAGGAGGGCTCAGCAGAAGGTTTCTTAAGAAGGGTGTGCACAAGGGAGTGCTTCAGAGGGGACGGGAAGGTTCCAGTGGCAAAAGAGTAATTGCAGAAATTGGCTAAGGCTGGATCGAGAGTGTCGATGGTTTTGGAAGAACAGGGAAGAACCTGTTTTGACGAGACTTTCATAGATCGGACTTGTCTATAAACGTTGTCAGGTGTGAGCAAACGAAAGGAGGAGAAGTGAGGAGGAGATGCTGCCGCAGGAGGGCCAGGAGAGGAGGAGAAGGATGGAGAGTTGGAGAGAGGGGACAGGATGTCCTGAGTTTTAGTGATGTAATGAGAAGCCTGGGCCATGCAGAGGGCCTGGGAGGGGACAAGAGAAGTAGAGACAGCAGCAGGATTGGCCAGCTCTTTGCAGATTTTAAAGAGTGTGGGCGTGTTATCAGATGCCGCAGAGATGCAGACTTGGTTGTGTGCTCTCTTCTTGGCAAGGCCATAGAGTCTGTATTACCTCTGGAGAAGGCGGCAGGCCAGTTTGTCAGAAGGTGTACCTGTTGCCCTCCACTTTCTCTCAGCCACCCTACACTTGCGTTTAAAGGTGATGAGGTCTGAGTTGTACCAAGAGTTACACTTGGATTTGGGTTTCAGGTGGATCCTCATGACAGGTCTAAGTACATCAAGTTTGTCTGAGATAGAGCAGTGAAAGTTAGAGAGGGCTATGTTAGGGTGTGTGTGTCAATGAAAGGTGCATAGGGAGGAGAGAGAGTGGCAGCAAAAGCCTCAACTGACACACACTTCATGGTTCGGATGACTGAGAAGGTGCGTGGCAGAGCTGGTGTAGGATTGGCCTTAGGGGTAGAGAGAAAGAGAGATTAGAGGAAAGGAGAAAGTGATCACTCCAGGAGAGCGGAGTGGTGAGAGGGTTAGAGTGGGGTAGGTCTGAGGAGATCAGAACATCCAAGTTGTGCACTGCAGAATGTTTCCAGCCAGAGGGGTGAATAGAGAGAGAGAGAGTCATCGAGGTTAAGAAAGAGTTCATAAGAAGGACATGTAGCATCCACGTGGACGTTGATGTCTCTGAGAAGGTGAAGTTGAGAGGTAGAGGCAAGGGGAGAGGAGACAAGGTCTGCCTACTCAGAGAGGAAGGAGGCTACTTGGCCAGGCAGCCAATAGATAGTGGCAATAGTGAGAGAGAGGCCAGGAGAGAGAGAGCCTGCAGACCGCGCGCACCACAAGCAAGTACTACACAAGTACTGTCAGCTGTCCGGCAGGAGTTTCTGCCTGTGCACGGCTTGACACCATTTTACCTTCAACATCTACAAATTGCCTGACCACACCCCCCTGCACTGTTGGCTACATATTTGAATCTCACGCGCACCAGCGTGCGCGCATCACAAGCAAGTACTACACAAGTACTGTCAGCTGTCCGGCTGGAGTTACGGCCTGTGCGCTGCTTGACACCATTTTACCTTCAACATCTACAAATTGCCTGGGTACTGGAGAACATTGCCCTACAGTACTTATGTACTGAATGAACATTTACTGGACTTTATTTTTAGCGTGAAACTTCGAATCACCTGTCTTAGAAAAAGGGACTAATCTGGGAATTCCTGATAAAGTCATTTTTACAAAGGAACCTGCGGTAGCACTTGCTAATATAGCGGAAGGGGTTCTAAACCCACAGGAAAAAAGGATGTATGATGAAAGACATCTGTTATTGGATAACCTAAAAGATGAAACTCTAAGAGTTAGAATGATTGATAGAGTTTACTCTGATCCGTTCCCAAACACGGAGAGGTGGCTGACAATATTTCATGCCATTCCACAATTAAAACACATTAACTCGATGGATATTAATGGGGTATATTATCCAATTCCAGCTCAACAAGATATTGTTGAAATGAAGATAGCCTCTCTAATAATTAAAAATTACATGTGGCAACAAAGACATCTGCTCCTAGAAAAAGGTCTCTTCATTGAAGCCATCCCTCTGAAAGCTCCGATTCAAGAACCTCACCAGTCGAATCATTCTCTAAAACAACAAGCTAATATAATTTAGGAAGTCACACCTGCTGTAATTGAAATGCTTGCCCCCTAAATGTCCCCCCAGGCTAAAGAATCCAAATGGACTTGGGTATCACATGCCAGAGATAAGGAACAAAAAAAGTATTAGCCACACACACTGGATCAGCACTAGTGCTCCCTGATCTCATGGAACACTCAAGGTTTTTCACATTTACTTACATCTAGGCCTACATTGCTCAATAAATCTGATCTAGATGTACTCCAGGAAACATGGATGGTGATTCCTCCCATCTGGTCTGATTATCAAGTGGCGACAATATCTGCTTCTTAAGCTGCTAAAGGTAGACCGGCAGCTGGTCTTTTAATAGCCACAAGATATGATTCACACTTGATCATTGAGCCATGGACGAGTCCTGATTCCGGAATTCAACCTGCAATCATGCACACTTCTAATTTCAGTCATCCTTTCTTTCCAAAGACAATGGTAATAAACATCTATTGGAACCCAGCCTCGCCTACAGCACCTCAATTCATGGATAAAGCTGAACAACTCTTGGACCAAACCTTATTGGATCCTAATATTGTCAACACAATACTTTTGCGGGATTGTAACATGAATTTATGTCAGGTATCCAATACTGCTAGTAATTCTAGAGCAGCCAAGTGGCTAACTTTGATGAGAATAAGGCAATGTTAAATGGCACCTTTGCTAATGATGTGCCTCCACGGTCGACTTGGTTTAGAGGCAACTCTTATTCGACATTAGATTATGTATTTATTTCTAATAACAAAAATAAGTTGATAACAGCATTCCAAATCATTGCTACTATGGCAAGTGATCATCACCTAGTCGAAGTTCGATGGTGACCTCATTTACTAGAAAATTCAATGTACTATAGAGGTTTTCTCTAAACAAACAATGCGAATAACAGCCTAAAATAGACACCACATCGTATAACTCTCCTGCAACATAAAGTTTGCACTAATGAAAAACCATATCACATTTTTTCTAATGTTTCTATTCAAATGATAATGCAAACTAACATTCACCACACTAAACCAATTTTTGTCCAGAAACATTTTTGGAATCTAGAAGTATACAATATGAAAAGAGAATTGCGCATCCAGGAACAAATGAGGAACATAAAAATAAATTAAAAACCAAATATAGAAATAGAATCATACAGGTATTTGCTGCTCATAAAAAAAATGATGCTGAACTAATGATCAAAGCTCTATTAACTAAAACGAAAGGGGAAATATGGAAGATAATAAATGAAACCCCTGCAAATGCCTATAGATCTACACAAATAAACAGTATAGATGAACTGACATGAACAAATCATTATCCGAATCTACTTATGAAGTCTTCTGAAGTAAAAATGAATCCAAGCAGTGAACTACCTGATTTATCTGGCTTCATATTTGAAACCTTGGATATTATAATAATAATCAAGAAATTGGGTACTTCAAGAGCACCCGGCCCGTATATGCAAACTAATGCCATTCCTAAAGCTAATCCTGGGGCATTGGCTGAACTCCTTAACTCAGGAAGCGATCATAATTCCAATTTTCTAAATGGGTGACTGATTAAACGGATTGATTAAACCCAGCTAATTATTGCCCCATTTCAATTTTAGACACTCCTGGCAAGATTTTAGCGAGATTATTAATACAGGATTTTACTAAATAGCTTAAGGAAGAAGTGCTAACCGACATTCATTACCTGATTTGTTCCCATGATTGGCACTGCATTAAATCTTATTATAATCTCTGCCATCAAAGCTCAAGCAATACAAAATAAACATACTGTTTATCTAGCCTTAATTGATTTTAAACAAGCCTTTGATTCTATATTTGGGCTATATTATGGGAGAAATGATTGAATGTTAACTTCCCTTACTATATAAACTATCTAATATTTCGGTTTTATTGTAATACAAGTATTAAAATTAAATTTTCCTTGGATGGTGTACTCTCGAATTCAATCAGAACTAATGCAGGTTTGAAACAAGGCTGCCCGTTTGCGCCAATACTTTTAAATTTTTATATTAGTGTTTTTTTAAGGTTTTAAAAGATTAAGGTTTTTTTAAGGATTTAAAAGATACTCACTCCTTCTCACCTCGACTTGGGATGCAGCACATACCATATTTATTGTATGCAGACAATCTAGTTCTTTTTGATAGAACTCCTATTGGCCCCCAGGGAAAGATCAATGAGCTATCGAGCTTTGCCGAGGTCAATAATCTAGAAATTAATACCAAGAAATCTAACATACTAATATTTCATCATTCAGCTAAGAATGCTGTGTGCAAATTCAACTGGGTTTTATCTGAAAACTCACTTGTTAAAACAACCCAGTATAAATACCTAAAGTGAACATTAACTCAGATTTTGCTGACAAGCCATATAAAGAGGAGCTTACTGCAAGAATGAGACTATTAGCAACACAGGCAAAGGCCTTACAAAGGAAGTATGGTGCCTTTTCCCTGTTACCAGCGCAAATGTTTTACTTACAGAAAGTCATTCCTATAATTACTTACGGTATCCAGACCAAAATTATGTCTAAACTGGTTAAATGAGACCTCCTTGAAGGTATCTACTGGAAAAACATCTTACCAGTCCCAATAAGTTTCATGATAGCTCTAATTCGCTATGAACTTGGTCTGATTCCTTTGAATATAGTAGCTGATTTATGTTTCTATCTATCTATGACGATGGTTACATTTGATGTATACTCCAAATTGTTTTAACTGATGATTTTAAGAAATGCGTTTAATCACACTGTTCTGGAAACACTACAAGAGTTATATCTAACCTAATGAGTTGCCTTGTGTTGCCCTTATACAATTGAAATGTTTTCTTTTATAAATGTAACTATGTAATTATGTATTGATTTTATATGAGATCTTATGTGTTACGAATAATTGAAAAAGTTGATTGTAGAGCCTGTAGCCAGACATTCAAAGGAAGAGTAGTCCTGCATAGGAATGATAGAGGCAGGGATCCATTCCGGGAAGATCAAGGCTACACCCACACTGGGATGGTTGGATTTGGGCGCAGAGAGGATCTTGTAGCCATCAGGGAGGAGAGTGTCAAAACTTGTGACAGTTCTGGCCGTGAACCACGTCTTGGTCAGACCGAGAACATCTGGGTCGAGTTCTTCAAGGAGACGGCAGATGTCAGAGGAGTATTTGACAGCTGAGCAAGAGTTGAGAGTGGCAGTGTGGAACAGGTTGCCATCTTTGAAGAACTTCTGTGGTGGGGTATAGGTCTGAGGTATATCCTGAGGAAGTATATAAAGAGCTAGAGGATGGGCAGAGGGGGAAGGAGGAGAGGACAAGGTAGCAGAGGAGAAGGAGGATGCCACAGGGGTGGCAGAAGAGGGAGGCAACAGGGCAGCAAATAGGAGGAGGTTGGCCTGAGGGCCTTGGATCAAGACGGTGCCATTAATATAAACATTTGTGATGCTTTAGGAGTAGTGGAAGGGGGCTAGGAGAGACTATCACCGGGTGCCACTGTTAATGGGTGAAGAGAAAAAAGGAGAGGGCACAGAGACCATATGGAGGGTCCATAGGCCTATCGAGGGAACAACAAAGAGGATGTCAGTGAGGGTCTGTCTGGAGGAAGCGCTGGTGTAGGTATCAGCAATGGGGAGGCCTGTGTTGGAGACCATGATATCTATTTTGAACTTCTTCCTTCCATAAGCAGATGGAGAAGATAGGTGAGACAGAGAGCACCATAGAGGAGGCAAAAGAGAGGGTGGGGTAAGGGTGGTGAGAAGAGTGGGGGAACACTAGGATTGGGACACAAGGGGGAGGGTATCAAGCAGACAGAGAATGACAATTCAGAAGAAACAATAGACAACAGACAATTAAGCTCAAGTGGGACTTAGATTAGGGAAGACACTGGAGGAGAAAAATGTGACTCACAAAAGGAAAGAAGCCTGGTTTTCAAGCAGAGCAGCAATACAATACACCCAGATTCAACTTTCCTAAAACGGGGAAAAAGGCCTAGTTTTCAAACACAGCAGCAATGCAAAACACCAGATTCAACTTCCCTAAAAAGTGTTAAAAAAAGGCCTAGTTTTCAAACACAGCAGCAATGCAAAAAACCCAGATTCAACTTTCCTAAAAAGGGAGGAAAAGAACTAGTTTCCAAACACAGCAGCAATGCAAAACACGCTGATTCAACTTTCCTAAAAAGGTGGGAAAAGGCCTAGTTTCCAAACACCGCAGCAATGCAAAACACACTGATTCAACTTTCCTAAAAAGGTGGGAAAAGGCCTCGTTTCCAAACACAGCAGCAATGCAAAACACACTGATTCAATGTTCCTGATTTGTTGCAGCAGGTTGACAGCAGCAGGCTTCCCACTTCCCCAGTGGACACCACCAGAGACCATGAAGAGCTGCTTCAGGGGCCGCCCTTTGCCTTGTGGCCCTTCGCTACAGGGGTCTGCAATAGGCAGGTGCTACACTGGCTGCCAGAAGAAGTAGGAACCAGCAGCCAATGGGTATTGGGGCTGGGCCAAGAGGAGGGCAACACACAGAAACACTAACGGGGACAACGAAGGAAGGCACGAACAGCGAGGGAAGCACGGCAAATGGAAACAAAGGAATGAGTCCAGCAGGATGTTATGGGGACCTCACCTCAGCGCCCACAGCGTGGAAATGGCGCTGTGAGGGTATGAGCACAGGACTATGGCCTTGCTCCAGGCACAATAGAATCAGCCAATGGGTATTGGGGTGGGCCAATAGGAGGGAAATACAGAGAAACACTAACAGGGACAACGAAGGAAGTCATGAACAAGGCGGGAGGCATGGCAAATGGAAACAAAGAAATTAGCCCAGCAGAATGGCTCTCACATCAGTGCCCACGGTGTCAAAATAGTGTAGTGAGGGTACGAGCACAAGACTAGGTCCTCGCTCCAGGCACAATAGAATCAGCTAATGAGTATTGGGGTTGGGCCAACAGGAGGGAAACATACAGAAAACACTAATGGGGACTACGAAGGAAGGCACGAACAATGAAGGAAGCTCTGTAAATTGAAACAAAGAAATGAGCACACAGGATGTTAGGGGGACCTCACTTCAGCGCCCATGGTGTAGAAATATTGTGGTGAGGGTATGAGCACAGGACTAGGTCTTTGCTCCAGGAGCAATAGAATCAGCCAATGGATAATGGGGGCACGAACAACAAGGCACAGCAAATGGAAACAAAGAAATTATCCCAGCAGGATGTTAGGGGGAACCTCACATCAGCGCCCACGGTGTGGAAAAAAAATCCTTGCAACAGGAAAGGTAAGGGGTGTGTAAGTGGTTTCAACCCAGCACTCCAACTTAGTCAATGCCTAGCTGTAATGCCCAGCTGGAACCCTTATTCATTTATTTTTATGTCAAAAGTTCTTTTATTTCTGGATGATGTACCCTTATATAACGCCGCTCTCTTTGAATTTCCCCCGGTCTCACTGAACCAAGAAATATGTTTGTTTTGCAGTTAAAATATTTATTTGATGAATTGAACAATATATATATCACACTTTTATGAATATGAATAATATCTAAATATTATTTATATTTCTACAATGAGCAGCAATGGGTAATATTACAATAATCAACAATCTCTTTAATCAATAGGAGTATGGATGAAAAGAATAATGTAGCAGAGAATACACGTGTGTGGGCTCAATGAAATGCAATGATATGAGATTAATGCAGCACAAAAATAAAACTTGATATGAATTCAATCAAAGACAATGTAATCACTCTTTCCCCCTGTTACTACTCAATCCCCCCTTATATGCAGTATGAAGAGATGGAATGAGGGCACACAGGGAATATACAATCCACAATGCAGTTGAATCCCAATTCCCCAGCAAGCTTAGAAAACAGGAATGATTTTAAAACAGGTCAAATGCTTTTAGATGTGATTTGAAATGAATGGGATAAATGCTAAAAATGACTTTAAATCACTAAATTGATTCAGAACTAGTGAGCGTTGCTTTGGATTGGTTCAGGTAAGCACTAGCGATGATGTTTGAACGATTGATAGATAGGAAACTGACTTCAGAGATAGAATGCAAGAAATAGCTGTTTTTACATAGAATGAAATTGAGTCAAATGCAAAATCGCGGCAAACTTTTCAGCGTGCGAGAAATGTGATTACAGAAAAACTATGAAGAGTTAGAATGCGGTTCTTAGTTTGTTTCAAAGGTGAGGATGTTAGCTTCAATTTGACACTTAAATTTCGTTCCTAGCATGGTTCAAAAGTTACAGAGGTTTTAGTAAAAGTAGATTTTTTTCAGAAAAGAGTCAAGATTTTACAAATGGAAGACTGCGCTTTTGAATTACAAACAGGTTGGACTTTACACTAAGAGTCTATGAAGCCGCCAGCTGCACGACAGTGCACCCACCAGACCAGTGGCACCACCAGTTGGTTGGACCTGTCAAGACGCTTGCCTTTCTTCAAAAATATATTAGCGCAAAGATGATTATCACTACAATTATCACAGAATTATATGGATGAGAGAAGGATTCAGGATGAACAAAAGAGATTCTATAATGCAGTCTGGATTTGTTGGAATGGGTTGGATTGAATTACTTAATACTAAGATTGGCTATGGACAGTTCTATGCTGAATACTCACAACTATGGTTTCGGAATGAGCCCGTCAAAGATCTGGTCAAAGGTTTGGCTGGAATTCGCTTGCCACCGGACAGGATTTCAGGCGCTTAGTTCTGCTCTCAGCAAGGCACTCTGGTCTCTGCGCGGCCTCTTGGACTGGATCTGATGGGTTGGTTCTGGGTACAGCTCTGCTCTACTGATCTGGATCTCGGGGTTCTAGCAAGGGTTCTTAGCCAGAAGCAGCCAAAACAGCCAGGCTGTTGAATTGGTTAGGCCCCGTGGAAGTTTGGGGTTAAATCACGTTGCAAGATTTCAAAGGCCAGCTGAGAAGGGTTCAGCTTTTTGGATCGGGCCTTTGCTTCAGGGTTCTGGAGTCTGGAAAGTTCTGGAGTCTGGATAGTTCTGGAGTCTGGATAGTTCTGGATTCTTCCTGCTGGGTGCTTCGCCAGTCGATCAGTTGATGGGTGAATGTGTGTGTGTATCTGTCCTCAGCAGTCCCTATTTATGTATTTTCCGAGGGGGCGGGTAGGCTGATTATGCTATGCCCAAACCTCTAGGAATCTGATAGGTCAGAGAATTCCCTCTCCCCTGATTTGAGAAGGAAACAGTGTGTCATGATGTGTCATGATGTGTCAGAGTGACACTGTGTTTATGGTCCAGAGAAAAACCCTCCCCTTTGTTTTTACCCAGAAAATCTATTTTTCATAAAAAACGTATTTCCAATATCCCCAACTTGTTAATAATACATGTTTATATTACAGATTAACGAAGGTATGTTTCTGTCAAAGTCTCATCTTCCTACGAGTTTTGGTTCACAAATGACAGTTTTTCGTGCTTTTGGTTGGTTACCCATTGTCGAATCATACATACATGCACATAGCATCTGAGCACACTCCTATACATTTTCGTATTCCTAGCATAATCACAATAGCTAGGATAACAACATTTTTGTGGTTCAGTCCCTGAATATCACACAGATTGCAGATTAGTTTTAAACTGTGAGCAACCTTTTCATTTTAATAACCTCTAAATTCCATATGTTTACCCGTTCAGCACAATTTGCTATAAGTCTTTTTCTCAAACATACAGTTTCTTCAGTTCCAAATCCACATTTTCAGTATGGCCGGCCTCCAAGGCTTGGCTGAGCCAGAGAGTAACATGAGCTTGTTCCTGCCTGGGCTGGTTTCTGCTGACGCCCCAAATTAGCATTTCCTTTCAGTTCAAGAAACCCATTGTCTCTTTACCAGAGCAGCAGAGCAAGTCTCCTCCTCTTCTCATTAGCATCCAAATGAGAGATCCTCTCCTTTTGGTGGGAAGGAAAAGGGTGGTGTGTTCTCAGTGGGGGAAAACCTCTTTGAAGTTAGATTTTGAGACACAAGTTTAACATGACAGGTTTAGAGATCTCCAGCTTCTGACACAGGCGAGTGGCGGTATTGCACCTATTTTCAACATATTTTCCAAGCAAGCATCTTTAAATGTGGATTTTCTTCTGATAAATGTACTTCTGCTGACATTGTATTTATGTGGATTCTTGAAGTAGAATGACATTTAACACCCAACAAGGAGGTTGGATCTTTTGTGTGGTTTGTGAAACATGATTTTTGAAAATTTGACAGCCAAGAAAAATTGATTTTCAAACAGCTCTGTGTTTCTTTTGCAATGCAGCATTACTTTTTCCAGTAGTTTCCTTTGACTTTGTGGGTAGCCAAATGATAGGTTTTGGCAGTGGTCTCCTGTGTTACCACTGACATAGACATAGAGTGGATTGGTGGCCTATTCTTCAGGTTTTCCTTTGTACTTCTGGGTGATTTTTAGTGAGCATAATGCTTTCCGGCGGCAATTCTGATGTTTCTGATGGAAACAGCGCACAGTAATGTTGCAAGGCCTGGACTAGTGGGTTAAAACATCCCACGGGTGACAATATGCACTACCTAGACACACGCATCTTCCTATCTGTTGTGGATCAAAGTGTCTCTCTGGTTAATTGAGCTCTCTGTTGTCTTCCCCATTCAGAGATGCTTTGATGCACCGGTGGCTGTCACATTCAAGTTAAATGAGACAGGGAAGACTGCACCTGTAGGCTGTGCCCCCCCAGATTACACTTTACTGTGTGTGTGTTGTGCAGTGAGCATAGGATATGTGTATCAGCATAGAATAGGAGAGAAAGGCAGGTTATATATGAACAGTGGCAGAATGCTATCTTTAGATTAGACAAATCATTCTGAGCGAGGATCCCCCACCTCTGCAACCTACAATAGAAAAACATAGGGAATAACTTATGTTGTCTTTTACAGGCCAGTCCAATATTGTTTAATAATGTTGTGCTTTCTTTTAAAAGGTTCTAGCACCAAAAAGTACCTGAGAGGCCACAGGAGAACAGGATCCAAGACGAATCTGGGACCCCTGGATGACTCCTGAGGCTCGAAGATGCTCTTCCTCGTCATAGTTACTTTGGTGCCTTGGCAAGGGGAAGTGCCAGAGTTTCTTAGCTTTATTTGACGATGCTCTCCGAGGATGGACCCTTTTGGAAGAAGGAGCCACTGGGATGCTGAATCCAAGAATAAAAAGGAGCCAAATTATTTCAGAATGGCAGCAGTTTGGCTCTTCGCAGAGCTCTCATTTGGTCGAATATTTCTCTGACTGTAGAATTCCTGTGAAGATGAAGCTTGCTGTGGTCTCCTTAAAGGCTTGGTGGATGAAGATATGACCAAACTAACAATGTGGATCCTCAGGGGGAGGAAAGCTAGCTGGTCGTCCCTGGTATATTCATTTACAAAACAAACAAATAGACTGGTCGCTAAGGAAACACAAGCTGACACGTAGGGGTGGCATAGCAATAACAGGGGTGAGGGAGTGATTAGCAATTCAATAAACACAAACAATTTAATATTCAAAAATGTAATCTCATGAGCAGTGATTCCAGCTCGTAGCAAATAATTAAATTTTGTTTGTAAAAATTGTTCATATAAATGACTTAATAAAACATCTTTACATAATCAACAGAAAACAAAATCAAGTCAAATAACAATCACACAATGAAAGTTAGTCATCCTCAAAAAAATTTGCTAGAGCACGATAAACACAATGTTACAAATACTCAACACATATACATTCAAAAAACATAAAAAAAGAAAAAGTGACCAGTTCATGGAGAAGGATGGCAGTGTCTCTGTGGCCCAAGCTGCAAACACAGGACCTTTTGTGATGTCACGCCTTCATGGAGCTCAGTAGTGTCTGATTAGACTACAGAAAAGGGGGTTGTAGGGGTCTTAATCTGCCGTACCAGCAGTACCAAGGTCTAAGGAGTTGATCTTTAACGGTGTATCATCATCCGTCATGTAAGCAACTGTGATCATTATAGGCACTTCTATTTTGTCAATGTTGTTTTATTTCAGAAGGCTGTTTATGCGTGCATGGATCTCTACTACGCGTGTCACTTGCAACCTCGTTCGGATGCTCTTGGTACTCTCTCATTGATGTAGGATCCTACACCAATGAGCGAATACTAAGAGCTTGCACCACGCACGTATGCATAACGCTGTACCTCAGCATTAAGCGTCAGCGCTTTACCAATGGTTTAGCTAACAAACCAGGAAGGTTTCAGTCTTCCAGGCGAGGTCGTGAATGACACGTGTAGCAAAGATCCACGCACACATAGATTGTGGATAGTGGATTGGGGCAAGTACCCAGCCTTTCGGCACACTACACTGAATTCATGTCAGTTTCAGGCAGGGCTGACTCATTCATTGTGTCACACACACATAAACCAGACACCCCCAACAGAAAATGTGAGTTCACTTGAGACTCCATTCACACAGTTCCCACCCCTAAGGTGTACCCACAAAACACAACACTTGAGAAGGCCCCAGTCAGTCTGACAGGAGGTAGCTTCTCTGGATCAGTTTTGGGTGATATGACAGCTTTTGGGTTGTTGAAGAAATGCAGCAGCAGACTTCTCTTCCAGCTGGGCTTCAAGGAGCAGCTTCTTCTTGCTAAGCTTCGACTTCAGCTACTGAACAAATTGGTAAGCAAGAGGTCCCCAAATATATACATGTGTCCCTCATTCACTCTGCCTGAGCAAGGCTCAGTCAGACAATCACACAATAGGGCATTCATGCAGGCAGACAGCCAATTGGGCTCACAGGCATTCATGCCATTCACTCTACCCAAACACCTTTAACAAACCATGTGGATTGGGGCAAGTACCCAGCCTTTCGGCACACTACACTGAATTCATGTCAGTTTCAGGCAGGGCTGTCTCATTCATTGTGTCACACACACATAAACCAGACACCCCCAACAGAAAGTGTGAGTTCACTTGAGACTCCATTCACACAGTTCCCACCCCTAAGGTGTACCCACAACACACAACACTTGAGAAGGCCCCAGTCAGTCTGACAGGAGGCAGCCCCAGAGCCATAAATGGTATTTCCACCCAACAGCCATTCAGGAGGAATGGACAGAGTCAGGGTTTCCCAGGCATTTGGGAAACAACGTAAAAGGCAATAGAAACCAAAAGGTCACAGGGGCCATCTTGCCGTCTGCCAGGAATCCACTGATTCCTATGGCAGGGTCTGGGTATCCCAAAAGCGCGTCTTGAAGTCGCTCTTACGCTGAGGGATCCCTGCTGCACAGCGGTTTACTTCCGAGTTGCGTGTATCTGTGGACCGCTGTTTTCACCTCATCACTTGATGTATGCTGCTGATTTAACACATACGGTGTTAAATATTGAGTATAAATGCTCTTTTTGTTTCCCTGTTTAGAGTGACTCCGCCCCTTTGTTTGCACCGCCTACTAAAAGGGCGGCTGTGCCTTCTGCGCGTGCACCTCTCAAAGTTGCTGGGAAGTCGCTGTTGAGCTGTTAAGCTGTTCAGCTGAGCAGTTTACAGCGTAACGCCTTCCATTTTTTCTGCTCCTTTTTTCTGTTGGGCACTGCTTGCTTTAATGCTCAACGGAGTGAGGGACTTATTTTCAAATGTCAAAGAAAGGTATAACCTACATGTTAAAAACTGCTATGCCACAATGTGTCATGGTTACACATCCGTCGGTAACTCTGCAACCTGTAACTCCTAAACCGTCGCCCTCTATCAGCTTCAAAAAGAAGATCAGTGGACTTCCGCTTTTGCTGCTGGAAATAAAAAACGACTACTGGAGACATACGTGAGTTCTGCAAATTATGTGTGCCAACAGACTTTGTTCCAAACCCACATCATAATAATGAGACAGTTGGCAATGTATGTGGACAAAATAGCGATGTCCTCACATGTAATGTTACCATCTCTGACACCCAGATTACGACTGTCCCAGATGATGAGTCTAATGTTATTCCAATAGTGAATTTAATATCACAGGATCCTTTAGTTACTAAACTGCATGTATCCTTACCTCTGTCATGTATCATACTTCTGTTGACCATCTGGATACATGTGACAGCCCCCTTGTTTCTGAGTCTTGCAATAAATTACCTTCAGATAACATTCCTGGAAACTATGATAAGGCAAATTGCCCTACAGACCCTATATCTCCGAAGACAACAGACTTACAGGATTTTGAAATAAGTTTATATCAATCACTGAGCTTGTTTGACCATTCAGAAGACATCTCATTGGTCTGTTCAGGATCCTATGCACAACCGACTCGCAAGGAGATTCTGGGTCCTCGGTTGTCCTCGGTTTCATCAATGGCTAATGATCCTTCACCAAAATGTAGCCCTCTGTTAGAAATCACCTTGAGTGCTATGAACACAACATAACATCTCTAGTAAAACTGTTTGAGACACTAGATTTAAAAATAACCGAACAGACCAAGAAGATTGAGGCTATCACATGGTGGATGAACAGTTGGAATGTCAAAAATGGTGCAAATTCTGAACAAAATTTGTATGCTCAGAGATTTGATGAGGACAAGTGTGCTTCAGAATCTTCTCCTTCCATGCCTACGTGTGATAATCGACCGATTATACAAAGTAAGGCACTCCCATTATTTGAGCATGTTATTTGTCCTGAAGAGCCTGAAGGGGACCGGTCGTCTGCTTTAATGTCAAATCCCTTGTCCCCTAAGAGTAACTTAACTACTAATCCCAAGCCAGTTTATACCTTGTTTGGAAAACAAATAAGTGAAACCAACAACACTGTAAAAAGAACAGAACCTAATAAATCTCTTCCTAAATCGAAAACTCAGAAAATCGGGCTTCAAATAATAGGGCCAACGTCAAACAATGTATAAATCGGCTGAAATCTCTTAAAACTCCCGGGTTTAGTGTGGGTAATCTTGCTCTGACCAAATACAAACATCTAGTGAAACACAAACAAAAGGGCCAGTGCAAAAAAATTAAGATTTTACAAGTGGACTATTAGCCTCTTAATGATCTTGTAGCAATGATTGAGACCTCAGTAAATACACCGTCCCCTACAGTTAGCACACAGGAGCTGCTTACACTGAACCCATCTGTGCCCAATGTGATCGAACCGCAGACTCAGAGTACTGCTAAACTCTTGTCACCTCAGATAATGGTGAATACAACTTCTGCTGGAAACACTCAATCTCAACAACAGATTTGTGTGAATCATTTAGCGAAGAACAACATGCAGGACATTATCACCTCTAAATGCACACAGAGTGATCTCAACAAATCCCATTACTCTGACGAAATCTTAAAGGATGTGAGGGCTGAAATAAGGCGCTCCTTAGATGAATACATGGCATTCAAACACTCAAAAGTGGAACTGAGCCGGACAATTACACCAATGGCTCCCAGTTTAGAGTTTAGAGTAAGAAACATTAACTCTTCTAGTACTTTACATTCTACAACCCATAACAGTAATATAATACTGCCATGTCACCCAATGAACAACATCACACAAATCCAGGACCAGGCACAAAGGCCAGTGGACCAGCATACAGCCCCCAACCACGAAAACGCGTGCAAAACTTCCCGCACACGCCCCAGAATACATGTACGCCACTTGCGCTAGGCCAATAGCGTGTAAAACCCCCCACACATGCCCCAGAATACACGTACCCCGCTCGTGCTAGGCCAATAGCGTGTAAAGCTCCATGCGCACCCCTCGGAATACACGTACCCCGCTCGCGCCAGGTAATTTGAGTGGAAAAAGTTCCGACACCGACACATGTCCCTCTGCACCCCACCCACCCAGCAGTGATGGGCACGTGCCAGCAGGCCCCGACTCATGTCCCCCCCCACCCACTCACCCACCAAGCAGTGATGGGCACCTGCCAGCAGGCCCCGACTCATGTCCCCCCACCCACTCACCCACCCACCCAGCAGTGACAGGCACCTGCCAGTAGTCCCCGACTCATGTACCCCCACCCACTCACCCACCTAGCAGTGACGGGCACCTGCCAGCAGGCCCCGACTCATGTCCCCCCACCCACTCACCCACCCAGCAGTGACGGGCACCTGCCAGCAGGCCACAACTCATGTCCCCAATACCCACTCACCCACCCAGCAGTTATGGGCACCTGCCAGCAGGCTCTGACTTATGTCCCCCTGCACCCGCAACCACCCGGCAGTGACAGGCACCTGCCTGCAGGCCCTGACTCATGTCCCCCCACCCACTCACCCACCCAGCAGTGATGGCCACCTGCCAGCAGGCGCCGACTCATGTCCCCCCACCCACTCACCCTCCCAGCAGTGATGGGCACCTGCCAGCTGGCCCCGACTCATGTCCCCCTGCACCCCCACCCACCCGGCAGTAACAGGCACCTGCCTGCAGGACCCGACTCATGCCCCCCCAACACGTCATCATGATCCACAATCATGGCCCTAATGGCCACCCAAATCTCACCGTACGCCACCCCTGCCCAAAGAACCAACCAAGTATTACATACACCCCATATTGAAATGGCCATTACATGAAACAACCCAAATGCCATGTATTTACATCAACACATGTCCGTCACACACAGACAATGGGTGCCAGTGAATGTGAAAACCCACATTGTGACATGCATGAAACCAATGAGAGAATACCACTCACTGAAGTATGAAACAAAAATGTATTCAACACAAAATGCCGTGAATCAAATGAAAACACACAAAAATGGAAATAAGAAATAAAATGCTGCATGTTCCAAAATGAGAAAAAATATTAAATCAGAATCCCAAAAAATCCAAATGAAAATATGTCCAAAGTCTCCGTCCAACAAAGCAAATCCAAAGGGAAAGAAATAAGTCAAATCCATTGCTCCATGGTGAAAAAAATAATAAAATGACGATGAATCCACTGTTCAACTATATACAAATAACAAATCCAGGGTCCATGAGCCCAACCATTGAAATCAAACCTACAAAAAAAAACTACCTAATAAAGAACTTTCTACAAAAAGGTGGGGCATAGTCCAAGCGCCCCAAATGAAAGAAAAACATAAATGAAACCTAACACTAACTAAATATATACAATGGTGGCGGGCAAGTCCTACGGCTCACTTGCCGATTTCCCGGGCCAGGGCATCATCGAACTAATGTTCTATGCCCTGGAGGCGACCCTGTTCCAGGGCCCGAGGTTTTCCACGGATAATGCCATGTCCAACTCCAACTCCCTGCAAATTGTCTCGAGGCACTCGGCCCGCCTCAGTGCCCTGCGCATGGAGTTCTCCGCCCCGACCATAGTGAGCCGTGCCTCTTCCTCCTGCCGCTGCTCCGCATCCAGGGTCCTCCAGGGTCCTCCTGTGTTAGGCAAAATCCTGTGCAGTTCCCTTGGTAGCACCCAGATTTACCTGGCAGCTGTGGCTGAGCAGTCAGACTTCTCTCAAGAAGAGTAGGGCAGTATGCAGAGTATACACAATAGGGCCAAAATACAGTAGAGCAAACAAACACTGACCAGAGCTTTGTATAAAAAGTATATAGTTATTTATTTAAAACACACTTTAGGTAATACATTATCACTCTCAATGAAAAGTAATCTAAAACACAGTCAGGTAAGTATACGCACCTCCCTTGATAACTATCAGACAAGTCAGAGTTAAAGCACAACTATTTGTTAAGACAGAGTGAGCGCTTAACCTAGATAGTAGTTTAGGTTAAAAAGGGAGAGAAAAGGCAGAGCATAAAATAAAACAGTTCCCAACACTTTTAAGAGTTCAGAGCAAGGGGAGAAAGGCAGGTTATACTGTAGAGCCAAAGTTCATAGGCAAGGCCCACTTTAAATGGAACAAAGCGAAATGTGCCCAGGATCACATGGTTTAAAGTGCACTGAAAGTCTTTGCAGAGTGTTCAAAATAGGTTGGGGGGATTCAAAAGATATAGTTGGAGGTCTGGAGCCAACCCAGTATAGAAGCCAAGGATTTAAGGGTCACCTTTAATAATCTCTAGAAAGGGAGGCCAGGCAGGACACAGTAGCATAAAGAGAAAGGAAGCTCCAGCGGGGGCAGTTGTTCCTGTCAGTGGTTGCAGTTTGTTGTTCCGACCAGGGGAAGAGAGGATCTCGTGGAGGAGGAGAATTGGAGTCGTTGCACTGCACACGGATGAAACCAGCCACGGAGTTCCAGATTAATAGGTGCGGTCCTTTTATTCACGGTCAAAAGGTGGTGAACTTGGCTATTCGGCCGGCGGGGTGCTTGGCACGGGTGATTCGACCAAGGGCCGTCTTTGGAAAGCGAAAAAGGGTGAACTGGTTGGTCCCACCAGCTCAGAGGAAGAAGACTCGTCCAGCAGAAGATCTTCTCTTGTCATCGGGAAAGTGGTGAGGTAGCTGCAGCACAGCTTCACCGGTGGTGTCATCATTGCAGATGGCTCAGCTTCGTCCTTCTTCAGATTCTTAGGTCCTGTGGCGACTTCTGAAGTTCCAGTCTCAAAGGCCCTGCTTTTATGCAGAAAAACCCCCATTCATCAGCCTAGCTGTCAATCACACATGCTAATTGGTGAGACGGGCGGCTAACCACTGGGCCAATCAGAGTAGAGTGTGACTTGGGTTGCTAAAGCAACGCAGTCCAGGGTGCCAATTCCCCCCTCCACCCTTCCTGTGGAACCCAGACAGAGTGGCACCACTTGGAGGGCTTCTGTGGAGAAGCCCGCGAAAATAGTGGAACAAAGGGCTCGACCTTGGTCAGAGTTACAGAGACGGACACAAACGCCATTTTAGAATCGAATTCTGGCAAAAAGACCCAACCGGTGATTTAATATTAAATAAATAAACCGGCGGTATCTTTAACATTGCACCAAAAAGTGGTGTGTTTAAAATGAATGGGAAAATCCCATAGAGAATATTCCGGTGGAATATTTCGTGTGGTAACCACTGCCACCAGCCAGAAACTCGATGAGGGGTCACGGGACAGTGCCCCCTCGAAAACAGACCCAGGGGCAATCGAATTACCCCTTACCAATACTTCCACAATATGATGGTTTGTATTGGTTCTGTTCACAATTTTGGACTAGTAAAGCCAATGGTGACTTTACATGTCCTGGGAGACAGTACTCAGTCCCAGGGTATGGAGTCTATGTTTGGGGTCACTGTACCACACATACAGAAAAACAGATGATACCCTATGGAGTAAACAGAAACACCATAGCCCATAAGCACATAACAAGTCAAGGACATACCTCAAATCATGTCTTAGCAGGACTCACCAGGTTTGGGAAATTAGCTGTATCAGAGAATTCTCCCTAACATCCTGTCCAATCCAGGGTCCTCCTGCCCTCTGGCCGATGCCTGCCCCTCTGATGTTGATGGCTCCGAGCCATCATTGCTCCCACCTTGAGCCTGCTGTGCCTGTGCCCTGGCTCTTGATGCCTGCACGTCCTCCTCCTGCTGGGGTGCAGTTGTTGGTGCGGCCACCCCTGCTGGACCTCCGACTCCCGACTGTGGCAGGGATGTGTCCTCCACCAGCCTGGCTGCTGGGTCAGGGCCAGCTCCACAGGGTGCCTGGGTGACACTTGGGGAGGAAGATGGCACGGAGGACGACTGGCGCATGGGGAGTTCAGTTGAGGAGAGGGTTGGTAGAAGCTCCAACACACGGAGGAACCCAGCACCGGTGATCCCTCCTAGCTGGTCGACACAGTCTTCGAGGCATTCGAAATGACGTGCATTGTCCTCACGAGAACCCTGCACGTAACCCCGAATGTCACAAACACACAACGCCACCCCAGCCAGGACAGGCTGAACACGTCCCCGGATTGCCACGTCTGCAGGGAATGGAAGGCCAGTTGTAGTGCGGCTATCCTCTTCCTGAAAATGGGTCTGGACGATGGCATCCCTGCTGGTGCTGGATTATGCAGTCACAGGATCGGGGACAGTATTACACACAGACACCTCCGTGCCTGCCTGTGCTGCCTCCTCTCCCTGCCCCTGGACTGCACCACTGGCACCAGTGGAATCCCCCCTCCAGGCCCCGTGCGTGTAACTTCCACGGCCTCCTCCTCAACCAAACCCCCCACCAACCTGGATGACTCCGTGTCATCTTCCTCCGTAGGCCCCTGTGGCGTCTCAGCTGCCCCTTCTGCTGCCTAGGAGTCCACCTCTGACCTCCGCCTCTTGGACCTACCCCCGGCAGCTGCGGCCACGGATGCGGCACCAGACTCCTCACTCCCTGAAGAGATGTCAAACTGGGAGGGGAGCTGGACCTTGCTTCCCAGGCTGGCGGTGGGATCCCTGCCGCTGTACTCCACAGCACCGTCTCCGCCCTCTTCATCAGTTGACGCTGCAGACAGGGAGAGACAGAACACAGTCATCAGGGCAATGTACAATGGTCTGATACACACATGACAGTTGCACGCACATGAGTGGCAGTCACAAACTTCAGACATGGCATCACACTCCCCAGCACACATGTCATTTGAACTCACACAAATGAGCAAATCAACAGGAATGTTGCACCAGGCAGTACCATCGATACACTAACAATAGCATGAGTAGCCGAAGGTGAACCTAACGTCAAATGCAACACGGGGAGTGCAGAACACATGCAAACATGCCACCATAAATACATGCATCTGTACATCTCCACCACCTGTCGCAGTGATAACATCGCCATCCATATCACATCTGGCAATCAGCCTACTACATGTCAGTGTCACATGCATCCATGTAGTATCACAGTTGCACACTTGTCAAATACACACACATGCACATGCACATAGTGCAGATGCATGCAGGTGGAAGCAGCATCCATGTGTGAAAGCACAACCATGCCACATTGCATACACAGAAATTCAAACATGTGTGCTCCCACATCTGCATTTGGCCTGCATGCTTACCCACACATACACTAGCGATGAGCCTCACACATGAGAGGACTCACATGTGGCAGGCTCACGTCCCTGTGCATACACATCCACACATAGCCCTACAAAGACATATGTGCAACCTGCACACTCCTGCCACACCTCAACATGCACAGCATCCAATCAGTACGCATGTACACTTACCGCTCGACTCCAGACGGGTCTGCCTCTCAAGGACCTGGACGTGGAGCAATGGGTGTATACATTTCAGGACCCTCATTTGGTTGTCGGTTAGGTGGACCTGGCACCCCTCAGCATCCATTGCCTTCAAGAGGCGCCGGGCCTTGTTGAGGGTCCTGGACCTGAAGTCCTCCCAGCGCTTCCAGACGTGTTTGATGTCACGGGCTGCCACCTCCTCCACGTTGATGGCAGCCATGATGTCCATCCAGATCCTCTTCCATCCTTCATAGTCGGCGCACAAACTTCCAAAGAGGGCATCATACTGCCCCAGGACTTGCTCCACCAGGATATCAACTTCATTGGCACTGAAGCTGGTAGCCCTCTGCCTCCTGCTGGGGGGTTGCCACTGTTGCCAGATGGTGCTGTGTCCGACATGGCAACCCCCGAGGCAGGTGTGGGTGGGCAACTGGGTCTTGGGGCTGGGCTGTAGAGCGATGGTATCCCAGTCAGGAGTCTTATGTTCCAGCAGGGGTGGTCACAGCAACTGGACCCCTGCAGATGGCGGATGTGCAGGCACCAGGTTTCACTCGTGATGGGTGCATAGTGATTCAGCACGTGAAAAAAACAGCATGCCCACGTGTTAATGCGTGTAATCCGAGGAAAGGGCCTATGCGCGTAAGTCACGTGAAGCGCGCAGGCATTTCCGTCAGCACGGGTTAATGGTGAGCGGGTCCCGGCAGTTCACTGTACGTGCCTTTCGTGGAGGTTGACATGTGTGTTACTACTTCGTGTTGGGATCAAGGACATATCTCTTCTTTTGGCGGGGTTATTGGCTACGCATGTTTTTCATTATCACGCTAGTCTGACGGTGAGTCGCGCTATTTTTCCCACTGCGAGTGCCCCTGTGTATCGCGTACCCGTTTTCGAGGTCATAGTAGCGTGTGTGTCCCAAGCGTAAATGTTTTTCGTGTCCCTGGGTGCCACCGCGTACTGCGGGAGGTTAATTCCACACACGTGGGCTACCGGGGTGCGTGCACGGTTTTACCGCAGTTTTGGGGTGCCTGAGCATTGCGTGACCCATCACTTCATCACAGGGGTCACATACAGCCTTGCAGGTGCAGGGGTGCTTATAACATCTTGTATCCCACCCACTTCACCCCAATTGCCCAGGACAATTGTTGTGTACACCTCCCATTGGCACTTCTCCATCTGTGCCGGCACTACTCCATCTAGCAGCTCACCCAGGGACCATTGTATCATGTGTGATTCTTGACCCATTGGTCTTCCATTTCCCGCATGGCCACATGCGCCTGCCTTACTGCATTGACAGTGCATGAACCATCCGTGGGCCAAGCTAACGTATGGGTACAACGCAGCAGACAGGGGGGTTTGTTTGTGGAGAAGTCACTTACTTTGGGGCATGGATGGGGTTGTGTATGTGTGTTGTAAAACACATTCACATTAGTAACTCACGCTCTCTTTGCAGCAGTGCTCCTGTTACCGTACCTGAGAGTGCGCAGGCAGGAGGCCAGCACTCACCCCAGAGATAAGTCTCTCTTTGGCTTGCATTTGACTATGTTGGTACAATGTGCATGATGAACATGTTTTCTCTAATTGAGTATGTGTTTTTGTGAATAGTTGTATTTTGCCTACTTTCCCTTGCAAATCCACATCCACTCTCCTGCCCCTCTTTCCGGTTCAACTGATTACCAATGCCTGTCCATGCTACATAACCCTGACCCCCCTTCCCCACCGGGGTCTCAGAGGCCTGTGTAAGTTTGACCTTGCAGGCGCACAGACCACGGAGGGGGTGGTTGGTTCGTGCCACTCCTGCGCCTGGACACCGGAACTGTAACACTACCCATCAGTTGTTGCATCATCATTGTATGTCATGTACCGTAGATGGTACCCATCCTGTTGATTATGTACACAAAAGAGGTCGGGGGATTAGACTGTAGGACCAAAAAATCCCCCCAAATTTAGGAACACCTAAATAATATGAACTAAAGAAATGGTCCACAGTGTAGTGTCACAAGGTCACGTGTCCAACCTCGCTTAATGGAAGGTGGAAATAGAGATATAGAAGAGACCCACAATTCTCATATCTCTAAACAATTGTACTTCACTGTTAAACTATGCACAGTGAGGGGTGAATGCGAGAACATTATACATTTAACCAGATTTTCGAATATCAATTTTATTAAACCTTCAATGGTAAACATACATCATAAAAATGCCAACATGGCATAGTTCATCATCTAATACAAATCTTTGACACAATCCATAAAAACATTTTTTACATTGTTCAACTCTGCTAGCTTGGTTGTTCTATCATTGTGCTTGTACATGTGCTTTGACATTTCCTGCTACTTCAAGTCATCTACTGGAGACTCTTCCTGGGTTTTTTGGTGCATACAAGCTTTTTCCCTGGTTTGGCGGTTTGGCTACGAGTCAAGGTGGCCTCTGAGGGGGCTGGACCTTATTTACACGCAAGCTGGAACATGGAGACCAAGGGGTAGGGGGATCCTGTAGCCAGGTAGACTTGAAGGAGGAAGGCTACATGCCCCAGAGACAGTTGTTCAGAAGGTCACAGTGATGTGTAAATGAGGGAGGGCCTCTTGTTGTTGGACAGTTGGCTTGGCCTACAGTGTCTTGGGCACTCTGACATTGTAATTGTGGGGTACTATGTACATGATGTGTTCTGCTGGTCAATGCCTGTTCCTGTGCTGTGTTTAATTTTCAGGTGTCAGGGGATTGGTGTGGTTTGACATGCTGGGGTATACACATGGGCAATGTTCACATGTGATGTGTACAGGGCACTGAGGGTCACTTGATTTCACATGCATATATTGAGTGCATGTCCCTAATGACACACACAGTTGCACAATGATCCACCACACATACAACCACCCTTGCATGGCCACAGGTGCACACAGATTGCATTCTCGGGCCGCTGTGTCAATGCAGCACATGATCTATTACCATTTGGGGATCCTGTACATGCGTCATTTGGTTGTAGATTTGATTAGTCTTTTTCATGTGATGCTCAAGGTGTATCTGCAACACAATGGCTGCTCAAAGTGCACACGGGTTTGGGAGTAGGGATTTTGCCTTGCCCAATGTGCATGTGACAGGCATTCAGTGTTGTGTTCATGGTAGGAATGGTGGATAGCATTCATGTATGGCTTGGTATGTGTGGGAGGCTGTTGGTCAGTCATTTCATCTGATTCCATGTCAGGCGTCATTGTCTCACATGTCACTTTGTATCTTATTGGTCACGTGTTGACCTTTTTCTATTGCGTGCCATGTCATGGTGTGGCAGACAAGGGGGATGTGGTTTGGGAGGGTTTGGGTGACACACCAGGGATTGTGATGGACTGCTTTGCAGGGGTGTGTGATACACACCTTACATGTGTTCCTTTTGGTCACACAGGATTGGTTATGTTTAAGTAACTAGGGTTGCACACAATGTAGCACTTCCGTGGTAACATTCTCAGGGTGGTAAGGTTGTGACAGTTGACTGTCTCTTTGTCATCATCGATTGTCACCTGATATGTGCCAGGCCTGTGTGCACTCCGCAGGGGTGGGAGTTTAGGTGAAGAATGTGGCCACAAGCTGGGTCCGGGCTGTCTCGCCACGTGCCCTGTCCCCTCCCATGGGCAGCGCCTGTGCCTGTGGTTGGGGATGTGGGGGCACCACCATGTCCACCGGTACCTCCTGCCGTGTTGCAACATTGTGCAGGACACATGCTGCCACAATGATCCTGCACACTTCTGGGGGTGCATATAGTAGCTGGCCACCAGAGCGGTCAAGGGAGCGGAAGCCCCTGGTTGCAATATGGGCATCATTGTATCTTACCTGGGGTGGTGTGGTGGGGTTCCGGATTGGCGTCATTGTGTAGTTGCTCCGAGGGTAGGCACTGTTCCCTGGGGAGGTGATAATAGTTGTGATTATTAGGGTTTGGGTATTTTGTCTGTGTGTGACATGCATGCATGTGCACAGGCATTTGTACTCACCTAGGAGCCATGTGTCACCATGCTGCCCAGCTTCCAGGGCCCGGCTCAGGGCAGACATTCTGTATATGAAACTGTCATGGGTGGAGCCAGGGTAGTTTGCATAGACAGAGGTGATGATTCCTTTAGCATCACACACAACCTGCACGTTGATGGAATGCCAGTGCTTGCGGTTTCGATAGATGTGCTCAATGGCCCTTGGTGGACGTAGAGCCACATGGGTGCAATCTATGGCACCAAGCCCTTTGGGGAAGTGTGCCACCCTGTAAAAGTCCTGGACCACAGCCTGCCTTTCTGCGGGTGTTCTGGGCATGTATATGGCAGTTGTCCGCTGAAATGACCCAGTGGCCAAAAAATGCAGGACATTGAGCACCTTCTCCAAGGGGCTCAATGCTTGGGAGCACAGGATGGGGGATGTAAGGTCATCTTCCCACTCCCTGACGAGGTCTAGGATGATACAAGGTGGAAACATATACCTGCCATATATGTGGTCGTCAGGCATCCCAAAAAGGCTGGCCCGGGGAAAAAAAATGCAGGCTCTGGCTATTCTCCGACTCCTGCGGTGTCCCACGATCAGTGCTGTGACAAATGGGGCATTCATCGTAGCTGTATATACATGTTTGTTGTTTGCGTGCACTTTTATTCTGTGCGCGGGGACGCTTCCGCCTGCCTTTGTGTGGTGGAAGTGTTGACGCCCATGCATGTCTTTTGCCGTGTGCGGGTTTCCCGTATTCGAATCCATGAATACGGGTTGTTCGCCTGCATGTGGGCGTTCCGTGTATTTCCCTGCAGTACTCCCCCAGTTACGCCTTCTTTTTCACGCATTGTTCCCCATTCCGTGTGTTCTGCCCCGTGTCCTGCCCCCTTTTTGGTGTGTGTGCGGACGTTGTACGCTTCCCTGTGCGCATCGCGCATGGCGTTCGGGATGTTGCAATGACGGGTGCGCCCGTGTGCGCCACGCACAGGTTTGGCGCACATCCCGAAGAAACACGCACAGGGACTTCCATGAATCGCATGTGCCTGTTTTTTCACGCTTGTGCCAGCTTGCACCAAGATTTTCGGCGCACGTTTGTTCCATGAATCGGCCCCATGGTGCAGATTGCTTGTAAATGCAGGAAGAAGACATTTTGCAGTTTATAATCAAGTCAAGTAGCTCAAGAGCTCCAGGGCCCGATGCTTTAAATAACCATATGTTCAAACAACACCCAGATCTCTGGGCAAAAATGCGATATAATGTCTTTTCCCAGGTCCTCAGGTCTAACATCATTCCGACTCATGGCTGAAGTCTGTCATCGTCCCAATATTTAAGAAGGGCAATCAGCTCTGTCCAGCTAATTACAGGCCGATTGCCTTTTTGGAAGCTCTCGGAAAGATCTTTGCTTGATTTGTTCTAAGAGACTTCAGCAAATGGGTGACTGAGCACCCTAAACGCGATCCGTGTCAAATGGGTTTTGTGGCGGGTTTAGGGACCTCAATAAACCTGTTTGCTATAATATTGATGATAAAACACCATTTTAGCATTAAACAATCCTCGTTTTTGGTATTTGTTGATCTACGCGTTGCGTTTGATTCTGTGTCACAAAATTTACTGTGGGAAATATTAATATTGAAAAATGTCCATTTTATATTGTTGCACTCATCAAAGCACTCCATACTGACACCAGGATCCAAATTAGATTGAATTCAGAAGGCTTATTGTCATCCTCGATTAAGACCTATAGAGGATTGCGTCAAGGGTGCATCCTTGCTTCTGCGTTGTTCAGCTTTTTCATAGCAGACTTTTGCAGAAGGTTCAGTGATATTCTTTCTGATGCTCCCAGATTATCAACCAAAAACATTCTGGCTTTGTCATACGCCGATGATTTGGTGTTAATATCAAAAACATTGGTGGGGCTCCAAAATCTTCTAGATGCACTGTCTACTTATGTAAAAGAAAATGCCTTGACAATTAACTTATACCAAACGAAAGTTATGGTGTTTAACCACAATACTAATTCTAAAACTATTAAGAGAAAATGGGCAATACAAAATGAAAGACTGGAGTGTGTTCACCAATATACGTATTTGGGAGTTACAATTTCTGCCACGTGTAGTGATGCTCATACGATCAACTTAAAGAACAAACTTGATATGACCATCTCAATCAATCAATCAAACAAGTTTATTCGGAAATATAAAAAATTCCATTAAACGACAAAAAGAGATAAATTACATGTTTTCAACATTGCAAAGACACCAATTATATAAAAGACAGATACAAGTAGATACCGAAAATTACAAATCACAATCTACAATAATAAAAATAACTGGCACTTGCTTGCCAATCGGGAGGGGATATTTAAAAAAAAAAAAATTATACATTATAATCAAGCATAAGACAAAACTCAACCACTTTTCCCCATACACAGTTCATTGTAAAAATTAGTGGCACTAACTAACCCCACCATGCAGATTTAATAAGTTCTTTCTAAAATACATCGCTCTTTTTAAAAAGGTCAACAGAGCCCAGGATGTAAAAACTGACTCGGCACTCAGAAGAAACTCAAGTGCGACCTTGTGTGAACGAATCTCCGTTTTCTTGAGGGCGGGGACCAAGGTCATTCTGCGGATACCCGCATAACCTATGCAAAAGAACAACAAATGCAAAAGGTCCTCACGCTTGTGGCCACAGACTGGGCAGCCGGCATCACTTGGAAAACTTTTCCAGTTGCACGTGTTTCCCTGTAGCCGAAGACAGTCAAAGCGGGCCCTCGTAATCAGCCACCTGTCTGTTTTAAAAGTGCTCCTAATCAGATATGGTTGAATTCCAGAGAGATTGCTGATGCTAAAGTGAAAAGAATCACATTTCTGAGTGTATCCTAGGAGAGTTTTTTTCCTAGCTACAATTTCTCCCAGTTTAACCTTGTAGGCTGCCCCCTCAGGCTTAGTGATTAAAGATTCAGGCAGGAACAGGGCACTTAGATTAACTTCCCCCAATTTAGCAGAAACATAGGCTAACCATGGGATTTTTTTCCATCCTGATCTGCCCAACACAGTACGTAAAATAAAATGGCACAGAGTTGCGTGTTCATTAACCCACAGCCGAATCCAAAAGAGTAAAGGTGCCATCGCCCACTGATCCTCCCAGAACTCTGCCCCCAGTTCTCTGTGAATAGCTATTCCGGGGGCGCTGGTCGGTAACCCCAGCAGGTTTTTAAAAAATTTGTTTTCTTTACCTTGGATTTCAGCCGCGTTTTGGAAACCCCAAATGGCTGCACCATACAGGGTGGTTGCCAAAGTTTGTGCGCCATAAATTTTCAGGATCACGTCGAGAGGATGGGCTCTACTTTTTGACGCAAATCTAAAGAGTCCACCTATCTGTTGGCTCATTTTTGCCGATTGCTTTGCCACATGTGCCCTTCCATTTAGGGCCTCTGAGAAACTAATCCCAAGGTAGTCAAACACCTTAACTCTAGGGATTGTTTCCCCAACGCATAGCATGGGTTTCATTGGTGCTGAACATTTCCTTCCAACACATGCCATAACCGCTGACTTTTTAGTGTTGATTTTTAGGCCCAGATTGTTCATAAAGGTTGCATAGGCATCGATCAAAACCTGTAGTGCCCTTGGTGTTCTGGCTATTAGGACTGTGTCGTCCGCATAAGCCAGGACCGGAAAACCCCTTCCCCCCAAAACCAGAAAATCTGCCCTTACATCAATAAGGTCCTGCGAGAGACCATTGATATAGAGGCAAAAACAGATGGGAGCGAGCACACACCCCTGCCTTACACCGCTGCCCACCCGGAAACAAGCTGTACAGTGCCCACTCGGCCCACTACGTACACAGGCCTCGTTATCCGTGTGAAGGTCGACCAAAGCCTGCAGGATCTCCCCAGGACACCCCAAGGACCCAAGCACTGCCCAGAGCTTAGCTCTGTCCACTTTATCAAAGGCAGTGCTTAGGTCCATGAAAGCCAGATATACTGACTCACCCAAACTAAATACCGAATTAGCCACCAAAATATAAAGGTTAAGGCTCTGTTCAATGGTGCCTACACCAGGGCGAAATCCAAATTGGATATCTGACAAGATCGACTGTGCCCCAATCCAGTTTTCGATTCGGGCTAGCAGAATTCTCCCAAAGATTTTGAAGGAGGAATCCAGCAAGGAGATTGGCCTATATGCACCTGGACTGGAAATCTCTCCTTTTTTAAAGATTGGAAAAATTATGGCCTTTTTCCAGGACGGGGGATACTCCCCTAACTTTAAGCAGGCATTAAAGACCGCTGTTAAAAGCGGTGCCCACAAAGCAATAGGGTCCTGAAACAGGTCCGAAAGGATCATATCCGGCCCCGGAGCTCGGTTGTGTGCTTGGAGCTTTATGGCCTTTACCGTCTCCTCCACCTCAAATTTCAAGCAGGCATCTGCGTGAACTAAAACAGCCTGTGCACACTCTGACCCAAATAAATTCCCAAAATGGGATAACCAAGCCCCTTCTTCCACGTGAGTGCCACTTCCTTCATTGGCGCCACATCCCTCTGGGCCACTTTTTACATAAGCCCAAAAGGCCTTCTGATCCCCCCTACGAGCGACATCCAAAAAACCTTCCCAGGCTGCCCTTTCCAACTCATTTTTCCTCCTCTTTAGTTCCAGTTTATAGGTCTTCCTAACTTGGGCAATCATAGATCTACTGCTGGACGGATCCTTTAAAGTTAATAGCAGAGTTTTTTTTGCCCCTTTGCAAGCTTCATCGATCCAACCTCTATTTGTTTCCTTACCCTTTGGCCTAGTTACTGTCGAAAATTTAGTTGTGAAGGCAGCCGTCAGTTCCACAAATTTCGCTACAGTTACCCCCGGAGGTGAACAATCATCCAAAATATCCATCACAAGGGATATATTGTTCGGTAATGGCTTTATAGTGTAAATCCCCCCTTTGAATTTTCCCCCAATTAATTCTTCTGGTGCCGATAGATATGCCCATAGGAGGGGTAGGGGCTATTACCTGCGAGACCCCCTCCCCCATCAATCCCTTCGGCTTCAGACAAATAGGTAGGTGGTCACTGTGTGGGTCAGCCAACACTTCAAAGCTTACAGCTGATTCCCAAAGGTTTGTAGAGATACAAAAATAATCGATTGTAGAACTTCCAAGGTGGTTATTAAAAGTCACTTCACCCGGTATATCTGGAGCCAATCGGCCATTCACTATACGAAAACCCCACTCCAACAGCCATAAACTTAGCTGTAAACCCTTAGGGCAGACTCTCCCATCTTGCATGCATCTGGGCGGGATGTTCTCTATCTGATCCTCCAAAGGATCAAGAATATCCAAATCAATCCCCCCTCCCATTTTGATATTGAAATCACCCCCCAGATATAAAAAATACTTTTGTTCCTGCCCCTCGACAGTAGATCTTCCATAAACTTTTTGACTTTAGTTAGCCTGTCCAGGTCAGAGATATGGGGGCTGTTATAAAAGTTGATGATACATAAGACAGCTCCCTTACGAGTAGTTAAAAATATCGCCTGTAGGAAATCCAGCCCTGTCTGTAACCGCTCAATCGTACATTCAAGAGAGGTCTTTATTAGTATACATAGACCACCATAATGTCGGCCTCTCGGTTTTTTATTAGCTGGGATATCGAAGGAGACAAAACCATCAAGGTGCGGGGTTTCTATTGCCCATGTTTCCTGGAGTAGGACTACTGAGTTGGCTTGCAGAAGCTCCATCACCGGGACCAACTTCAACTTTCTTAATGAGCCTGCTATATTCCAAGACAGCATGCGCAGGTGTGGCCTTTCATCTGCGCAAGCCTCCTGGGGTACAGACAAGGATTGCACCATTACAGTTCCCACTACATCCTCCAATTGTCAGTCTATATCCTCGCAGGACATTAGGATCTCAAATCGATTATCCAAGGGCAGGGGGGCTGAGACATTCCTACCCGGGACAATACACTGACCCTTATTCGCCCGGACAGTACTCCAACTGCCCACCGAGTTATTGGTGGGGGACCGCCCACCTAGGGTATTATCGATCCCTACAGACCCTCCTCGCCTCAAGCTTCCAATGGGTTGATTATGCACCAATTGCCCTCCTTCGCGTGCATAAAAATAATCCAAAGGGAGCAATTTGCTAAACAATTGATTACCATTGGACTTAAGGCCTCGGGACAAGTTAGTGTTCAGAAGATATTCCATAATCTGTGGGTCTGATAGGGTAATTACCACACAATCCCCGCTCAAGTTCTTTGGCCTGTTCCCCATCCAACCCACTCGCCTAGCCATGCGAATGAGTTTGGGATCTATCTTGGGCCCCATCAGATTGGTGTTGATCCAGTGGGATGCTTTATTGATCAGTGAGAGAGTTGATTCAAAGTTTCCGGATGGGAGCCCAGGCAATCCTGTAATAATCCCCACAAAAGGGGTCGCTTCCGGGGGGAGATTTAAAATGGTTACGCTCCCTTGCCCCAACCCCGGGCCTTGTGACTTTGGCCTATCATCATGTTTACCCTTCACTCTGTCCAGCTCAGACTCCCTTTCCCCCCTCTGGGCCTCGGTGGCTACTTCCGCATCCCCTATAACAATAACGTCAGGTGCCCTCCCCTGTAAATCTAAACCCCTTCCACCATTAGAGGTAATAACATCAGATGGTGGGGTTAATAGTGTACATTGGCAGGTCCTAGCCACTTTTCCCAGCTCCTCCACAGCATTAACCAAAGTGCCCATCTTAAGGGAGACTGCTCTGATGGAGTCATCCATTATGGCCAGGGTGTTTAATACCCCCTCTTTGAGTCCCTTCAGAGAGTTCAGCAATAATTGTAGAGGTTTAAGTTTTTCATCCAGTAGGGCCTCTAACCATCCTTTATCTCCTTCACTAGCTATAGAGCTATCCAGAGACCCAGGATCCAAAATCTCAAGCTCTTTACCAATGAATCTAGGGGCCTCCTCCCTCAAACACTGGGGTTGCAACGTCAGCGGGGGTGTCCCTGCACCATCTACCACTACTTTAGTTATGGCCCCAGTCAGCCTGGGTCTTGCACTAGGGGCTGCGTCTCCCTCTCCCAACCCCTCTGGACCTACAAAACCGCTACCATTATACTGTGGGCTAACCACTCTGGGGGCACACTCCACTGCATTCATGCAATTCACGATTTTGCTGGCCATAACATCCATGTAAGAGTCCAACGATCTTTGGGAAGGGTTAACAACTCTGTTCGCTGTAGACTTAACAGATTTCGGAGGTTTGTTCATTTTAGTTGTAGCTGCGTTTTTTGTTTTCTTTGCCCCATTCCCTATACCACCCCCTCTCCTGCTTTGCGCTTCCCCATATAAGCGGATTATAGATACCACTAAATCCGCACAAGCTTTAGGGGGAGGGGAAGGGAATGAAACAACCACTCACCCTCACAGACTCAGACTCTAAGTGGGGGGTTAGACGCCAAATGTAGGAGGAGTGGGGGAGAGAAAAATCTCGCAGCCCCCACGCGACCTCCTAGCAAAGAGAAAGGTGGAGATATGGTACAAATAAAATACAAGTAGAAGACAAGAAAAAAAAAAAAGAAAAAAGATAAATAGCCACCTATTAGAAATGCCCTCCTAATATGACAACAACAACAACCGCGGCAACAGAAAAATAGCCGGCAAATAGATTGACGAATAAACTAGTATGACAAAAACACTTTAAATATTCAGAATAAGGTTTTATAACCCAATGTCCAGTGTCCAATGTCCAATGTTCTTTGTCCTATAAGCCTTTTACTACCATAGTCAAGCAAAGGTGCAAAGTGCGACGTGATAAAATGTCTATAGACTTGGAGTTCATTAGCCCAGTAAATCCATTGGCTACAAAGGAGGCGCATCCAAACGTTCACTCCCTCCCTCTAAAAACCGAAGGAACCAAGGCCGTTACGGTGCCACTGATCTGGAAGGGCGGGAGAATGCCCGACAGCTTAAGGAGCTGCTGCAGTCTGTCTCCCCCCCCCGCCCTCCTACCACGCAAAGGGGGACAGCTTAAACCCACGAGTGAACTCGGGTGCTGAACGTACCTGGCTCCAATAATGCCGGCAGGTGGAAACCGTCGTAGATGGCTTTCTTGTGGCTCCACACACTCTAAAGCACCCGCGGCCACCAATGGACACAGGAGCACGGGGGTTATAGAGTTGTAATGCAGCTCGTCGCCTTACACTCCTACGCTCTTGCCGTGAAGGACATAAAGGACTCAGCTGGGACTCTGCTGCGCTCCGCGCTTCCCGGGCTTCTTATCGAAGCAGCTCCGCCTCCTCTCCTTCTCGCAAATAATTAACCCCTTGTGGTGACTGGGGCACGGACACACTGAGGACGTAAAGGACTCAGCTGGGACTCCGCAGCGCTCCGCGCTTCCCGGGCTTCTTATCGAAGCAGCTCCGCCTCCTCTCCTTCTCGCAAATAATTAACCCCTTGTGGTGACTGGGGCACGGACACACTGAGGACGTAAAGGACTCAGCTGGGACTCCGCTGCGCTCCGCGCTTCCCGGGCTTCTTATCGAAGCAGCTCCTCCTCCTCTCCTTCTCGCAAATAATTAACCCCTTGTGGTGACTGGGGCACGGACACACTGAGGACGTAAAGGACTCAGCTGGGACTCCGCTGCGCTCCGCGCTTCCCGGGCTTCTTATCGAAGCAGCTCCGCCTCCTCTCCTCCTCGCAAATAATTAACCCCTTGTGGTGACTGGGGCACGGACACACTGAGGACGTAAAGGACTCAGCTGGGACTCCGCTGCGCTCCGCGCTTCCCGGGCTTCTTATCGAAGCAGCTCCGCCTCCTCTCCTTCTCGCAAATAATTAACCCCTTGTGGTGACTGGGGCACGGACACACTGAGGACGTAAAGGACTCAGCTGGGACACCATCTCATAGAGAAGCATCATTCAAGCAAAATTTGTAAAATGTTCAATTCTGCCTGCCCTAACTTATTTTCGGCAAGAAGTGATCCCAATACTTTTATATGGCTCAGAAACGTTTCCCATTCTTCCGGAGACCGTATGGCGTAAACTTGAGTCTAAATTTGGGAGAAAAACGCTTCGGTTAAGTTGCCTGATTGTATGCCTATTGCCTTGATTCGTAATCTGCTGGGTTTAACATCTCTTTATGCTCGTTATTTATGTAAATTGCTAGCCCTATGCAGGAAATGTCTCTTAGCTATTAAATCCAATATGCTTATGGATGCTCTTGTGTGTTACATTCTTACATCTGAAGATGATTTTGCATGTAAATGGCATCAAGAAGTTATAAATGCTCTAGTTTATGCTGATGTATCCATTGAGACCCTTGTTAAAAACCCCACCCATGTCAAGATGAAATTATTTAAATGGGATTGGGCTAGAAACAGAACCTCTTGTCTTTTGTATCGTGACTTTAATGGGGATGTTTTTTTTTCACAAAAAGTACAGCATACCTAAACCCTATCAGATGAAATGTCATTCCAAACAACATCAATCAGCCTTTTTAAGGTTGAGGTTGAATTTGTAGCCCACTGGGGAGATACTGACCAGACGTAGGATCATTGTATCACATGAACCATTCTGTCGGTATTGCAAAAGTGAAACACAAATAGAGACCTTGCGTCACTTGCTGGTCGAATGTAAAGCCTTATGTGATGCGCAATCTCGATATTTGAGACCAGCTGGTATAGATTACAGAAGAATTACCACCAAAACATTGTGGTTCATGATTATGTGTGGACGACTGGCTCCACTGAGAATAGGAGTGTTAACATTTTTGAGAAATTTGGGAAACCTAATGAGCTACAACAAATTGTCAAATTGATTGCTTCAGCAGAATGAATGGAATCAAATGTAAAAAATGTATGAATTGTGAGTCAAATGTTAACAAATGTATGATTTATGAGATGTATAACATTTTAAGGAGAAATATCTAAGTTTGTATGAGTGTTATTTTTTATAGTTGTTTTACGATAAATGATTGTAAAGTTGATTTACTTCAACTTAAATAATCAATAAAAATAACAAAAATAAAAAATAAAAAGTAACCCAAAATGGAGGACCTTCAGGGCCACTGTCAAGACAGCTCGTACTACACAACGGTGCCCAAAAACACACATAAGGGGTACAAGGTGTACCCCCATCCATGGGTGCCATAAGGGTATCCCATGGTTGATGCTCACCAAATGATAAGAATGAAGAGCTGCACTGCAGATGTCCAGGCGGGACCTCAGTGTCAGAAAACAAAGAGAAAACACACACAGAGAAGTGGTAGGACAAGGGCAGGAGGCCCTGTATCTCCATAAGGCAACTCCAGCTTCAAAAGCAGAAACAAAAAAAGACTTCACTAAAGCTACAGTTGCGTGTGGCAGTTTTTAATACTTAAGGCTGAACAGCTCAGAGGTAGCATTTCTCCTCGTTATAGAGGGTTCTTATCTCTATAGATTTCTAATGGGGCCAACTAGTCACTTTGTATGCATCCTTATAACGTATGGAGAACGGCTTAAAGACTTTTGTTGTACTCTTTTTGTGCACGGCCAGGCTGTGTATTTCATTTGGTCGCGTTATTTCTTTTGGAATGACAGAACTGGCCCTGACGATGGAGTAAATGTCCGAAATGCATCGGATACAGTTTCTGCAACTTGAGCCATGAAAGTACAGTTGCACCAATAAAGGATAATTATAAAGAAGACTTACAGAATTTGTTTCATGTTCACACATGTTTATCAACAATAATTGTGTGTCCAATTTCAGTAGTTTTTACTACATTATGGCGTCACCAGTTCTGATGATTTAGATAATCAGAATGTGTCTTGTTGCAGCAACAGCATCACCACCAGCCCCACAAAGTGGGAGGCTGATGAGAATCAGCTTCTCAGATGTAAAGGGAGTTAGGGTGGACGCCCAGGCAGGATCCCACATGTACATTACAGCTAACAAACCACAGGGAACACATGCACAGTGCAATTCCGGGCACCTCTCGAAGAGCTCTGGCTCGCAAGCCAGTTTAAGTCACGAATAGCGTCACAATTTCCGTCACGTTCCGTGCCTTTTTCCAAAAACCTAACCCCACTCTGGTAAAGGCTGATGAGTGATAGTTCCCCTATATGATCCCATATAGGTGTTAAACCATTGGACCAGGCCACATCAGGTGTCATGCTTTGACTATCCCTGAAAACTGCTACTAGAAAAGTGTTACAGTGTGCGGACCCCATGATTGGTTGGTGATCCCGGATACCCACCCCTAGAGCCATGGATTTTCATTGGTTGGAGCGCGGGCCCCCAAGCCTGGGACAAATCTCTGTCCCAGCCCGCAAGACACCCGTTAATGGTGCATGTGCAAATATGTGTCTGCAAGGTGCAACTATGTGTCAGTATCATAACCGTGTGTGGACCATTATTGCTGTGAGCGCGCTACGTTCCCAGTGCAGTACTGTAGCTGGAGTGTAACAAATGTGTTGCAACCATTGTCTGGTCCGTGAGACAGTTGGCTCTTCCCAGCCACCAAATCTTGGCTCCTCATCAGGTCGGCCGGATCACATGCTTGGAGACCATGGTTGTGAGCTCCGAAGCTCTGAATTATTCTGTATTTTACCTGGAATGGGCCGTGACTTCAGATGGTGTTACTTTGGTTCAGAGTGAGGAATGTCAATTGCAACATTGAGACCTTGGCCGTAGCTCCGCTCCCACCGCAGTGATTGTGCTTGCATAGGTTCAGGTTTTCCTAAGGCGGTTATGGCCTACACCGATTTCCTAAGCCATGGTCTGGATTCAACTATATGCGCTGTTCATAGTGTCCATAGATTAGTACGTTATGGCTGTCACGTCCCTCTAGTGCTACTGCCATGCCATAGGATTATTTGCATGTAACCATTTGCAAGCATTTACCCGTCCTTCTTGCTTATTGCATTCCTGCGTTTTGCTAATGGCAAAATAATAAACGTGTAGACCATATGTACATGTCACTGTCCTCTAACCCGTAGGACTGTCCACAAATATTCTTCATGTAGTTGGGTGTGTGAGTGTCCCGAATGTGTGGATGGCATGTGTCCTTCATGTCGGATGCAGCTATGTCGTCATGGTGTCTCTAACGTCTTGAGGCATGGCTTCTTGGCATTTCAGTTGATTCTGTCCATGTTGCGGTCACCAGCTCCGTCTTGTGTGTCTTCGTCCACCTTGGGTAGTGTTTGCACTGCTACTGGGTTGTAGGGTCTGGTGAGAGGGTATCTCTCACGGTAGTTGTCCATTGGGGGAGCAGTGGGAGTTTGTGTGAGCTCCTACAATTGGCGGCCATGTTGTTTTTGGTGCTTCTTCTAGTTGGAAGGTCCTCTGGAACAGAAGGGCATTATGGCATTCCCTCTTCAAGGGACAAAGTAAAACGTTTTTCATGCATGGCTGTCAAACACACCGGAGCTGGCGACTGGGAGAAAACCGGAGAAGCTGCCTTTCAGTAAGTACAAAGACAAACTGTAGCATTTCGATGCCATGGGTCAGAGTCCATTATCTGTCATTTTGAGCAGCTGGAACAGGCTGTTTTGAGGGATTCAAAGGGCCATTCATAGAACCTAGAGAAATGGGACTCTCAGGAAGTAGAGAAAAGCCAGGGGTTTAAAGGTCCGGGTCAACCGAGATTGATGAAGAACACAAGTTATACGTGATATGGGCTGACTTCTTCCAGGGCTTAACTTCCCAAAGAGAAGGGGACCAGGGTACATGACTCAAGAGCCCAACACTCACGCTAAAATCCTTTAGGTATTTGTGTCTGGCCAGCTGAAGGTCCCTGACGGGTTGGAGGATGTGTTGGCGCAGTCTTGATGCTCATCTCACCCACCAATAGTAGTCCAGCAAAATGTGCTGGGAAAAATAATGTCCCCACTTCTAACAGGAGAACTACGGGTTGTGTACCAGGTATTAAACCCACAGGGACAAGGCACCTATCAGAAAGTAAAGGGAATCAAGCAGTTGGGGCATGACACCCTATGGCAACTATCAAATCAACAATGAAGTGGATTGAAGTTATGACTTTGCAAAATGTTAAAAATAAACCTGGCCGTATAGTGGTTGTACGATGCCCTGCCTCAGTCCCCCAAGTAGCCCAAGTGACTAGTCTGCCAGCTTCACCAACCTATTGTAGAGGTAGCGGGACAGATGGTGACATGTCAACTGAGAGCTTACCAGTCTCGCACATCCCTGCCTGAAGCACTTCCAAAGAGAAGTGTCTCAAAACTACCAAAGAGAGAGCCCTGGCACGCAGCCTTCTCAGTGAAGACCCTCCTGGGGGCCTCCCACAAGGAAGACTATGCTAGTGTCCATGTTTGGTAACCTGGCATCTAATCCATTCCTTTAATGTCCTAAATTGTGTGGCTTTTTGTTAGGACACCCACATAGGGCTTGCTCTAGCACTAGATTCCCAGGGACACCCATACTCAGTTCAAACAAATGCATTTGGTCAATACATAGAGACTGGCACGAAGTGGAGTGGCCAAGAGGCATAAAAAGGCAGACCACAACTCCCATCAATCTCTGCATGTGCCAAGAAGCCATGTCAGACTCAACATCATCACATGTATAGATAGTTGCGCGCAGTGTCCGTTTTTCTGCGCTTCATGAGCTTCAGGGACGTGATGCTCGGTTCTGTGAAGAAAAAAAACATTTTTGACTTTCTGTCAAAAAATCCTTCAAATACTGAAGTCGGGACGGCCTCTTCAACGGCTCCAACCACACCCTGATTCGGATTTAAAAAATGTTGCGATTGTAAGCCAACAGGGTCTGTCTATGGTGCCTATGGGCAGAGCATCCCTGTTCGAAATGTGAAGAGTGCATTTCGATGACGGCAAAAGCCTTAAGGGAGCGCAGAGGGAAGCTGGAGAGAGGTAGACCTACTATATCTATTATCCCTACCAAAATTACCACAGTCGAGTCAAGACTGCTGTCTCCTCGACGAAAGAAACACTCTGGATCGAGGTCTCAGAGTGGATTGCATCATAAATCCACTTTGAGACATACCAAAAAAAGGCATCACATATCGCCTTCCACATCATCCTCAGGTTCACTGTAGAAAGTAACATGTCCCACTAAAAACAACGCCCCAGCTCAGTAGGAGGAAGTTCGAAAAATAATGATGAAAGTGTTCGAGAACGCGGCTTTGCCCCCCTTGGAGTCACGTAGAGGCGATACCCCATGAAAAAAACCTGGTAGAGATAAATGCCAATAGTCTTCGAACTCGGCAAAACATACTCCTCGAAAGTGTCATGGACACTGGAGTCGAGCCAAAACTTCTTCAATGCATAAGACATCCGCACTGTCGACTCACACATCAACGCCGATTTCTGTGTCTTCGATGCCTTTGGCACCTCTGATGACAGAGAAATCTTCCACACCTCGTATGTCAACCCTGTCGATGTCATTAACTTTGTCATCCTCGATGCTTTCATCAAAGACATCGAAGCCGTTGTCAATTATATCGACGACATTGCGGCCAATTACTAATCTGTCGAGGCCAATGACTTCTACATGAACTGTGTCCAGTTTAGCCCCTCCTGTAATGACTTTGATAGCCCCTCCCTGTTTGGAAAAGAGCTACACACCACTACCACGCTCTGATTATTTCAGAGTTCTATCGTCAATTTGTGAGGAGGGTGAGGATTCAGATCTAGAAAGAACTTTTGGTCTAGAAAGAGTTAGAACCCACACTCCAGAAGAACTAATTTATGAAGAAGTGAGGTTGATATATTTACAAGATTCCTTGCAGGAAGCAAGTGGAATAGATACCTCCCCTGAGATAGATTTTAGCAAGCCTGAACCAGGGGAACATGCTGAGAGTAATTCTAGGTCTCTCATGAACAGATTCATGGAATATATGGGGTGGGCGAGACCTGCACCCGTATACAAGCAAGATGACCTCACTGACATAATTCACAGAGGACCACAAGAGAATCCTATAGTTCCTTTTCACAAAGCTCTGCAGAAAAACGTGTCCAGCAATTGGGACACGCCGGAAGTCATTCCAGCAGTTAGTAAGAAGTTGTCTGCGAAATATAGAGCTTCATCTGCAGTCCCACCATACTTGTCTAAACATCCAACCCCTGAAAGCTTTGTTGTTCAATCTGCAACATTGTCAGGAAGACAAACTGCCTATCCCACAATCACGCAGGATAATGGCAATAAAAAGGTTGACGCCATGGCCAAGAAAGTTTTCTCAGCATGTAGCATGGCGCTAAAGTCTGAAAACGCCACATGCAGGCTGGCAAGATTCAGCCACACCCTTTGGGAGTGTGCTTCAATGGCGGCTGAGTTTCTCACAGAAGGGGAGGAACAAGACGGTTTCTTGAATATTATAAAAGATGGGAAATATGCGATGTGTGAATCCCTCCAAACCGGTCTCGACTCTGTTGACAGCATCAACAGAGCCATGGCTGCTAGTACCACAATACGAAGATTTGCGTGGTTGTGGAAGTCTGGATTTGCTCCTGTTGTGCAATCCAGACTTCTGAACATGCCCTTTGACGGCATCCATCTATTTGGTAAAAAAGCTGATGACAGTTTGGAGAAGTTGCAAACTTCCAAAGCGGCGGCCTAATCCCTTGGAGCTGCAATTAGACAAACCCCAAACTGCCCCACAGGTTCACCCTGGAGGGGTAGGTCCTTTCGCTATTACTCCGCATTTGGATAAGGCAGAGGACAGCCTGCTCAAAGGGGCCAGCAATGATTCACATGTGGTAGACGGGGCAAGGGTGCTAAATCCGCATCTGCAGGTGCTGCTTTACCCTCAGCATCTGCTTCAGATGCCCCAAAACCCCTCTGAGGTCTTACATCACGCTGGTTAACTCAACATCTGACAGAATGGCAGGCTCTTCAGATGCTTGGGCATTGGAAACAGCTGCCCAAGGTTACTGCCTGCCTTTCCTACACACACCTCAGAGTCATCCACCGGGGAACAACTCTTTGATGTTTCCAGACCCACTCCTTATGCTGGACATCTTGTTCCTGCTAGAGAAAGATCCTATAGGACCAGCACCTGCGGCACAAGGGTTGGCACTCCCCATATTTTTCTCATTCCGAAAAAGTACGGAGGAATGAGACACATCTTGGACTTGCGAGAATTGAACAAGGTCCTAAGGAAAGACAAGTTCAAAATGGTTACACTTTCTCAGGACCTTCAGGCCCTCCAACTTCAGGACCGGTTGGTATCTCTGGACCTTCAGGATGCTTACTTTCATGTGCTAATCCATCCAAAGCACAGAAAGTACCTGAGGTTTGACATTGGCAGCTCTATCAGTTTCGGGTTCTGCCATTTGGGCTAACTTCTGCCCCAAGGGTCTTCACCAAGTTAATGACAGTTGTGGCAGCGAGTCTCAGGAGAGGCGGGATTCAAATCTACCCCTACCTGGACGATTGGTTGATGAGAGGAAATTCCCTGGTACAAGCTCAGAATCATCTAGATATTGTTTGCCACTCCCTCCACAGGCTGGGCTTCTCCCTCAACTTCAAGAAGTCCCATATGATACCATCTCAGAAACCCCAGTTTATTGGATCAATCCTGGACACATCCCTGGAAAAAGCATTGCCACCAAAGGTGAGGGCTCAAGACATTTTACAGATGGTGACAAAGTTCCAAAATGCCCAATGTCTTCCAGCCTTCGATTTTCTGAGGTTGCTCGGCCTGATGGCATCCTGCATCTTTTTGGTGCCTCAGGCCCATCTGAGAATGAGATTACTCCAGTGGACTCTCAGGACCCAGTGGTCACAATTCTCGTGAAAATGTCAGATCTCCTTCAAATATCGAACAGAGTTGCTCTGGACCTTCAATGGTGTGCTTCTCGAGAAAACATCTTGAAGGGAGAACCCTTTTGGCAACCATGGCCGGAGATAACAGTAGTAACGGATGCCTCAATCACGGGGTGGGGAGCCCATACTAACGATTTGACCATCAGTGGTCGTTGGTATCCATCAGAGTCCAAACTACACATCGACCTTTTAGAGCTGAGGGCAATCAGACCAGTGCTGAAGGCATGTTTGCCCTCTGTACAGGGAAAGAATGTCCTGATAATGACGGACAACACAGTGGCCATGTACTTCCTCAACAAAATAGAGGGTATAGGGTCACTATCACGAGTGGGAACTAGCTCAGGTTGTCCTTCAAGAGATCTTCGCCCTTTGGGGTACCCCCTCAAGTGGATCTGTTTGCAACAAATGCCAACAACAAGTGCAAGCTGTACTGGTCCAGGGAATTTCCCCCCGAGAGGTGCTATAGGAGATGCGTTTACCGTTATTCCTCATGTAATAAGGAGGTTGAAAAGGTTCAGGAAAACCATGATCCTAATTGTCCCGGATTGGGCTGGGAGAACGTGGTACCCGGACCTTCTAGTCATGTCCATCTGTCCTCTGATTCATCTTCCACAAAGAGAGGATCTTCTCTCACGAGAGGAGGGTCAGGTTCTCCATCCAGATATCAGGACTCTCAGCCTTCACGCATGGTTTCTGAAAGGCTGAGGTACAAAGATTGAGACCTCCCGGAAGACATAATGGAGGTGTTGCTTTCAGGCAGAAGGCCAGCAACCGAATCACTATACCGCTGCCATTGGAACAAATTCTGCAGCTGGTGAATAGAAAAAATGTGGACTCTTTTTCATGCAATACACCTTGCAAATTTAGGACTCCAGATTGGCACAGTCAAGGGTTACATAGCAGCGCTGTGCATTTTTAAACGCACAGCTGAGGAACCATCATACTTCAAAATACCCTTGGTCATTCAATTTTTGAAAGAGTTGACCAATGTTTACCCCCAACTCCATTTCAAGTCCCCCTGTGGGACCTTAATTTAGGCTTGAAATGTCTAATGGGTACCCCTTTTGAACCCCTTCATTCCTGCCCGCTAAGATTCTTCACCTTCAAAACTGTTTTTCTACTAGCATTAACTTCTGCACGGTGGGTTAGTGTCACGCTCACCTTAGCTCTGCGGGGGTATCAGGAGCCTCTGTTCGGGACTTTCTAGTGCTCACTTGGAGGACTGCATCTGCGGGAAATAACAAGTAAACCAGTGGTGAGAACAAGGGCCTGAGAATCGCCACCCTTCCTGCCTCCTTACTCCCCTAGCTAGCCCCTTATGTGAACTCCTCTTCTATATGCATGTGCTCACCTTTAGCGATTAGAGGGCGGGCTCTGCATCCTGCATCAATCCTTAGCAGGGGTGCAATGTTCTGTTCCACCAGTTACTTCACTGGGTGGTCCTGCCCAGACCCGCTGCGGCTTGGAGAAGTATGCTGTGCCTTTGAATAGTCACTGTTCAATGTCTTTACCAGTTTTACTGGCCTTTCCCTTGTCCTTGCTCTATTGGCTAGATAAGTGCTTCTCTCTAACCTTGTGTTTACCTATTGTGCAGCCTTCCTTCTTCTGATGTCCGTGGCTGCACTTTCTCTCCTCTTTGTGTGTTTACTGGTGCTCTCTCCATATACTGTTCCTTTTCTGTGTGCCTTCCTTCTTTTCTTGGCTTTGTTAGGCCTAACGTTCGTGGCTGCTGTAATACGTGCCTTTCTCTGTGTGTTTTTCTTTGTGTGCTTTTCTTTCCGTGTGCTTTTCTTTCCGTGTGCTTTTCTTCCTTGTGCTTTTGCCTGCCCGCGCTGTATAAAGTGCACTCTCTTGTGCTCTTCTCTTCCCAGGTGACTGTTGTCCGGAGGAGTGATCTGTCGGGAGAAGATGTAGAGGCCGCGCCTACCGAGGGGCCGCAGACCTGCTGTTGGAGAAGCTGAGTTCAGAGAGCCGGTTGCCGGAGCGTCGCGGGACTGAAACAGGTTAGTGCGAGGGAGAGGAGTGAGCTGAATAGCGAGGGCAGAGCTGCAGGAACGGGGCGGGCTTCAGAGAAACATGGTGAGCGTTCCACTGTCTGTAGACAGTTCAACGCAAAGTGTGGCTCAGAGCCTGAGCGTGGCTTAAATAGCCACACCCAGGGATGTGTAGAAACTAGACTGTGGCTCTCTTGTACTACGCTGACTCATTTCTTCCCATGTTAGTTGTGATTGGACCCAAGAGCACCATGCTCTGGTCCACCTGGATTCCTTGGGGCAATGAAGAGATCTAAATAACCAATGAGGGGCTCTGGGAATGTGTGTGTGTGGTTGTGTTTTATGGTTGATGGAAGTCAGGGCAGAAAGAGTTGTGACAGTACTCCCCCCAAGGCACCCCTCAGGTTGGAAACCCTGGGTCCAGGTTTGTCTGGATGGGTGTGTTGGAACCTTTTAACCAATTGAGGAGCATGGACATTTTCACTAGGTTAGCACGATATGTCTTGCGAACCGTAACCTTTCCATTCAATCAAGTAATATAGTTAAGAAGGGTTGGCAGTGGTGGACAGTTGAGGTTAGGCGCCCTGCCATTGAATAGGATGTGTTATGGGGCTGCAGATGGGAGCAAGTTGTAGTCACCCTGCCAAGGTGGCTACATCAAAGAGAGTATTAAGAGTGGGTTTGCTACCATTAATTGCGCACACAAACACAGTTATTAAAGCTCGTTGAGCGTGATTTAATCCAAATCAGAAACAGCCAACACGTGTTTCGAGATTCAACGCTCTTTTTCCAGGCTGCAAAGTTATATACAAAACATTTTTTTAATATACATGTTTGACATAAACATATGTAACAAACCAAATGTAGCAAAATTATCAGGCCCAAAAGACCAAAGGGTGGAGGGGGGGCCAAGACAGTGTTAGGTTCCGGACACAAAAAGTATTTACCCAACACAATAAATCCAACATGCAATATCAAAAAAAACAAAAGTAACAATAGTATTGAGAAACACCACATAATAATTGACAGAAATTCCACGTAAAGGATATAAAGTATTGGCAATGGAATTAGCCAACCATTGAAAACAAATGAGGGAAAACAGAAGATCAAATTAGTTAGAAGAATATAGTGATAAGAGCAATCATGTAAGCACAACCATGGTTTTTTTTGCCATTGCATATTGGATTTATAGTCTAGTAGTGGAATGCTGCGAGTTGTTGTACGCAAATTCTGCAATCCATAGGACATCTTTCCAAGTGTTTTCGGATTGATGGAGAAGGCATCAGAGATATTGCTAGTTTGATTTGATTTGTGCGTTCCATTTGGCTGTCAGTTTGGGGGTGGTGACTGGCTGATAGGCGAACATCTATCTGAGCCAACTCACAACACTTCCGCCAGAATTTAGAAAAAAACTGACTGCCGCGGTCGGAAATTACAATAGTTGGGAATCCATGTAATCTGATTATTTGTCCACTACAACCAGTATAGTGTTGTATCCATTACAGGGGGGAAGGTCGGTAACGAAATCCAAGGACAGGGTGTGCCATGCCATTGGTGGGACGGCTAACGGGTATAAGAGGCCCCCCCTGGTTTCTGTTTCTGGGATTTGTTTTCTGCACAGATGCCGCAGGAGAGTACAAAACAAATGACGTCCTTCCGCCAGGTGGGCCACCAATAGGTTTCTGTATCTTGGCCATGGTTTTGGCTATTCCAGGGTGTCCTTCCAGTAATGTGTCTTGATAAGCGGTGATTACTTTTTCTCATTGGGCCTCCGTTGGAAGATATATAAGTTCCCGGAAACATGCCAAGCCATTGGTTAATGTGTGTTGTTTGATCTTGGTGGTCCATGCTTGAAGTTCTTCCTCCATCATGTGGCGTAATATATCGGCTTTCAGGTCATCCAGTGGTGCGGGTGTGATGGCTCCAAGTATCTTGTTTTCTGGTATTATGGCAATCGGTTCAATTTGTTTTTATGCCTTCTCTCCATCGTCAAGCTGCCATATGCGGTTAGCTTTACCGTTGCGCACCCCTGGACGATATGTGATAACATAATCGTACTCCACGAAGAATAACGCCCAGCACAGCTGGCAAGATGACTGCACCTTTGCTGATTTCAGGTTTTGCAAATTGCCATGGTCAGTGATGACGATGACCATGTGTCAGGCTCCTAGGAGATAGTGTCTCCATTCCCGGAAAGCTGCTTTGATAGCTAGAATTTCCTTATCAGTGATTGCGTATTTTCTTTCAGCTGGTGAGAACTTCCTTGACCAGAACGCGACCAGATGTAACTGCCCAGTGTCGGGGTCTTTCTGTGACAGGACTGCACCCATGGCGGTACTGGAGGCATCAGTCTCGACTATCTAAGGAAGATCGGGTCTCGAGTGGCGCAAAATCGGGGCTGAAGTAAACTTTGATTTCAGAGTCTGAAAGGCTGTTTCTGCATCTGTGGGCAATCAAAGCGTTTGTTTTTTTGCAGCAAGGAGGTGATTGGATGAACGACCTGCGAAAAGCCTGGTATGAAATGACGATAAAAGTTCGCAAATCCTAGGAAACTCTGGATCCCCTTGATGGAGGTAGGAGAGGGCCAGTTTAAAATTGCATCCACTTTCCTGTTGTCCATTCTGATTCCTTGAGGGGTCAGGATAAATCCCAAGAACCCCACTTCTGATACATGGAAGGAGCATTTCTCTAGTCTTGCGTAGAGTTGATGTTTTCTGACTCTGTCAAGGACGGCCCGCACGTGGCTGATGTCTTCCTCTTCAGTGGTGGAATACACCAAGATGTCGTTGATGTAAACCATGGCACAGACATCTAGTAGATCCCTTAGTACATCGTTCATAAAGGTTTGGAAAGCAGCAGGGGCATTGCACAGTCCAAATGGCATTACGTGGTACTCGAAAAGGCCATATTTTGTCCAGAACACTGTTTTCCATTCATCCCCACTCTTGACCGCACCAGGTGATACACCCCACGTAGATCTAACTTGGTATAGATTTGCGCACCCTTCACTTGGTCCAACAGCTCCGGAATGAGTGGCTGGGGGTACCGGTTCTTGATCGTCACCTGATTTAGCAACCGATAATCGATGCAGGCTCTTAGGTCCCCCTCCTTCTTCGGGATGAAGAAAAGAGGCAAGGCTGCCGGGGACTTGGAAGGTTGGATAAACCCGTTCGCCAAATACTGTTCTAAGTATGCCTTTAGGTAGGCGTTCTCTTGTTCGGTTAGCGTGTAACTTCGGCTGCATGGAACCTGGGCATCAGAAATAAGGTCTATTTGACAATCATATGCCCGATGTGGGGGCAAGGTGTTGGCCTGCTCTTTCTGGAATACGTCATGGTAATCAGCATATGCGGAGGACAGAACGCCTAGGAGACCGAGCACTTCTTTCTTTCTTGGGGTACTTTGTCTTGGATCCTCCTGCGCCACCATGTCTTGGTAACAGGAACAGGAATACTCCTTGGGGAAGGTTAACAACCTAGCTTGCCAATCGATTTGCGGGTTTGGGCCTCCAACCACGGAATCCCGAGTATCATTCGAAACTGAGGGGCACTTTTCAAGTCAAAGGCAATGGGTTCTCTGTGATCCTGGGAAAGGAGTGTTACAACTTCAGTGCAGTGGGTTACTGGTCCGGAGGAAAGCTGGGTACCATCTACCACCATTGCATTCTCCGGCATAGCCTTTGGATGAGTGAGAAGACCCATTCGGTCCGCAAGATCCTGATCAATGTAATTACCCACAGCTCCGTTGTCTATTTATGCCTCGAGGGCATGCATGCGCGAGGGCTGCTGTTGACTAATTAAGATCACTGGGATGACGAGGTGAGAGGCGTGTAGGCCCTTCTCCTTGCTCGACAAACGTACCTCTATGTTTGCTGGGCGTTGGAGTTTTCCGAGTCGGATTTAGCATCCTTGATGTCCAATGCTCCTAGCGTCCTACTGGGTGGTTTCACTGGGCAATCCCGTAGGATGTGTCCTGCCTTGCAGCAATACAAACACAGTTGTTGCTGACACCTTTTTTCCCATTCCGCCTTAGTTAAGGGACCCCGTACACCCCCGATTTGCATGGGTTCGGGGTGGTTTTCTGGTTGAGGAGGTTATGATTCACGAGGGCGTACAAACATGGTTCTTGCTTCTGATCGGGCTCGCTCAGTCTTCCGGTCTTGCAGTCTGTGATCAAGCACCACGAGATCAATAAATTCTGCACAATCATCGGGAGGATTTACGACTTGGGCAAGGGCATCCTTTAATTCTTCCCGTATCCCCCGATGAAAGAGCTTGGTCCTCTTCTCCTCGGGCCAGTTGGTCTCTGCCACTAGTCTATTAAATGTGGCTATGTAAGTTAGCAGGTCTTGGTTTCCTTGTCGTAATGACAGGAGCTCATTGTCCAGAGTTTGGCCCCTAGTGTGTCGGGCGAATAACTTCTCCAGCTCTCGCTGAAAACCCACCAAATTGCATAAAAATGGGTCATCCTGATTCACCAGGGGAATGGACCAGTCCACTGCACTTCCCCCCAAATAGGACAAAATTAAGGCAACCCGTGATTGTTCATTGGGAAATGCCCCTGGCCTGCATAGAAAATGCAGACGACACTGATTCATAAAGACCGCAAATTTGTTAGGGTCCCCAGAAAACCATTCGGGTGGAACTAGCAGTACAGCCCCTGGAAGGACTGCTTGCACAGGAGCTGCTGACGGGGCGACAGCAGGCTGATTTCCTGGTAATGGAGCTTGTCCGGCTTGATGCTGCAGCATTTGTCGTGCTATTTCTTCAGTTTTGTCTCTGTTTACAACTAGTTCTCGCCGCAGGGCGTTTGTCTCTTGCCAGGCAGCATGGACCTCAGCAGGTAATTCCCCAACTGTGCTAACTGGTCAGTATCGGAAGACTCCATGATACACGGGCAGAGATTTCAAAGTAGGCTTTGCGGTCTGTCACGCTCACCTTAGCTCTGATGAGGTATCAGGAGCCTTGCCCAGCTTCCTTCTGGGTGCCGCTCAGAATAATTATAGCAGCGCACACAGACAATTCTCACCTATTCAACAAGATTCAATAAGGCACAAGCCACAGCAATTACCTGACATTTTCTTTCTCTTAAAATAAGCAACTAGTCTTAATATTCTGCTAATTTGCATTACACTCCTATGCACCGAAAATCCCTACCAGCAAAATACAACACAAGAGTTTAAAAACTAATATGAAAAACGGGCTCCATGAACAGAAGAATCTAACCAAGAGATGCTTGCACACATTAACCGATAATGTTCACTCTCCACCCATGACTCCTAAACCTGTCTCTACCACACTTTTATCTTATGACTCTAAACTTCTGTCCCAGAGTACATTAAGATACTACCGGACAACATTGACACTTCCTCTCTTGGCTCTGTGAAAGGTTAGCAGACGTGTACCTACATCCGCTTGTTTTATGTTTGTTATAACATGAATGACGTTCACACGGCAGAATTTCTGTTACTCATTGGCCCTCATTTCAACTCAGGCGTTAAGGGTTAACGCCACCGTTAACCCTTAACGCCTGATTCTGATTTTAACGCCTGCTTTTAGCAGGCATTAATATCCATGGCGCTAACCCGCCATGGTGCTAATTACGCCGCCGTAAATTACGGCGGCGTAATTAGTGCCTTCCCCACTCCCATTATGCCCTATGGGGCAAAAATAGGAATGGGGAAGGGAAAATGGGAAATGGGGATTCACCGCCCCACTCACCTTGGAATGGGGTGGTAAATCCGCCATCCACCATGGTGTAAACAGAGTTTACACCATGGTGGTTAAGTTGGTGCACTTAGCACCAAGGTCGTAATGACCTCCATTGTGCCTTACCAAAAGCGTCAGCCACACTATATAATCGAACTACTAGCTCATATATCGGGTACTGACTGCAAGTAGGCAGACTTTTGTATGTGTAACCAAATCCCATACTTCCTCTTCTTTGTACATATGTCACGCAAGTGCTTTGAAGCGTCCCCCTTTTAAGTTAATGCATTATAAAACTCAAATATTAATTTTCCCTCTAAAGATGTGGAAAGACAAATGTGATGCTCATTGTCTCCTACTTTAGCATTACTAAAATTACTCTATAAGTAAACAGCAACATTGCAATATCATTTACTTAGCCTACAAGGGATAATGGGTATGGACTATGCCTGGGATTACTCGTCCATAGTATCAGGGCACCAGATATTCAGACAGGAGAATGCTTTTCACACAATCTGCATTGTTCCAAGTGTTCAGAGTTCCTTTGGGCATAGACCATCACATATCATAAGGTAACTCGCTTCTATACAAAAACAGTTTCACTCAGCACTTATGTAATCTACTCAATGAAGGATGGGGTATGTTGCAAACAATCTTGTATGCACTGCAAAAGAATTATGCACATGCAGAGTCATGACATTCTTAAACTGCACATCACATGTTGAGGCATTTAAATATGCCTTGCTTGCAAAGTATTGTGGGTCTGCAAATATCCCAGTGAGGGTTTACTGCTACAATCCTTCACTTTTTACAGTGCTCTATCAACTAATATTGGAGGCAAGCACGGGGCCGGGAAAGGGTATGGGTGGAAGCATCACTCCTTGCGGGTGATGAACATAGCAGAACATTTCTAAGACAAAGTCAGACATTTCGTCAGTACACTGAAACAAATGTGTTGCCTGTTTGGTAAAGGATAGGAATGTCTAGTATCCATCTAGACAACAGCACCTTCTTTTTCTTTCTATGCTCAATTGCTGGGGGTACAAGCATGGTTATAATCAGATTTAGCTCTCTACTTGGAGTCAAATGATTTTTCAGGGAGTAAAAAAGTAATTAGCTTTGGCAATAAGGATACTTTCGGCTTATTAAAAGATGTTCTTTCCTCTTAAAATTCACTTTGAGATCGGGCTTTAATATTGTTAGAGTTCCTTCCTATGCCACTGCTCTACTGGTCACTAATTCTAAAAAATATCAGTGGAGCTTTGTGGGTTGAAGCAATGATATGTCAATTGTTTCTCGTTTTTGTTAGGCACATTTTCCATTTTTTAGGGAGTAAAAATGCATAGTGCATATGTCTCTTGGCTCTAAGGCTGGTGTTATCACTACCCACAGAAGAACGTAATGTGGATAGTAAGCAGCGGCACAGGAATTTGTGGTCATCATATTCTATGGTGCAGTTATTCTGATGCAATTATCCTTACACAAATTATTAGAAGCTTGAATTACATTACTTCATTAAAGTGGCAATTGAACTCCTTTCAGCATGTTTTTGACACATTGCTTTTAATTGCCATTAATCCATCGGCAAATGTATTCTGTTGAGATTCTTGACAGCCACATCAGTTATGGCAAGAGATATGTGTGTTTTGTAATACAAATGAGTGATTTTCCAGTGGCATAAAACATACCGGTCCTCATTACGACTTGGGGCTGTATCCTGGCGTAAATACGCCAGATAACCGCCCAAACGAATTACTGTTACTGCCATTTGGTCCGGAGGAATTTCTGCCAGATTACAACTGGTGGAGGTGGTGTAATTCCCCATTTATATTGAGTCCATATTGAGTCCGTTGGACTCAATGTGGCTTTTTTTGGAGAATTACTGCAGTGGAAATTCTGACGATTTCAGTGTTGAGTTGGAGGTTTTACCTACAGGATTTTCCTGGAGGCAACCCTCCGTTTCAGGCCCCAAATCGTAATTTGGCATAGTGGTAAAGTTGGCGGTAATGGTGTGACCGACAACTTTACCACTTACCGCCAAACTAGTAAAAAGGCCGGCATTTTTCTCTGTGCAGAAGTACGTTTGGAAGGTACTGTCGCAGATATTGAAGTCTTGGACTGGTTGATGAGTTTTCTTTATAATCACATGTGACATATATTATTTTAGCCTATGTGTTTGGAAAAAGTGTCGTAAGATTTTTAAACAATTGCAGTGGCTGGGAAGAGGAAATTCCAAACTCTCTTCTGCGACGGTAGCTCACAAAGTGCCTTACCTAATTAGTTGCGCACAACAGCCAACCGGTTCCGCACATAGAGAAAACTAATTAGAGGGAACATTGGAGGTGATAGCTGGATATTCTGTTTTCTTCACCAAGTCATGGTTCTCATGTAAAGAGACTTCCCCTAGATTAGGAGGGACGATATCTTTGAATTCTTCACAGCTGGCAAGTCCAGTGGAAATAACTGGAGGCCAGCACTGAATATCAGGAAGTGCAGTGCTTTGTATCACTCTGGGAAATTCTAAGATGACTGCATCCTTGGTTTCTCAGTACCAGCACTTTAGCAGAACTGAAGAGTGTGAGACCATTTCTGGAGCTTTAGTGTTCAGAGCCATGGGTCACTTTCATGTGGGGTGAGGATGTTTTGGCAAGCTTGGAGTGTGTGCAGCAACCTACCCAGAGTTGCCACCTATACCCTTTCTTATGATTGGCTTAGACCTTGACATCTAAGAGGCCATTAAATGCTGATTGGGAGGAATTTTCAAGGACAGTTCCAATCGGCCAGTGGTAGGTGGCTGCTGGACTGGGGGGTCATGGTGTCAACATGTGAGATAAATCAAAGAGGTGTGATAAGAACACGCTGTTGAAGCTCAACCCTGATCGCTTAGGGCCACACTGCAATGCCAGAGAAGAGGGGTGACTAAGGATATCAGGGAGATCATGGCACCATATATCTATTTCAATAGGTTGGTAATGTTTTCTCCAGTAGAGTAGAAGTGGCAGACGATACCCTGCTATATATGGAACATAAGAGCTTGCGGGTTCTAGAATGTAAGCTAGGCCATGAATATATTAATTATTAAGCATGAAGTGTCCCACATCATGGGTGAGAGCGTAGGATATCCCATAAAACACACCATTACTATACTGCAGATCAACTCTGTGCAAAGAGTAAAGTCTTCCCTAAGGTTAAAGCTACTCCTAATCCAATCAGCATACAGGATACTCAAGGGTCCATTTGCCAGACATCAGTACCACGTTGCTCACTGATCCCACTCTCATACAGTGCAGTTAATTGTCATCTCCCTATCATGGAAAATTACCTCAAGGATACATGCTCCTGCATTGTACTGTACTGTGCAGCATCATCATTTGTATGGAAAAGCAATACAGCGACACATGTGATTGGATCACACCCTGCTGCAGGGTCATTGAACAACCCACCCTAAAACCGACCCTTCCTGTGGCCAGCTTGGATCAACCCCATCTCCTCAAGACCACAAGCAGATCCTTTGGGAATACCAATGAGGACAAAATCGCCTCATCCCAGAAACACCAGGTACAAATCAAAGAAATAAGAGATCAGATGACAAGAGCGTGTGTCATCCATTCTGGATTTTGGCTTCAATTTCTGTCTGAAACTTCACTGCCCCATCTTGCATTGGTGACATCACTTCCAGTGGCCATCTAGGATTGGTGACATAACTTCCTGTGGACATCTTGGATCAACCCCATCTCCAACTGAATGCCAAAGGAAGCTCCTCTGGGAACACCAATGAGGAAAAATTGCCTCGCCTCACACCTTCAACACCAGGGATAAAAGAGTGCAACCACTGATGGACTAGGCGATAAGGTGGCAAGAGCATGCGTCATCCCTTCTTAACTCCCTATGGCCATCCAGCCAAGGTTGTCCCATTTAAGGTTGGAACAGGGAAGGGTGAAGACCTGCTTTTCACCAGACTCTTTGCCTTTTAACTTATAAGGCTTAGCTTCTGCCTTTCTCCCTGTGGCACCTGTGAGTACCCCAAGCCTCCTAATTACAGTACTGTCTCTCCAAACTGTTCTAATACATTTACTCCTGCTTTCCCGCTGCTCCTACTTTTGTCCTATCCCTATGCTACTCCCTATGCTCCCTACCCTATGTTTGTTATCCAATCACGCTAAAACTTCTTCCTTTCCTGACCCCACTATCAAACTCACAACTCGAAACACCCACTGCTTCACCTCTCTTCTTCTGCTTACAACAAACAAAGGCGATGAGCTAATCATGCCACCTCTAACACCTATACACCTCACCTCTCTTCCTCTAAGACTCAACTTCTCTACTCTTCCTTACCTCGTCAACTGAACATTGCAATCTGGAATGCTCAGTCTGAATGCAACAAAACTTCCTTTCTCACTGACTACTTCCAATCCAGCTCTCCTCCGCTAGACCTTCTTGCTATCACTGAAACCTGAATTTCTCACTCTGACACTTCCACGTGCAGGCCCTGCATAATCTATCCTTCATTCACGCTCTTCGACTGACTTGAAGAGGTGGAGGCATCGGAAACTGACTCTGTTCCTGCCTCAATGCCTCACAAATATCCAATGCCAGGTCCTCTCCCACCTCTTTTGAATTTACCATCTCTACTTTTGCTCTGCCTCATTCGGCTCAATTCATCTTCATCTATCACCCTCCTGGTCCCACTGGACCATCCTTTGGTGATCTTGGGCAAATCCTTGATTCTCGTTCCAATAAAAATCACCTCATTCTCTTGACTTTGACTTCCCCTCTCCAACCACTTCTCAGAAATCTGAACTTCAGTCTTTTCTTAAGGCCCATGCTTTCCATTCTATCCATAACCTACCAACCCACACCGGGGCTAATTCTTTGGATCTCTTCTTTGTCTCAACCTCTCTCAGCCACTTATACGACTGTTAAGGCTTACATATTTTATCACTCTATTTTTTCCACCACCATCTCCTCTCCATCCTCTGACCTTTCCGCACCACTTGCTGCACCTATTACTAAAAGGAAATGTAAACCTTCTGCCATTCTACCCTTTCTCTCTGAGCTACAGTTCCCACTCTCCTCCTTCACACCTGATGCCTCTTCCACCAACACTGCCTTCACCAGCTTCCAATCCCCACTATATGACTCATTCTCCTCTCACTTCCCACTGCTTACTTTCAGCCCTAACTCTGAGCATCCTCAACTATGGGTCACCCCAGTCATGCACTCTCTCTCTGCATAGACATGTGTCGAATGCTGTGCAAATGGAGGCACACCCTCTTGCATGAGGACCTGCAACTCTACATCTCTGTCCTGAACTCTCTTAAATCCACTGTTGATAGAGCAAAAAGGGAATGTTAACTAACCCTCATTTACTCTCACCCCAACCAACTTTGCCAGCTACAGGGCACCCTAAAATCACTCCTCACTCCTGTGTCTATTACTAATGTTGGGATGCACGTATTGCGTCCCAGACAGGCAGAAAGGTTCAGGCTGAGAAATGTCTATTAGCAAGTGCTGCAGTGTGAGCAGTTTGAGTTTAGCGTGGTAGAACGCGCATGTATTATTTGTAGTTCATTGTGATTCATATGAGACATACAACACACGTATTAATGTTGCGGTTGTAGAGTTCATAGATCGGGCAGTGTATTATAGGCCCAGTGTTTAGAGGTAGTCCATGATTTTATATTTTGTTTAAGGTGCGAGAAGGGAATTGAAGTATGTGGAGAGAGATAGAAGATGGAGTCAGCAAAGGGAATGCAGTAAATGAGAGGTCAAGGTCAGTGGGTTGACATGGCAAGAGTGCCGCCATATTGGATATTTAGTCCCAGTATACGATGAACAGAATGACAGCCCTGATGTGGAGCTGCAGATCTATTCAACTCAGTCCCAAGACAAATCCCCAGTCCAGCTTCCCACAAGGTGAGTGGCACCCATGCTGCGCAGATAACGCTAATTGTATCCAGCTGCAGAGCTTGAAGGTGGTGGGAAAGGAATGTTGGATGCAGTGAGGGAAAGTAAGGAGGTGTTCTTTGAAGGACAAAGGCATGAGAGTAAGGCATGAGGGTTTGGGATGCCAACATGCCAGCCAAAGATTTAGAGCCCTACCACCCTCACTCGAGGAGTGGTCATCGTGTTTGAACCCAAACAAATCCCTCAATTTCAGACCAAAGAATGGTGCCCTGGTCACGTCATTACTGGGCAACTGAGGTTTGAAGGAGATAAGAAGGAAGCCGTGTCCAGAGCATTCTGTGATTTTGGGATAGGAGGAGCAGAGGTGATGCCAGTAAATTCAATACAACGGTGGAGTGGGGGTGCAGCATCTGTGTGCTGCAGTCTCTGGTATAATGAGAAGGCCCATTGTCTTATCAAAGCAGAGTTGGCCTCACCATTCTTCCTTTGAACAGGCCCGGGTCAGAGGGGTGCACATCACATGACAGTCCTGACTTATTATTGTATCAATATACTCTTTAGCCAATCCTGAACCTAGCTTTAATAGTGACGATGTTGTGAGCCACGGGGAAAGGGAGATGGGTTTAGATAAGGTGTGACCAATCGGTCCAGGGACATTATAATGTTCTATAGGTGATAGCCAATGACGGGGCTGGGATGACATTGTAACCTATGTATGCTAATATGCGGTTTTCTGCTATGTAACCTGTAACTTCTCGGTACGTGATGAGATCCGTGTCAGTTCAGTTTTTCTGCACAATCTCAGACCTTGTTTGCATGTAATAAACCTTGTTTTCCCTTACAAATCGGTGCCCGGGGTATTTGGCCTTTGGATTGTTTTTATTGTTCGTTTTTTGTATCATGTCCTTCTTTACACTATCAACGCCACTCTCACAGCTAATGACCTAGCTGAATACTTTGCTGCAAACATTTCTAAAATTAGAAACTCTTCACACCCCCTCCTCCTATATTTTACACTCCACCTACTCTTCATCATCTTCTGCCTCCCTCTCCCACTTTCTTCATACTAATACTGCCAAAGTCCTATCTCTGCTGATGAAGGCTACCCCCTCTTGTTCCCCATCAGACCCTGTTGCTCCTCAGCTAGTCAAGCCTATTGCCACTCTAGTGGCCTCTCACCAGCTGAACTCTTCAGCCCGTCCTTCGACTCTACTTGCTTTCCCTGTTTTCAAAACAGCCACAGACATCCCACTCCTAAAAAGGCAAGGGGTGTTCCTGAACCTACCAGCTAACTTCTGCCATGTGTCTCTCCTGCCACACTACTCTAAGTGCTTGAGAGTGTTGTGTTCCACTGTCTTACCAATTTGTTAGACATCCACAACCTTTGAGACACCAAGTTTCAGCTCCTGTCACTAAAAAGAAACTACTCTCATGAGTGTGTCCAAATTCATCACCTCTGCTAAGCACTCCAACCTAACCTCTATCTAATTCTCCTTGTCCTATCAGCTGCCTTTGACATTGTCGATCACTCAGATCTCGTTAAAACTCTCTTCCTTTCTTCTTGGGATTCACAATCAATCCCTTGCCGGGATTGAATCCTACCTGGCACCTTGCCAATTCGGTCTCTCCTGGAGCAACACTTCTACTCAATTAACTCCTCAAACTGTTGGTGTTCCACAAGGTTTGTCTTGGACCTGTTCCTCTTTATACTCTACACCTCTTCTCTTGGGGCACTAATTTCCTCCTTTGGGTTCTCGTACCTGCTCTTTGTGGATGACACCCAAATCTTCTTCTCTCTTCAAGAACTCTCCTCTGATTTCTCTATGAACATTTCCAACTCCCCCTCTACCATGAAATGTTGGATGGGTTCACACTCACTGATGGTAAACTTTACCAAAACAGAGTAACTGTTCTTATCTTATCTTAGCTATACTTAAAAAGTGCATTGTTCGCCCAAAGGCATCATGTTGCTCCAACTGTAGAGGTGGGAGCCAGCTATGGAAAAGTACTTAAAAAGAAATATTTTAAGAGCCAGACAAAAGGGAAGGTGGGCCTCAATTTCACATATTAAAAGGGAGAGAATTCCAAGCTTTTGCCACAGCCACTGAAAAGGCCCGGCCACCGACCCGAGAGAGTCTGACCCTAGGGGGCTGTACAGTTTTCAAAGATTGAGAGCGAAGAGACCTGCATGGTTTATAGGAACAGAACTTCATTTGAAGGTATTTCGCTACTGTTTTATAGAAGGCTTTGTGAACCCGACACAGGGATGTAAACTTAATGCGCTGTTCGACTAGAAGCCAATGAAGCTGGCGCAAAGCCGACGTCATATGGACGCCAAACGGAAGATGAAATACTGCTCTATCTGCCATATTCTGCAGCAACTGCAGACGATGGAGCGGATGTCGCGGGAGAGCTGCATACAAGGCATTGCAATAATCAATGTTACTAATTACCAAAGGTGATACCACCGGAGCATGGAACTTAGAAGTGTAAGAGGATTCAATTCAACACTACAGCTAAGTCAACGCCTAGTCTATAATACTGAATGAAAACCCTTATTGATATATCTTTAGGTCCAGTTCATGCGTTCTGGATGACTACCCCTATATAACACCCCTCTCTTGGAAGCCCCCTGACCCCACTGAGCCAAGAAGTAGTTCTGTTTTGCAAGTTTAAAAGGTTTATTTGATAATTTAAACAAGAGATATATAGATCACACTTTATAATAAATTAATAATTGAATAGCACACTTAATCTGATATGATAAAGATCAACAACGGAGAATCTGGCACTAACACACTTCTTATAATCACTAATGAGTTGACATGAAATGGATAAGGTAGCACACTGGTAAATAGGAACAAAAGTATAATGTGGTAGAGGATGCTTTATGTAAGCTCAGGTGGATGCAATATTCAATGAATGCAGTACAGAAAATACTCAATATGATTTCAACCAAACAATGTAATCACTCTTCTCTGGCTATTCACTCCCCCCCCTCTTTATGCAATGCAAGGAAATGGGAGGAAAACACACAGTTCTCAGAAATGCAATCAATGTAATCAGTTCAATCCAGCAAGCTTAGACAACAGAAAACAGATAGGAGTTTTGAAATCACAGGCAAATGCTTTGATAGGTGCTAGCAATGAATGAGAAATATGCTGGAAACGCTCTTAATTCCCTTTTAGAGGTTCAGGATGAGTGGTATCTAGTTAATATTAGTCCAGGCTCACACTAGCAATGGGGCAGGAATGATTAGCAGGTTAAATGAATTTCTGGCAAATGGAATCAGGCAGCAGCAGTTTTTTTATATGTGAAGAAATTGCAAATCGCGGCAAAATTCGCGGATGCGCCGAGCGCTATTACAAAGGAACCGCAAGGACTATCTCTACCCTAGGAAAGCCTGGGATCTCAGCTTCCAAATGAAAGTTATTGCAAGTCTCTAGCCCAAACGGTTGCGGAGATATGAGTAATTTAGTAAAGGTCGTTTTTTGTTTTGTAAATTTTAAACGCACACTTTTTCAAAATGACAAATTTCACTAGAAATGACAGGTGACAGGTAGGAGGCAGTTCTACTTAGGTTAAATAGATTGAATTAGATGAATTTAAACTAAGAGATGTGTTCTGAGTTTTGCTAAGTACTCACAAGAGATTTTGAACAGGAAAGCGACTTGGTCACGATCTTCAGTCTGGTCAGGTCTTTCCGGATTCTGCTCACAGCGCCTGGTCTGGTCTCGGCTAGGCACAGCACTGCTTTCTCTCTGGTCTGGTCTCTGCTAGGCACAGCACTGCTTTCTCTCTGGTCTGGTCTCTGCTAGGCACAGCACTGCTTTCTCTCTGGTCTGGTCTCTGCTCTGGATAGATTGAAGTCTCTAGTTTGGCTTTCTGGAGTTTGATGGAGGTAAGTATGGATTTTTCCGGCAGGGCTTCCAGCGGCAGATGAAATTGAATGTCTCTATGTGTCCTGACTCTCTGCTTTTATCTGTTTCTTGAGAATGGGTGTGTGTGTTGCATCACTAGACTTGCCCCTCTCATTCGTCATTGGTCAGGCTTCCATTCCTCCGCTTGATTGGCAAACTGAACTGTGAGTCAGATTGATGTCATTTTATGATCTCTTGAAACAACCTCCCTTATCATCTGTGCACCCAAATATATATATGATCAAAATCCATACTTCAGAGTTACACAGTTGTTTGAAATTACATATACATGGTGTGGCTGAATTTAGCCATGTCTATGTCCAAATCTGCTCATTCTCGGAGCTTGCATTCAAAGAGTGTACATAATTGACTTTTTAACTGCTTTTTCAATTTCCGACATGGACCCAACTTTACATACATGTGTGCAGGGGGTAGGGACATTAACTGATGAAGTTTCAGATTTTTAACATGCACACATTTAGAGTAATATCCACTTTTCCGCTAAAACCCCCCTGAACATACCACCGGTTCCTACCACGTCTTAAACTGTGGGCAGAAAAATCACAAGAATTATGGTATCATTTATAAAATTTTCACATGTCCGCACTATGAGTTATCCACCTTTTTATAAAACCATATCCTTGCTGCAGGGGTGTGTCTTTTCAGGTCACATGGTACAGAAACCAGTCTTTCCAGTTTCTGCCAAGCCAGCTTGCTTCTCACAGGCAGTGCCCCTCCCAGCTTCTCCAGGAGGAAGCCACTTTTTACGACGTCTGTAATAAAAACCTTTGCCTGAGTGGAGAGGGCTTTGTTCACTCTCTGGCAGAGCACAGGAAATTCAATTATCAGATAGATGGCATATCCTTAGCTTGGGCAGCAAAAGGAAGGTTGGCCTGGGAACATAGTTGTGACTCAAGTTTCACTCCTGATGGGTAGTTGCTAGGCAAAATCAAGTTCCTTAAGCCAGACCTTCAGCTAACTTTTTGTTGCTTTTAAAATAACTTGTAATTTTACACATGCAGCTAGAATGCTGATTCTAAGTGCAAAACTATGACATTTCAACAGTTACAAAGGCATGTGACACCAAACATAGGTCACTCATTTAATTTAACATTTTCGATTTTGGTGGTTTTAAATCCAGTTGCAGTTAGGCTTAAGCTGCTGACTCCATAGCATTTTTGTTATAAGCATTGTTTTTGGGCTCTTCATTTCCCAGATTTTGTAGGCACACAAAACTCCATTCTGCCAAATGTCTGCTGGTGTTCAGTGAATATTTTGCACATGTTGCAAGGTTTGAAATAGGCATTTTGCTTGCCTTCAGAAAAACACACACAGTGGGTTTTAAAACGCCGGCTTTTGGATAGTGGTGAGTACTGGTACTGCACCCATTTTTGGGATTTTCTTGGATTAATGCATTCTAAACAGGAATGGTTCTTACATGGTAGTAAATCCTTGCTTAACATTGTTTTGATGGGGCTCCTTACAATAAGATGGTTATGTGGAACCCCACAAAAAGGGTTGAATCTTTAAAGTGGTCCAATGAGTCACGATTTCAGCAACTTTTTGACATCAGTACAAGTGGATTTTGTTAACAAAGACCTTTCTTTACCCTGGTGGGTGGCAAGTTAGGTAACCATTTTGGTGTGCGCACAACTGCGCAGCTTTCCTGGATTTCGGCGCACATGTGGGTTTTCCGCCATCTTGAATTTCCTAAGCCCACAGCACCAAATGTTGTAGCAGGGTAGCTTAAACGTGGGTCAGGACACCCTACAAGCCCCCCCACGTGACTGCACTTTGAGTTTGGGTCGATGGGGAGTCGCGTGCCCAAGGGTTTTGACCCACGCACCGGTCTGTCCGCATAATCTTCTTCCTCTTCTGTAGATGGCACAGTTCAGCATCTTCTTCTCCATCCGGTCAGATCGATCAGTTCTCCTCGCCGGTCCTGATGGGAAGATTGGGCGGTACCCCGGGCCCGTTGTGTCTTTGCTCCCGGTCTCCGGATCGTCCTTCTTGGTCATCCTTCATGGTTTCATCTCTCCTAGGATGATAAAGGAAGAGCGGCAATATCTACTCATAGACGATTTTTTTTTCCACCACTGTTGAGATAGTGGGGCAGCATATGCATTTCATCATGACGAAACATTACATTCTTACTTTGATAATAAAAAAACAGTATAACTAAGAGACAGTTTCATGCAAATCACAATATTTTAGAGACTAGATGTGGTAGGTTTTATGATTGGAACTAAATTAGTCTGATACAGTACCCGCTAGGATTCCAGAGGATTCCTCCAGTTGTTGCAGAGTGTGCCTGGGATGGCAACATTTCAACTGGTTTATGTGGACCCACTTGTCTTCCCCCTCTGCCGAACCGCCTTTGGGGATGTGGATTTTGTAGGCCACAGGGGAGATCTTATCGACGATCTCAAAGGGTCCTTTCCATGTAGGCAAAAATTTGCGCTGCTTGGCCTGGTTCCTTTGGAAGTTGTATAGATAGACCTGGTCCCCCACCTGATATTCCTTCCTGGAAGTTTTCAGGTCATAATGGGTCTTCATGCTATCAGTCGATCTTTCTAGATTCCGCTGAGCATAAGCAAAAGCATGTTGGAGGTGTTTCCTTAAATTCTCTACATACTCATGAGTAGTGGAGGCATTTATCAGTGTCTGCTCTTGGGTCCTGTAGAGCAAATGCTGCCGAAGCACCATCTTGCGCCCAGTCATCAACTCAAATGGTGACATTTTGGTTGCAGATGAAGGGGTAGATCTGATGGCCATTAGGACCAGAGGTAATCGGATATCCCAACTTGGCCCAGAATCTGCCACAAACTTCTTTAATATGCTCACAATTGTCCGGTTATATCTCTCTACTGCCCCAGAAGAAGCTGGTCTGTAAGCAATATGCAACTTCCTTTTGACCCCCAGTATCTCCCACATCTTTGTCATTACCTCACTGGTGAAGTGGCTACCTCTGTCTGACTCAATCCTTTGAGGTAGACCAAAACGGGAAAAGATGTGGTTAATCATCAAGGCAGCTGCAGTTTCTGCCTTGCAATTTGGGGCTGGGAGACATTCCACCCACTTGGTAAACAAGCATGTCACGGTCAACATGTACTTATTCCCCCTAGCCGAGCGAATCACAGGGCCTACAAAGTCGATTTGTAAATCTGACCATGGCAGTGTCATTCCCCTCTTTTGTAAAGGCGCCCGGTGCGTGAGGGATGATGGCTGAAATTGTGCACACACAAGACACCCCTTCAAGTATTGGTCGAGGTCCTGCCCCATGTGTGGCCAGTATGCAACCTCTCTTAAGATTTCCAATGTTGTGTGAAACCCCCTATGACCGGCAGTGGCCGCATCATGGGCGTGACTTAACATCAGGCTTCGGAATGAGGTAGGAACCACCCACTGATCGTGGCCAGCTTTGGATTTCCTTACCAGCAAACCGTCTTGGATTCGGAACATTTTTGGACATTTCATCAACACTCTTAGGTCCTCTTTCCCAATGTAATCGGTATCCGTCAGGGGAAAGTTCTCAGGGTCCTCAAGGTGCTGGTAAAATTTACCAATAATTGGATCCCCCTTCTGAGCTGTAATCAAATCAGCATCAGGGGTCTCCTTACTCCATTGTACAATTGAAAGGTCATTGTGAGCATTTGTCTGGGACCTAGTGATAGCAGTGACCTGGATTTCCCCCAACAGGGACTCAATCTCAATTAGATCCCCTTGGATGGCCCCGGTTTTGGCCAGGTGATCAGCTAAGTCATTTCCAGTTTTGTCTGGTCCCTCTACTTTGGAATGACCCTTGATCTTTTTCCAATAGATGGTCATCCCATTCGATGTGACCAGATCATCAATGTTTTGGATCAACTTCCCATGTTTCAAGGGTTTGTTGTTAGCACATAACATGCCTCTGGTTTTCCAATTAACCAGGTGCTCCACGAACCCGTTCCGTACATAATCCGAATCTGTGATTATGACCAGTTCGTGGAGTTGATGCTGGACAGCAGTGAGGATGGCCTGATGCACAGCCATCAATTCTGCCACCTGACTACTTCGGGGACCAATTTTGTATCCAGCGGAGGGTTCTGGGGACTCATTCACCCATGCATTCCCTACGCCAGCCACCAGTTCTTTCTCCCCGTCGTTGTCGACATGGTAAGAGCATCCATCCACATAGACAGTGGGCATTCCCTCACACTTGTCTTCTTCAAAGACTTTGTGGGGGGAATTAAGGTATGCCTCCATGTTGTCCTTTATTTTTAGACTTTCGTCCTCGAGACAGTTTTCTCTGGCACAATCATGCAAGTCAGCCAGACCTTGCGCGAGGGGACTCTTCTTGTTTTGGCCATATCTGACCTCCACAGGAAAGCCTTGCATTGACAGAATCCAGGAAGTAATTCGGGAATTACTCACATTTCCGGCCCGGATTCTGTCACTTTGGAGATATTGCAGAGGCTGGTGTGGAGTCTCCACTATGATGTGTTCCCCCTGGATAAACGGGCGGTAATTCTTCAATGCCCACACCGTTGCCAGGAGTGCCTTCTCACAATCGTTGAATTTTTCCTCCACCGAGGATAAAGTTTTGCTCGCATAGGAGATTACTTTATTGACCTTGTCATGCTTTTGGTATAATACTGCCGTCAAGCACGTATTAGAGAACCCTGTCTCCAGGAAGAACTCCTTGTTTCTGACAGGGTAAGCTAGGCAAGGCGCTTGTGAGAGGCTTCTCTTGAGTTGTTTTACTGCCTCGGCTTGTTCTGGACCCCATTCCCACTTGACCCCCCCCTTCAGGAGATGAATCAGGGGTCTGGTGATCTTTGCGTAGCCCTCAATGAACTTTCTGCTGTAATTAGTCAGTCCAAGGAGGCTCCTTAGTTCCCGCAGAGTTGTGGGGTCTTTCAGTTTCTGAAGTGCTTCCACTTTCTTTTCCTGGGGACAGAGACCCTGAGGAGTAATCTCATGCCCCAAGAAATTAACACGGGTTCTACACCACTGTGCTTTCTGAAAGGAAAGTTTTGCTCCGGCGGCCCTCAACTGTGTCAGAACATGACGGATCTCCGCTATGTGTTCCTCCACAGATGAACTTTTGAGGAGGACATCATCTACATAAGCCAGGTTACCCCTTGCACCCAAGTCGGGCATGGCCTTGTGTAGGAAAATATTGAACTCATTACCGGAGTTAAGGTATCCGAAGGGAGTCCGGGTCCAGGTGTACTGCTGGCCCCCAAAGGTAAAAGCCAGCTTGTATTGGTCCTCCCTACTGACAGGCACAGTCCAGTATCCATTGGTCAGGTCTATTGCAGTGAATACCTGTGACCCCTGGATCTGGGCCAGCCCTTGGTCAATGTAGGGCAGAGGCCATCGGGAAGTATGGACCCGTTTGTTGAGCTCCCTGAGGTCGGCACAGAGTCTCCACTGGCCGTTTGGCTTCAATATTCCCAGCACCGGATTATTGAAGGTGCTGTGGACTGGACGGATTATTCCCCGGACTCAAGGTTCTTAATTATTTCAGTAAGGGACTCCATTGATGCGAGAGGCAATCGATATTGCTTCACAAACACAGGAGTCATGCCAGGGTCCGTGGGGATTGTTGTTGTGTGGATGTCAGTGCGACCACAGTCATATGAGTCTACCGCAAAGAGATCTTGGAAATCCAAGAAAACTTGTTTCAACTTTTGCTTTTGTTCCAGAGTCACACAGGCATCAGCTAGGTTGACTCTCTCTTCCACCATCTGCCTGAAGCCTGGAAAGACTTCTGGTTTGGCTATTTCAGCGGCCTCCTCCAGCTGGGTGGAGAAGTCCCTGGTCAGAGTGCTGATTTGGACTGGAGGCTTCAGGTGGGAAAGGCAGCCCTCATGGACCTGGAAAATCACCTCATCCCTCCTGAAGTCACAAGTCACATCTTCCTTACCATAGGGGCAGGAAGTGTACACCAGGAAGTTCCCCCCATGCCGGGTAAAAATCCTGTCTGGTGTTGTATGGTCCTCACTGTCACTGTCAAAACAGTCCTTGGGGATTGGTCCTAACAGTTCATTACCTAAATCAATGGAAAAATGTCGGTCATCAACCGCCATTCCAACAATGGTGCCTGCGGCTAGAGTAATACTCTTTAAGTCGCTGTTATCCACCTCTATTGGAATGGTGTCATGTTCTATGTTGACTAATGGAGTTGGGTTTACCCCCAACCCTTGCTGTTGGAGAGAAGCATTTAGATGTATGTAAGCATCAGGGTTTTTCAACTCTTGTCCCCTTTTAACTTTCACTTCCAGGGAGAATTGTCGGGTCCTTTCTGGGATGGTGACTTCCTCTTTAACCTGAATTTCAACTGCATAAGGTAGCAATTGAGCTGACCTAAATGCTTTTTCTGGATCATCAAAGCCCATGGGATTATCCGCTAATCGGGACCAAGCTTTGAAGTTTATTAGGTCCAAACTAATGGCAAAGCGATTGAGAATGTCACTGCCTAAGTAAAAGGCGGCAGTGACGTCTCGCACGACCCAACAATTATGCACTATGCTCTTGTTGCCAATGGAGATTTTGAGCATACACCTGCTTGGCAGGAGATGTTTGGAGTCAGGTGCTTCCAGGTCCATTTCCCATTTGTCTATCAGTTTGAAGGTGGGAATGGCTGGATCTTTTGGGAGTTGGCGGAACATGGCTTCGCTGATGAAGCTCTTACCGTTGTTCACACACACTCGAGCGAGAACAGAGTCCTTCCCATCATTTAACTGAACAGGGATGAACAACTGCTCTCCAATTTGCTGAATATCAGCCAGGCTTTGAGCTGATTTCACATCTTTCTGGACTATAGGAGTGGGGGTTTCAGATTGTGGATTGGTATAGAATTTCAGAGTGTTTCCTTCCAGCGTGGAATACCACCTTAAACTGGAAGGAAGGTTGATTTTCAGAAATAGAGAGGACCCCCCATCACTAGTCTGTTGTCCTACTGCTATTACTGTCACGTCTGGAATTTGGCTATTCTGGAAGTGAAATTCTACTTGGTCAGATTTTTGTTCAACCATGTGGCATGTGCCGTTTAAACTAACATGGTTGACACTCTGTTTTAATTTTATTGGTCGGCTAGTCTGAGTCCAGAGGACCTTGTTTACACAATCTATTAGGGGTGACAACCTTCTCAGGAGGTCATTCCCTAGTAAACAAGGGGTGCCCTCTGGGGTCACAACTATGACCGGGTGTTTCAACTTATGTCGCCCGATCTTAATGTCCAAGTCTGCCGTCCCCTCGACGGGAATTTCCTTCCCGTCAAAGTTCTGCAGTTGTCCAGGAAGAGAGGTGAGAGGAATTTGGTAATTCTCTCCCCTTCCTGCATTCAGTTCGTCAAAGGCCCTTCTGGACAGAAGGGTAGCTTGAGATCCAGTGTCCACCAGTGCTGAGATTGTACCCTGCCCCTGTACTTGTACCGGGGCATAATATCTTCCCTCCTTCTCCTCAAGGGGGCACAGATAATGTACATTTTTGGACAACTGGTGGGCTAATTTTCTGGTTTTGGACATCGCTAGCGAGGAGATTTGGGCAGAATTCTGTGGAGAGTCTTGGGAATCTGAAAGAAAAAATTTGCAACTGGAGATCAGAGCCATTGTGGGTTCCCCTGGCTCCGTTTCTGGGCCGCCCCCCCCTTTTTGGAGGCAGTCGCCAGGATGGGTTTGAACCAGGGGATTTTCTTGCTGTTGGTTCTGGGATGAGATGGTGGGCGGCGGTAGCTCAGTCTCCACATCTCCCCAGTCTGGATTTGCATCCCTAGGGACCCATTTTTCTTTGGGAGGAGTTCCCCCCTCTCTGAAGGAGAAGATCCTTTTCCCAGGATCCTCTGAGGATCCCTCTCCCTCAAATTGGAAGATCTGTACCTCCTCCTCAAACTGAGTCTGTTTGGGTCTTTTGTTTCTCCTACCCCCCCTCTGCTCCTTAGGAGGCAGACTTTCAGGGGCAAGAGATTTTGTTTCCGGTTCCTGGGTTTCCAGGGGCTGTTTACAAGTGAGGAAGGAAGCTTCCTCCAAGGCTTTACACCCCCCTTCCCTTTGTGCCTCCTCCCTGGGAACCGGTGATTTATCGGGGTGCTGCCCCCGTCATTGTTCTGGAGCACCAGGTCCAGAGTTGGGTGCGTTCTGCGCCGGCATGCTGATCTGAGGGTTCTGCTGTGCCCTCAGTATATGAACCATATCCCGCGCCATGTTTTGAACCTGGCGCTCTAACTGGGAAACCCGCTCAGGCTGATACGGGGCCCTGTTTTCTCCCCTGGGCTGATCCCGGGAAGGGTAGCTGTCCCTCCTCTGGTAGTACCCCTGGTTGGGCAGATTTTGGTACCCCTCCACCCTTGGCCTCCCCTCTCCCGGATTCAGTGGTCTGGGCTCAGGGAATTGAGGAAAGAAGGATGGATGATTTTGGGGTTGGAAGTCGGGTGGATATCTGGGGAAAAAGTTCTGCCCAGGGTTTGGTAAATTTCTGCCCTCCTGTGGGAAGTTTGGAGGGAAGTTCCCTGGGTTAGGTGCTTGGCTGGATCCCCCCCCTTGGGCTGGAGGAGTCCACACATAACCCAGGATGGGTCTGTTACCTTTGTAGCGAGGACTTACATAGTCAGGAGAGCGAGGGACCCCATTTGTGGGGCTGCCTCCCTGGCTCCCTGTCTGCGACTGGCCCGAGGACCTTCTGGGCCTAGCATTATTAGGTGCAGGTAGGTTTTTAGGCCCCCCCATCTCCAAATCCAAAACGGGGGTGACCTTTACCTCTGCCACCTTGGCAGCAGCAGGGGTGCTGTTGGCTTTGGGGTTTTTCTGGGCATTGCTTTTATTTTCTATGGGCTTCTGCACCTCATAGATGCGGGTAGCCTGTTCAATGACCCAGTCTAAAGATCTTTTCTCGTGAAAATCCCTCACGAGCTGGGTCATGATATATTTGGGCAAGGCATGGAAAAACGTGTTTATAAATTCACGGCTATCCGTGCGCACCCTTCTTGTGGTCTGTGCAAAAGCCCGCTTTAACTCCTGCACAAATTCTTGTGGGGCCTGATCCTCCCCACATTGCAAATTGTAGGCTGCCTTGCGAGCCTCTTGAGGATTTCTGTGAACAGAAAAATGTTTCAGGATGGCCGCCTTATAGGTGGACCATCTTAAATGATTTTGGTCCTCCAGCCCCGCAAAGAAACTGGAGTATTCCGGGGAGAAGGTCCACTTTACATATTGAATGCAGCTTTGGCTGTCCTTCAAATGGAAAGTCTCCATCATTTGTTCAAACAACTCTAAGTGCTCCCAAACAGAATACTTAGCGTTCTTATGGTAAGGCGTGATGACGCTCCTGATCGCCTTAATCTGCTTTAAGGGGTCCTTGAGCAAGGCCCTTTTTGCCTTATTGGCCTTTTTGGTTCGGGTAACCCTTGTCCATTCTTCGTCGGACTCAGAGGCACTGCTCCCAGAGGTTCCCGTCTGTTCTTCCAGGTTTTCCCGGATTCTGCGAGCCTGGGAATGGCTGGCAGAATGTGGGGACCTGGTCTCCTGTGTCCTGCGCAGTTCAGAGGAGTCTTCAGATTCCTCCTTGCTGCCAGGATTTGATGGGTACCCCCTCCACTGACCTAACTGGGCAGAGGTTTTCAGGATGCCCTTAATGGGCCTACTCTCCCGGGGTTCCCCATTGAACTGTACTGTACTTGGGTGCCCATACCCGGATGCCCACCCCTCCATTCCTGGATGGTACTGGCCTATGAGCCCCATGCTTCTGGCTGGATAGTAATCTGCCATCCCTGTGGCCCTGTGCTCATGTGCGCCAGGGGACATGGGGGTGGCAGAGTCCAGGGACTGAGAGGTATGAGGGCCTCTGGTACTAGGGCTCCTGAGGTTATGCTCCGGAGTTTCCATTTCCCAGCGAACCTCATCTCTATCCGCCCCTGCTCCCTGTTGCAATGCAAGAGCCTGCATTTGTGCCTTCAGTTCCTCAGTTAAGGCCTTACTCGACTCTATCAGTCTCTCCTGCATCGCTACCTGCTGTTGGAGCCTATCATTGTGTTGACAGAGGGCCTCATTTTCCCTCTGTACTTCCTGGTTGGTCCTGGAGAACTGGGCCAGTCTTTGCTGCAGGAGGGTTACCTCCTGAGCTGTGTCCCTATTGGCCTGCTCCTTTCTTGCTAGAGCATCCTCCACCCTCCTGGTGTGCTCTAGCAAGTTCTGGTTTTCTTTTTGGAGGTCACCCAGTCCCTGGTGGGCCAGGTGATTTTCTTCCATTTTCCTTTTTAAATGGCAGACTTCCTGGCCTAAGGCGTCTCTTTCCTGACTAAGAGCCTGCATTTGTGCCGCCAGGTCGTCCCTTTGCCTTTGGAAGGCACCAGCTTTCTGGCGCTCCTGATCAAACTCTGCCTGGGTATCCAGGTCTTTCAGGATCAGTTTATTGCTCTCCTCTTTCTCTCTGTCTAGTTGGATTTGCAGGGTGGCTACCTGCTCTGTGCATGCCCTGTTGAAATTGATCTGTTGCTCCAGCTTTTTCTGGCTCTGCAGTAAGGAGTCCAAACTGTCTTGGTGCTCCTTCTGCAGGGCCAGAAATCTAGTATCCTGTTCTGACTTTTCCTTTTGCAGCACATCCATATCCTCCTTTATTTTAGTAATGTACAGTCTGCTGTCATTTTCTGACTCCTGGCTCCTCTGCAGCCTCTGCTCAGAAGAGTCCAGATCAGATTGGACCTTCTGTAATGCCATCTGTTGCCTATTTGCCAGATTTTGGCTTTCAGCACATCTATCCTGCATGTCTCCCATATATAGGTACAGGTATGCTGCTATCCTGGCGATCTTATTGTGTTCCTCTTTGGCTTTAGGAGCCATATATAGTTCACTCAGGGCCACATGTAAGGGACCCTGATCTCTATATATATCTGACCCTGTTTCAGTGACCTGTTGTGTGATGGCCTGCAACCACACATCCTGGCCCTGTTCGGTCCATTCACCTCTCACAAATAGCTTATGCAAGAGGTGCTCTCTGGCTATTTTCATGTCTACTAAGGTCGTCATTCTAGAGATTGGTCTCTGTCCTGTCTTACAGAAGTTAGTATTTTATTTTTGCAGAACAGAACTTTTCTTGGAGTGTCCCTTTTGAGGAATGCTTCACAGCGTAATGCAGCGTGGTGATCCGACCGGGTGTATGTATCCCGTCAGTTAGCACACTGTATTAAGCTGCACAAATGGTAAATCTAACCCAACATCCCGGACGAGCCCCCACTTTGTAAGAGGATTCAATTCAACACTACAGCTAAGTCAACGCCTAGTCTATAATACTGAATGAAAACCCTTATTGATATATCTTTAGGTCCAGTTCATGCGTTCTGGATGACTACCCCTATATAACACCCCTCTCTTGGAATCCCCCTGACCCCACTGAGCCAAGAAGTAGTTCTGTTTTGCAAGTTTAAAAGGTTTATTTGATAATTTAAACAAGAGATATATAGATCACACTTTATAATAAATTAATAATTGAATAGCACACTTAATCTGATATGATAAAGATCAACAACGGAGAATCTGGCACTAACACACTTCTTATAATCACTAATGAGTTGACATGAAATGGATAAGGTAGCACACTGGTAAATAGGAACAAAAGTATAATGTGGTAGAGGATGCTTTATGTAAGCTCAGGTGGATGCAATATTCAATGAATGCAGTACAGAAAATACTCAATATGATTTCAACCAAACAATGTAATCACTCTTCTCTGGCTATTCACTCCCCCCCCTCTTTATGCAATGCAAGGAAATGGGAGGAAAACACACAGTTCTCAGAAATGCAATCAATGTAATCAGTTCAATCCAGCAAGCTTAGACAACAGAAAACAGATAGGAGTTTTGAAATCACAGGCAAATGCTTTGATAGGTGCTAGCAATGAATGAGAAATATGCTGGAAACGCTCTTAATTCCCTTTTAGAGGTTCAGGATGAGTGGTATCTAGTTAATATTAGTCCAGGCTCACACTAGCAATGGGGCAGGAATGATTAGCAGGTTAAATGAATTTCTGGCAAATGGAATCAGGCAGCAGCAGTTTTTTTATATGTGAAGAAATTGCAAATCGCGGCAAAATTCGCGGATGCGCCGAGCGCTATTACAAAGGAACCGCAAGGACTATCTCTACCGTTTTGGGGTCCTAGGAAAGCCTGGGATCTCAGCTTCCAAATGAAAGTTATTGCAAGTCTCTAGCCCAAACGGTTGCGGAGATATGAGTAATTTAGTAAAGGTCATTTTTGGTTTTGTAAATTTTAAACGCACACTTTTTCAAAATGACAAATTTCACTAGAAATGACAGGTAACAGGTAGGAGGCAGTTCTACTTAGGTTAAATAGATTGAATTAGATGAATTTAAACTAAGAGATGTGTTCTGAGTTTTGCTAAGTACTCACAAGAGATTTTGAACAGGAAAGCGACTTGGTCACGATCTTCAGTCTGGTCAGGTCTTTCCGGATTCTGCTCACAGCGCCTGGTCTGGTCTCGGCTAGGCACAGCACTGCTTTCTCTCTGGTCTGGTCTCTGCTAGGCACAGCACTGCTTTCTCTCTGGTCTGGTCTCTGCTAGGCACAGCACTGCTTTCTCTCTGGTCTGGTCTCTGCTCTGGATAGATGGAAGTCTCTAGTTTGGCTTTCTGGAGTTTGATGGAGGTAAGTATGGATTTTTCCGGCAGGGCTTCCAGCGGCAGATGAAATTGAATGTCTCTATGTGTCCTGACTCTCTGCTTTTATCTGTTTCTTGAGAATGGGTGTGTGTGTTGCATCACTAGACTTGCCCCTCTCATTCGTCATTGGTCAGGCTTCCATTCCTCCGCTTGATTGGCAAACTGAACTGTGAGTCAGATTGATGTCATTTTATGATCTCTTGAAACAACCTCCCTTATCATCTGTGCACCCAAATATATATATGATCAAAATCCATACTTCAGAGTTACACAGTTGTTTGAAATTACATATACATGGTGTGGCTGAATTTAGCCATGTCTATGTCCAAATCTGCTCATTCTCGGAGCTTGCATTCAAAGAGTGTACATAATTGACTTTTTAACTGCTTTTTCAATTTCCGACATGGACCCAACTTTACATACATGTGTGCAGGGGGTAGGGACATTAACTGATGAAGTTTCAGATTTTTAACATGCACACATTTAGAGTAATATCCACTTTTCCGCTAAAACCCCCCTGAACATACCACCGGTTCCTACCACGTCTTAAACTGTGGGCAGAAAAATCACAAGAATTATGGTATCATTTATAAAATTTTCACATGTCCGCACTATGAGTTATCCACCTTTTTATAAAACCATATCCTTGCTGCAGGGGTGTGTCTTTTCAGGTCACATGGTACAGAAACCAGTCTTTCCAGTTTCTGCCAAGCCAGCTTGCTTCTCACAGGCAGTGCCCCTCCCAGCTTCTCCAGGAGGAAGCCACTTTTTACGACGTCTGTAATAAAAACCTTTGCCTGAGTGGAGAGGGCTTTGTTCACTCTCTGGCAGAGCACAGGAAATTCAATTATCAGATAGATGGCATATCCTTAGCTTGGGCAGCAAAAGGAAGGTTGGCCTGGGAACATAGTTGTGACTCAAGTTTCACTCCTGATGGGTAGTTGCTAGGCAAAATCAAGTTCCTTAAGCCAGACCTTCAGCTAACTTTTTGTTGCTTTTAAAATAACTTGTAATTTTACACATGCAGCTAGAATGCTGATTCTAAGTGCAAAACTATGACATTTCAACAGTTACAAAGGCATGTGACACCAAACATAGGTCACTCATTTAATTTAACATTTTCGATTTTGGTGGTTTTAAATCCAGTTGCAGTTAGGCTTAAGCTGCTGACTCCATAGCATTTTTGTTATAAGCATTGTTTTTGGGCTCTTCATTTCCCAGATTTTGTAGGCACACAAAACTCCATTCTGCCAAATGTCTGCTGGTGTTCAGTGAATATTTTGCACATGTTGCAAGGTTTGAAATAGGCATTTTGCTTGCCTTCAGAAAAACACGCACAGTGGGTTTTAAAACGCCGGCTTTTGGATAGTGGTGAGTACTGGTACTGCACCCATTTTTGGGATTTTCTTGGATTAATGCATTCTAAACAGGAATGGTTCTTACATGGTAGTAAATCCTTGCTTAACATTGTTTTGATGGGGCTCCTTACAATAAGATGGTTATGTGGAACCCCACAAAAAGGGTTGAATCTTTAAAGTGGTCCAATGAGTCACGATTTCAGCAACTTTTTGACATCAGTACAAGTGGATTTTGTTAACAAAGACCTTTCTTTACCCTGGTGGGTGGCAAGTTAGGTAACCATTTTGGTGTGCGCACAACTGCGCAGCTTTCCTGGATTTCGGCGCACATGTGGGTTTTCCGCCATCTTGAATTTCCTAAGCCCACAGCACCAAATGTTGTAGCAGGGTAGCTTAAACGTGGGTCAGGACACCCTACAGAAGGAATTTAAAAGGAGCATTCTGACAGGAAGAGTCGACCTGTTCAGCCATGGATAATGAGGCCGGAATTTTTACCCCTAGGTCCTTCACTGATGAGATGGGAGAACGAAAAGGACCAAGGCTCACAGGCCAGACCTCAGGGGTCCCAGAACAGAGTGGTTGTAGCTGTCCCAACCACCAGTACCTCAGTTTTCTCACAGTTCAATTTGATCCAATTCAAAGCCATCCAATCGCCAACTGCCTGTAAACAACTACTCAGACAACCAGCCGTCTCAGGCTGAGTTAAATCAAGATGCACAATAATTTGCATATAGTCCGCAAAGGAATAGCACAAAAAACCATGTGCGTGGATTATGGTGAGAAGAGGCTGAATATAAATATTAAACAGAGTGGAGGACAGTGAGGAGCCCTGAGGGGCTCCACAAGGCAGAGGGACAGGGTGGGAGTAAAAAGAAGGTAAGGAAACAGATTGAGAGCGCACCACCAGAAAGGAGGAGGACCAGCCCAAAACTTGACCAGAAAGGCCGGCGGAAGCGAGACGTGACCAGGGGCAGGGTGGTCGATGGTGTCAAACGCAGCGGACAGATCAAGCGAAATCACGGCCCCCACTCTGGACCACCAGTCATACCAGATCATCCACGACTGATACCAACACTGATTCAGTACCTCGCTCGGGGCGAAACCCTGATTGAAAAGGATAAAATGAAATGAGAGGATTCCAAAAAGGCACTAAGAAGTGGGGAGACCCGGGACTCAAGCAATTACATTAGGAAAGGAAGCAGAGAAATAGAATGAAAATTAGACAGGACTAGCAGGTCCAGGCCTGGCTTCTTCAGCAACGGGATAACAAGAGTGTGCTTGAGATTGTCAGGGATCATCCCTGATGTAAAGGAGTCATTAACAGCTCTTGTTAGCCACGAACAATGTCGTCAGAGACATTTTTCAGAATTGAAAGCGGAATTGGAGCGCTGGGTGATGCTGATGTTAAACTCTTTGTAGCCAACAACACCTCCTTGTCGGAAAAGACCGGAAAGGAGGAACAGAGACTGTTTAGGTGCTAAGGCTGCTGACTTGTGGGTTGCCAACAGGGCTACTCACAAGGATACTGGGGCAACTCAGAAGAAGGATGAGGGAAAGCAGCCAAAGAAAGATAACAAGGATAATTCTAATACCTCCAATCCAAAAGAGGGCCCCAAACAGCAACATAAGGGTAAAAAACAAGGGAAACCGAATCAGGCTAGTGCACCATCTGGACCCAACACAGATGGAGGTCAGAACAAACCCCCATTCATCAAAACATTTGGGAAATCTTATGTTTGTGGCTCAACTGACCATGTGAAAGGGGATCCCAGATGTAAGGGTAAACCTTCAGGGGTCCGCACTGTCTCCTTATCCTTCTCCCCAGAGGAAGAAGTTCCTATGGCAAGTGGAAACTTTCACAAACTGGCTGATGAACCCATGAGAGTCTCAGCTAGTGTTTCTTTAGTGTCCCTGGGCTTGTGGGAACAACATAATTTAGAGGTCTATAATTCCATCCCAGATAATGCTAAAGAGTATTATAAAGATAGTGTTCTTATGAATGGCCAGGAGACTCCTGCCATCAGAGACACTGGAGCCAGTATAACTGTGGTTGATGAATAATTTTTCAAGGTGAAGGATGGGCCACCCATACACCTAACCAAGTTAGCTGGAAGCCCTGTGCAATTGCTTCCCCAGTTACCAGCTCTCATCCAGTGTAATGATATGACTGTCAAGATACCTGTTAGTGTGCAGAGTGAAGTGTCTGGGAGAGTCCTGTTGGGTAATGACCTGAACACTCTTGGAGTTGTGTCTAGTACCCCCAGGCCTCCCAGTAAGAGGAAGCAGGAGCTCACTAGGCCTGCAAGGAAGAGGACCTTGAGAGGCTCTCCAGGGGAGGAGATAGAGGAAGCTATCACACCCACTCCACAGGGGTTGCCCACTGCTATTTCTGGAAAGAAAGAGGCAAAGGGGAAACCCAAGACCTTAAGGAAAAAGACAGATGGCACCCCTGTGCTACCAACAAGGACATCCCCAAGATTGTCCAAAGTCGTGACTTCTCCACCTGCTGAGGCAGAGTGTGAGGTACAGCCCTGTGTGGTTGATCCAGTCTCTGAAGAGTCAGATCTGGCAGTTGGAAAGCATAGGTTGAGCTGGGAAGATGGCCTCTTCTACAGTGAACCGACTGAGTCTATCCCTGGGGACTGCAAAAGACTTGTAGTGCCCCTAGAAAACAGACTCCAGTTCCTACAGTTGGTTCATGAGATACCTTTGGCTGGTCATTTGGGTTTCAAGAAGACCAAGGAAAGGCTCTCCTTATATTTCTACTGGCCTAAAATGGTTTCAGAAGTTGACAAAGTCTGTAGGAGCTGTCACACTTGCTAAACCTCTGGCAAGAGTGGAGCCAAGAACGTGGCACCCCTGGTGCCACTCCCAGTGGTGGGAGTTCCTTTTGAGAGGGTGGGCATCGACATTGTTGGTCCCCTTGACCCTCCCACATCTTCAGGAAACAGGTTTATCCTGATTGTAATAGACCATGCTACTAGGTATCCTGAAGCTATAGCTATGAGGACTGGTATGGCTCAGGCTGTGGCTAAGGCTCTACTTGATATTTTTACCAGAGTAGGGTTTCCTAAGGAAGTGATATCCGACGGGGGATCCAATTTTATGTCCCACTACATGTACGCTATGTGGAAAAACTGTGGTGTCACTTACAAGTTCTCTACAGCCTACCATCCACAGACAAATGGACTGGTAGAGAGGTTTAATCGTACTATGAAGAGCATGATAGGTGCTTTAGAGGAACCCCTTAAAAGAAAGTGGGACCTTCTACTGCCATGTCTTCTCTTTGCTTATAGAGAAGTCCCTCAGGAGGTAGTTGGTTACAGTCCTTTTGAACTTCTCTATGGCCATCCAGTCAGAGTCCCCTGGGCCAAGATTAAGGAGGGGTTGGAGAATGCTCCTTCCCCCAAGCCAGTCAGAGTGACTGATTACGTGATATGTCTCCGGAGGAGAATGTCACAAATGATGGCAGAAACTAGTGATAACTTAAAAGCAGGTCAGGCTCTGGTCAAACATTGGCATGATCAGAAGGCCAGCATGGTTGAGTTTACTCAAGACTAACTTGTATTAGTTATGGTGCCAACAAGGCAGAGGGCCTTGCAGGACAAATGGATAGGACCCTTCAAGGTTGTGGGCAAACTTGGAGAGGTGAACTATTTGGTGGACTTAGGTAGACCTAAGGAGGCTCCCAGCATCTTTCACACCAATCTTTTAAAGGCATATGTCTCGAGATCAGAAGTGGGAGCTTTGCTTCTAGCTTCAGCTCAAGAGGAAGAGGAGAGTGAACCTCTACCTGACCTACTCAGAGGCCAACCTTTATATGGAAACATAGAAGGAGTCAATCTCTCTTCTCAACTGACATCTGAACAACAGGAGGAGTGCAAAGTTCTGTTAAATCAGTTTGCCTCCCGGTTTTCACTTTCACCAGGCTTGACCCCTTGGGCCAGCACGATATTCGCACTGGTGACTGTTTACCTGTGAAAAGCAGAGGTTACAGAATGGCAGAACCTGTGCGATCCCACATCAAAGGAGAGGTCAACAAGATGCTTGATTTCGGGGTTATAGAGCCCTCTACAAGTCCATGGTCTAGTCCAGTTGTTCTAGTACCAAAGGCAGGATCCAAAGAGTTGAGATTCTGTGTGGACCATATAGCTCTAAATGCAGTCACTAAGACTGATGCCCATCCTTTGCCAAGGACAGATGGACTGGTGGATAAACTTGGTGCAGCCAAGTACCTCAGTACATTTGACCTGACGTCAGGCTATTGGCAAATAGCCCTGACAGATTAAGCCAATGAGAAAACTGCATTCTACACCCCATCAGGCCTCTACTAGTTTAAGGTTATGCCTTTTGGATTAAAGAATGCACCTGCTACATTCCAGAGGATGGTCAATCAAGTTCTGAAAGGGATGGAGGACTTCTACATGGCATACTTGGATGACATTGCAGTGTTCAGCCCTACTTGGAAAGAACATGTTGATCATTTAGGATATGTTTTGCAAGCTCTTGAGCAGGCCCATCTGACAATAAAGGCAAGCAGATGTCAAATTGATCAGAGCAAAGTGGTCTACATTGGTCATGAGGTAGGAGGAGGTGAAATAAGGCCAGTGCCTAGCAAAGTACAAGCTGTACAAAACTGGGCCACCCCTACTACTCAAACCCAAGTGAGAGCCTTCCTAGGTCTCACTAGGTACTAAAGGAATTTCATTGAGAACTATGGGACCATAGCTTCTCCTTTGAATGTAGTTTCCTCTCCATAATTCCCTAAAAAGGTTAGATGGAATGAGGAGTGCACACGAGCCTTTGAAAAGCTGAAGAAAGCCCTTTGTCAAGCTCCAGTCCTAAGAGCTCCTGATTACCACCAACCCTTCATTGTGCAGACAGATGCCTCTAATACAGGTATAGGTGCAGTCCTTAGTCAACTGGATGAGAAAGGTAGGGAGCACCCCATTTGCTTCATCAGTAGGAAACTGAAGGAACCAGAGATAAGGTGGGCAACCATAGAGCGTGCATGTTTTGCAATTGTGTAGTCTTTGAAGAAGTTTGGACCATACTTGTATGGATCTACTTTTGGGATTCAAACAGACCACCGACCCTTGAGATGGTTAATGCAAATGAAAGGGGAGAATCCAAAACTTCTAAGATGGTCAATCTGCCTGCAAGGGTTTGATTTCACCATTGAACACAGGTCAGGATGTCACCACCAAAATGCTGATGGTCTCTCTAAGATGTTTTTAACCGACACAAGTGAAGAGATTCATCCAGGAGTGGATTAAATCCTCCTATCCCTTAGTCTGAGGGTGGAGGGGGGCGAGTGTTAGGGAGAATTATCCAGAATGGCTAATTTCCCTAGCCTACTGAGTCCCTCAGCAGCTTTGCTGGATTTCTAGGATTTATTTTTTCACCTGGTAAGAGTGTGAGCCTTTTTTCCCACTCTTACATGTGTTTTGCTTAGTGTGTTTAACATTGTTGTGTTCATAGACTGTGGAGCTTCACCTACTCCATAGGCATCAACTTTTTACTGTGTGTTACACAGCACCTTTAGTGCAGTGACACAGGGTTGTCTTTTTCAGACTTCCCAACTCTGACTCCATTTTCTTCGACTGACTTGTGTCTCCCAGAACATGTAACGTTGCCATTGACTTTATTAGTCTTTTTAAATCCACAGACCCAGTACAAACTATCTTACATATAGTTCTGGAAAGGGTTAATAGTTATACCTTTTTGTCTGTTTCTCATGGAATATTATTTTGTTTCCTTTTCATTAAGATTTGGTTGGTGGCAGTGGTAATTACCCTATTTTTTCTACCGCGGTTATTTTTAATAGCCTTGGTATTGTTTTAGGCTATCTTAGTAGCCTCAAACTTAAACCGCTGGCCCATATTTACTTTTATAGGGTTCCGGCTGGGTTTATTCACCATTTCTTTTTTCTTTTTCTCGTGTTTTACTCTGCGCGCCGAACCAGGTTTGATTCCTTTGTTCGCCGACCTTTGGCGGGCTTCTGCACAGAGCTCTAGTTAGGCGTCTGAATGTCTGAGGGGGACAGGATGTGAGGGAGGGGGTTGAGACTCCCTGCACAGGGTCTCCTTGGAGACCCATGTCGCACTCTGATATGATTGGCTGTGGTGACTGTCCTGGCGGGACAGCCACCCTGCTGTGTGATTGACAGCCAGGCTGTGTGAATGGGGGAAAACTTCATAAAAACCAAGTATCTGGGACTGAGAAGGCAGAATCGCCACTGGATCGAGAGAATCGAAGAGAAGCTGACAGAAGAGGACCTCTACCATGAATGAACCTCCCGGTGAAGCCCTGCTGCGGGTCCGAATCTTCAAACTTCGACGACAGGGAAGATCTGCAAGGAATCCTCGCCGCTTGAGCTGGTGGGAACAACCAGTTCACCAAACTGCGAGCCAGGCCTCCTTCCTTTGGTCAAATTTGCTGTGCACAGCTACAGTGAACCGGATAGCCAGGAGGATGGGAACCCTGCTTGGGATTTAAGGAGCTCACCTTTTATTTGTTGCTTTGCTGTGCTGCTGGTTTCTTCCCTGGGCAGTGTAGGACCCTCCAGTCTTCCTACTTCCTGCCAGTCCAACAGTCGCTTCAGGAACCGTGAGCCTGCAGGACCTGCCAGAAATGTCCACCTCAGCTACAGCCTTCTTCTCTGTTTAAGGTACTGTTCAAATCCGGTCGCTCGTTCCGTCCGACCGCGGTAAAAGTGCTTGAAAGCTTTTGCCAATCCGAGGGCTTGTCTTTCTCTATTCTTTAAAGTAACTTTTCATCCGACCAACTTTGTTCTGAACTCTTGGCAAATACTTAACTGCGAACTACTCTGAACTGTGTGATCCTCTGCATAGACTCTGGTCCATTGACTTTGGCGCAGGCCTCTTGATTTGATTTCCTCATTGTAGTTACTTTTTCTAGATTGCCCTGCTTACTTACATGTTAGTGCTGCTCAACTTTTGTCTAACTTTGCCTTTCCCTCCCTTTTTAATTACTGAAGTGCCATTTTGCTCACACTTCATTTTGAGCTTAACTTGTCCAGAATCTATTGGGTGTGGCATAGTGTATTAAGATCGTGATTTTTCAACTACTTGATAATAGTGAAATATGTTATAACTGATGTCTAAATAAATGTATATTCTTTTACTCAGAAACCTTGAGTCAGTGTTTGTTTGAACCATAGTCATTGATGGCCATTGTGTAACTACTGGTACTGCTCACTTTACTCTTGAGATAGGTCTGGCTGCTCAGTCATCGCTACCACTTTACTGTGTAGTACAGGCTTGTACCAAAGGTGAATTTGTACTGTCACTTGTAGTCTTAATTGTGTGTGGTGTTCCCTAAGGGTACTGCATATGATTCTGCCTACCAGAGACCAATCGCTGTGTCCAGAATGGTGGGTAAGCAAAGTTAAATGCCCTTCCCCGACAAAGGTTCTCTCTCATCTCTTCCGCTGCCTAGCCATTTTCTAACCAACACTCTCCCCTACTCTTCTTCTTCTAGAAACCTCAGCATCATCTATGACCCTTCTGACACCTTCTCTACTTTCATCACCAAAACTGGAAAAGCAGCTCGCTTCAAACTACTAAATATTAGGAAAATCAGGCACCTCTATCCACGGTAATGCAGCCACGGTCGCATCACGTAGATCCCTGTATCTATCCTCCTCTGGGCTGGGAGAACATGTGGACTTTGCAAGACTGCTGCTGAAGTGTTGAGTGAAAGTGAATGAGTTCACAAGGGGGTCCTGGAGGGTTTCTGTTCATCCCCCGATGGGCTCAAGCTCTCTTGAGGCTTTACATTCTATGCATGTACTCTTCTTCCCACTGACCTGTGTGATCTCTTGGCGATTGCCAGTGATTACATGACCCTAAGAGTTCAGTGCACAAATGTGCACCTCCTTCGAAGCTGGTGTACAGTGTGTATGTTTGTCAGCAAGATTCAGGTTATTTTGGGGAGCATTGCATATTCTTCGGGGAGTGGACCTTCAGCAAAATCTGTCTGGCGAAAGAGCTGTTCAACTCCTGACATCTTTTGGGGAGGGTGTGGGTTGTGACCCATGTGAATGTCCTTTGCAACGTGACCCAGATAATGTGAGAGCACTTCAGTGATCCTCTCCATACTACCCTTCAGCCCATTGTCTACTGGCTCATGGAGGCAAGATGCCCCCATGGCCACCCTCCCAACTGTAGAAAGCCAGGCAGAGACACCCATCACATAGTTTGTACCAAAATAGATGAGTCCTGACAGTCTCCATGAGTTATATCTGCGTTTTTCATCTGTGCATCTGCTGTCCCATCCTCGTTCCCTACAATGGGCCTCATCACGAGTTGTGCGGTATCTGGGTGCATATACCGCTGAGCGGTATTTGTGTTCACACCACAATTTGTGGCACAAACAACACCACATCACGAGTTGGCGTGCACCCGCACACGGACTTGGAATTATTGCAAATAGCGTCCAGCGGTAACAGTGGCTGTGAACCCATAATAGCACCGCAGGAAATGCGTCACCACCGGAACGGGAAACATAGTGGTGGCCATCTTGGAAATCACAATCCGCCAAAAATCACAGCCCCTGGAAGCCATGCACACTCGAAAAACATAGGAAAATGTCTCAGTAGCGTGTCAGGGTCAGGTCTGCCCTTGACAGGTTGCATAAACCCACGTTTTCAGACACTGAACTGGCAATACTGGTGGAGGAGGTAATAGGCAATCAGCTCTATGGCCCACAGTAGAAAAAGATGGGCGCACAGCGGCACACGCAGATCTGGAAATCCATCAGCCAGAAGATGAAAGTGGTGGCCCGTGTCCCCGGGGATGGAGTGGAGTGCGGCAAGCGGTTCAATGACTTGCGGATCCGTGTTCTGGCATCCTGGCCCAGCACAGAAGTGAGTCCTTGAGGACTGGAGGAGGGCCACCACCACCTATGCTCACACCGTGGGAGGAGCAGTGCACCATCCTCATTGACATACCGCAGCCACCCACGACTGGACCCTTGTACCAGTGCAACCAAGTGACCCAAGGTATCCAGACTAGTCTGAAGTATATCCAATGTATAATTATAAGCACCATGGCCCACACATCCATGACCTAGGCACAGCAACCTCAGGTGTGCGAGTGTATTACCCCTCACTGACAGCAGCATGCCAGCTGTGCATTCACATCAGACATATGAAAATGCCACCCCAACAAGTCATAGCCGTGTTTCCCCCATGTAGTATGCCCTAGCAATCCCAACATTGTTAATACCAAACAGGTCATGGCCAAGCATGATAGAAACTGTCATGGCCAAGCATGATAGAAACTGTCCTCTCACCCCCTTTAAACCATAAAATGCATGAAACAAATGTAAGTTGCTCTGTCCTCATACCACACCCTATGTTCCCTACAGACATGCAGGCATCATCAGAGGGCAACGTGGAAGAAGAGGAGGCAGACCCATCCCGATGTATGCCTAGAAGCACCTCCACTAGCACCACCAACCCGTGAAGGGACCGGCAATATACGCCAAGGCGGAGGACACACCCCACCCCACTGCAGTAGGGTCTCACCGATGCCTGAACTGCCTCAAGCCACCAGGGGGTCACTGTCTCACCAGCCCCAATCCACCAGGGGGTAACCGCCACAACGGCCCCAAGCTACCACGGGGTCATCACCTCAACAGCCCCAAGCCACCAGGGGGTCACAGGATGTTGATGCTGCGACCAGTGCAACAACCCCAGAGGACGGCAACTCATCCTGTGAGGAGCAGCATGGTGCACCGGTGTTGTCACCCATTCACAGTCCGGATCACCGAATGGCCATACCCCAAGGGACCCCGGAGCATGTGCATAGTGAGAGCCACTGTCCCCATGTCTCTGCGCTCAGACGTTGTGTGCACACACCAGTGGCAGATGAGAACACATCCTCATATGGGTCACTTGCCGGCAGCCCCACCAGACAAGCCACCATGACTAGCAACAGCACCCCCACTACCCCACGTAGACCTGGTAGGCCAATCAGCCCAACAGGTAACAGACCCACAGCTCTGGGAACAGCAGTCATGGCACGCCGGGAAGTGATAGAGGCATGTAAGATCTGCATGCCCTCAAAACGCATGGTTGGACCACCATGCGTTTTGAGGGCATGGTGGTCCAACTCAACCGCCACATAAAGGCGATCAGCAGTGCAATTCGTGGTGCAGCAAAAACCATGATGCGGGACAATGCCTGCACCCGTACCGTTGTGTAGGGGTGTACTGCGGCTCTCACAGGGTTTGGGCAGAGAGTCTGTGAACTAAGTGAGGTACAATCACTTCGCTGCTATCCACCTCGACAAAACCCACTGAGGGCTCCCTACAGGGTTTGCTGCACCATTCACAACGGCGTTCACCAGAATGTGGAGCACGTGGAAAGCATCAGTGTCCTTTCTAGATGGACAATGCACTGTTGACCTGAGAGTCGGGCACATGGACCCATATGCACTGTGTTGGGGAGGGGGGAATGTGTGCTGGGGAGTTAGTGGCAGAGGGGGGAATGTGTGCTGGGGAGTTAGTGGCAGAGGGGGGAATGTGTGCTGGGGAGTTGGTGGGGGAAGGGGGAGTGTGTGCTGGGGTGCTGGTGAGGGGAGGGGGGAATGTGTGCTGGGGAGTTGGTGGGGAGGGGAAATGTGTGCTGCGGAGTTGGTGGGTGGAGGGGGTTTGTCCCATGATAATGAAATCCCATTGAAATTGCACAGAAAGCTTGGACATTCATGATTGTGTTCAAGTCCCGTTTATGTTGCAAGTGATATTTGTGCCATGTACCCATCCACCAAAGCAAAAGAAATTGTCAATCAACGCCTGTCTGGCAAACCTCCCCACCTGTAAAGACTGGAGGGTGTCTGTACTTCTGCTCTCTATATGGCAGAGGAGAGGCACAGAGGACCCCAGCCAAAATTCTCTGTTTGGTAAAACGTGGGCTAGCAATCAAGGCCTAGCTCTCAGGAGGTGCTGCAGGCTGGTTCTTAAGTACAGTGTAGTCCCCAAGCCCCCACAAAGGAACGTCCACATACTGTATTAGTGAAAACACAGTCTTTATATAATTAAGGTTCAATGTTTATATACACAATCACAATAACTCACTGTGTGCTTAGTTAATCTACAATGGCAAATATATACACATTTCTACGTGGTACCACTATTACTATCAGATTTCATTAAAGTGCATCAACTGGACTTAGTTTAAATGTCACACAAATCAAGTAATAAAGAGAACCAACAATAGACATAGGAGGAAAGCAGTTGGTTTAGAACAATAGGCAGAATACTGGCCCCTACCACCAGACACAGATCTGTGTGAGGATCGGCCCACCTGGGCAACCTGTAATTAAAGATATATCATACAATCCAAGTCCATATACTGTTCTTAATTCCTTCGAAATAGTTCTGCAACCCCAATGTACCTGGAATAGCAGTGTTCGACATTGGGTCGTCAATGGTACATTCTTGACCGGCTCCCTTTAAGACAGGAGCCACGGATCATCGAGATCCCACGAGGAAAAAGTGGTGAACACGGGTTCTTGTGGTGTTCGTTGACGATTGGTTGAAAACGTCCTGAAGCTGAGGCATGCGGTACACCTCGACGACTAGTGTTCGTTGCTGCAAAGAGTCAATGAAGAACTTTGGCCCAGCAAGGGCGTCGGGTTGTCGGCGTCTGGCATTGCCGAACAGGACGTGACCATGGCTGGCTTCAGTAGCTTCGTCAGCATCTCTGAGGTATTCCGGTGGCGGGAAACCCACCGGCAGATTCTCCTCGGTCGGCGGCGTCCTTGTCTTTCTCCGGCAGTACGAAAGCGTTCGATGAGGATGAGCAACTGAGTCCTTGGATCACATTTCTTTGGCAAAGGAGCACTGGGGCTCCGTTCGTCGATGGCGGTCGTCGACGGTGGATAGCTGTCCGGTGCTTCTCTTCGTTCTCCTCGGTGGTCCCCTTCTCCGGTTGGCAGCCTTTCGTAGGTCTGTCTACCAGGGAGCTTTGGCAAAGATCAGCTAGTGCACGATGGTCCCTCTTAGCTAAGGAAGAGGTTTCCTAGCCAGGTCCTCTCTTGGATCAGTTCCTTGAAGGCACAGCAGCTTTCAGATTAGCGAAGGACAGCAGCAGTAGTTCTTCTTCTTCCAGTGGGCTTCAAAGTTAAGCATCAGTTTCAACTCCCTCTCAGACACTCACAACACAGGGTGTGGATTCGGACAAGTATTGTGCCAGTCAACACTCCACACTGCATTCATACCAGTTTCAGGCAGGGCTGTCATTGTGTCAACCACCAGATACTAGACATACACAAAACAGAATGTGTATTCGTCACACACTCCATTCACCCAGGTCCCACCCTACGGGCGTACCCACAACATACAGTCATTGGGAAGGCTCCAGCCAGTCTGGCTTGCACTTCCCCACACTACCATATATGGAATTTCCACCCAACAGCCAGTCAGAGGCAGGGCTTCCCGGGACTTCGGGAAATAAGGTAACAGGTGATAGAAAGCAAGAGGCCACAGGGGCCATCTCTTCTCCATCAGGAATCCACCGATTCCAATGACAGGGCCTGGGCATCCCAAAATGGAGGACGCTCAAGCACCTGTCAATTCAGCACAGAGCTGCCACCAGCCCATACCCTGCTCTGTGGGCCACACACAGGTTCCCAAAAAAACACACTAGGAGTACAAGGTCATACTCCCACGCATGGGTGCCATAAGGGTATCCCAAGGATCTGTTCACCAAACCAAATACAGGAAGAGCCACATCGCCAGGAGGCCCACATGAATTCCTGCGCGAAAACAAGACAGAACTCATGATAAAAAGCAATAAAGGACACAGCTACGGAGGCCCTGTCCCTCCGATGCATTTCCAGCATCACACCACCCTCAACCCATCCCTGTGTTCATTGGCCCGGCAACGGGCACATGGTCATCGACACTCCCAACCCCTGCCTGTTGCGCATCAGCATCACAGGAAAGTGGCACATGCCTACGGCAGCAGATGTTGTGCCGCATGGCACAGATGAGTACAATTTTTCCTACTTTTTCATGCACATACATCTGTGCCCCTCCGGTATGGCCTAGGCACCGGAACCGTGCCTTCAGCAAACCAAATGGCCTTTCCACACATATGCGGGTACGACTGTGGGCATTCTTATATGCCAGCTGTGTAGGAGTTTGTGGATTGCGCACAGGGGTCATCAGCCATGTGAACTGCAGGTATCCGGAATCACCTGCAGGGTAAATTAGGCTGAGGTTGCTTCACTGGGTGTGCAAGGAAAACGCATTAATTCACTATGTGCAACGGGTATATGCTATGTCATTGTCATATTGGTATACATACATCATCATTAGGACATGCATGATCTGACCCCTACATGCAGCCTGTGTCAATGAGTAAGGTGTTCTGTGGCAGGTTACATTTGCATGCACTTGTTGTTAATGGACTTGCAGCAGTGTTTCATGGATGATGTGTATGGATATGTCCTTTGATTATAGGGTCTTCATGTGCCCCGCGTTTGATCTGCAATGTGCGCCATGTCCCTTGTGGACTACGTTCTACATGCACCACCACCTGTGTTTAATTGGCACAGTGGTGCATCCCTTATTTGTCAGGATGATGCTACCATCATATCTGTCTGTTCACGGACAATGTTTATTAGGAATGGGATGTGGCTGTCTCTGTGGCTGGTGTGGCGTTTGCTACATGGAACATGGTTTTGCTGGCATGTAAATGGGCATTCATGAGTCACTCTCTCAGGGAAATTCATGGTTGTGTATTTTCCTGCTCATCTACAGTGGTTTTGTGGGGGGTTTGCCATTGATCTCACTTAGCATTCCTTTGTGGTGCCCTGGGTGAGTTTGCTTTTGGGTGTCAGGGTGAGAAGCAGCACTGCAACACAGACAAGATGCATTGTGGTTGTTGTGTTTCCATATGTGATTGTGAATTCACAAGAGTGTGCGCTTTTCTGTGTGTTCTGGTGTCGTGGACGTGTGCAGGTGTCCTTGTGTGCCACACATGCATGGAACTGGTGCTGTGCTGGCTGCGTCTCCTGGTGGTATGCAATGATTCCTCTGTGGCTGCCCCACCTTAATCTTGTGTAGTTTGGCATGCATTTCATGCAGGATTTGTACTCACCCACTTTTCTGGGTAGCAGGCGCAGCAGTCGGTGATAGTTAGGTCAGGGCTACAGGTCATCTGCACATTGAGTGAATGGAAATGCTTCCAATTCCTATAGGCTGCCTCGTGGTCCCAGGGTTCTACAAGTGCAACATGTGTGCAGTCTAGGGCTGCAAACACGTTCAGGACTTGGGCAATGGCATAGAACTGTGCCTTGACTTTGATCACTAGTGTCTGGGTGGCAGGCAATGCTATGTGTTCATTCACATGGCGCAGCAGTGCATCCAGCACCTGTCCCAGCATGGCACTGAATGTGGACTGGGCCATACCATGCATCATGGCTACAGTGTGTTGGAAGCTGCCAGTTCCAAGGTACTGTAGGACTGACACAAGCTTCACGAGTTGTGGCATAGCGGTGCTGATGGCAATCTGGCTAGCTATGTCACCTTGGATTGTGTCAAGCAACTGGGTGATGCTTGCCCTGTCCAGCCTGTACTCAGATACCAACTGACCATCAGTCAGGGCCTAGGGTGTTGGCCTGACCCTGGGGATGGTTGGCCGCCTTGCTGGTGCTGGTCTCCTTCTCCTCCTCCTCCTCCGCCCCCTGCCCCTCTGCTCCCTGTGCCATGAGCTGGTTGTCAGGTCTCTGGAGCTCCTGGCATAGCATGTAGAGGTCCACATCAAGGCTCTCTGCTCCATATAGCAACATGGTATTGGGGAGGGTGTGTGGGGCATGGGTGGGTCTTTTGGTGGCATCTTGTGTGCATTGTTTCCACAGGGCATTGTTACTGTCACATGTGTTCTTTTACCTCCAGCATTTTTCCAGGGAATTTTAAGCAGTATTAGCACAGGTTTCACAGCGCTAGGAGCGCCAATGCTGTAATGCTGCTGGGTCTCTAACAGCGCATTTGGTTGTCGCGCTATTACAGCCAGCTGTAATAGCGTCAGCTGTAATAGTGCGACAACCAAATGCGCTGTTAGAGACCGCCGGCAGAATTTACAGTCGTGATCTAGCAGAGCGGTATTGGCAGATCTAATACTGTTACCACCCGATTTAAGAGCTACCTGCCAAATCTTGATGACCCCCAGTGTCTTTTAACAGTTGCACACTGTTCTTTGGGAGGTGGAAATACTACTTTTGGCTGCACAGTTCATTGAATATCCTGTGCATCAAGGAACATGGCACCTGGAACAACCCTGGAAATACTCAGATCTATTTCTCAAAAATCCCTCTTCCTCGTGTGAAAGACTTTCTGGCTCAATGTTTGCATCCTCCTGCACCACTTCTGCACCATCCTAGAGATCGTTGACAGGTTGTTTTTGCCCCTACTCTTTCTCCAACCCAAAAGTGACCTCTGTGGCTAAGTATGTAATGCCTAAACTGAGAGAATTTGGGCTCATTACAAGTTCAGTGGTATCTTGTCAGTAATTCCGCAGAGATACCACCCAGCTGTAATACCGTTACCGCCACTTGGTACAAAAATATAACCGTGGGATTATAAGTGGTGGTGGCGGTATACGTCTCCACTTATTTGGCGTCCATAGGACTCCATGGGGGATTCTGTGAAAATTGGCAGAAAGGTGGCAGATGTATCGCCTTTTAGAAGAAGTAAAGGTAAGGAGTAAATGCTTGAAGAAGTAAATGTAGAAGGCAAAGTAAAGGTAAGGAGTAAATGCTTGAAGAAGTAAATGTAGAATGCGAAGTAAAGGTAGTAAGGAAGTAAAGGAAGTAAAGGTAAGGAGTAAATGCTTGAAGAAGTAAATGTAGAAGGCGAAGTAAGGGTAAGGAGTAAATGCTTGAAGAAGTAAATGTAGAATGCAAAGTAAAGGTAAGGAGTACATGCTTGAAGAAGTAAATGTAGAATGCGAAGTAAAGGTAAGGGGGAAATGCTCAAGAAGTAAATGTAGAAGGCAAAGTAAAGGTAAGGAGTAAATGCTTGAAGAAGTAAATGTACAAGGAGAAGTAAAGGTAAGGAGTAAATGCTTGAAGTATATGTAGAAGGGGAAGTAAAGATAAGGAGTAAATGCTTGAAGAAGTAAATGTAGAAGATGAAGTAAAGGTAAGGAGTAACTGCTTGAAGAAGTAAATGTAGAAGGCGAAGTAAAGGTAAGGAGTAAATGCGTGAAAAAGTAATTGTAGAAGGCGAGGTAAAAGTAAGGAGTAAATGCTTGAAGAAGTAAATGTAGAAGGTGAAGTAAAGGTAAGGAGTAAATGCTTGAAGAAGTAAATGTAGAAGGTGAAGGAAAAGGGGTCACCACTTGCAAAAACCGAAACCTGCTGTCTGCCAACAGGTACCCTCTATAAGTCCTCCTGTGGGATAAAATACATCCATAGGTTTTTAACTGCAAATCAAAATGTTATTCACTCTTTTCATGGAGTGTACAGTTGTATGATCAATGTGTACTTTATGGTAATACAAAAGTGGTTGAACCAAAAACTTACAATCCTACTTCTTGGTAAAGGAAATCTATTCAAATCACATAGACTCAATATTTTTCAACAAAGATGTGTTATTCAGTAATAAAACTTTATAAGGCAAAAAAGAACATTGGAAATTTCCAAAGTTTTTACATCATCCAATGTAGTGTTTGAAATGATATTCACAATGAAGAAAGATTCTAAGTAACAGTATTCCCGAAAACACGTCAATCAGTGAAATGATTATCACACAATTTGCTTCACACAATTATATTTTGTTGTAGTCCAATTTGAGGAGTCAACAATATCCTAATTGGCTCCACTCCTAGGTGTTATTTCTTTTGGGGTTGTGCCAACGCATTTCGGATCATCATATAATCCTTCTTCAGGGCCTTAGAATAGTTTCTGAGTGTAAGAAATCGTTTCAATCTAGAACCTGTGGAGTGCAGCCTCGTGCGTACAGCGCTCTGTTGCTTTCCAGCTAGGTTTGCTCTTCATAAATCCCAAACTTACATACACACATATGTTATGTTTAAATATGTTGCCTTCAGTTTCCTGCATCCAGGCAACTCTTGCATTATATAAAACCACGGTGCCTGTCCTTAAAGCTACAGCCTGTTTGCTTTTCTGAGCATATGTTGGGCTAAAGCCAAGCTAGTTTGGAAAGAAATGAAGGGCATGAAAGTCAAACATTATAATGTCGAAATATTCCACAGTGATTGGTCCAGTTGACCTGCTCATCACAAGGAATGATTTTCATTGGGTGGGCGTTACTTTAAGGAACTGAGCTCGCGGATCAGTGTGCTAGAACGAGAGGGGAGAGGGATTCACACAGAAAGCCAGAACCCTCTCGCCATGAAGAGCGCAGCCCTGTTCCTCTGCCTGATGGCGCTGATTGTTGGTAAGAGATTTACCTCTGAATTGACTTACCTCTTCCAAGATGAACAGGTAGGGTGACCAGACACTGCCAGGGACATGCATTCTTCAGCCTGTGCAGCCATTTAACAAATGCATTCTGGGTGCTGTAGTTTTAGTTAACGTCAATGGAACAAACTATACTTTCTAACCCAATACCAACATGGGTTGTAAAAGGAAAGCCCAGGACCGGGACTCTGTGTCCCTCTGAGATGGGGTCCCCCTAGGTTCAGGATTTATATCCCAGATTCCCAGAATCCCCCTCCTTGAACAGTCTAACAGATTTGGGCGAAAGAGGAGGTAGAATAAAAGCAGCCATGTGCAGCTGCTCACTGCTCTATAGGGAGGCTGGGGGGGGGGGGGCTCTGAAAGGAAGGCAGAGATCGGGCAGCGTCATTCACATGCTTGATCAGTGCGACCCTAGGAGGCGAGTTAACGCCAGCTGTGCAAACCCACCAAGGGCACTTGACTCTCTGTCCAGGCCAGTCCTTCCCCAAACAGGTGCACCCCTTTTAGGAGTTTAAGGTCCATTTGACAGGGGACATCTCTGCCAATGTTTAACATTGAAAATGGGGGCTGTCATATGTCTCACGTAGAAGGGGTTTCCTCTCTAACCACAGAACTGTCAATTGGCCTCATGGCACCAGGAATCGGTTGCTCCAGTCCTGGCTTTTAGCCGATAGCGCTGTGCATGCTGGGGCGTGTGCAGTGGCAGATGCAGGTTGTGTGGTGCAGCGGGGAGGCGATGGCTCTCGTGGGGGGTCAGTCTGTGCATTATGTCTGGTTGCCGCTTCTGCTATGTCTCCCGATGAGCGGTCAGAGAAGGGAGCAAGACCTCACCAGCCATCACCTTGAGCCGCCCCCGCCATCCCCCCTCCCACAGCCCGCCTAGAGGTTGCCTGCCTGGCACAAGGAGTACACTTCACTCCATCCCAGTGAGTGTCCATAGCTTCATGGATTAGTGAATAACAGATGCTACTATTGCCAGAGTGGTACTCCTTTTATCCACTGCCAAAGAATCAGAGGGAGAGACGACCTGTGAGAATTATGCATGTGCAGCCTAAACACACATCCCTGGAGCACTAGATCCACGTGCACATGGCCTGGTTGGGGGAATCAGGATATACACGTGCGGCCTAAACACACATCCCTGGATCACTAGATACACGTGCACATGGCCCGGTTGGGGGAATCAGGATATACACGTGCGGCCTAAACACACATCCCTGGAGCACTAGATCCACGTGCACATGGCCCGGTTGGGGGAATCAGGATATACACGTGCAGCTTAAATACACACCCCTGGAGCACTAGATCTGTGTGCAGATGGCCCCATAGCGTGAATTAAAATATGCACGTGCGGCCTAAACACACACCCCTGGAGCACTAGATCCACGTGCACATGGCCAGGTTGGGGGAATCAGGATATACACGTGCGGCCTAAACACACACCCCTGGAGCACTAGATCCACGTGCACATGGCCCCATGGGGTGCAGCCTAAACACACATCCCCGGAGCACTAGATCCACGTGCACATGGCCCCATCGGGTGCAGCCTAAACACACATCCCCGGAGCACTAGATCCACGTGCACATGGCCCCATGGGGTGCAGCCTAAACACACATCCCCGGAGCACTAGATCCACGTGCACATGGCCCCATGGGGTGCAGCCTAAACACACATCCACGGAGCACTAGATCCACGTGCACATGGCCCCATGGGGTGCAGCCTAAACACACATCCCCGGAGCACTAGATCCACGTGCACATGGCCCCATCGGGTGCAGCCTAAACACACATCCCCGGAGCACTAGATCCACGTGCACATGGCCCCATGGGGTGCAGCCTAAACACACATCCCCGGAGCACTAGATCCACGTGCACATGGCCCCATGGGGTGCAGCCTAAACACACATCCACGGAGCACTAGATCCACGTGCACATGGCCCCATGGGGTGCAGCCTAAACACACATCCCCGGAGCACTAGATCCACGTGCACATGGCCCCATGGGGTGCAGCCTAAACACACATCCCCGGAGCACTAGATCCACGTGCACATGGGCCCATGGGGTGCAGCCTAAACACACATCCCCTGAGCACTAGATCCACGTGCAAATAGCCCCATTGGGTGAATTAGGATATACACGTGCAGCCTAAACACACATCCCTGGAGCACGAGATCCACGTGCACATGGCCCCATAGCGTGAATTAGGATATACACGTGCAGCCTAAACACACACCCATGGAGCACTATATCCACATGCACATGGCCCAGTTGGGGGAATCAGGATATACACGTGCATCCTAAACACACACCCCCAGAGCACTAGATCCACGTGCACATGGCCCCATGGGGGTGCATCCTAAACACACATCCCAGAGCACTAGATCCACGTGCACATGGCCCCATGGGGTGCAGCCTAAACACACATCCCCAGAGCACTAGATCCACGTGCACATGGCCCCATGGGGTTCAGCCTAAACACACATCCCCGGAGCACTAGATCCACGTGCACATGGGCCTATGGGGTGCAGCCTAAACACACATCCCCTGAGCACTAGATCCACGTGCAAATAGCGCCCTTGGGTGAATTAGGATATACACGTGCAGCCTAAACACACATCCCAGAGCACTAGATCCACGTGCACATGGCCCCATGGGGTGCAGCCTAAACACACATCCCCAGAGCACTAGATCCACGTGCACATGGCCCCATGGGGTGCAGCCTAAACACACATCCCCGGAGCACTAGATCCACGTGCACATGGCCCCATGGGGTGCAGCCTAAACACACATCCCCGGAGCACTAGATCCACGTGCACATGGCCCCATGGGGTGCAGCCTAAACACACATCCCCGGGCACTAGATCCACGTGCACATGGGACTATGGGGTGCAGCCTAAACACACATCCCCTGAGCACTAGATCCACGTGCAAATAGCCCCATTGGGTGAATTAGGATATACACGTGCAGCCTAAACACACATCCCTGGAGCACGAGATCCACGTGCACATGGCCCCAGCGAGTGAATTAGGATATGCACGTGCAGCCTAAACACACACCCCTGGAGAACTAGATCCACGTGCACATGGCCCCATGGGGTGCAGCCTAAACACACATCCCCAGAGCACTAGATCCACGTGCACATGGCCCCATGGGGTGCAGCCTAAACACACATCCCTGGAGAACTAGATCCACGTGCACATGGCCCCATGGGGTGCAGCCTAAACACACATCCCCAGAGCACTAGATCCACGTGCACATGGCCCCATGGGGTGCAGCCTAAACACACATCCCCAGAGCACTAGATCCACGTGCACATGGCCCCATGGGGGAACCCAACAAATTAGCAAATGTTTATCTTAAGCCGCATGCACTAATCTGCATGAAAGGCAAGCACTGGGCATCATATGGCAATTCTAGTGCCCAGTGGCAAAGCAGACACGCAGCCACCTCGAGCATGGCAATTCTAGCGCCCACCTACACTGGCAAAGCAGACACTCTGCCCCCTCATGCACACTCGTGTTGCTTGATCGCGCCTTGAAACACTTGTGCATAGGCGCGTTATATATGCCATATCATATCATATCAATGCTGAACCAGAGCCCCCCCCAAGCCTGCTCTCAAGGTCTTCGGGGGCTCAGCACGTCCTTTTACATTCCTGTACAACTTATTAATGCAGGACTGTCGGGGTGCAAGTCCACATCATGCGCATTTGTAATCCAGGACTGGGTAGCTGTCTCTTGCAGTCACTAATGAGACTGCTGCTTATGATCAATGCATTGCTTAAAAATTAAAGCTAGAGTGAAATGAAAGACTGACCCCCCACCACGAGTCCTGGCTGGCAGTGGCAGGACTACACACCCTCCCCCACTCGGGCCCCCCCTGCTTCGTGGGCACCCACGAGCACAGTTTAGACATGTGCACTGCCAGGGGACAGAGACACCACTGACCGGGGACAGAGACACCACTGACGGGTACAGATACACCACTGACAGGGGACAGAGACACTGCTGACCACTGACAGGGGACAGAGACACCAATGACAGGGTCAGACCCACTGCTGACCACTGACAGGGTCTATAGACACCATTGACAGGGGACCTAGACACCACTGACCACTGACAGGGAACATAGACGCTGCTGACGGGGGACAGAGACACCACTCACGGGGGACAGAGGCACCACTCACGAGGGACAGAGGCACCACTCAGGGGGGACAGAGACACCATTGACGGGGGACAGAGACACCACTGACAGGGGGCAGAGACACTGCTGACCACTGACAGGTGACAGAGACACCGCTGACAGGGGACAGAGACACCGCTGACAGGGGACATAGACACCGCTGGCAGGGGACATAGACACCGCTGGCAGGGGACAGAGACACCGCTGACAGGGGACAGAGACACTGCTAACAGGACACAGAGACACTGCTAACAGGACACAGAGACACCGCTGACAGGGGACAGAGATACCGCTGACAGGGGACAGAGACACCACTGACAGGGGACAGAGACACCACTGAGAGGGGACAGAGACACTGCTGAGCAGTGTCAGGGGACAGAGACACTGCTGATAGGGGACAGTGACACCAATGACAGGGTCAGAGCCACCGCTGACCACTGACAGGGTCTATAGACACCATTGACAGGGGACATAGACACCACTGACCACTGACAGGGAACATAGACGCTTCTGACGGGGGACAGAGACACCACTCACGGGGGACAGAGGCACCACTCACGAGGGACAGAGGCACCACTCACGGGGAACAGAGACACCATTGACGGGGGACAGAGACACCACTGACAGGGGGCAGAGACACTGCTGACCACTGACGGGTGACAGAGACACTGCTGACAGGGGACAGAGACACCGCTGACAGGGGACAGAGACACCGCTGGCAGGGGACAGAGAAAACACTGACAGGGGACAGAGACACCGCTGAGAGGGGACAGAGACACTGCTAACAGGACACAGAGACACCGCTGACAGGGGACAGAGATACCGCTGACAGGGGACAGAGACACCACTGACAGGGGACAGAGACACCACTGAGAGGGGACAGAGACACTGCTGAGCAGTGTCAGGGGACAGAGACACTGCTGATAGGGGACAGTGACACCATTGATGGGGAACAGCGACACCACTGAAGGGGGACAGAGACACCACTGACAGCGGGACAGAGACACCACTGACCACTTACAGGGGGCAGAGACACCACTGATAGAGGGCAGAGACAGTGCTGACCACTGACGGGTGACAGACACCACTGACAGGGGACAGAGACACTGCTGACGGGGGACAGAGACACCGCTGACAGGGGATAGAGACACCACTGACAGAGGACAGAGACACATCCGATGGGGGACAAAGACACCACTGACAGGGGACAGAGACACAACTGACGTGGGACAGAGACACCACTGATGGGGACAGAGACACTGCTGACAGGGGACAGAGACACCACTGACGGGGGACAGAGACACTGCTGACCATTGACAGGGGACAGAGACACAGCTGACGGGGGACATAGACGCCACTGACGGGGAACAGAGACACTGCTGACCACTGACAGGGGAAAGGTGAGGCGTCCATCTGCACTCTTTCTTCCAACTTTTTCTTGGCACTACACTAAATCATATTAATGTGGGATTATGTCTTATCTTTATAATATTGTCATTGTATTTATTTTGTGATGTCCACATTTATGATATATATATATATATATATATATATATATATATATATATATATATATATATATATATATATATATATATATATATAATTAATATTAATTAATTAATTAATTGTAAGGTTTTCTGCTGCATTAGTGCCAGGAATGTGCTACAGAATATGTTAAAATACATGAATACAATAATGCTGAATGCTGGAAACAACACGAATGGCCGCCATGTCACATGTACCCATAAGAGGGAAATTGTCACATTACCTGTCATTGAGAACCCTGCAATCCAGCAATGACCCACTACAAACGGTACCAAACTACAACCAGAAATAACACTGTTCTCCCTCCTAGAATTACCTGACAAGCATACCTGTACAGAAGCCCAGCTAACCATCTGAAATCACCTAAACACCTAGCCTGCCAAATAACTTAAACAAGGGGCAGCACCAGACCCCAACCCAACTATACACGTACCCTCCTCAACTTTGTCCCAAGGAAGGTGCATTTTAAAGTACAGAAATTAATAGGAACCCATATGCACCATGTCAACCAACTTATCGGGAAACAGGCTCCCTTGGAAAGACTTCACACCAGCGAAATGGGATCTAATGGTTATCACTGTAAACACCTGAGAAAGCAACGTATTCACCAGAAGGCACATACTACCCCACTTCCAGAGAGCACCCCCAGCTATTTCCTTCCTTCAATATTCATCATGTCATGTGTCTCCTCCTCTCGACTAGCCAGTCCCCTTCTACAATCTCCTCAGACCTTACACTACACACACATACACATCACACAATGACGACGGCCGCAGGAATAGCTGATGCTACTTGAACATGATCAAGCTACTACTAAGCTTCTATTCTAGCCCTATTACACTCTCCTACATCAGAGGGTAACAGTACCCAAATCAAATGTACCCTCTCAGATCTTGGTCTCTCCCCTTCTGGATAACATATTTCAGAGGATCTCCACCTACTCCATAGAAGCACAAAGGTACACAGGACCCGGGAACCTCTAACATACACCCATCAACAGCACAGGTTTCCCATCTGCCTCTCCAGTTATCCCGCTTACAGTCCCTCCCTCTTTCCCTGCAGAGCCATGTGCTGCTAGGTCAACAGGTGGCAGAAGGGCAATACACAAGACCACTTTACCTACTTATAAAACCAGACCCTGCCACCACACCCACCCAACCCTCATCACCATATTCAACCCCCATCACTTCTAGCTACCCTCACCACCTTCACTCCACCATCTCATCTATCTATCTCCAACTTACCACATTGCCCCACCCACTCCCAAACATGCCCTTGCCCAGTTCCTAACACACCTACTACTTTACTCCACCCAACCACACACCACCTCACTGCACACATCCAATCCTGCCATTCTCATACCATCACTGGTGTCTGCCCCACAACTCACCACTTCACCCAACCTCACTTCCTAACCCCATTACTCCTCTTCCACCACCTCACCATAACACATCCATGACACCACAACAAGAACCATACCCACCACCAGCCAATCAACTAACCCACTCCCATAACCCGACCCCAACATCCATTCCCACCTCATCCTACACACCCTCAACCTCATCATCTCAACCATAAAACATCACTAATCACCTCACACATCAGCACCTCATCCCATCCACCCAAAACCATAACTGCACCTCAATTTACCCAACAACACCCTACCTCCTCTCCCACATCACATTCGTATGTCACCACCTAACCTTAACTCATTCACACCCCCTAAACCTCACACCACCTTACCCCACCCACCACACCTACCCACACCCTCAACCATCCTCCCTTACCACACCACCACAGCCTCAACTTCCCCACACCACTTTTCCCAACCTAATCAGCTCACACCACTCACCCAACCTTACCACCACCTCATGTCACCCACACCACCTACCCAAACATACTTCCCTCATTCTGTACTTCGCCATGCCAACCCTCACATCACCACCTCACCCCCAAAACCTCATCTGACCCCTTTTTAGACCACTACATCATAATCCCACCGTACTCACTCCTTCCATCTCACCCAACTCAAACCTCACCACCTCTCCATAACTACCCCAGCACAGCCCACTACCTCATCAACCCAACCTTTACCCCATCAACACACTTTAGACAGAGCCTCACATCACCACCTTACCTCACTCACATCACTCTCTCTTTCAGCCACCAGGCCCACAAAACACCAGCGCCTCACCCCACCATCTCCCCTCACCCCATCACCCTTACCACACCACCCACTCAATGTTATGTTATGTTTTTATGCTAATGTGGTTTTATAAAGCGCAGAGGTTTACTGAAAGGCACATTGGTGCAATAGAAAGGTGGCAGCAATTAAAGACCAAGATAATTAAAAATAAGTGAGCTGCCATTAGTGAATGGATCAATGTTGTGAATTAAGGGCAGCTGGAAATGTGAGATTTGTTTTTTTCTCAAGATGAGGGCTAGCCTGTTCCAAAGTATAGTGGCATGCGTCGAGAAAGCTCATCCCCCCTTCCTTATTTTCCTATAAAGAATGGGATTTTGCTGTCTGGGTATCTGTACACCTGATGTAGCCCCCCTCCCGCCGTGGCGTGGCTTTGCCAGTTAATACACCTACCAGATTTGTCTCTGTATATCTGTATACCTGATGTAGCCCCCCGTGGCGTGGCTTTGCCAGTTAATGCACCTACCAGATCTGTCTCTGTATATCTGTATACCGGATGTAGCCCCACATACCATGAGGCGTGCCTTTGCCAGATTATGCTCTCCACAAACCGCTTGTATGCTGTAACCTGCATACGTGGTCTTGCACTTTAAGAATGTCACTTCACTGTTACTGTAATTAGCGCCCTAATGCCAGAGGGTTTGGCACAGTGCTATAAATGCTAAATAAATAAATAAAACGGCCCTGTCCAATCTCTCCCCAAAACACGCTAATTCCACAACCTCACACTCCAAAACGACCATCTTACCCCAACTGAAACCACCCTATTTACTTACCCCCTCACCTCATTTCCTATTCCACCGCCTTAACCCACCCACTGCCACCAAAAGTCCCATCTCGCCCATCCTGTCTTCTGCTTGCAAACACACCTCATGTTGCCACCCGTGACTTCACACCACCGCTTCACTCAAGTGCTCAACCCAGCCCCACATCACCCCATCACTTCACCTCAACCCACTTTCTTTTGCCACTGCACATCTGTGCACCATACCACTAGCCTCACTGCCCCTCCTCACGTCACCCCTCCACTCATCTCCCACATTACCACCTCACCTCACCAACCCAACTTGACTCAATATCTCACCCCACTGATCTCATTTCAACTTTAGCATCTCGCCCCACTAACTTCCTTACCCAACCTCATACCATCACTTCATTACATTACCCACTCCCCAAACTGCACCCAAATACTTCATCTCCCACCCCAATCTGATATCACCCAAAACATTCCCCAACAGAACCCACCACCTCGGCTCACCATACATCAGCAATCATCCAAACCTCCTACCTGTTTACACAGCCCAGTTTCTCACTTCACCCACATCATACCCAACCCTCTCTCATTCCACCATAAACCAACTAAGACAGCATGATATCAACCGCCCGACCACCTCACCCCCACACACAGTCTGAACATGCCACTGCACCCACACCATACCACCAAATCACCCCCACACCTTCGCTCACTCATGCACATCACCCATCCTTTCCCTTATCCCACCACTACTCCCACCTCAACTACAAAATATCACACCACCATTTTACACACTATCACCCAATCAAACCCAAAAACCACACCACTATGTTTCTGAACCCTTTTGGGATGCCTCTCAACCAAGCATACTCACACTACACTACCTATTCCCACACAAACAGCCCCTCCTCACCCACTCCAAAAACAACAACTCACCCTCAACTTCACTCCACTATCTTACCCACCCTCATCTTTTCACTTCACCGACCTGCAAAAACCACCCACACAACATTATCACTACCTAATTACACCCCAACCCTTCCTCATCTCAACCACAAGACCTCATCAAGCCACCACACACACCACCTCATTACCTCATCCCCATAACTTCACCAATCCCTAAATCTTATGGAGCCACCTCATTCGAAACTCACCACCTCACCCCACCAATCACCAATAGCACCCACCCACCTTACCAATTAGTTCACTCAACCTAACACAATCACCTCAGCACATACCCCAACAATGCCCACTAGCTCAGAGCACACATCACTCCTGCCCTTGGTGTGTGCCCCTTCCTTCCCATCAGACGACGGGCAAACATCAAAGCCTTGTATATCCCACACCAGGCCCTCCACAAGACAGGCCCTGAATTCCCACAACTCAAACTCGCATGGTCCCGACCCACCAGAAACATCAAATCAGGCTCTGTACTCCTCCTGGTTATCCTCAACTTCAACTCCACCAGAGTGGGAGGATCCTCTTGTTCTGTCCAAGCTGCCGCCCTCTGGAGCACCCTCTCTCTTAGCATACTCTGTGATGAGGACTACTTCTCCTTCAGAAGGGCCCTCAAAACCTGGCTATTCCCTCCTGCAATTTGTAGATCTCTTCCATTTCACGCTCACCTCACAACACCAGGGCCCCGACAATGTCGTGGCCCCCAATCCACATGTCCAGAGCAAAGTAAAGTATACAATCAGAGAAGACCAGATGATATGATCACAGGAATACATCCAATGCAAAGCTCAGCAGTGACAAAAGGTTTGCATTGATGCGCCACTTCGGTAGATACCAGCCGCTGGCACAGCCGCTGGCACAGCCGCCCACCATCACAACATGGGTAGCTTATTGGGCCTTGGCCATCCCACACAAAACGTTATCTTGGCTAAATGCACACAGGCATTCTAATCCCTTGTCTGGCAATCTTTCACATACCTGGACTTTGGTCCCGGAGGGTGATCCGGCACAAGCGCCTTGAGGCCATACTAATGGGATAAAGGCACTATATAAATGGCAAACTACTACTACTACTACCTCAGCTCACCCTACATCAGCCATGATCTCAACCTCCTACCTGTTTACACAGCCCAGTGCCTCACTTTGCTCAGTGTTTACTCCTCAACCTACCCTCACTCATCTCACCATAAACCAACTAAATCCACATAATAGCAACCACACACCACCACTCACCCCGAACACACCACCACACCCACCTCACACATGAACACCACCCACCCAAGCTCCCACCTCACCTAACTACATAACATAACAACAGCATTTCACACACTAGCGCCCCATTAACCCCAAACACCACAGCACTATGTTTCTGCAGCCATCACCCCACTACCGTATACGCACTTCTCACCCAAGCAGCCTCACACTACCTCATCCTGCACAACCAGTCCCACCTCGCCCACTCTAACAACAAATGACTCTTAACTTCACCCCACTATCTTACCTACCTGCACCATTTCACCTCATCATCCCACAAAAACACAAAACCACCCACATGCCATTATCACTACCTCATTTCAACCTCACCCTTCCTCACCTCAACCACAAAACATCATCAAGCCATCACACTCACCACCTCATTACCTCATCCCATCACCTAACCTCACCTATCCGTACACCTTATTCAGCTACCTCATTCCAACCTCACCACCTCACCAATCACTAACAGAACCCATCCTCCTCACCATTTGTTTCACCCAACCTGGCACACTCACCTCAGTCTACACTCCCAACCTCAGACCACTCACCTCATCCCAATCACATTGCCCAGTCACTTCACAAGCTCAGAGTAAACACTCACCCCCAGTTAACCACACTGACTCAGCACATTATCTCTCCACACTACAACTACTGGCCTCAATCCATCCACCCTTACTTCACAACAACCAAACTCAACTCCCACCTCACTGCATCACAAAATGACTCACTAGCTCACCCCACCAGCCTTACCTCAACTCTAAAATCCACCCACCACCTTACCTACCACACCCTCCCTCAAGTACCCCAGCTATTCACCAACACTCCCCACACACTCATCCCACCCAAATGTACTCTTTCGGCTCCCATCACCCAACCTCAGCCCACAACTTTACCCCTTGGCAGCTATACTCCCGAGCCCCAACCATTATTCTTGCTGGGAGCTACATCCCATCATTACACTTCACCAACTCATTTCACTCAGGCCCACCCCCTCACCCTATCACCCATGAAAACCATTACCCCACCAGCAGACTCTATCCCATCTCACCCACCCACTCTCACCCCGGAAACTCACCTCCTCAGCTTTAACCCCACCTCTCACACACCTCAGTCCAATAGCACTGAACACCCATTCACCCTCACGTTACCTCACCCCAACAGCTGACATTCCATCCCACCATCTTAATTCATCCCAACTACTGATATCCGCAACCCCCAACCCATCTCATCTAACCCACTGTCACCCCACAAACTATCCTCACCACCTCACCCACATATCACTTTGAACATAGCCTTGCAGTCCTCCCCCGACCAGACACCACATCTGGTCTTTCACAATCACACACATTTTCCCAAGGTCCCCCTTCCTGCCCCTATCAATTTGTTACCATTGGCAACAAGGCCTCTGTCTCTTTGCTAATGTACCCGAAACCAGAGCAAAAGGCAACAGGGTGATAACAATGCTGCTGGAGGCTGACACTAGCAAAGGCAGCATCAAATATGCACGCAGCAAAGCACACATTTAATAGCAAAAATACAATCAATATGTTGCTGTGCCTTAACACTGCAACATGCAAGCCACTGCTCTGTGCTCCCCTGAAGCTCAAAGCCTGTTTCAACATCAAAAGTGAAAGGGTCTGACGCCATCCTTGCTAAATAAGCAACAAACAAACAACCATATGCATACTGTAAAGTGCCTCCTCCCCAGCCAGCAATGCCAAAGTTCACAACAAAGTTCACAACAAAGCTAATGCAAGCCAAACAAAATGGGGCCTCCCTCCTCTAAAAGCCATTTCACTAATAAACATTCTAGTAACACATAGATAAGCCTCCCCTCCCATGCAGTGCCGATAGAGCTAAAATGGTATCAGGTAATAATGCCCCTATATATATGGTCGCCGTACATAATGTCGCTGGGAAAAGGTAGTGGTGACATTTTATGGGTGACCATATATATAGGGACAGGTGGAGTGGGGGTTGCGGGGGGGTCCCACACACTCCCCGTGCATGTTCCATATAATAATGTCTCAGCATAAAATTGCAATTTTCCAGCTTATTTTTGGCATGTCAACCTTTTTGCAGGGACATTATTATATGTTTTATTTATGAGGAATGCACATGGCATTGACAGTGTGTCTCTTCATGTTTGTCTTCCATTTTATAATGACAATAAACTGAACAGGACCTGCAGTCCTCACTGTATAATGTATTTAAATTGAACTAACCATATGGTTCTGGCACCTGTCACACTCCCAGAGCTCAGTCAATGAGCACCATATAAGATTGTCGGGAGCAGTGCATAAAGGGTCCTGAGTGTAATCCCAGTGACTATTCCCTTTAGAAGCAAGGCTTGTAATGCAGAAACAAACTATGTACAGTGCAGAGAAGCCTTCATTCTGTGTGTCTGCTCTCTTGCAGGTCTCAATGCCGTGCCACTGCAACAGAGATCTGGTAAGTGGCCATTTTTTCTACTCACAATGTGGACCTGGAACGCATAGGGCTGCATGCATGATACAGGTAATGTGTTCGGCTCTTAGAGTGAGAACAGGGTTATATACAGCTGGGTCTGTCGCACAGAGGACTGATGCATCCACTACAGGGGCCTGTGTGTGACCTCATGGCCACAGGTTTGAATCCCGGCAGGCCCACTCAGCCCTTCATCATCAGTACGTTGGGTAACAATAGCTCAGGGACAACGTGTTTGTCTTGGAAACAAGACAACGCAGTGCAACACAGGTTTCAATCCTGGTCCCGCGCTTAGAAAGAAATCTCTGGTATTGAGCTTGTTATAAAAGAAGAATTATAATTATCTGTCAATGGCACAGGGATACCCCTCTGGGGATGAGCGTGCACTGTACAAATACACGTGTTATGCTATTTGCGGGCATAACAGATGTTTCTGTTACTTCTACTTGAAACAGTAGATTCAACCTTGCAGATCAGAGACAGAAGCCTAGGATGAATGAGAATGTAAGCACCAGCCAATGGACGGCTCCCAAAAGGGTGGGAATCCACCAAGAAATAGAGAAAGATCCACCCGATACATGTATGTTCCCAGCACCACCTGGCAAAAGGGATAAATGCTCTACTCGCCGGAACTCACTTACTACGAGACTAGAATTCATTTATTGGAAGCGATTATCTTTAGCAATGTATTTTAATAAAATAAGCATTTAACTCATTCAAGACAGCTAATGTGTGTTTCTTTTTAAGTAGCCTGATAATAACAAGAAACAATAAACACATGTCACTTTTGATGTTAAAGCCTGCAACTACGGCATCAGGTTCATATTAATGTTCCATTTCACCCAGAATGTCCTTGTTCTCATGTCAACAATATAACCTTGATCTTTATAATTATGCTTTAAAATCATTCAAATTGTTAGGGAGAGTTGTCAGTGTCTGTGCTAATACCCTTTGACCCGAGAGACCCCGACAACTTTTGCTGGACTCTGGACTTTTTTTATTTTAATCTTACGTGTGAGTGGAACCTTTTACCACTCATTCATTCTTTTTCTCTGACTGGGATTTGTATTTGTACTATTATATGGAGTCTGGTAACCTCCATATGTTTAATACAGGCATCAGCTTTTTGCTCTGTGACACCCAGCACCCTATTTGCGGTATGCAATTGAAAACAATTACCGAATACACTGATTTATTCAACCGTTACTCAATCAAACTAAAGCGTTTTATACTATCTTCACTTTTATATTCTGCCAATGATAGAAACCTGAGGGCGTGGACCAGCATCCCATTAGAGGATCGACTACGTTGACTATGCCACAGAGACATTGAAACAAGTCGACACAAACAACTTCATTCCCGGTATTAAAAACACAGTATGCAAGGGGATATGAAGCATGTGTCAGATGAGACTTTTGCCAATATTTTCTCTCCTTCTGCACTTTTGCCTGACTCATATGCTGACACAGCCCTTTCCAACCTTCATGGTTCTATTTCTGACACTGATGTACTTGCCCCTCTCATGAGGATCTGCTTGAAGCCCAAAGCCAAGTGCAACTCTTGGTACGACTCTCACCTCTTCACACTTAAACACAAGTGTATGGTGGCTGAGAGGAAGTGGAGGGCAATGGGTGCAACCTCTGACAAATTGGCCTATTGCCTGCACCAAAGGCAGTACACCTCTCTGTCCTCGCCAAGAAGAAAGCACACATTATAGCCCGCATCTCTGCTGCATCTAACAACTCGGCCAAACTCTTCAAAATCCGCAAGGAGCTGACCAATGCTGCTGCAGTCTCTACCTCTCCTGTTCCCACCAAGGCCCTCTGAATGGCCTTGGCTTCTCATTTCATCAATAAAACTCAGGACATCTTGTCCACCCTATCTTACTCATCTTTCTCCTCCTCCACTCCTGGGCTTCCTGTGGCAACCTCTCCTGCACCCTTCTCTTCCTTCCCCTGTTCAGCCCTGACAATGTTTCTAGACAAGTCCCATCTATGAAAGTCTCATCAAAGCAGGTTCTTCCCTCTTCATCCTGATCCATCAAGAACCACGTAGGCACTCTTTCTTCAGCCTTGGCTGATTTCTGCAATCACTTTTTTGTCACTGGAACTTTCCCCTCTGCCCAGAAGCACTCCCTTATGCACCCCTTCCTAAACAAGCCCTCAACCAGTCCTTCTTTTTCCGGCTAACTATCGCCCAATCTCCATCAGTCCTTTCCTGAGCGAACGCTTGCAAAAGCTGACCATCTCCCTGTTTAACCTTCACACTGAATCTGTTGTTTGTCTGCATGACCATCAGTCTGGCTTCAGAGTGTCCAAAAGCACAGAAACTGCTCTCCTGAATATCTGTGAAGACCTGGTCTCCAGCCTTCATTCTAACCTTTCTTCTGTCCTCATTCTCCTCGATCTTTCTTCTGCTTTTGATACAGTCAACCATGCCATCCTGCTCAACCACCTGCGGGATAACCTGGGTATCACTGATCAGGCCCTAGCCCAGCTGACCTCCTTTCTCACTGACCCTCATGGGTCCAGCTGGGGTCCTTCCTCTCTTCTATCTATCTCTCTTCCTGTGGTGTTCCCCAGGGGTCTAACCTTTCTCCCTGGCTGTTCAACCAATACCTGGCACCTCTTGCTCACCGCATCAAAGCTCTCTGCTCCAACTTTCAGGGTTATGCTGATGACACCCAACTCTCTTTCAGGCTCCCTGGCCACCTCTACTCATTCTGTCATTCCAGACTGTTAGTCTGCAAACCAGGAGTGGTGTGCCGCCAATGATCTCTGCCTTAATGCCAGTAAGACAAGATCCTCCTCATCGGATCACCACACCAGCTCCCTGCTCTCCTCTCTCTCTCTCTAGCTGCCCACTCTGGGCCCCCTTCCTGCTCAACCTGTGAGGCTAAATACCTTGGGGTCATCTTTGATTTCACCCTCACTTTCTCTCCTCACATCTCTTACGTCTCTAAGAAGTCAAACTATCAGCTGCCCCTCGTACGAGGTATTGTTCCTTTCCTCAATTTCCCCAGAAGCTCACTGTCTCCAGAGCGCTGGTCCTCTGAAGGCTGGACTACTTCAACATTCTCTTTCAAAATCTTCCTGCCTGTAATCTCCTTCCTCTACAACTCATTCAGAATAGGACTGCAAGACTTGTTCTTGGCCTTAGGCCCAGGGATCAAATCTCTCCAGCTCTGAAATCTCTTTATTGGCTCCCAGTGGCGGCAAGGATTAAGTTCAATACAATCTGCGTTGTCCACACGGCTTTGTGGGGCCTGGGTCTGCACTACCTTCCTAAACATGTCCCCTCTCAGGCTCTCCGCTCATCCACCTCCAACTCTCTGAGTGTCAGTCGCTTTTCCAAGCAGAGAGTTGGGGGCAGATCTCTTTCTTCGGCTGTGGCCTCCCTCTGGAACATCCTCATTGCCTCTCTCAAACTTGAGCAGAACCACCTCCGGTTCCGGAACCAACTCAAGACCTCCCTCTTTGCTTCTGCTTTCTCTCTTCGTCTTCCCTGCTGCTGACTCGTCTGGTCCACGCACTGGTCACCGGGCCATCCTCTGGACTTGGGCCCAGGTCTCTGCCTGTCCATTTGAACCTCGCACTGCCTTTGGCTCCCTCAGCACTTTGGATCTGTATCTGTAACCCTACAGCCCACCTGCAATGAACCACCTGGCTGCACATTACCTGTACTTGTCCATACCCTCCCCCCTTTCACTTCTCCCCTTCCCATTCCTTTCACTTGCGTGAGCTGAATGACACAGGGCCTAGTAAGATTGTTGTTTTGTACTCCCTCTGTTTCCCGCTCCTTGTCATGTCGCGCCTAGAATCTCTTGTGTACAGGCGCGTTATAAATGCCATATCATAGCATTTCATATTTCAACTTTGTTACGCAACTTAAACGCATTGAAATTTAACAATTTTGGAGCATGCTACTTGGAGCAGAATCAGTAATTATTACTGCTGCTGCCCTCCACATTTGGAAAGAAGCAGCAGAGCTCTTTCCTAGTAGGTAGTTTATTTTATCTTCTAAATAAGTAACTCTATACGTTTTAAATGTTTTAATCCAATGTGACATATGTTCTTTACTTTTAAGCTATTTAGGTGCATAGAAATTGAGATTTGTTTTTTAACTGTAATCACTGACTGATTATTTTTTCTCTTAAATGTGCGTAAGGATGGTTCCAATAATCAAATGCATAATAAAATTTTTTAAAAAAAAAGATACACTGATTAAGCAAATACAACCAGGCTCTTCTATGAACACATGATACACAACAGACCAATAATGGTAGCAAGGAAGACACCAGCCTATGGGAGGTGTAGAGCCGGGCGGACATTTTGAGGATCTAGTTACGATAGTGGTGCACAAGTGCATTTCTCAAAACCATAATTCCAAAAGTCTACTCTTCCAACTTGTAGTGAAAAGGGGAAACCACACCCCCCCAGTGACCAGCCCTTAGTGCAATATAACTCCTAATCACCTTCCCTCACAAGTAAGAAACTAAGCGAGACACAATGAACTCAGTCTGGAAGAAAGCCACTCACTCAAAAGATTTTATGCTTGCATTTATTTACTACATAAACTAACTAGAATCAAGCAGCAGTTTTCAATAGAATGGGAATTAAAGTGCAAGCTGAGTAATACAAATTATCAGTCACAGATGAATATGCAATTCTTCTTATGCTCCTAGGAATTGTTGATGTCGATACGATAGAATCACACTCAGGACCCACGCCACTCAGTGCCCGGCACTGCTCAGGGACTGGCCTAGCCCCCAAAAGCCTGCACACGAGTGGGAATGTGATGACAGGAGCCTCTGCCCTCTGGTGCTGGATGGTTGTCCAGGCGCTGTTTCTCCACGTGCATGCTTCTCTTAAACAGCCCAGGAAGTGTCCCCGCCTAACCGGCCCAGGTAAAGATCTCTTATTAGGGGCTGCATGTCAATCACTATAAGGTACCAGCTCTTCGAGAATCTTCTAGGCCCAACCTTCTATGCAGCAAAACATGTTTTCGCCTGGAAAGTTAGAACTAGAAACTGCCAGTCTTGGCTCCCAGGCTCCGTGTACATTGTTGTGGGAAGCGCCTTCTGCATTCCTGTGCTTTCAGTGCACCTGACTCGCAGAGCGCAGTGGAGAAAGGCTGTACCTGGCTCCTAAAGGCTGCACAGGGCTTTTTTCAAAACTAGATGTTTATGTCTCAAAAGGGCCTTCACAGTTAACCCCTCGCAAGCATGCTGGTTCACTCAGTTCGCGAGGCCTGGCAGGTTCAGCATTTTCCTCCATGCTTGGAATAAGCTCTAAATACATGCAAGATAGCTCAGTAGGTTAACACAAGTGCAGGTTAACGCAAGTGCCTAGATGCTTTTCACGACAAAACTATGTTTAAAAGTTGAAAGTGTGTGATCAATATGAAATGCAACATGTATTCCTCTCTTGCATGATGTAATAATGTATTTCAAATAATTTAGCATTATACATTATTTGACAAACTAATACAAAAAGCAGTGTCCATTCCACTTTCACCACATCTATATTGTTAATATTGCAGCCCATATGATAACAAATCACGCTGACCATAACTATGGACGTGTGAACAGCATCCCACGGAGTGTGTTAGTCATTTTAGTGGTCTAAAGTCAAATGACAGGGGCAATAGGTTTTCAGTCTTCATCAGTCTGCACCACTGTTCATGTGTGTACTATATTGTTTCTTGCAGTGTGCTACTTTCACATGGGAATGTGTTTACTGTGCATAGAAAATGGTTATTTGTCCTGATGAAGGCCTAAAGACCAAGAGAGCAATATAGAAATATGCTCAAAGATGTCCGAAACACAGTGGCCCTCATTACAAGTTTTCCGGTCCGGAAGCAACGGTGCCAGTAAGCTTACCGGCACTGTTGTTTCTGTACCAGCAAACTACGAGTCTGTGGGCGGGTGCCGTACCACCTGCCAGGGCTGACCTGGCAGGAAGAACGGCACCCGCCCGCAGACTTTCACGGAAGCGCTGGCACCGTTATTAAGGGTGCCGGCGCTTCGTGATCCCCATTTCCATTGAGTCCTATGGGACTCAAATGGGAATGGGGATTAACATTTACCACCACCGGACTTACCGGACCCGGCAGGGCTGTAATACCCAAGTGATTCCGGCAAGTCAGGTGGCAGTAAATAATTACGGGTTTACCGGCACAGTTTCCACCGGACTCGTAATGAGGGCAAGTGTGTTGACAGATCAATATAATAGATTTTAACTTTTTGCATTCATTGCTGAAATAATTTTGCATAAAAGTGTTTGTGATCTGAGAGAGACCAGTCATTTCATGTAAGCTTGATTATGTCTTGTAGGTCTGCCCTGTGTAATGAGAGGATGTTCTTATCAACAACTCTCTGCGAATTTGTCCTAATAAATACTTTTTTTAGCACTTGCAGTGTGCAGACCTCTAGGTGTTTTTTTCTTCACTAAATGAAGTTTGATACACATTTTTTTAACAAAAGATTTGAAGTCTTGACATTGATATTTTATCAGAGTGAATGAAACAGGACATGGGAGGGCCATCACCTACTTCACTGTCCCCATTGTTCAAGAATACATTAAACAACTGCAGCAAGGACTGTGTTATTGACACAGCTGAGTTGTTATTCCACACTAATGAGGAATGCACATGGCACAAACAGTGTGTACCTTCATGTATGTCTTTCCTTTAATAATGACAATAAACTGAACAGGACCTGCAGCCCTCACTGTATAATGTATTTAAATTGAACTAACCATATGGATCTGGCACTTGTCACACTCCCAGAGCTCAGTCAATGAGCACCATATAAGATTGTCAGGAGCAGTGCATAAAGGGTCCTGAGTGTAATCCCAGTGAATGTTCCCTTTAGAAGCAAGGCTTGTGATGGAGAAACACACTATGTACAGTGCAAACATAGAAGCCCTCATTCTGTGTTTCTGCTCTCTTGCAGGTTTCAATGCCGTGCCATTACAACAGAGACCCGGTAAGTGGCAATTTCATTTACTCACAATGTGGACCTGGAATGCATAGGGCTGAATGCATGATACGGGTAATGTGTTCGGCTCTTAGAGTGGGAAAAGGGTCACATACAGGTAGCTTGATCTGTCACACAGAAGACTAATGCATCCACTACAGGGGCCTGTGTTTGACCTCATAGCCTGTTAGTGAGAATTCTCATTTATGGCTAATTTCCCTCACCTAGTGAGTCCCAAGCATCTTTGCTGGACTTCTGGAGTTTCTTTTTTTCCACCTGGTAAGAGTGAGAGCTTTTCCCCCACTCTTACCTGTGTTTTGCTATGTGTTTCCATCTGTTTTTGTGATTGTGGACTCTGAAGTACACCACTTCAGTAGCTCCCTTCTTTGTGTGTGTCACACAGCACCTTCAGTGCCGTGGCACCGGTTATCTTTGAGACTTCCCTCGACTCCATTTCTGAGGCAACTACTGTCATTAACTTTACTTAGTCAATCTACCACAGATCCAGTAACCCCATCTTCCATGGAGTACTGGAAAGGCTTAACTTGTGTTCTGTTTTATCTGTACCTCCTAGAGCATTATTTTGCTCTTTTAACATTTAGACTTGGCTGGTGGCAGTTGTATCTACCCTAACTTTTCTACCGCGATTATACTAGATGAACGTGGTACTGTTCTTGGCTATTATATTAGCCTCGAACATAAACCCGCTTGACCAAATCGTCTTTCTTTTGGCTCCGGTTGGGTTTATTCACCATTTCTTTCTGTTAAAGTCCTTCTTGTGTTTTACTTTTGGCGTAAAACTAGGTTTGCCTTCTTTGTTCACTGTCTTTTGGCGGGCTTCTGCCCAGAAGCCTTCCTCAAGGCGCCTGGGTGTCTAGGTGGGCTGAATGTGAGGGAGGGGTGTAGTCACCCCCTGCACAGGGTTTCCTAGGAAACCCAAGTCACACTTTGTCATGTTTGGCAAGGGTAGTTGTCTGGGCTGGACAACCCCCCTGCTGGGTGATTGACAGCCAGGCTGTGTGAATGGGGGTTTTTCGCATAAAAGGCAGGTCTCTTGGGCTAGAAGGCAGAGAGTCGCCACTGGAACTACAAGGAACCGAAGAGAAGCGGAGGGAACAACGGCTGTTCCAACTACCCCGTCCCGGTGAAGCTCTGCTGCAGTCCTGAGCCATCTGCCCTTCAACGACTCAGAGAAGATCCAGTCTGGAGTCTTCTTCCCTTGAGTTTGGTGGGGATAACCAGCTCAACTTCCACAGCCAGAGGATCCTCTTCCATGGTCGAAATCGCTGCACACTGCTGTAGTGGTCGGATAGCCACCTGAAGAGCCTCTCCTGTTTTTAAGGAGCGCACCTTTCATTCCGTGTCGCTGCTGCCGGCCAGATCCCTGTGTAGTGCAGACCCCCTTCAGACTTCCTGCTTCTCGACGAAGCTACAGGAATCGTGGGTCTGCGGGAAACCAACAGGAACAACTGCCAGGGCACCAGCTGCACCATTGGAACAAGGTACTGTGTTCTGTTGAGGAAACTGGGTGAATCCCTTTTCTTCATTTCCAAGGCTTGACCTTGTCTTCCCTCCTTCTTATAACTTTTGCTTCCAAACATTGACAATATCGAAGTACTTTTGGCTCTGTTGAATCGTGAACTGTTAGACCGTGTGATCTTCGGCAACTGGCCCCAGTGTCTTCGACCCTGGCTTTGACTTTTGAACTCCTGTCTCTGAGCGTTTCTTGATTCTGCCTGCCTAACCAAAATATTGCCTGTGATTGTTGCCTCCAACTCCCTCTGGGTATCTCAGGTGCTAAGTGTGTTTTAGCCCCATTAGCATTTCATGTCACGGATACGCGTTTGTTTAGTAGACAGAACTGTCAACAAGTGATCGCGTTCATATCCGTGGTAACATGTTTTTGTGCCTAACACCGGTGCATTCCAACACAGGGTACTTACCTTGAGACTTACTGTACAAAGTGAATTGGTTAGCTGTAGTATATTTAACAGTTTTTATTGAAGTTTAATAGAAGTGTTGTGTTTATAACGAATGGTTTAAAAATAAATGTACTTATATTTTTCTACCTGAAACCTTGAGTCAGTGTTTGTTGAGTCACAGTAATTGTGGTCCCTTTGTGTAATCTCTGCTACTGCTCATACACTCTTGAGATAAGCCTGGCTGCTCCGCCACTGCTACCACTATGACATAGTAGTACAGGCTTGTACCAAAGGTAAAACTTGTATCACCACCTGTTGTCTTAATCGTGTGTAGTGGTCCCTAAGGGCACTGCACAGGATTCTGCCTAACACTGGTGTACAGCGGTGAGGATTTGGAAGTAGAGTGATTACACTTAGAGTGCTGCTGTTGCTTGGGTTCAACTAACCACATGGCTAACACCACTAATTCTATTTAACTAAGAAATCATGTCAAATATGGAAAACTACACTGAAGAGAGTCTTTTACTCTATACTGCGGAGGTTCTGAGAACCATGTGTAGGGATAAAAATATCTCTGGTAAAGGAAAGAAATCTGAACTGGTTGCAAAGTTAATGGAAAAAGACTGGAGAGTGGGTCAGAAGGACCTACCACTCCAGCAAATGTGGATTTTGATGTTTCTGATTCTGAGAGTGTTAATTGTGAAGAAGTAGATGAGTCCTTGCTAGGAAACCCTGCAACTCCCTTGCCTGCTCAGAATGAACAACCCCTGTCCACATGGACCCCCACTGGTCCTACACTTACTCCTGAGTTTATTGTACTTGAGAGAATGAGACTTGAATTAGAAGTGAAACGTATTGATGCACAAACTGCCATGAAACATCAAGAGTTAAGGCTCTGAAAAATGGAGCTGAACCATGAACTAGAAATGAAGAAACTGTCGCTAGAAAATGCTCTCTCCCAGAGTCCTCTAGGTCTTCAAGCCCTAAGAGACCCTGTATGCCAAAGGAAATGATTGGTATGTATGAGACTAAACTTGATGTTTTGGATTGGTTAGCACTGTTTGAGTACAATCATGGGATTCAAGGTAGCTCAGGGAATCAGTTGATTCCTTGGCTTTTCTCTAGGCTCCCCCCTGTTGCAAGTGATGCTGTAATGGAGTTGGGGGAGGAGGATAAGCGGGAGTATGAGTGTGTGAAACTAGCATTAATAGCTAGGTTTGGGAAGACGCCTTATCAGTATCGTAAGAGGTTTAGAACCCTCAAAAAGCATGATGGTACCCCTTGGGCTACCTGGGTGTGTGAATGTTTGAAAAACTTAGATGGTTGGGTTAAGGGTTACAAAGAGAACACTTATGATGGTTTGAGGAATCTTGTAATGTTGGAGTCTATTTTTGATGTCTGCGCTCCTGAGCTTAGACAGCACTTGGCTGATTCAAAGGAGATAGATCCTAAGAAACTAGCTAAAGCTGCCGACTTGTGGGTTGGCAACAGGGCTACTCACAAGGATTCTGGGGCTACTCAGAAGAAGGATGAGGGGAAGCAGCCAAAGAAAGACAACCAAGAGAATTCCAATAGCTCCCATCCAGAAGACGTCTCCAAAACTTAACCAGGGTAAGCCACAAGGAAAACCGAACAGGGCTAGTGTACCTCCTGGTGCCAAACCAGAGGTAAGTTAGGAAAGACCTCCATTCCATAGAGCATTTGGTAAATACTTTAGTTGTGGGTCAACTGACCATATGAGAGGAGACCCCAGATGCAAGGGTAACCCTACTCACTTTCATTTGTTGGCTGAAGAACCTTTGGCTCTTCAAGCAACTGTATCCTTAAAGTACAAGGGTCTGGGTAAGAAACCACATAGTGATGTGTATGTCTCCATTCCTGAAAACTCTAGGGAGTATTATGTGGCCAGTGTTCTTGCCAATGTTCGGGACACCCCTGCCATGAGAGACACTGGGGCCAGCAGAACAGCTGTGTATGAAATATTTTTCAGGCCTGAGGATGTTGCTAAGGCACCCACAGGCCCCACCAAACTTGCTGGAGGCCCTGTCCAAATGGTTCCTATTCTACCAGCTCTCATTCAGTATAAAAATGTGACAGTGAGGATCCCTGTCAGTATTCAGAGTGAGGTGCCTGGGAGAGTCCTGTTGGGGAATGATCTAAAAACTCTAGGAGTAGTATCCAGTACCCCCAGGCCTCCCAGTATAGAGAAGCAGAACCGCACCAAATTGGCAAGAGAGGCCACCTTAAGGGACCACTCTAACACTGTGGGAACCTCTACAGAGAACCCCACTACACGCCCTGGTGTTAGTAAGTTGACCTCTAACACAGGCAAATTTCAGGCTAGTATGTTGGGGAAATGGGAGCCCAAACCAAGCTCCATCATTGTTCCCCCAGTGCTAAAGTGTCTGACTCCCCCTGCTTCTGAGACCAACTGGGCCTCTCTCTAGACCTGAGAGAACTGGTAATTCTCAGTGCTGGTGGAAAACCAGAAAATAAAAGTCTAAGGCCAAAAACCTTCAGACTGTTGGGCCGTCTACAGAAGACCCCAACTCAAATCCTAAGGTTAGGAGATAAACTCCTAAAATAGGTAAGGTTAGATCTAAGAGGAAGGGCAAGCATGTACCTTGCTTGTCCCCAGCCCCTCCAACCAAGATGCCTGAGACCCAACCTGCTCCCAAAAGAGAGGTGGTGTTGAACCCTGGAGGCCACTCTAGGTCTAAGGAAATCCTTTATAAGGACCCCTTGAAAAAGCCTATCACAGGTTCAGGAGTTGGATCAACTTCTGAGGGACTGGTCAACCAGATCCCCTATAGCTTCAAAAAGAAAGATATCTCTCAAAGGGTGTTTAGGTCATATAGCTTACAAAGGAAAACCTTTGATTGTAACATGAAAACAGAGTAGGAAGTCACCACCAAAATGCTGATAGTCTCTTTAGGATGTTTGTAACTAACTAGAGGTATGAGGTCCATCTAGGAGTGGATTACATCCTCCTGTCCCTTAGTCTGGGGGGGGGGTGGCGAGTGTTAGGGAGAATTCTCATGTATGGCTAATTTCCCTCACCTAGTGAGTCCCCTAGCAGCTTTGCTGGACTTCTGGAGTTCATTTTTGTCTACCTGGTAAGAGTGAGAACTTTTCCCCCACTCTTACCTGTGTTTTGCTATGTGTTTCCATCTGTTTTTGTGATTGTGGACTCTGAAGTGCACAACTTCAGTAGCCCCCTTCTTTGTGTGTGTCACACAGCACCTTCAGTGCCGTGGCACCGGGTTGTCTTTGAGACTTCCCTCGACTCCATTTCTGAGGCGACTACTGTCCCCCAGTAAAGGGTAAAGTCACTATTAACTTTACTTAGTCAATCTACCACAGAACCAGTACACCCCATCTTCTATGGAGTACTGGAAAGGGTTAACTTGTATCCCTTTTTATCTGTACCTCCTAGAGCATTGTTTTGCTCTTTTAACATTTAGACTTGGCTGGTGGCAGTGGTATCTACCCTAACTTTTCTACCGCACTTATATTAGATAAACATGGTACTGTTCTTGGCTATTATATTAGCCTCAAACATAAACCCGCTTGACCAAATCGTCTTTCTTCTGGCTCCAGTTGGGTTTATTTGCCATTTCTTTTTGTTAAAGTCCTTCTTGTGTTTTACTTCGCGCTGCAAACTAGGTTTGCCTTCTTTGTTCACTGTCTTTTGGCGGGCTTCTGCCAGAAGCCCTCCTCAAGGCGCCTGGGTGTCTAGGTGGGCTGAATGTGAGGGAGGGGTGTAGTCACCCCCTGCACAGGGTATCCTAGGAAACCCAAGTCGCACTTTGTCATGATTGGCCTGGGTAGTTGTCCGGGCTGGACAACCCTCCTGCTGGGTGATTGACAGCCAGACTGTGTGAATGGGGGTTTTTCGCATAAAAGGCAGGTCTATTGGGCTAGAAGTCAGAGAGTCGCCACTGGAACTACAAGGAACCGAAGAGAAGCAGAGAGAACAATGGCTGCTGCAACTACCCCATCCCGGTGAAGCTCTGCTGCAGTCCTGAGCCATCTGCCCTTCAACGACTCAGAGAAGATCAAGTCCGGAGTCTTCTTCCCTTAAGCAGTGTGGAGTTAACCAGCTCATCTTCTACAGCCAGAGGATCCTATTCCGTGGTCGAAATCGATGCACACTGCTGTAGTGGTCTGGATAGCCACCTGAAGAGCATCTCCTGTTTTTAAGGAGCGCACCTTTTATTCTGTGTCGCTGCTGCTGCCGTCCTCATCGCTGTGTGGTGCAGACCCCCTTCAGACGTCCTCCTTCTCGACGAAGCTCCAGGAATCATGGGTCTGCGGGAAACCAACAGGAACAACTGCTAGGGCACCAGCTGCACCATTGGAACAAGGTATTGTGTTCTGTTGAGGAAACTGGGTGAATCCCTTTTTTCTTCATTTCCAAGGCTTGACCTTGTCTTCCCTCCTTCTTGTGACTTTTGCTTCCAAACATTGACAATATCAAAGTACTTTTGGCTCAGTTGAATCGTGAACTGTTAGACCATGTGATCTTCGGCAACTGGCCCCGGTGTCTTCGACCCTGGCTCCGGCCCTTTGACTTTTGAACTCCTGTCTCTGAGAGTTTCTTGATTCTGCCTGCCTAACCAAAATATTGCCTGTGCTTTTTGCCTCCAACTTCCTCTGGGTATCTCAGGTGCTAAGTGTGTTTTTGCCCCGGTAGCATTTCATGTCACGGATACGCGTTTGTTTAGTAGACCAAACTGTCAAAAAGTGATCGCATTCATATCCATGGTAACGTGTTTTTGGGCCTAACACCGGTTCATTCCAACACAGGGTACTTACCTTGAGACTTACTGTACAAAGTGAATTGGTTAGCTGTAGTATATTTAACGTGTGGTTTTTTATTGAAGTTTAATAGAAGTGTTGTGTTTATAACGAATGGTTTAAAAATAAATGTACTTATATTTTTCTACCTGAAACCCGAGTCAGTGTTTGCTTGAGTCACAGTAATTGTGGTCCCGTTGTGTAATCTACGCTTCTGCTCATATACTCTTCTGATAAGCCTGGCTGCTCCGCCACTGCTACCACTATGACATAGTAGTACAGGCTTGTACCAAAGGAAAAACTTGCATCACCACTTGTCATCTTAATTGTGTGTAGTGGTCCCTAAGGGCACTGCACAGGATTCTGCCTAACGTGGCCACAGGATGGAATCCCGGCAGGCCCAGTCAGCCCTTCATCATCAGTACGTTGGGTAACAATAGCTCAGGGACAACGTATTTGTCTTGGAAGGAAGACAACGTAGCGCAACACAGGTTTGAATCCTGATCCCACGCTTAGATGGAAATCTCTGGTATTAAGCTTGTTATAAAAGAAGAATTATAATTATCTGTCAATAGCACCAGGATACACCTCTGGGGATGAGCGTGCACTGTACGAATACACGTGTTATACTATTTGCGGGTATATCAGATGGTTCTGTCACCTCTACTTGAAACAGTAGATTCAACCTTGCAGGTCAGAGACAGAAGCCTAGGATGAATGAGAATGTAAGCACCAGCCAATGGACAGCTTGCAAATGGGTGGATATCCACCAGGAAATAGATGTTCACTTTGATGTTAAAACCTACATCTATGGCCATCAGATTTATATTAATGTTCCATTTAACATTTAGAGTTTAGTCCTTTGTGAGTTTTGCCTTTGGCAGAGTTTCAGCCCTGAAACCCACCTAGGCTACAGTGTGTATGGGAAGGCAGAATGTGAGGGAGGATCCCGAAGCTTCACGGTCCTTTGTCTGTGGGTGTGCCTGGCTGAAACCAACCCTAACTGGGTGGCTGGCTGTCCTGGATGACAGCCACCCCAGGTGATTAAGAGATCCATGGGAGTGAATGAATGGGTTCCAGCATGAAAGGCAAGGAATTTAGGACTATAGACAGAGTCAACCACGGGAAGAAGGAATCCAAAGCAGAAGACGAGCAGAGACACCCGCAGCACCTTCCAAGACCACAGAAGCACCAGTGAAGCCCTGCACCTGCGCTGACCTCGTTTTCACATTGACAGGGAAGCCCTGCTAAGGGTGACTCCCTCCCTTAGGCTGGATGGACCCACTAGCCTCAAGTCCTTCTTCATTTTGGGCCATCCCCGACTTACTGTGACTTTCCTGGGCTGCAGAATCCCAATACCTGAGTTACTTGGACCATTATTGAGTGCATCATCTTCCAAAGACTGAATCTGGCTGAAACTTTGCAGGCATCCGTGTGGACATCCAGAGGCAAGAATTCCTCACCAATTGTCCCCTCACCAGAGTTCGAGACCGAGTAATCAAAGAGAATCCAACCAGCGATATTTGTTTGTTCTTGGGGCTATGAAAAAGGCTACACTACCACAAAGATACGGTGGAGTGAGCTCAATCCATTACTGCCATCCTCTTCTCCTGACCAAGGAGCAGGAATCAGGGTCTGCAAAGTTGCACCTCGAAGGAAGCCAACTACAATTTCTTCTTCACTTTTAAGGTACTGTGGGGCTTGGGTTGTAATTACCTTGCGCAGTTTTCGGTGCTTCCTAGCTTGGGAAGTGATACGTTATTCAATTGAGAGTCAACCTCAACTCCTATGTGCAGGCCTTGCAGTCTGTGCATTATCAGGTAGGGTCCCCTTGAGATCCTGTGTTTCTTCATGAACCACTGACTGGTTAACTAACTTTTCCTCTGAAGATCTTCATCAGAACTGGAACTGTCCATTTGACTCTGGCTGTCCTGGTTGCAAATTGTATTCCTCCTTGCAATTGGTTAGAACAGTCAGGTGTGTCTCTGCCTTTGTTCCTGGCAGCCATTTCCAGCTGCCTTCTGGACTGCAATCTAGAAGGATCCTCTAATGAAACCATTTGAAAAGCAGCCTTGATAAACATTTGGTAAATGTGTGGCTTGTGGATCTGGTGACCATGTGAAAGGGGATCCCAGATTAAATAGTAATCCTTCAGGGGTCCAAGCTGTCGCCTTAGCCTTTATCTCTGAGGATGAAGCTCCCATGACAGATGCTTACTTTTACTTACTAGCTCAAGCTAGTGTTTCTTTAGTAACTTGGATCTGCGCAAACATCTGACACGTGGCTAACAGATCCGCCATTCTGTCCCCGGTCAGGTACACTCTGCAGTCGATCGTGTTCCAGCGAAAACACAGGAAAATCAAGTCCTACGAGACCGTCATGGAGGATTTCTGCCAGTTCACCGACAGCCCAAGATGGAACAGGAGCTGAAGGAGAGACTGAAGATTGTCCGCTGCTTTCAGCGGGCAAGGACTGTGTAATAGCCAATCGTCCAAATATGGATACACATGGATACCCTGCAGACGAAGATAGGCCGCAATCACCGACATCATCTTCGTGAAGATATGCGGCGCAGAGCTGAGGCCGAAAGGAAGCACTCGAAACTGAAAGTGCTTCTCTCCCAAAGAGAAACAGAGATATCTCCTGTGTTGGATTCCAAATCAGGATATGCATGTACGCATTCTGAAGATCCACCACGCTGAGCCTGGATTTATGATGGCATTGGCCACAATGTCCTCTGAATTGAGATCTCCACAGGAATCTACACCATTATCTCCACTGTCCCATGGTAGCCTCGAAAAGCAATCAGTCACCATGTTCAATTTGCCCAGAGTGTAACTTATGCTTAGATTGTATTGCATTATATCCAAAACCCACCGCTGTATCCTTGTTGAAATCAGGTGCAGTGTTTTGGAATGTAACATGTGTACCAAGGGTTTGTGGTCAGTCTTAAGTAATATTGCATCCCCCATATAAGGTTTCTGAAATGCTCCAAGATCCATTTCATCCACAGCAGCTCTCTCTCAATCATTGAATATTTCAGCTCGACACCTCTCAGAATCCTTGAGGCAAATGCAATGGGAACCACACGCTTATCCTGGATTTGTTCCACTCCCCCCAATACAATCTTACTGGCGTCTACTGAGATCACCGTCTAGGCTTTAAAATCAAACATGATCAAATTGGGAGCTTTATTGATGTCCTTTATTTGTTTGGCATGGAAATAAACACAGATAAATCAAAAATCATCGCATTATGGCCTCAAAATGGCTCCAAGAATAAACATTTTAAGTGGTATGTTGACCAGAAACTGTTAGCTAGCACAGACAGCATCAGCTATCTGGGAATATTGTTCAACTAATCCATCAGAGAATGGAATTGGATTGAAGACTTAAAGGTAAGAATGAATACCTTCGCTCTGCAAGGTACAAAACTACATCGTGAATTTGGTAAATTTACGATGATGCCAGTCATCTTGTTCTATCGTCAAAAAGTGACGGCTGCGATCACTTTTGGAGGTGAGGCTGGCTTTAACATAGATCCTAAAACGTGGGATAAACTAGAGACTCAATTTTGGTGCAAAGTCTTACCTAATTATGTTGCAATAGCTGATATCAGATTCGAACTTGGATTGCAATCCTTAAGTGCAGCAATATTATGGAAATCCCTTTCCCTTCATAGGAAATTGATACTACCAGGATTTATTGCACCTTATAACATTCTGAAAGAGTCATCATCAAGTCCCGACTATGGTTTGCTCGAAATCTGGTCAAAAGCTGTGCTTGTAAATCTCGAGCATGTTGGCGCATCAACAGATCTTTTGTGCCAAAATCCTTGTGCAGTTAAAAAGAAAGTGAACAATCATGACTGGAGCAATACCATAGACAAACGCCAGATGCTGAAATCAAGTTTACCCCCAAAATATGATATGCGGGCAGCTAATCAGGTCCCGAAGTGTATTCCATTTTTTCCATCAAGATACCACCTCGATATGTTTCTTCGAATGAGACTTAATGTATTACCAACTAAAGAAATGCTTTTCCTCAGACATGACACTAATACCTCCAATAACATCTGTCGGTTCTGCAATAAACGTGTAGAATCACTTCGACATGTAGTTATTGAATGTCCACGACTAATCACGGAACGAACCACTGCATTGGGATCATTTGTGTCATATTATACCGACAGTGAGGAGTGGTGGAATTCTTTAATTGCTGGCAGAAATGATATGCTAATCTGCGCTACCATTAATTATTTGGACAAATTGATAGGAGTATAAGAATAAGAAATGGAATGATGACAAATGTTTTGAAGTAATAAGTGATACGTTTTTTCTTCGATTGTATAAAAGTTTTGTATGAAACTATATTCAAATAAAAAAGAAATAAAAAAAAGATGTTCTTTATTTGTTCAAACTCCATTTTGCATCCCTCCGTCCATGTGAACTTAGCCCATTTTTTCCTTAGTGGCCTCATGCACTTAGTCTTTTCAGTATACTGGGCTAGGAATTTTGAGTATGATTCGGTCATCCCTAAAAGCTCCTCAATTCATCTTTATTGCATGGCTCAGGAATGTTCATGATTGAATTAACCAGCTCCTTCTTAGGTTTTATTCCTTCAGCATTTATAGAATGTCCAAGATATGATACTTCCTTCTTCTTGATCTTACACTTTTCTATTTTTAATGTAAGTCCCCTCTCTTCAATCACTTCCAGCACAGCCATTAACTTGGCATCAGCATATCATCCTGGAAGCAGTAGACTCCTTTAAGACCCCCAAAAAGATGCATCATGAGTCTCTGGAAGACTGCCGCAGCTGAGGCCAGGCCGAAAGGCATTCTTATGAACATGAAAGCCCCAGGTGGAGTGACAAATTAAGTGAAATTTTGGACTCTTCATCAAGCATGACCTGATGATATGCTGAGGACAGGTCTAGTGTCGTGAAGTATTGTAACTCTCACCTGATTCCCGTAGAGGCGCCGGTCTTGACTGGGCGTATACCGTATCTTCTAAGGTGATGTGTAACACACGGCTGGCTCTTTGGGCTGGACCCCTGTGCACTGTATGTCTGACTTGAAGGGTAAGTTGTCTGCAGATAGAAAATATGGGATTAATGAACTGGGTTATTGAATGTCTCTCTCTTCTTCCCTTTCTTTTCTCCTGTAGGACCCCAAAGGTTAACGCGCTCACCTTAGGTAAGTGAACGCTGTGCTCTCCATCTGCTTCGGAGCAGGGTGCTGAAACCAGTTTCCTCACTGGATAAGGGAAGCAGGCCTCTTGACTTCAGAGGACTGCTGTCCGTCGTTTTCTTCGCGCACGGTAAGTTTCGAGTAATTCAAATGTCTTTAAAAGTCTTTAGTACTGTTGTATCTTGTTTTTTGCAGGGTCCGGCGATGGCGAAGATGGAGCCCGTGTGATGAATAGAAGCGCCTTGAAGCACGTAAGTAAGCGCTTGCTGCCTGCTTCACGGCGCGCTCTAACTGTCTTTTTCCTTTGCAGGTATAAGTTCGGAGTGGCTGCAGGGTGCCGGAATACCCACTGGGTTAGATGTGAAAGGAGTAATGGCTCGTGAGTATTTAAGTTCCCCAAAGTCTTTAAACGCACCTTGTTTTATCTTTCAGATGCGGGATGCAGCGCCGAAGGCCTCCGGAGCGTGCGCAGAATTGGTAAGCTTTTGTCTTTCAGATGCCGGAATGCAGCACGAGGCGTTGATGACAGCCGATGGATCAGGTAAAAGGAGCGCTGTCACTGAAGACTGTAATGCTAACCTGTTCTTTCTTGTCTTTCTAGGTGTTGCTGAAGACTGGATTCAGGATGGTAAGCCTTTTTCCTTAGGCCCAGGATCAGAAGAAGAAGACACGATGAGCGTTCTGCTGCAGAGGATGCAGAATAACGCAAAGCAAGATTCATCCATCGGGTGGGGTTTAAATAGCCTCCTGTAGTGCTTAGGTGTCTCCTTCCACAGCCACGCCTAGGAAAGAAAAGAGTCCCTGCTTTCCAGAAGAGTTCCAGGGTTCTGAACCTAGGGAGTGGCTCCTGCCCCACCCAACAGGAAAAGTAGTCCCGAACAGAAGAGGATCAGAGGCTCAACTGGCAGGTAAGTAAGCAGCATGGTCTGCCGCAGGTAAGTCCACCCAATCATTATGAGCTCGGCGCTTCCAGCGCTGGGACTGGGCACATTTATGAGCCTGGCGCCACCGGCGTCAGGACAGAGTCCAAAAGGTCCCAATTGGGACCGGCTGGCGCTCGGAACCTGGGTTATGGGTCTGCTTCCAAGGGAGTTGGGCAAGTCCTGACCTCTTGGAAGCAGAGATCATGACAGTACCCCCCCTCAAGGCCCCTCCCAAACCGGGCTTCTCCGGGGGTTTGGGTTTGTCAGGAAATGTTCGATGAAATTTTTTGATTAGGCGAGGAGCGTGGACATATTCAGCAGGTTCCCAGGATCTCTCTTGGGGGCCGTAGCCTTTCCAGTCAATTAGGTAGAATAGTTTAGATTTGGAGATCTTGGAGTCCAGAATGCTTTTGACTTCAAACTCGAGTTCTCCATCAACTAGGATAGGTTTTGGAGATTTAGTTAGTCGGGTTTGAGGTTGCACAGGTTTTAATAGAGAGACGTGGAAGACCGGATGAATCTTCATGTGCGGGGGCAAGTCCAACTTGACCGCTACTGGGTTTACTATGGTAGTGATGGAATAGGGACCAAGGTATCTTGGGTTGAATGTACGTGGCCCTTTTAGAGGTAAATATTTGGTAGATAACCAGACTTGATCCCCAACTTCATATTGAGGGGCTTCCTTCCGATGTTGATCTGCTCCTTTCTTGTATTGTTCTTTAGCCCTTTGAAGGTGAGAAACAGCTTCCTTAAAGGCTTGGGTGATTGTAGCATGCAGGTATTCTACTGCTGGTGTTTCAAGATCTTGGAGGGGATCCAACTCCGAGGTTCGAGGGTGACTGCCGTATAAAAGAAAAAACGGGGTTTTCCCAGTTCCCGAATGGACAGAGTTATTGTAGGCATATTCGGCTATCCAAAGGATGTCTTTCCAAGTTTTTTCAGTTTGTTGCAGCATGCAGCGTAAATACTGTTCCAGAGTTTGATTGGTCCTCTCGGTTTGTCCGTCGGTCTGAGGGTGGTGACTGGTCGATAGTCTCACATCAATTTGAGCCGACCGACAGCAACTTCGCCAAAAATGAGAAATAAATTGACTACCACGATCCGATATTAGAACCGAAGGAAAACCGTGCAGTCGGACGATGTTTTCCAGAAATTCACGGGCCAGAGTTGCTGCTGTTGGCAAGCCTTTGAGCGGAATGAAATGCGCCATCTTGGAGAATAAGTCCACGATTACTAGAATCGTATTGTATCCGGAGCATGGAGGTAGATCGGTGATGAAGTCCATAGAAAGCGTATGCCAAGGGCGAGGTGGGATGTCAATAGGGCGTAAGAGGCCTGCAGGTCTTTCCTTTTGACTCTTGTTTTGGGCGCATACTCCACAGGACATTATAAAGTCTCTGATATCTTTTTTCCAAGACGGCCACCAGAAGTAGCGCTTGATCTTTTCTGAAGTCTTAGTCATACCGGGATGTCCTTCCATTAAAGAATCGTGATAACAAGAGATTACTTTTTTCTGTAAATCTGTGCTGGGCAGGTATAATCGTTCTTGGAAATATAACAAGTTGTCCTTTACTGCAAAGTCCTTTCCCTTTAAATGCCAATTCTGTATGTCTGCTGGAGTTACAAGTTGCCTGGCCTTATCCTTAACTTCCTCTATGGATTGTGTGGCGATTACACCCAGGATTCTTTGTTCGGGAATGATAGGTACAGGTTTAGGGTTGATCAAGTGTTCTTCCACTCCCATTCGAGAAAGGGCATCGGCTTTACCGTTTTTTGTACCGGGTCGATAGGTAATTATAAAGTCAAATTCGGCAAAGAATAATGCCCAACGGAGTTGTCTAGAGGATTGGGCTTTTGCAGTTTTCAAATATTGCAGGTTTCGGTGATCCGTAATCACAGTAACGGTGTGTCGGGCCCCCAGCAGATAATGCCGCCAAGCCTTAAAAGCAGACTTGATAGCCAGAAGCTCCTTGTCAGTAATCGTGTAATTGATTTCAGGAGGCGAGAATTTGCGGGACCAAAATGCCACAGGATGCAACTGATTGGTTACCGGGTCCTTTTGTGATAGAACTGCCCCCATGGCAAGGCTTGAAGCATCAGTTTCCACGATGTAGGGGAGTTCGGGGCGAGGGTGTTTTAAGATTGGTGCAGAGATAAATTTAGTCTTCAAATCCTGGAAAGCTTGTTCCGCCTCGGTAGACCATTCAAAACGTTTGTTTTTCTTTAACAAGGCAGTGATGGGCTGGACTATTCGAGAAAATTCGGGGATAAACCTACGGTAAAAGTTAGCGAAGCCTAACATGCTTTGCACACCTTTTACGGAGGATGGTGATGGCCATTTGAGAATTGCATCGACCTTCTTTGAATCCATACGTACTCCGCTAGGTGATAATATGAATCCCAAGAATTCAACTTCAGTCACGTTGAAAACACATTTTTCCAACTTAGCGAAAAGTTTGTGTTGACGCAATCTTTCGAGGACCATTTTCACGTGTTTCCGATGTTCAGATTCCGATGAAGAATAAACGAGGATGTCGTCAATGTAAACAACAACACACACATCTATGAGCTCTCTGAGGACATCGTTCATAAAATATTGAAAGGCGGCCGGGGCATTGCAAAGTCCAAAGGGCATGACCTGATATTCAAACAGCCCATATTTGGTGCGGAAGGCCGTCTTCCATTCATCGCCCTCCTTTATTCGAACCAAATGGTAGGCTCCTCTAAGGTCCAACTTTGTAAATATGCATGCTTTTTTGACCTGGTCCAGGAGTTCAGGGATCAAAGGTAACGGATATCTATTCTTGACGGTGATCTGGTTCAGGGAGCGATAATCTATACAAGTTCTAAGGTCTCCTTCCTTTTTTGGAACGAAGAACAAAGCTGAAGAAGCTGGGGACTTGGAAGGACGAATAAACCCATTTGCCAGGTATTGATCCAGGTATTGACGAAGGTGAAGGTTCTCAGGCTCGGTGAGTGCATAAATTCTACTACAAGGAGGAGTAGATCCAGGTATCAGGTCTATCTGGCAGTCATAAGACCTATGAGGAGGTAGAGAGTTAGCCTGATCCTTCCGGAAAACATCTTGGTATTCTTGGTATTCGGGAGGTAACTGAGGAGTCGTCTCTGAAGAAGTAGCTGCCAGTGCAACACCAGATGGAGGATGACAAGTAGAGACACATTCTGGAAACTGGACCGTTCTTGCTCGCCAATCAATCAGAGGATTGTGTTTCTCTAACCAAGGAATTCCTAGAATAACCTGAAACTGAGGGGCCTTGATCACATCGAACACGATCTTCTCATGGTGTCCATCTTGACTTACGAGCGTCACTTCTTGAGTGGTATGCGTTACTGGTCCGGAGGCTATCTCCGTTCCATCCACCGTAGTAATGACGTCCTTTACAGCCTTGGGACAAAGAGTTAGATTCATCCTCAAAACCATTGCATGATCCACATAATTGCCGATGGCACCGCTGTCGACGTAAGCTTCAATTGCATGTAATCGATCCGGATTATCAGGGCTAATGAGGACCATAGGTATCACGAAATGCGAGGTCACGGAACTGGTTTTCACGCTCGGCAAGAGGACCTCTATTCTTGTCGGGCGAGGTCGTTTCCCTGCTCAGAGTTTGTAACTTTGGTAACTGCAGCTCCTACTGCCTTCTTGGCAGGTTTCACCGGACAGTCTCGAAGAAAGTGCCCTGAGTTTCCGCAATAGAGGCATAATTGCAACTGTTTTCTTCTTTCCCGCTCCTTTTGTGTTAGAGGACCTTTCAGGCCCCCTATTTGCATGGGTTCCCCGGAGTCTACACCTTTGGAAGGAGTTGGCGATTTGGAAAATACTCGAGCATCAAACTTGGAATGATCAGCCTTCCTGTTCTGCAGTCTGTGATTTATTTGAACAACTAAATCTATATAGTCCGAACAATCTTGTGGGGGATTCACTACTTGGGCTAACACATCTTTGAGCTCTCCACGTAGACCTCTATAAAACAGCGTAATCCTTTTGTCCTCAGGCCATTGAGTTTCCACTATCAGTCTGTTGAAAGATGCAATATAAGCCAAAAGGTCTTGATTACCTTGTCGCAATGAAAGAAGCTCATTGTCCAAAGCCTGCCCCTGTGAATGTCTTGCGAAAAGTTTGTCCATACTGAGCTGAAAAGCTTGAAAATCATGAAGGACCGGATCATCTTGATTTACTAGAGGGATCGACCAGTCTGCCGCATTACCACTAAGGTACGAAAGCACGAAAGCTACTTTAGCCTGATCAGTTGGAAATGCTGCTGGCCGGCATAAGAAATGCAACCGACACTGATTGATAAATACTGCAAACCTCTTTGGGTCACCAGAAAATCGTTCGGGCGGAGCCAGAGGTACATTCCCAGGTAGGTTGATCTGCACTGGACTCATAGAGGATGTAGAAGGAAGATTTCCCCCAGATGCGGATAACGGGGTCTGTCCGGCTTGTGACTGTCGCAATTGCCTAGCGAGATCATCTGTTCGCTCCTTGGAAATAATCAGTTCCCTTTTTAGAGCGTTGGTTTCCTGACGGGTTGCATGCACTTCTGCCCTTATTTCCCCAAGCAACTGGGCTAGCTGGTCGGTATCCGAGGTTTCCATAGCGCCTGGACGGGAGTTTTGTGGTAGGCTTTGCGTTCTGTAACGCTCACCTGATTCCCGTAGAGGCGCCGGTCTTGACTGGGCGTATACCGTATCTTCTAAGGTGATGTGTAACACACGGCTGGCTCTTTGGGCTGGACCCCTGTGCACTGTATGTCTGACTTGAAGGGTAAGGTGTCTGCAGATAGAAAATATGGGATTAATGAACTGGGTTATTGAATGTCTCTCTCTTCTTCCCTTTCTTTTCTCCTGTAGGACCCCAAAGGTTAACGCGCTCACCTTAGGTAAGTGAACGCTGTGCTCTCCATCTGCTTCGGAGCAGGGTGCTGAAACCAGTTTCCTCACTGGATAAGGGAAGCAGGCCTCTTGACTTCAGAGGACTGCTGTCCGTCGTTTTCTTCACGCACGGTAAGTTTCGAGTAATTCAAATGTCTTTAAAAGTCTTTAGTACTGTTGTATCTTGTTTTTTGCAGGGTCCGGCGATGGCGAAGATGGAGCCCGTGTGATGAATAGAAGCGCCTTGAAGCACGTAAGTAAGCGCTTGCTGCCTGCTTCACGGCGCGCTCTAACTGTCTTTTTCCTTTGCAGGTATAAGTTCGGAGTGGCTGCAGGGTGCCGGAATACCCACTGGGTTAGATGTGAAAGGAGTAATGGCTCGTGAGTATTTAAGTTCCCCAAAGTCTTTAAACGCACCTTGTTTTATCTTTCAGATGTGGGATGCAGCGCCGAAGGCCTCCGGAGCGCGCGCAGAATTGGTAAGCTTTTGTCTTTCAGATGCCGGAATGCAGCACGAGGCGTTGATGACAGCCGATGGATCAGGTAAAAGGAGCGCTGTCACTGAAGACTGTAATGCTAACCTGTTCTTTCTTGTCTTTCTAGGTGTTGCTGAAGACTGGATTCAGGAAGGTAAGCCTTTTTCCTTAGGCCCAGGATCAGATGCAGAAGACACGATGAGCGTTCTGCTGCAGAGGATGCAGAATAACGCAAAGCAAGATTCATCCATCGGGTGGGGTTTAAATAGCCTCCTGTAGTGCTTAGGTGTCTCCTTCCACAGCCACGCCTAGGAAAGAAAAGAGTCCCTGCTTTCCAGAAGAGTTCCAGGGTTCTGAACCTAGGGAGTGGCTCCTGCCCCACCCAACAGGAAAAGTAGTCCCGAACAGAAGAGGATCAGAGGCTCAACTGGCAGGTAAGTAAGCAGCATGGTCTGCCGCAGGTAAGTCCACCCAATCATTATGAGCTCGGCGCTTCCAGCGCTGGGACTGGGCACATTTATGAGCCTGGCGCCACCGGCGCCAGGACAGAGTCCAAAAGGTCCCAATTGGGACCGGCTGGCGCTCGGAACCTGGGTTATGGGTCTGCTTCCAAGGGAGTTGGGCAAGTCCTGACCTCTTGGAAGCAGAGATCATGACAAGTATTGTGAAGGAACCATGGTTGGCAGTAATTCCCCAATATTCGGCAAAGGATGTCTATCCACCCAGATGTTTGTGTTTAGATCTCTATGATCGACAAACATCCTAATCGCGCCACCAGGTTTCTGTACAAGTACAATTGGGGAGAGCCACTCCGAACTCTCTATGGGCTCAATTATTTCTTGCTCACACAGTCTGGTGAGTTCCTTTCATAGGGAAAATCTTGTTCCAACTGGAATACTCCTCACTTGTTGTGCCATTAGTTTTGCCCCCTTTTTAAGGATTATCTTGTGCTGAAAACCCTTTAATAAACCAATTGATTCATTAAACACGCTGGGAAATCATTTTACTAGAACATCATTGGTGTTGCAGTTGTCCTCCAGTATGCTCAAAATAGGGACCTCCTCACCTGGATGAAACCTGATTTGCAAGGTGGCCTGCTCCCACCACCCTACTACAGATGACCCATTTATCGCCACATACAATTTGCAGAAGGTCTCTCTGCCATTAAAGCACCACTTTACCCATGTGTAACCAATGATCTCTAAAGGTGCCTTGCCATAGCCTGTTGCTCTTACCCTGGTACATCGGTACTCCTCTGGCTTTCCATGTATTTCTTTAATGAAGGTATTAACATCCACCATAGTGTAAGGTAAACCAGTGTCCACCATGACCTGCAAAGACACATCATTGATGTGCATGTGTATCAAGGGTCTTCTGATTCTTTCATTGGACATGACAGTTAGAATTTGTAGGTCCTCTGTGCTGTTGCTGGCAACAGACAACAAACTTCTGGGGCCTTTGATTTCCTCAAAAGCTCTAACTGTGTTCTGGATAAACCTATTTGTGGGTTGTTGTCCAAATCTGTTTCTTCCTCGGACGTTCTTGCAGACCTTGGCAAAGTGTCCCACGTGACCACACGTGTAACACTCAACCACAACTGCTGGACATTCCTTCTCTACATTGCCGTGCCTGTTCCACCCACATTTTGAAAGCGATTTTGGAACTGAAACGTATAGCTCGTTTTGCTTTCTTGCTTGGCATTTACTTTAGGGTTGTTCATGGTCATTCTTTTTATTAATGCTATTAAAGAGTCCTCATTATCCTCTTTATTTTCTCCTTGAATGGATTTGATTTCTCTGACATCATCCTTTTCCTGTCTTTCTCTCATGCAGCGTTCCCCAAGTTCCAATGTTCTGGCAATCTCTAGCGTTTGCTCTAATGACGGGTCCTTGGCTTGCCAGAGTCTCTGCTGAATGTGAGAGTCTGCTACATTCAACACCCGCAATAGCCGTAAACCTGCATGTGGACATAAGACTTCTAAGCGCTGTTATGTAAGCATCAATGGATTAATATTTTAATTGTCGTCTTGAAAAGAAACTATACCTCTCCAACACAATATTGACCTTATGCCCAAAGCGTTTGGCCAATTTGCCCAATGCACTCTAAAACTTTCTATTGGTATCCCCTGATCCACTTTCAGAGCCATAAAGATCGGGTAGCGAACGGAAAATTCGTAATGCTTCTGCACCAATGCAGTTCAGTAGTGTGCCTTCTTTTAAATCATCACTGAACTTAGCCCCACCAATTGCCCGCCAAGTATACCTGGAACCCATCAATCCAGTGCTCCCATTGACAGATTGGGTTCCCTGAGTGTGGCAGAAATTTAATTGGGGCAGTTACATGCTGCATGTTCTTAAAGTCAGAGTTATTATCAACTATAGGGTTCCTCAGTTCAGATGGTGCCTGCTAATGTGGTGCTTTATTTACAAAATTCAAATCTGAGACTTGTAATGTTCCACGCATTTAACTTGCAACTGTATTATATTGCGTGACCCAGCAGCTGCCTTCTTTTTACCCTCTCTGCCGCAATAGCTTGTGCAAAGTACGTCTGTAATGTGGGCTCATTCACATGCAATTGGGGTTAGTTTCCAATTATAAGCGTTTTGTCACCTTTCGTCCCATGAAACGCCATATATTTGGTTGTCACGGCAACCCAGGACACCAACTTTAACACCAGCGTTTCGTTTCTTTCTGTTCAGTGAAGCGCTGTTTATCTGGTTGTCACGGCAACTTAATACATACACTTGAAGATGGCCACCACGTTGAATGCACATACTTAGGTCATTTCCTCTAAGCGGGTCACTTTGCCTGTTGACGTTGCTGGTTCGAAAGAAGCCCACAGCGAAGTCGGGCTTCTCTTCTCTTTTTCATCTCATGGCAAGAACAAACAGGTACCTTGAAAATGAAATATGCTGTGCTCATTTCCACGCTCCTCTCGTCCTCATTACATCGTATGGCCCTTTCCTGCCTGCAGTTCCAGCAATGAGCGATGCTCAAACATCGCGGAACACAGCACGGCACCCTCTTCCCCGGGGGTTCATTTACAAGCCTTGTCGCCAAATGTTATAATGTACAACACGGAAGGTAGTGGAGATAAATATGTCAAAAAAAGGGAGCAGGTGCTCCTCTCCAAAAAGAACATAGCATGATAACCTGTTTTGAGTTTAGAGTTTGCAGCACACGCTTTTTGCTCACTGTACCTTTCACAGATGGGAAATCCATTTGCATATTAGTCTTTGTCCCGCCCACATGGGCAGTCCAGCACCGAAATGCTATGGTAATTCCTCTCTGAACAAGATTACCGCCAGCAACCCCATACACGTGTTTCAGGCTTGTTGGGCGTCATCAGTGAGGTGAAGCTGCGCCTCTCTGAGAACAGTGAGCAGGGAGTCCACGTCTGGTTGCCCCCAGGTAGCTTAGGGTGACCAACCCCAAGATTCTTACAAATATGTCAAAAAAAGGTAGCAGGCGCTCCTCTCTCTTTAGTTGTAGATAAAGCCTGAAGTTTATTGATAAGAGCCGTCCGGAGACCAGCAACGCCGTTCACAGAATGGTTCTGGAATACAAAGCATTCCAGAACCATTCTAGAACACAACCATACAGAAACATATTGGGTGCACACTACATAACAGCTACCTTTGGTAAAAAGCAGCGACACAGCAACATCAACGTGTGAACTTGGCCAATGCTGTTTTGAAACACTGAACAAGGGATCACATTTCCGTGAGAGGAACAAACTTGCGGCGAGTATGGCCTGTGAACGGATTGCTGTGTACTTCACTTGCCTGAAGTATTTGAAGGTGGGGACATTCATAATATCCTTAAAGACATCAGAGCAAGTCGACCTGGGGAGAGTTTTGCTGGGTAATCTCGGGATTAAATTCTATCGATCCCGGTTGGTTTTGTATAAGGACTGACTCCCAGCCCCTTTATCTAGTGGCAAAGCAGACGTGCCTTGTGCGCTGGAGTGACTCTGCGCGTGTGTGTACCATCTAAAAAACGGGTTACATGAGTGGAACCTTTATTATTCCCTGAATGAAACGATGCAGGGAACCTGTTTGGAAAGTGCTACCGGAAGACTGCGGCATCAAATCCTTTGATCTCGCTGGCACAACAAAAGGAGTCCCCCCCCTGCGTTCTGTTACAGGGTTAACGGCGAGTGAGTGTGGGACTGTGAAAACAGATTGCAGTATACTTGGCTTGCCTGAAGTATTCAAAGATGGGGAGGGTTACAATATCTTCAAACACATCGACCTGGGAAGAGTTTTGCCGGGCAGTCTTGGAATCAAAGCCTATTGATCCTGGTTGGTTCTGTATAAGGAACGACCCCCAGACCCTTTTGTGGCAATGCAGACGTTCCTTGTGCGTTGGAGTGTCTCTGTGTGCACGTGCACCCTTTGAAAACGGGTTACAAGTGCTGAACCTTTTATCATTTCCTGGAAGAACAACGCAAGGAACTTAGTTGGAAAGTGCTACGGGGAGACTGCAGGACCAATTCCATTGAGCTCGGTGGCTCAACAAAAGGAGTCCCCTCCCTGCGTTCTGTTACAGGGGCAACGTTGAAGTGTACTTTGGCATATTTGAATGATTTCTTTATTGATTGCACTACTTGCAAACAAGCTGTACGAGTGGAATCTTCTTCGAGAAAACCACTGTAGGAAGCTAAAATGCCACCCCATAAGAAGAGCCCTCAACCTAATTACAATCTACAGAAGCATAAAGGCAAAGACAGCGCGAAAATGGTTGAGAGCGCAGTGGGTAAAAGCAGACCCTAAAAGCAACCACCATCCAGTAGAGGCGCAATTACTGCCTTCTTTCCGACAAATGCACAGCAGGAGAAGAATGTCATGATGCCTACCCCTGGAGCACCAGGCCAGGCCCAGCCCCCCCGGGAGCAGGCATCACGCCCCGGGTAAAAGCCCAGTGGCCCTTTATAGGGGCTCTTTGGTCTCTGTCCTGGCGCCGTTGGAGCCAGGCTCAAGTTGGACATCAGTCCTGGCGCCATAGGTGCCAGGCTCATAAGGGGAAGTGTTTGGTGCACTTACCTGAAGCAGACCATGCTGCACACTCACCTGATGCAGACCATGCTGCATGAAGAACCAAGCCAAATGAGGCTTAGGATGGACTATTTTTCTGAAGGAACTATTTTGTTACTTGGGTGGGGCTGTGGAAGAATACTCACCTGGAACTTCTTCCAACGCTATTTAAGCCACGCCCGGACAGCCACACGTGCTTCGCGTTGTTCTGCATCTCTGCAGCTGAACGCTCACCGTGTCTGCTCCTGCACCTGGACTCCAGCCACGCCCGCCTCGAACCTGGAACACCTGTAAGGGAATAAGAGAAGAGAAAGGTGAAAACCAAGAACTATTTAAACCTTCTTACCTGCATCCGGAATCTTCACGCCAGCATTCCTGAAGGAAGACTTCCATTTAAAAGCACTGCGTTGCTCGCTGCAGCGCCGCGCTTCGCTCACCTGTTCCCGAGACGCTGCCCAGCTCCATCGCGGCTCTCAGTGCCGGTCAGCACATCTCTGCACCGCACCTAAGGGAGAGAAGAAGAGACAAAAGGTGAGCAAGGGAACACAATAGGAAAGCCGGATTTTCAGCCATATTACTTACCGGCTATTCTTGGTGAGCCATTCCACATCTCGGGTCGGCGCCACATCTCTGGCAGGTACCGCACCCCGGCCCCTATGGGGAAAGGACAAAAGACATTACTGGGGAATTATAAAGACATTTAGAGGGGTTGCCCTCATCACTAACTCACCTGATTTTACCCCGGCAATTTAACCCCTCAACGCATCGCCTTTGTTCTGCACCTGAAATAAAGGACAGGAAAAGACAACATAAAAGGAGGCTCACACTTGAACTTTTGCATCTTCATACTTACGGCGTATCGCTCAGTAAAGTCAAGTGGATTTTCCAGCGCCATTCTGAAAACCAGTGAAGTAACTGGATGAACGCGCGCCCCTGCACCAGAAGCAGGATGGAGAGTTCATCCTTTCAAACCATAAGGTGAGCTTAAACCGGGGGTTTTGGAGGAAGTCAGAGGAGAACGAAGGGGCAAAGGGGGGAGCAAGCACAAAATCCAGCAGACAGTTAATCCCCTTTCTCATCTGCAGAAGGATATTCCTACGGGCCAGACAAGCAAGATTTGGGGGTCCTGTTCAATCGGTGGTCCGAATTCTGCGCATCACGCTTGAAGAGGCCACAGCAACCCAGACCAGACCAGCGCCTCCGTGGGAGCCAGGTGAGCGTTACAAAGAATTCCTCTATGCTTGAGTAAGCTGAGCCAATTAGTCACAATAGAAGCAATCCCCAAGACATGACAAACTATGTAGATATAGACAATAACTCTCTCCTAGAGCTATGTCTGTCAATCCAAAGGTCAATGGCCACAGCAACAGCTAAACCGTTAGAGAAGAATGCCCAGGAACCTCTTACGGAAGAAGGTCTTCCACTTCAGCATCTGTTGATAGACTATCAGCGTCACCGAACCTAGCCATTTATCTGGAAGAGCCAGAAGTAGTGACACATGGTGACTCTTTCTCATGTCCTACAGTTTGAAAGAATAACAATCTTCAATCGCTACATTGCAATTTGCGCAAAAAATATTGCCAAAATTGTGTGTTCGAATACTGGAGAACACATTGAATTTTGTGCCACTGAGAAAAGTAAATGAACACTCTAAAGATGTGGCAATCTGTCTGAAGCCGTACGGGAGCTTGCAGAGCCCACAGGGAACCCAGACCCCAATTTCAATACCACAAATAAATCTAAGGTCTACTTCTCATGAAAACAATGACGATTGGCGAAAAAGGGCAGCTACAAGGAAATTGCCATGCACGGTTGCTTCCCCATAGCTGGATACCACCGCACTGATAAAACATACAAAAATAGCCAAAACTGATCGAGGGCATTTGACCAGCTGGCTTATTTCTGAGAAAGGTAATGAAACTTCTGCTGGAGAGGAGGAAATGCCTGATTCTAGGTCGCCTGACCCATGTGAGGAATTGGTTGAGATATCGTCTACCCCAAACAGGCCTAGAGTGGACCTTCAACCAAGGACTTCATCAATTCCAATCCCAAATGAGGGAATTAAACCAGTAAGCAAGGCTGGGAATCAAATCTGTATAATTAAGAACTTTATTCGATAACTAAGCTGCGAGTCCTGAGATCTGTAGATTTTTAACTTGTAGAGTCACTCAGTGGACACAATTCCAACATGTCGGCAATTCACTGCAAGTTCTTAACAACAGCTCAATTGTTACGCAGCTACAGGGAGAGCCTTTTGGAGGCTGACGTAGAAATTGATGCAGACCCTGAAAATGAAGACCTGAGATGGCCCAAGAAAGTCACGATGGAGCTTAAGAACAAGATTAGCATACCTCAATTGCCAACAGGGGAGAAGGTCCAGACGGCAGATATTCAGAACATGTTGAAGTGGCTTGCAGAATCCCTCCCAGTGGTAGTGCAAAAACAGTGAGATTGTTCCATTATATCCTGGAACTGTAGAGGCTTTAGCCATTTGCTCTCTTTGGCTAGTTCCATTACACATCTCATCAGTCACACTTGCATATGTCTCCAGGAAATCTGGTTAACATAGCCTGTTATATTGAATGGTTATCTGATATACCAGTCTCTGGCAAAAAAGGGACCTTGAGGTAGACTGTATGGGTTGATAATCATTGGTGTATCACATACTGTAAAATCTTACTGTAAATACACCAGTTCGGATGACTGTACTGTGACTGTTGTGATCGAAAATCACTATGAGGGTACTGCTGAATTTTGTTTATTACTTAGCCTATACAGTCCACCAGGAGCAAAGCAAAGGGAAAATATACAGGAAGCCCTCCATGATCTCTTAATCCAATGGACACTGATCCCAAGGAATAAAGAGGTTATAGTTACAGGCAAATGAGGCACTCGATTGAGGACCCGAGGGATTATATTGGCAAAGCTTTTTTTTTTTTGGGAATTGGGACCTGGAAATGATAAACGGGAGGACCTCTAATGACCATCCAGGTAAACATACTTGGAAACTTGGTAATTCAAGGATCACCCTAGATTACATGTGTGCCGAAATAGCAGTGCGGGTTAAGGATATGGAGGTTATTGCTAATTTATGGAGTGCTTCACAAATATTTTTATATGCCTCCAATGTATTCAATTATAAAGCTAAAACTCATGGGTGACCTGAAGGTAAACCATTCTGCAACCCGGATTTGCTGGTCGGACAGAAACATCAACAAAGCGGCACATGCCTGGTCAGCTGTGACCTTAGCCAATTATACCATATTTGAGGCAATGCCTATTAATGAAATTGAGAAGTGGATCTCCTCCTTAGCCTGCATTCACGCCACCTCCATCGCAGGGATGATTGTGAATGAACTAACTAAAAGTAAACCCTTCGACAGAGATATAAGAGATGCCAAAAAGCAACTTAGACCAGAGATCCGTAAAGCAAAAACAAATTGTATTACGCTCATTGCTGACCACTCTTTTTGTAGGGTCCTCAAGAATACATTTTAATCTTGATTGAAACAAAAGAGATATTTGAAGAAACTAACAGAATGGCAGGAAACGGTACACGTATTGAGTACCAAGAATATCCAAAATATTTGGGCGCTAGCGAGGGAAATAGGAGGTCCCCCTTGACAAATTTGATTGATGCCCAAGGATGGGAAACTTTCCTGGAAAGCCGTAATATCCCATTTAGTGAGGAAGGCTTGGTTGCTCGCGCTCCAAGCGGAGGAAACCCGTTGCATTAGAATTTTCAGGTGGGATTGAGCCCACAAATTAAAACTACTCATTAAGACAAGAACAATACTTATCATTGTGTGAACCACAACGTTACATAAAAAAGGCCCGGATTTGAAAAAGGCGCAGTTTATACGCCAAAACACGTGTCATCCAAAATGTTTGTCGTTTTTACAACAGGCCATGGTGGTACTCCAATCTAACCACCATAGCTTTAATTTTGGACGCGCAGGATTTTGTTTCAAGAGAGTTTCTGAAATACTTGCTGAAACCATCAATGAATTTACAAGATTTCACCATGATCGTGGATATGCATGAGATGATTCCAACAAGTACTTCGCAAGTATTGAAGTTATAGAGATAAAGTTAGGATCAGGTATGAGAATAAACTTGCGATATAGCGCAAGGAATTTCCAATTAGCCATAACGTGTAATGACGGCCTAATTTGTGTCTTAAGAGGCACATTGGTTGACTCATCTGCAAATTTAGTTCTCTCTTCCAATAGAGTCCTTCAAGTTTGGTCCAGAAAGGAAGGTTCCTTATTGGTTTGGTTTCACTTCAATACAGAATTATAGTGGACACCTTCTGTATGTTAAAAGTGATAGCCGGTTGATAAGAGAACTTCCCGTATTTTCATTGTATACAAATCGTTTGCAACGCACATGAGGATGTTCTTCTCTTTAATTCAATGACATATGGATCATAATTTAAATCGTTGTTGATATTGACACCTAGGTATCGATACTCATTTACAGTTTCTAGTGTATTAGTGTCTAGGTGCCATTTATAGGTAGAAGATCTGGATGTTTTTTTTATTTTGTGAGAGTAGGACCTTAGTTTTATTTGTATTTATTTCCAAGCCATCTGTGTGGGCTTATTACTCTAAAGCAGACAGTAATTTTTGGAGACCACCCAGTGTCTTAGATAACAAGATGAGATTGTCCGCATAAAGGAGCCAGGAAACTCCATCAATACCTAAATGCGGAGGATCAGTTATTGAGTATGAGAAATTGATTCGCAAGTCAGGAATAATCAAATTAAATACAAATTGCCGCTATGACGCAGCTTGTTTGAGACCGCGGAACGTCCAGATTGGGGCGGACAGAAGTCCTTGCATGTTTAATCTTACGCAGATTGATGTGTCAAAATGGAGTTGAGAAGTCGCCGTGCATTGAGCCGCTATTAACTTGTTTAGCAAATGTTTGCGACTAACCGAATCAAACGGGGACTTAAAGTCCACAAAGGCAAAGTATATGCTCTGTTTCGAGGACTGAGCCTGCTGTTGTATTGCAGTTATTGTTGTCAAATTTATAGAAGTCCCAACACTGGGAATAAACCCCATTTGATGTGGATTGTTTAACCCTTTAAGTGCCAAGGGCGAGGTATCTCATCCTTGACAGTGCACACGCAGTGCCAAGGACGAGATAGCTCGTCCTTTTCGGCACCTTGTTTTGAGCGATCCCTGCAAAACTGTAATCCAACCCCCGGGCTATGTGAGGGGGAGGTCCCCCCTCACTGCCAGGGGGCTGGATTACCTTCAGTTTCACGTCGGCGTGCGTAACGCCCGTCGGCGTGAAACTGAAAGTAAATCCACCGCAGCAGCTATTAACTTACCGGGGGCGCAAAAGGAAAAGGGTAAACCGCTGGTAACCCCAAGCCTTTCGCAACAGCACAATTTGTTCATGTGGGCAACCTACAGATTTGGGCCTAGGGTGTCGAAGCCAGCAAGGAAAACAGGGAACCCCATGCATTTCCCAAAAGAAGACACCCGTGGGAATGCACAGAGGTCTGATTTGCGCGAAGCAGGCCAGAATTTATTACCCAGAACCCCAGACAAAGTGAACATTGTGTTTTTTCCGCACCAAATATCACACTTTGTCGGGGATTGTGGCTATTAAAAACTGGGGCAATTTGCGCAAGGCAGACCTCTGTGGATTCCCATGGGTGTTCTCTTTTGGGAAATACATGGGGTTCCCTGTTTCCCTTGCTGGCTTCGACACCCTAGGCCTAAATCTGTAGGTTGCCCACATGAACAAAATGGGCAGTGGCGAATGGCTTCGGGTTCCCAGTCGGTTACCCTTTTCCTTTTGCGCCCCCGGTAGGTGCACCCACACATGTGAGGTACCGTTTTCATAGGACACGTGTGGGGACGCGGGAAGGTAGGCCATGTGTTGTTGGCGGTGTGTTTCTGTGGGTGGCCAGAGCGAAATGTCTGAGAATTGTCTTCATTTCCGGCCAATTTCAGAGACATTTCCCTGTGTCCACTCACCGAAACACGTTGCCAACAGCAGATGTCATACCTTCTCGTGTTCCCACAGGTGTCCCGATGAAAAAGGTACCTCGCATGTGTGGGTGCACCTACCTGGCTGGCAAGGGGCAAGCCGAAAATGCAAGCAACCCCCAGTCTGTTTGCAGAGGGGAATCTCAGCCATTCTGCCGACCGGCACAACATACAGATATTGGCCTCGGGTGTCCAAGCCACCAAGGAAAACAGGGAGCCCCATGCATTTCCGAAAAGGACACCTGTGGCAATCCGCAAAGGTATGATTTGCGCACATCGCCCCAGAATTTATTACCCAGGCACCCTAACAAAGTCTGAAATGTGGGGAAAAAAATGCATTTTCCGCACATTTAGCTCGGCGCACCCATCGAAACACGCCCCCAACAACACATGGCCTACCGTCCCGCGTTCCCACAGGTGTCCCGATGAAAACGGTACCTCACATGCATGGGTGCACCTACCTGGCTGGCAAGGGGCAAACCAAAAACGCAAGCAACCCCCAGTCTGTTTGCTGAGGGGAATCTCAGCCATTCAGCCTACCGGCACAACACACAGATATGGGCCTCAGGTGTCCAAGCCACCAAGGAAAACAGGGAGCCCCATGCATTCCTGAAAAGAGGACACCCGTGGGAATCCGCAGAGGTATGATTTGCGCACATCGCCCCAAAATTTATTACACAGGCACCCCCGCAAAGTCTGAAATGTGGGGAAAAAAACGCATTTTCCGCACATTTAGCTCGGCGCACCCATTGAAACACGCCCCCAACAACACATGGCCTACCGTCCCGCATTCCGACAGGTGTCCTGAAGAAAACGGTACCTCACATGTGTGGGTGCACCTACCTGGCTGGCAAGGGGCAAGCCGAAAACGCAAGCAACCCCCAGTCTGTTTGTTTGCGGTCGGCAGAATGGCTGAGATTCCCCTCTGCAAACAGACTGGGGGTTGCTTCCTTTTTCGGCTTGCCCCTTGCCAGCCAGGTAGGTGCACCCAGGCATGTGAGGTACTGTTTTCATCAGGACACCTGTGGGAATGCGGGACGGTAGGTCATGTGTTGTTGCGGGCGTGTTTCGATGGGTGCGTCGAGCGAAATGTGCGGAAAAAGAGTTTTTTTCCCGACTTTTCAGACTTTGCGGGGCTGTCTGGGTAATAAAATCTGGGGCGATTTGCACCAATCATACCTCTGCGGATTCCCACGGGTGTCCTCTTTTCGGAAATGCATGGGGTTCCCTGTTTTCCTTGGTGGCTTGGACACCCGAGGCCCATATCTGTATGTTGTGCCGGTCGGCAGAATGGCTGAGATTCCCCTCTGCAAACAGACTGGGGGTTGCTTGCGTTTTCGGCTTTCCCCTTGCCAGCCAGGTAAGTGCACCCACGCATGTGAGGTTCCGTTTACATCGGGACACCTGTGGGAACGCGTGACGGTAGGCCATGTGTTGTTGGGGGCGTGTTTCGATGGGTGCGTCGAGCGAAATGTGCGGAAAAAGCATTTTTTCCCCACATTTCGGACTTTGTGGGGCTGTCTGGGTAATAAAATCTGGGCCGATGTGCGCAAATCATACCTCTGCGGATTCCCATGGGTGTCCTTTTTTTGGAAATGCATGGGGTTCCCTGTTTTCCTCGGTGGCTTGGACACCCGAGGCCCATATCTGTACGTTGTGCCGGTTGGAAAAATGTCTGAGATTTCGCTCTGAAAACAGACTTGGGGTTACTTGTGTTTTAGGCATTCCCCTTGGCGGCCAGGCAGGTGCACCCACACATGTGAGGTATTGTTTTCATCGGGACACCTGTGGGAACGAGTGACGGTAGGCCATGTGTTGTTGGGGGCATGTGTCGATGGGTGCGTCGAGCGAAATGTGCGGAAAAGGCGTTTTTTTCCTGACTTTTTGGACTTTGCGGGGCTGTCTGGGTAATAAAATCGGGGGGGGATGTGCGCAAATCATACCTCTGCGTATTCCCACGGGTGTCCTCTTTTCGGAAATGCATGGGGTTCCCTGTTTTCCTTGGTGGCTTGGACACCTGAGGCCCATATCTGTACGTTGTGCCGGTCGGCAGAATATCTGAGATTTCACTCTGAAAACAGACTTGGGGTTACTTGTGTTTTAGGCTTTCCCCTTGGCGGCCAGGTTGGTGCACCCACACATGTGAGGTACCGTTTTCATCGGGACACCTGTGGGAACGTGTGACGGTAGGCCATATGTTATTGGGGGCTTGTTTCGATGGGTGCGTCGAGCAAAATGTGCGGAAAAAGCATTTTTTCCCCACATTTCAGACTTTGCGGGGCTGTCTGGGTAATAAACTCTGGGGCGATGTGCCAAATCATACCTCTGAGGATTCCCACGGGTGTCCTCTTTTTTGGAAATGCATGGGGTTCCCTGTTTGCCTCGGTGGCTTGGACACCCGAGGCCCATATCTGTATGTTGTGCCGGTCGGCAGAATGTCTGATATTTCCCTCTGAAAACAGACTTGGGGTTACTTGTGTTTTAGGCTTTCCCCTTGGCGGCCAGGTGGGTGCACCCACACATGTGAGGTACCGTTTTCATCGGGACACCTGTGGGAACGCGTGACAGTAGGCCATGTGTTTTTGGGGGTATGGTTCGATGGGAGCGTCGAGTGAAATGTGCGGAAAAGGCGTTTTTTTCCTGACATTTCGGACTTTGCGGGGCTGTCTGGGTAATAAAATCTGGGGGGATGTGCGCAAATCATACCTCTGCGTATTCCCACGGGTGTCCTCTTTTCGGAAATGCATGGGGTTCCCTGTTTTCCTTAGTGGCTTGGACACCCGAGGCCCATATCTGTACGTTGTGCCGGTCGGCAGAATGTCTGCGATTTCGCCATGAAAACAGACTTGGGGTTACTTGTGTTTTAGGCTTTCCCCTTGGCCGCCAGTTAGGTGCACCCACACATGTGAGGTACCATTTTAATCGGGACACCTGTGGGAACGCGTGACGGTAGGTCATGTGTTGTTGGGGGCGTGTTTTGATGGGTGCGTCGAGCAAAATGTGCGTAAAAAGCGTTTTTTCCCCACATTTCGTATTTTGCAGGGCTGTCTGGGTAATACATACTGGGGCGATGTGCGCAAATCATACCTCTGCGGATTCCCACGGGTGTCCTCTTTTCGGAAATGCATGGGTTTCCCTGTTTTCCTCGGTGGCTTGGACACCCGAGGCCCATATCTGTAAGTTGTGCCGGTCGGCAGAATGTCTGAGATTTCGCCATGAAAACAGACTTGGGGTTACTTGTGTTTTAGGCTTTCCCCTTGGCGGCCAGGTAGGTGCACCCACACATGTGAGGTACTGTTTTCATTGGGACACCTGTGGGAGCGCGTGACGGTAGGCCATGTGTTGTTGGGGGCGTGTTTCGATGGGTGCGTCGAGCGAAATGTGCGGAAAAGGTGTTTTTTTCCCGACATTTCGGACTTTGCGGCGCTATCTGGGTAATGAAATCTGGCTTGGACACCCGAGGGCCATATCTGTACGTTGTGCCGGTCGGCAGAATGTCTGAGATTTCGGTCTGAAAACAGACTTGGGGTTACTTGTGTTTTAGGCTTTCCCCTTGGTGGCCAGGTAGGTGCACCCACACATGTGAGGTACCGTTTTCATCGGGACACCTATGGGAACGCGTGACGGTAGGCCATGTGTTGTTGGGGGCGTGTTTTGATGGGTGCGTTGAGCGAAATGTGCGGAAAAAGTGTTTTTTTCCTGACAATTCAGACTTTGCGGGGTTGTCTGGGTAAACAATTCTGGGGCGATGTGCGCAAATCATACCTCTGCGGATTCCCACGGTTGTCCTCTTTTGGGAAATGCATGGGGTTCCCTGTTTTCCTCGGTGGCTTGGACACCCGAGGGCCATATCTGTATGTTGTGCCGGTCGGCAGAATGTCTGAGATTTCGCTCTGAAAACAGACTTGGGGTTACTTGTGTTTTAGGCTTTCCCCTTGGAGGCCAGGTAGGTGCACCCACACATGTGAGGTACCGTTTTCATCGCGACACCTGTGGGAACACGTGATGGTAGGCCATGTGTTTTTGGGGGCGTGTTTCGATGGGTGCGTCGAGCAAAATGTGCGGAAAAAGCATTTTTTTCCCCACATTTCAGACTATGCAGGGCTGTCTGGGTAATAAATTCTGGGGCGATGTGCGCAAATCATACCTCTGCGGATTCCCACGGGTGTCCTCTTTTCGGAAATGCATGGGGTTCCCTGTTTTCCTCGGTGGCTTGGACACCCGAGGCCCATATCTGTACGTTGTGCCGGTCGGCAGAATATCTGAGATTTCCCTCTGAAAACAGACTTGGGGTTACTTGTGTTTTAGGCTTTCCCCTTGGCGGCCAGGTAGGTGCACACACACATGTGAGGTAGCGTTTTCATCGGGAAACCTGTGGGAACGTGTGACGGTAGGCCATGTGTTGTTGGGGGCGTGTTTCGATGGGTGCGTCAAGCGAAATGTGCGGAAAAAGCGTTTTTTTCCCCACGCTTCGGACTTTGCAGGGCTCTCTGGGTAATAAAATCTGGGGCGATGTGCCCAAATCATACCTTTGCGGATTCCCACGGGTGTCCTCTTTTCGGAAATGCATGGGGTTCCCTGTTTTCCTCGTTGGCTTGGACACCCGAGGCCCATATCTGTACGTTGTGCCGGTCGGCAGAATGTCTGAGATTTCGCTCTGAAAACAGACTTGGGGTTACTTGTGTTTTAGGCTTTCCCCTTGGCGGTCAGGTAGGTGCACCCACACATGTGAGGTACCATTTTCATCGGGACACCTGTGGGAACGCGTGACGGTAGGCCATTGGTTGTTGCGGGCATGTTTCGATTGGTGCGTCGAGCGAAATGTGCGGAAAAAGTGTTTTTTTCCCTGACATTTCGGACTTTGCAGGGCTGTCTGGGTAAAAAATTCTGGGGCGATGTGCGCAAATCATACCTCTGCGGATTCCCACAGGTGTCCTCTTTTGGGAAATGCATGGGTTTCCCTGTTTTCCTCGGTGGCTTGGACACCCGAGGCCCATATCTGTACGTTGTGCCGGTCGGCAGAATGTCTGAGATTTCGCCATGAAAACAGACTTGGGGTTACTTGTGTTTTAGGCTTTCCCCTTGGCCGCCAGGTAGGTGCACCCACACATGTGAGGTACCGTTTTCATCGGGACACCTGTGGGAACGCGTGACAGTAGGGCATGTGTTGTTGGGGGCGTGTTTTGATGGGTGCGTCGAGCAAAATGTGCGGAAGAAGTGTTTTTTTCCCGACATTCCGGACTTTGCGGGGCTGTCTGGGTAAAAAATTCTGGGGCAATGTGCGCAAATTCTACCTCTGCGGATTCCCACAGGTGTCCTCTTTTCGGAAATGCATGGGGTTCCCTGTTTTCCACGGTGGCTTGGACACCCGAGGCCCATATCTGTACGTTGTGCCGGTCGGCAGAATGTCTGAGATTTCCCTCTGAAAACACACTTGGGGTTACTTGTGTTTTAGGCTTTCCCCTTGGCGTCCAGGTAGGTGCATCCACACATGTGAGGTACCGTTTTCATCGGGACACCTGTGGGAACGCGTGACGGTAGGCCATGTGTTGTGGGGGGCATGTTTCGATGGGTGCGTCGAGCGAAATGTGCGGAAAAAGTGTTTTTTTCCCGACATTTCGGACATTGCGGGGCTGTCTGGGTAAAAAATTCTGGGTCGATGTGCGCAAATCATACCTCTGCGGATTCCCACAGGTGTCCTCTTTTCGGAAATGCATGGGTTTCCCTGTTTTCCTCGGTGGCTTGGACACCCGAGGCCCATATCTGTACGTTGTGCCGGTCGGCAGAATGTCTGAGATTTCGCCATGAAAACAGACTTGGGGTTACTTGTGTTTTAGGCTTTCCCCTTGGCCGCCAGGTAGGTGCACCCACACATGTGAGGTACCATTTTCATCGGGACACCTGTGGGAACGCGTGACGGTAGGCCATGTGTTGTTGGGGGAGTGTTTTGATGGGTGCGTCGAACAAAATGTGCAGAAAAAGTGTTTTTTTCCCGACATTTCGGACTTTGCGGGGCTGTCTGGGTAAAAAATTCTGGGGCAATGTGCGCAAATCATACCTCTGCGGATTCCCATGGGTGTCCTCTTTTCGGAAATGCATGTGGTTCCCTGTTTTCCTCGGTGGCTTGGACACCCGAGGCCCATATCTGTACGTTGTGCCGGTCGGCAGAATCTCTGAGATTTCGCTCTGAAAACAGACTTGGGGTTACTTGTGTTTTAGGCTTTCCCCTTGGCGGTCAGGTAGGTGCACCCACACATGTGAGGTACCATTTTCATCGGGACACCTGTGGGAACGCGTGACGGTAGGCCATTGGTTGTTGGGGGCATGTTTCGATTGGTGCGTCGAGCGAAATGTGCGGAAAAAGTGTTTTTTTCCCTGACATTTCGGACTTTGCAGGGCTGTCTGGGTAAAAAATTCTGGGGCGATGTGCGCAAATCATACCTCTGCGGATTCCCACAGGTGTCCTCTTTTCGGAAATGCATGGGTTTCCCTGTTTTCCTCGGTGGCTTGGACACCCGAGGCCCATATCTGTACGTTGTGCCGGTCGGCAGAATGTCTGAGATTTCGCCATGAAAACAGACTTGGGGTTACTTGTGTTTTAGGCTTTCCCCTTGGCCGCCAGGTAGGTGCACCCACACATGTGAGGTACCGTTTTCATCGGGACACCTGTGGGAACGCGTGACAGTAGGGCATGTGTTGTTGGGGGCGTGTTTTGATGGGTGCGTCGAGCAAAATGTGCGGAAGAAGTGTTTTTTTCCCGACATTCCGGACTTTGCGGGGCTGTCTGGGTAAAAAATTCTGGGGCAATGTGCGCAAATTCTACCTCTGCGGATTCCCACAGGTGTCCTCTTTTCGGAAATGCATGGGGTTCCCTGTTTTCCACGGTGGCTTGGACACCCGAGGCCCATATCTGTACATTGTGCCGGTCGGCAGAATGTCTGAGATTTCCCTCTGAAAACACACTTGGGGTTACTTGTGTTTTAGGCTTTCCCCTTGGCGTCCAGGTAGGTGCATCCACACATGTGAGGTACCGTTTTCATCGGGACACCTGTGGGAACGCGTGACGGTAGGCCATGTGTTGTGGGGGGCATGTTTCGATGGGTGCGTCGAGCGAAATGTGCGGAAAAAGTGTTTTTTTCCCGACATTTCGGACATTGCGGGGCTGTCTGGGTAAAAAATTCTGGGTCGATGTGCGCAAATCATACCTCTGCGGATTCCCACAGGTGTCCTCTTTTCGGAAATGCATGGGTTTCCCTGTTTTCCTCGGTGGCTTGGACACCCGAGGCCCATATCTGTACGTTGTGCCGGTCGGCAGAATGTCTGAGATTTCGCCATGAAAACAGACTTGGGGTTACTTGTGTTTTAGGCTTTCCCCTTGGCCGCCAGGTAGGTGCACCCACACATGTGAGGTACCATTTTCATCGGGACACCTGTGGGAACGCGTGACGGTAGGCCATGTGTTGTTGGGGGCGTGTTTTGATGGGTGCGTCGAGCAAAATGTGCGGAAAAAGTGTTTTTTTCCCGACATTTCGGACTTTGCGGGTTGTCTGGGTAAACAATTCTGGGGCGATGTGCGCAAATCATACCTCTGCGGATTCCCACGGGTGTCCTCTTTTCGGAAATGCATGGGGTTCCCTGTTTTCCTTGGTGGCTTGGACACCCGAGGGCATATCTGTACGTTGTGCCGGTCGGCAGAATGTCTGAGATTTCGTTCTGAAAACAGACTTGGGGTTACTTGTGTTTTAGGCTTTCCCCTTGGCGGCCAGGCATGTGCACCCACACATGTGGGGTACCGTTTTCATCGGGACACCTGTGGGAACGTGTGACGGTAGGCCATGTGTTGTTGGGGACGTGTTTCGATGGGTGCGTCGAGCAAAATGTGCAGAAAAAGCATTTTTTTCCCCACATTTCGGACTTTGCGGGGCTGTCTGGGTAATAAATTCTGGGGCGATGTGCGCAAATCATACCTCTGCGGATTCCCACGGGTGTCCTCTTTTCGGAAATGCATGGGGTTCCCTGTTTTCCTCGGTGGCTTGGACACCCGAGGCCCAGATCTGTACGTTGTGCCGGTCGGCAGAATGTCTGAGATTTCCCCCTGAAAACAGACTTGGGGTTACTTGTGTTTTAGGCTTTCCCCTTGGGGGCCAGGTAGGTGCACCCACACATGTGAGGTACCGTTTTCATCGAGACACCTGTGGGAACGCATGACGGTAGGCCATGTGTTGTTGGGGGTATTTTTCGATGGGTGAGTTGAGCGAAATGTGCAGAAAAAGCATTTTTTTTCCCCACATTTCGGACTTTGCAGGGCTGTCTGGGTAATAAATTCTATGCCGATGTGCGCAAATCATGCCTCTGCGTATTCCCACGGGTGTCCTCTTTTCGGAAATGCATGGGGTTCCCCGTTTTCCTCGGTGGCTTGGACACCCGAGGGCCATATCTGTACGTTGTGCCGGTCGGCAGAATATATGAGATTTCGCTCTGAAAACAGACTTGGGGTTACTTGTGTTTTAGGCTTTCCCCTTGGCGGCCAGGTAGGTGCACCCACACATGTGAGGTACCATTTTCATCGGGACACCTGTGGGAACGCGTGACAGTAGGCCCTGTGTTGTTGGGGGCATGTTTCAATGGGTGCGTCGAGTGAAATGTGCGGAAAAAGTGTTTTTTTCCTCACATTTCGGACTTTGCGGGGCTGTCTGGGTAATAAAATCTGGGGCGATGTGCACAAATCATACCTCTGCGTATTCCCACGGGTGTCCTCTTTTCGGAAATGCATGGGGTTCCCTGTTTTCATCGGTGGCTTGGACACCCGAGGCCCATATCTGTATGTTGTGCCGGTCGGCAGAATGTCTGAGATTTCGCTCTGAAACAGACTTGGGGTTACTTGTGTTTTAGGCTTTCCCCTTGGCGGCCAGGTAGGTGCACCCACACATGTGAGGTACCGTTTTCATCGGGACACCTGTGGGAAAGTGTGACGGTAGGCCTTGTGTTGTTGGGGGCGTTTTTCGATGGGTGCGTCGAGTGAAATGTGTGGAAAAAGCGTTTTTTTCCCCACATTTCGGGACTTTGCGGGGCTGTCTGGGTAATAAAATCTGGGGCGATGTGCGCAAATCATACCTCTGCGGATTCCCACGGGTGTCCTCTTTTTGGAAATGTATGGGGTTCCCTGTTTTCCTTGGTGGCTTGGACACCCGAGGCCCATATCTGTACGTTGTGCCGGTCGGCAGAATGTCTGAGATTTCGCTCTGAAAACAGACTTGGGGTTACTTGTGTTTTAGGCTTTCCCCTTGGCGGCCAGGTAGGTGCACCCACACATGTGGGGTACCGTGTTCATCGGGACACCTGTGGGAACGCGGGACGGTAGGCCATGTGTTGTGTTTGTGTGGTTTTCATAACATTTTGACCCATTTGCTGGTGCCCTTTGTCTCACAACCCTTTCTTTTCCCAAATGTGACCTACATTTAGTCACTGCTTTAGCCACCATACACTTTTGTAACCTGCACAAGTCACCTACCCTTGAAAAGGTCTGCCTGTGCTCTTTCAAAAAATGTATGGCTGCCGTTCCTCACCACATTGGTTTTCCCAATTTACACATGCTAAGTGCGTCTGGTCAGGCCGTGAGCGTAAAACTCCTGTGTACCATGGCTCAGTGTTTGGCTTGTGGTATTGCTTGTTTTGTAAAAACACTACAAAAATTGTATGCTCTCCTAACTGCAAGAGTCGGGGGAATGTAGCGGAGCATTGCTTTTCTCAAAATTCATAGAAGCCATTGCCGTACCAAGCCAACCATGTCCAACACATACCTTTTTTTTCAGTCATTTTCCCGCTTTTCCCCCATTTGATGGCAGTTTCCCCTACCTAGTTGTTGCCTGACCTATGCAAATCACCCCTTCCTAAACTTGGAATTTTGTCTAATTTTCAGAAATATATGCCTTTCTGTCCTCCAATTTGGCTTTCCTGCCCTTTTCTTCCATTCCGTCCATGCATGTCCATGCATGTCCAATTGGCAAAAATGGCAAAAATCGCCTACCTCTCTCAAAACGGTTGATAACCAAATCAAAATATTTTGTTCCTGAAAGCCACGACATTTTATTGGCATTTTTTGAAAAAACCCCAAATTTTCGCACTTTTTCCTTATTTTCTCTCACCCCCCTACAACAACCTGGGATTCCTGGGTGGCGTTACGACCGCCTACATGTGGGAAAAAAAGGAGCCAAATTTGGCCGAGATATCTCATGTAACAAAAAAGTTACAACCTATTGAATGGCCACATACCAAAATCACCAAAAAAGGCCGTGGCACTCGGGAGAAATACCCATGCCTCTTAAAGGGTTCATTCTTTTTGCACTAACCACTTTGTGAAGACACGTAGGATGAGTCTAGAGAATAACTTTCCTGGGACGTCCAACACCGTAATTGGGCGACTGTTGACAGTCCCATTTCTTAAAGATGGGGACAATCACAGATTTTTGCCAAGTGGGAGGAATTTTCCTGAAGTTAAGGACGTCACTAAAGATAATGGTCAAAATCATAGCCCACAGCTTATGGTTTAATTTAATGATTTAATTTGACAAGCCATTGTGGCCCGGAACCATTGATGATTTAAGCCTGGAGATATAGAATTCTATATCTTCTAAGTCAAATTTTAAATCTAAACTGGGTGTAGGATTCCACCTCTCTTTCAGAAAGTGAGTTATCCATTTTTGTTCGCTTACAGGATTGACTTGTAAAGCGAGCTGCGAAGGATGAGAAGATTTGTTTAATAGCAGCCATATCTTCACTATCATTTTGGAATAGGAGGGATTTCCTCTCTGTTATCCAATTTCTATACGTTGTTTTTAGATGTGTAATCCTATTCTGATAGCCAAGTTGTTTAGACTTTTGCTGATTTCTTATTTCCTTCCGCAGAATAGACTTTCAAAATTTCAGTTCCGAGTCAAAAGCATGTTTGTGTATAAAAGATGTTTTTTTTTGACCGATGTCAATTTCTGAGAATAGTTGAAGGGCATCAACATAAGACCCCTTCACCGCCATTTTAGGGCGGGGGTGACCAACCTTAAATTTCAGTCAGTAAAAGAGACTATGTAAGGAGTCTTCCTTTAAAAGTAGCCTGTTCCGTTCACTATTTATCACATATGATGTTTTTAAGTATTCAGATTGCATGGTAGGAATGTCATAGGACCATGTAAAAATCAGTTGGTCATGATCACTTAAAGTTTGTGCTTGTACTTTAACTTTTTTGCTAACAAAAACGTCCTAGAGTCAGTGTATATGTAATCTATAGTGGATTTTTGATTTTGATGATGCCATGACGGTCGATGCGGAATGTCCCCTTCTATCTCGCCATTCGCCATAAGCAGATCATTATTAGCCATAATGTCCGACCATCTCCGAATGGCATTTGTTTCTTGTTGGGATTTTTCCTGAAAGCAATGTAAATTTAAATCTCCCACTACTAAGGTCGTAGATGTTGTATTGTCCAAGGCGATTAAATTGAGAAGGAGCTCAATGTCAGCCAGGAAGTCGGCAATCGGCAGTGCAGCCCGATTCCAATATACATTTATAAGTGCAATATTATGTGAGTTGGTATATATTTTTACTAAATGCATGTAATCATTAGGAGTCGCCCATTCAGTGATTGCGAGGCCTGTCAACTTCTTACTGCTGTGAGCAACCCTGCCTTAGGATTACCTTTGGCTTGTTTTATTGCCTTCAGAGATACAAGGTCAAAATTACCCGAATGGGCTTTTCTGTTAGCCAGGTCTCTTGAATGGCAATAATATCGTAGAGATGCAGACTGGATTGCTCATTATTTAGGAGGGAGGCATAACCTTGTGAATTCCAGCAAAGTAGTGTTAGTTGGGATGTTATAACAGGGTGTGATGATCATAATCATGACCCATTACGTAATTTTCTTTTAATCTTTAGATCAGTACCCGAGAGTTTGGAGTTTCTTTGATACAAATTTGATTGCATTTTCTGATTTGCCTATTCTTTCTGGTAACTTTCATACGAGATAGTAAAACCCAGCTCAAAAATGTCCTGTCTTGCTTGCCAAATCAGGTTTAGAATGACAGCCGATTTAATCCACAGCCTTGCACAAGTAAGCTTTCAGTCATCTAAGAATTCCATTCTGTCGATATCAGGAGAAGTCAAGTCCTCAAGTGAGGGAATATCTGCTAAAATATTCCAAACAGATGAGCGGTTCAAGTCAAATATGTCATAAGGGCCAGGTATACACCTTATAATCAGGGTGTGATAGGTAGGTCCAATTGCTATGACCTTGCCCTTTGTGGAAGTCATGAACTTGTCATGTGTATTTGAAGCAGATTGAGAGAATATTTCATTCAAAGGATTCTAAAGAGGTGATTTTACTTGTGGATGATGTATGGGAATAGTTTGAAATTTTAATCTATTCTCTATCTGTAATAGTCTATGGTGCATAGACTGGTCTTCGGAAGAAGCTAAAGACGGATATGGCAATGCATGTGCATTCAGACCATGGGTCATTATTTGGGTGTGTGGTGGCTCAGGAGATGTTATATCAAAAGCCCTTAAATGGAACACAATCTTGAATTACAACTGGTAGAGTTGGTTTTGAAGTTTGAAAATTCATTGATTTTTCTAACTGCATGAGACATCTTTCTATTTCAGACGTTTTTTTAATTTTGTTTTCCATTTGTTATATTTGGGGTACAGGAGATTTAGATTGTGTAGTTTGCGCATCAATCTCGTTCATAAGATCATCTAATGGTTGTTGATTAGTCACACTTTAAGCTTTCTGTGTTACGCATGTCGAACAGACAGTTAATTTAGTTAGTTTGGCATATTTTTTGGAGATAGCAGCCGAAATCTCTTGTAAGCCTTTGTTTGATTTAGTTAATTTTTAAATGTTTTCGTAGCAGCCTGCTTAGTTGGTTTATTATTTTTCAAGTTCTTTGACTTTTTTAGTTGTTTGGGGGGTGCAAAGGATACCATTTTTTTAGCAACAGATTTACAGAATTTTGCACCAAAATTGCCTCATCAGAATTCTTTTTCCTTTTATTCTGTATTTGCTGAGATTTATTTTCCCTTTTTCGGGCACAGTCAAGTCGATTACAACATTTTCGGTCAGGAGACTGATACAAGGTAGCAGTCTTCATCATATCAAGGGGGAATGACAAAGCTGATGCTGGTAGAAATTGTAAATGTGCTTTTAATTCCGATATGATGTCAGATACACACAGATATACAAGTTTGAACTAAGGAAGAGTGCAAGGAGATATTAGGCACCAAAGCCGTTTGGCGAGGCTGGTGTTTATTCAATAGTAGTGAAGCTAGCGAGTAAGAAGTCAATGATTGTTGATGTAGTAGATTAGTTATAAGATCATTTTGACATTTTAAGCGGGCATCCAATGTCTCATATAGCTTCAATAGCATTGAGGTTGCCAGCTTTAAAGCATCCAACGTGGTTTGTAGCAAAGCAGGTATTACCAGTGTCGGAACTACTGGCACAGTTAGAGGTGATAAAGTTATATTCTGTTATACAAGATTTCTGTGAGTTCAAAGGGCAAGGGGAGCTGGAATGGGATGGCGAGCAATGTTGGGTTAAGCTCGGAAACATCACAGGGGATTGGGATAGATTGAAATAAGGAACATCTTGATTTTTGAAGCTTCTTCGCTGAGGATTACTCTGCGTAGAAGCTTGGAAAGAGTGGCCCGCCTGCATAGAAATATTCGCAAAATGTGTGTCCTCGGCTAGAGCATCAAAGCATTTTGCTTCCGTCGGAGGGTCAATATTTATTTGTGTAGGAGTAAAGTTACTCGGCATATCAATGTCAATACAAACTTGGACTTGAAGTACAGCATTTATATGACATTGAGTATCTTCTGGTTTGAATAGTTGTGCAGCATTATGAGTAGCTGTCAAAGGGAACCCAATAATAGGGACAGTTGCCATAGTAGAGTCGCTGTCAAAGGGAATGAAAGGAAGGAAAGATACAGCAGGGTCAGCTTGACGGGGTGCCATATTCGTAGCACTGGCTTCATCCGTTGATGTTGCCACCGCTACGGGAGGATAGAACATTCGAATGTCAGCAGAGCGTGGGTGAGCAAGGGGGCATTCAGATACTGACACAATTTTATGAGTGACTTGTTTTCGCCAGCGTATTCTTAAGAGGTTGCACTAATTTCAAGATTTCGTGCTTAGGCGGCATATCACTAGTTAGCTTATAAGGTTTCATAATATTGAATACTTATTTGCAATGCTAGGTGGTAATAAGTACCGTACTTTCAAAATTTGGTGATTACCTGCAGATAATGAAGTGAATGTTTGCTAGGGCTAAAGGAGTCAATATACGTAGTGCGGCGTGTAGGGCCCTATACAGCCCAAACAGCCACAACAGCTCTTGACAGAAAAAGCTCTTTGCAGAAAAAGCGCGTGCGCAAAAGTGCGTGTTCCGTAGTAATATTGAGTTGTGGGTAATGAAGGAGGGGCTTAAAGAAACATATGCAAGTCCAATGTTTCTTCAGCTCTAACAATGTTTCTTTCGCCTAATGACAAAAGGAGACAGAAATAAGTACTTGAAAACAAATGTCCTCAATCCATTTGACGTGTCTGCCAATGTACCAAGTACTTCAGTAATTCCGCACACGAAGTGTAGTTCAGGGAGCCGTGCAGCCACAACAACTTTTGACAGAAAAATCTCTTCGCAGAAAAAGCGTGTGTGCAAAAGCGCAAGTTCCGTAGTAATATGGAATTGTGGGTAATGAAGGAGGGGGTAAAAGAAGCGTAGTCAAGTCCAACGTTTCTTCTGCTCTAACAACGTTTCGTTCACCTAATGACAAAAGGAGACAGAAATAAGTACTTGAAAACAAATGTCCTCAATACATTTTAAGAGTCTGCCAACGTACCAAGTCCTTCAGTAAATCTGCCCACGAAGCGTAGTTCAGGGAGCCCTGTAGCCACAACAGCTCTTAACAGAAAAAGCTCTTCACAAAAAAAGCATGCGTGCAAAAGCGTGGGTTCCGTAGTAATATGGAGTTGTGGGTAATGAAGGAGGGGCTTAAAGAAGCGTATGCAAGTCCAATGTTTCTTCTGCTCTAACAATGTTTCTTTCACCTAATGACAAAGGAGACAGAAATAAGTACTTTAAAACAAATGTCCTCAATCCATTTGAAGAGTCTGCCAACGTACCAAGTCCTTCAGTAATTCCGAAAATCAAATAGAATCTAGCCACCCATGTATTATCCCCAGTGACTGCTTCATTTACTCCCAACCACAACCTGGTCAGAATATCCCTCAAACTCGCCCCATTGTAAGAAGCTCACTGCCTACTGGCAAATCTGATTTCTTATGTGTTTTAGAATTTATGAAACAAAAGAGCCCCATTGCTCCCTGTATAAAAATTATGAATTGAAATATTCGAGACACACAGGGAACATATATGTTTGTTTGTTTGTTTGTTTGTAATGCACGCCAGACCCAAGGGTATCAGGGTGAAGAAGTTACAAGAACAATTTCAGCTTAGGTTACACAGTCCTATACAGACATGAGCAAACATATGCAGGCAATGGTAGGTACATACAGTAGGAAAACACAATACAACAATACATAATTTAAGATGGGATTCGATATAAATTGGGCATTCTGAGATCTATTTATATTTCAGGTGTCGGAAGAGCATTTATATAGCGCCTTATGTACCATTGGTATGGTCTGAAGGCGCTGGTAGGTTAAACGCCCTCTGGAACCGAAGTTCAAGTCAGTGGAGAGAGTAGAGAGAGTCAAAGGTGCTTGTGAGCACCGGATATGTGTGCAGCTGGTGTGGCATTTGTGTAATAGCTGCTTCATCATAGCGGTAGGTGTGGCGGTTGAGAGATCAGGAGTGGTTGTTTTCTTTAAACCAATTGATTAGATTCTGTCTAAAGTTTAAGTAGGTTTGGCTGCTCTCAGGGAGGGTTGAAGGGAGTTACAAAGCTATGAGGTTTTAACTGGGAAACTACTTCCGCGACTTTAAACAGTTTGAACATTGGTACGGTCAGACAGTTTGTGTTGGAGGTTCTAGTGGGCCGGCTAGAAGATTTTCTATTAAATCGCTCTTTGAGGTATTAGGGCGCAGTGTTGTTAAGGCATTTGTATGTTAGCGTTGCAGTTTTCAGCAGGATTTTATCGCTCATAGATAGCCAGTTATTCTGTCTCCTTACCTCTGAGAAATGCTCTTTCCTCGCTATACCCAGAGCTACACTAAGGGCACTATTCTGGAGCGTCTGAATTCTGCTGACAATGTACTTATTGGCACCAATGTGAAGGGAGTTACAATAGTCCAATTTGGACAATATTAGAACTCTGGTCAGGATGATACAGCTATTCTTGGATAAGAATGGTTTGCCGGCTCTGATAAGCTTGCATATGTATGCAGAGGCAGATGCCATGGAATTAACTTGTTTGTTTGTTTGTTTGTTTATTGTATTTATATAGCGCTCCTGGCCCAGGGGTATCTGGCCGCTTTGAAATATGATTACATAGGTATGGTTACATAAGTATGGCAAAGGTGAGGGTGGAATCTAAGTAAAAGCCTAGAGTTTTTACCTCTTTGGCAACTTGAATAGAGTTGCCGTCGATGTTGAAGGAGGTGTATTTAAGCCCAAGTTTATTAAGGTTAGAGGTGGTACCCAAAATAATACACTCAGTTTTGTCATCATTCAGGCATAGTCCATGGACAGTCATCCATGCCTGGAAGATGAGGTAGATTCTATTTACTAAGGCCGAATCCTTGTCATAATCCCCAGTAAGTGGTATGAGGATCTGGGTATCATCTGCATAGTTAGTGTAGGTGATACCGAGAAGGTCCAGATCATCGGAAGGGGCTTAGTAAAATATTGTACATTGTGGTTGAGACACAGGAGCCCTGGGGCACCCCACAGGTGATAGGGATGGGGTCTGCCGCTGCTGAAGGTGAGAAGACTCTCATGGTCCTATTGCTCAGAAAGGATTGTATCCAAACTATGGCCTCCTGAGAGAAGTGGGCTGCTGAATCAAGGTGATTGCATGGGCCCTTGTGGTCTACCAAGTCGAACGCAGCCGAGAGGTCAAGAAGAAGTAGTAAGGCTGCTTTCCCCTTGTCCCTAAACTCATCGATTTGGGCCTTAAGTTCAATTATCCCAGTTTTGGTGCCATGTTGAGGCCTGAATCCAGACTGGTGAGCTCCTAGGAGCTGGTTATGCTCCAGATACCCCTGTATTTGGAGATAGGCCTCCCTATCTAAGATTCTGAGTAAAAATGGCACTGTTGTAATAGGCCTATAGTTGGTGGGTATTAGTTGGATCTAGTGACTGTTTTTTGAGGAGCGGGAGTACCCAGGTCTCCTTTAGATTGCTTGGAATGGTGCCAGTATAGAATCATGCATTGATGAGCTTCATATGAAGGGTGCCAAGTCTCTAGCAGCATCTTTAATGATTTGGCCTGGGCATTTATCACCCTGGCAGTTTGATGGTTTAAAGGAAAGGATACATTTTCAACCTCGAGAATTGATATTTTAGTAAAACTAAAGCGGAGCAAAGGTTTCTGAGAAGGTGTGGGTGTGCTGGCTGTTGGGACCCTTTTAGGTAGGTTTTGCTTTTTCTTGCAATCTTTTCCCAAAGCGTGGTGACTTTGCTAGATAGCGCTTGCTGTATATTGGAGCACCAAGTTTTATCCTTCACACAGTTGTCTGGTACTGGAATCGAAGTTTCTATTTCTTTTAAAATTACAAATAATTCCTTTGTACTTGAGTTTGCTTGCAAGATTGTATTGTTGTAGGTTTCTTGTTTGGACAGGAGTATTTATTATTTCTTGTAGAGAGATGATATGTTAATAAGGTTGGTTCTATTTTCAGCAGAAGGTAGCAGCCTCCATAAAACTTTGCATTTTCTTTTTTCCGTTCTCAAGGTTTAAGGTGTGGGGTGAACCATGAGTTAAGGTGAGCTTTGGGTTTACTTTTTCTCATTTTTGGCAGGGCAATGGTGTCTAGTGCTAGAGTCATAGTTTTATCATATTCATAAACTAGCATGGTAGGATCCGTGGCATCAGGTAGTGAGCTAAGGGTAGGTAAAATTAGGGGTTGAAGTTTATCTACCGTAATATTCTTTTTATTCCTTGTTAGAGTGGGAGGAGCAGATGGGTTGTTTTTAGTGGTAAGAGTTTTAGGGGGTAATTCATAGAATCCAGCGCACAAGAGGCGCATGCGGCTGGTGCACAGTGTGCGCGTGCGAATCCCTGCGCCAGCCGCGTGCGCTAAAATCCAATTCCGCGCAGGGCGTATTCATGGATTCCAGCCACCAAAACCAGCCGTGGCGCACAGTGGCGCAGCGACCCTGCAGCAGTGCCAGTTACGCCCCCAAGAACGCCTCTCGCGCAGGGAAAAGCCATCAATATACCCAATCCAGCGCAAAGGGCTGCGCTAACCCTGTACCAGCACAGCAAGCGGGCTACGTGTATCACTGGGGTGCGCAGGAAGTACCTCACGCGATTCCATCAGGGTACGTGTATTTCGGGGTGCGCGTGAAGTTCCACACGCGATATCAGCAGGGTACGTGTATTTCAGGGTGCATGGGAAGTTACACACGCGATTTCCGCAAGGTACGTGTATTTCAGGGGTGCGCGTGAAGTTCCACACGCGATATCAGCAGGGTACGTGTATTTCAGGGTGCAGGGGAAGTTACACACGCAATTACAGCAGGGTACGTGTATTCCAGGGGTGCGCGGGAAGTTCCACACACGATTCCATCAGGGTACGTGTATTTCAGGGTGCGCGTGAAGTTCCACACGCGATATCAGCAGGGTACGTGTATTTCAGGGTGCAGGGGAAGTTACACACGCGATTACAGCAGGGTACGTGTATTCCAGGGGTGCGTGGGAAGTTCCACACGCGATATCAGCAGGGTACGTGTATTTCAGGGTGCAGGGGAAGTTACACACGCGATTACAGCAGGGTACGTGTATTCCAGGGGTGCGTGGGAAGTTCCACACGCGATATCAGCAGGGTACGTGTATTTCAGGGTGCAGGGGAAGTTACACACGCGATCTCCGCAGGGTTCGTGTATTTCAGGGGTGCGCGTGAAGTTCCACACACGATATCAGCAGGGTACGTGTATTTCAGGGTGCAGGGGAAGTTACACACGCGATTACAGCAAGGTACGTGTATTCCAGGGGTGCGCGGGAAGTTCCACACGCGATTCCATCAGGGTACGTGTATTTCGGGGTGCGCGTGAAGTTCCACACGCGATATCAGCAGGGTACGCGTATTTCAGGGTGCAGGGGAAGTTTCACACGCAATTTCCGCAGGGTACGTGTATTCCAGGGGTGCGCGTGAAGTTCCACACGCGATTCCATCAGGGTACGTGTATTTCAGGGGTGCACGGGAATTTCCACGCGCAATTGGGCCCGTGCGAGCAGGGTACGCGTATTTCAGGGGTGCTCGGGAAGTTCCACACGTGATTCCATCAGGCTACGTGCATTACAGGGGTGCGCGCGGAGCACCACACGTGAATTGCACAGGGGCCTACCCTGCACATGTCCTGCAGGCACCCCATCCACCATGGCCATGCCCCCAGCCAACCCACATGTCAACTTGCACTACTGCCCACCAACGCATGTCCCCCTGCACCCCCAGCCACCAGGGGCACCCTCCACCAGGCCCCCACCCATGTCTTCCACCACCCCCACCCCCCAGCAGTACAGGGGCACCCTCCACCAGGCCCCCACTCATGTCCAACTCATGTTCCCCACCCCCCCACCCCCCAGCACTGTGCGGCACCTGCCAACAGGCCCCCACCCATGTCCAACTCATGTCTCCCACCACCCCCACCCCCAGCCACCAGGGGCACCCTCCACCAGGCCCCCACCCATGTCTCCCAGCACCCCCACCCCCACCCCTACCAGTCACCAGGGGCAGCCTCCACCAGGCCCCCACCCATGTCTCCCAGCACCCCCACCCCCCAGCCACCAGGGGCAGCCTCCACCAGGCCCCCACCCATGTCTCCCAGCACCCCCACCCCCCAGCACTGTGGGGCACCTGCCACCAGGCCCACACCCATGTCTCCCACCACCCCCACCCCCCAGCAGTGCAGGGGCACCCACCACCAGGCCCCCACCCATGTCTCCCACCACCCCCACCCCCCAGCACTGTGGGGCACCTGCCAGCAGGCCCCCACCCATGTCTCCCAGCACCCCCACCCCCCAGCACTGTGGGGCACCTGCCACCAGGCCCACACCCATGTCTCCCACCACCCCCACCCCCCAGCAGTGCAGGGGCACCCACCACCAGGCCCACACCCATGTCTCCCACCACCCCCACCCCCCAGCCACCAGGGGCAGCCTCCACCAGGCCCCCACCCATGTCTCCCAGCACCCCCACCCCCCAGCAGTGCAGGGGCAGCCTCCACCAGGCCCCCACCCATGTCTCCCACCACCCCCAGCCACCCAGTCACCAGGGGCAGCCTCCACCAGGCCCCCACCCATGTCTCCCACCACCCCCACCCCCCAGCAGTGCAGGGGCACCCACCACCAGGCCCCCGCCCATGTCTCCCAGCACCCCCACCCCCGAGCCACCAGGGGCAGCCTCCACCAGGCCCCCACCCATGTCTCCCACCACCCCCACCCCCAGCCACCAGGGGCACCCTCCACCAGGCCCCCACCCATGTCTCCCAGCACCCCCACCCCCCCAGTCACCAGGGGCAGCCTCCACCAGGCCCCCACCCATGTCAATCACCACCCCCACCCCCCAGCCACCAGGGGCACCCTCCACCAGGCCCCCACCCATGTCTCCCAGCACCCCCACCCCCCAGTCACCAGGGGCAGCCTCCACCAGGCCCCCACCCATGTCTCCCAGCACCCTCACCCCCCAGCCACCAGGGGCAGCCTCCACCAGGCCCCCACCCATGTCTCCCAGCACCCCCACCCCCCAGCAGTGCAGTGGCAGCCTCCACCAGGCCCCCACCCATGTCTCCCACCACCCCCACACCCCAGCCACCAGGAGCAGCCTCCACCAGGCCCCCACCCATGTCTCCCACCACCCCCACCCCCCAGCACTGAGGGGCACCTGCCAGCAGGCCCCCACCCATGTCCAACTCATGTTCCCCACCACCCCCACCCCCCAGCACTGTGGGGCACCTGCCACCAGGCCCCCACCCATGTCTCCCACCACCCCCACCCCCCCAGTCACCAGGGGCAGCCTCCACCAGGCCCCCACCCATGTCTCCCACCACCCCCACCCCCCAGCAGTGCAGGGGCACCCACCACCAGGCCCCCACCCATGTCTCCCAGCACCCCCACCCCCCAGCCACCAGGGGCAGCCTCCACCAGGCCCCCACCCATGTCTCCCACCACCCCCACCCCCCAGAAGTGCAGGGGCAGCCTCCACCAGGCCCCCACCCATGTCTCCCACCACCCCCACCACCCCCAGTCACCCCCACCCAGGACATGGGTGGGGGCCTGCTGGCAGGTGCCCCACAGTGCTGGGGGGTGGGGGGGTGTCAGACATGGGTGGGGGCCTGGTGGCAGGTGCCCCACAGTGCTGGGGGGTGGGGGTGGTGGGGAACATGAGTTGCACATGGGTAGGGGCCTGGTGGCAGGTGCCCCACAGTGCTGGGGGGTGGGGGTGGTGGGGAACATGAGTTGGACATGGGTGGGGGCCTGCTGGCAGGTGCCCCACAGTGCTGGGGGGTGGGGGGGTGGGGAACATGAGTTGGACATGGGTGGGGGCCTGGTGAAGGGTGCCCCTGTACTGCTGGGGGGTGGGGGTGGTGGGAGACATGGGTGGGGGCCTGGTGGAGGGTGCCCCTGGTGGCTGGGGGTGCAGGGGGACATGCGTTGGTGGGCAGTAGTGCAAGTTGGCATGTGGGTTGGCTGGGGGGCATGGCCATGGTGGATGGGGTGCCTGCAGGACATGTGCAGGGTAGGCCCCTGTAATACACGTAGCCTGCTGAAATCGCGTGTGGCACTTCCCGCGCGTCCCCGAAATACACGTACCCCGCTCAATCGCGTGTGTGACTTCCCGCGCGCCCCTGAAATACACGTACCCCGCTCAATCGCGTGCGTAACTTCCCGCGCGCCCCCGAAATACACGTACCCCGCTCAATCGCGTGTGTAACTTCCCGCGCGCCCCTGAAATACACGTACCCCGCTCAATTGCGTGTGTAACTTCCCGCGCACCCCCGAAATACACATACCCCGCTCAATCGCGTGTGTAACTTCCCGCGTGCCCCCGAAATATACGTACCCCGCTCAATCGCGTGTGTAACTTCCCGCGCGCCCCCGAAATACACGTACCCCGCTCGCACAGGCCCAATTGCTGTATGTTGCCACTTTTGTGATGCGCTGGGACTCTACCACCTGCCTTCGTGTGGCGGACGTGTTTCTGCTTGTGCGTGTCTTTGGCTGTTCGTGGCTTTGCCCTATTCGATTCCATGAATATGTGTGGTTCGAGTGCGTGTGGGCGTTCTGTCTGCTTCCCTGCAGTACGACCCAGTTACGCCCTTATTTTCGCGCGTTGTTCCCCATTCCGCGCGTTATGCCCCGTGTCCCGCCCACTTTCTGGTGTATGCGCCGAGGTTGTGCGCTTTCACTGTGCGCGTCGCCCACGCTTTTCGGGATGTTGCAGTGACTTGTGCGCCATGCACGGGTATGGTGCACATCCCGCGGTGTACACGCGCAGGGACTTCCATGAATCGCACGCGCCTGTTTTTTTCCGCTTGCGCCTGCTTGCGCCTGCTTGCGCGAAGATTTTCGGCGCACGTTTGTTCCATGAATCGGCCCCTTAGTTGCTAGTGTAAATGATAGGAGGTAGTGGTCTGTCCATACCTGTGGGGTAATGGCAGTAATAGAGGCAACGGCAATTGTAATCCGCCACCCAGTCGAGTGCTCTTCCTATGTATATCTCTGGGAGACATTTCAGCATCGTTGAAGATGGTAAATAAAGATCCAGGAACAGGGGGCTCTGCATTGGGGCACCTGGATATTTGTCATTGATAGGTAGGGGGGGGGCATGTGGTTTTCATGCAACATCTGGCCATAGCGCCTGGAAGCACTGTGCCAGATGGACCACTCATCAATAAGGAAAGACCTAAGTAATTACAAACATATTTCATGTGATTGTAGATAATAATGGCATGGACCATCTAAACTGTTCATTGTTGGACATCTAGCACAAAGGTCAAGCAGCACCTGCATTTTTTTTTAACATTCATGGGGCCTCATTACGAGTTTGGAGGTAGCTATACCCTTAATAAGAGCATGGCCGCCTCCAAATTCGGGTCCAGGTCCGGGTTCCTTGAGTGAGGAATTACCGGGCCATTGCAACCTTGGAGGACCCAGTAATTCTCATTCAATGTACCCATCCCCATTCGAGCCCCCATAGGGCTCAATGGGAATGGGGAGGGAGTTAACAACTGGCCTGTTAATATCGGCCCGTTGTTAGCTCCCTGGTCCCCTCGCGGGGCCTGCAAAGGACGTCTGGTCTGACCCGATGTCCAGAGCGGGTTTTCGCAAGGGAACCTCGTAATAGGGCGGAATGGGTTTAACGGCACCAGCACCTTTACCAACGCTGTTAAAGCCATTCCGCCAGGGTCGTAATGAGGCCCATGGTCTTTTTCCACCCTCACACAAACATGTGAAACGGATAGAATGTAAAATCGATTGACTTCTAGATTTGGTTTTCACCTAAGTACATATTTTCTATGAAGGGTGATGGTACACCAAGAGAGAGTAATGGTCGCAGGGAAACCCTCTGGGGAAGACAAATATGCCCTGCAGCGAAGAATGTAGGATCCTTTCAGATGCGGACAGCCACCGGACACAATGCTACTGCATACTGCTGTTCAGCAGTGTATATTCACTCGGATGCTGGTGAGGAAGGATCGGCAATGAATCTATGTGATCACTGCGCTGCCCGTAACTGCGCTGACGAAAATGTCGACACCAATTACGGCGCAGCGCAGTGATCAAATTGATCACTTTACCCACTTTCCCACCCCGCATTACCCTACCCGACCGCCCAACCCCACTTACCTTTACAGCGGCACACTTTCTTTTTTTGTTTTAACTTTCTTGTCCCCCATTTACCACAATGGTAAGTGAGTGAGTGGGGGGACCCATGCAACCCCTGACACTCGTAACTGCCCCCAAGGTGCTTGGGTGCAGAAATGGGAGCCGGTAAATGTAAATGCACCAAAGTTGCAGTTACGAGTTCGACATTTTGGTGCATTTCCTAAGGAATTGGCAGGTGGTGAGAAAGTTTGCGGGGAACACTATGAGGGATAGAAAGATAGAGTAAAGATGGTTGGGAGCGCACACTTGTATACCACACTCATGCAAGAGCTTGGAGATTCACTGTACTCGCAAAGAGCCAGTCAAGGAGAGTAGCATTGCGCTGTTCACTGGTTCCGCAAGCCTTTTACACTGGTTAGCCTTCTTCCTGTTTCGTGCGTCAGACGTTCCATGCTGACATGCAAAGGCTGGAGCGTTGCAGGGCATACCGAGCGCCATGTTGTAAATCCCCTGATACATCCTCACAGACACACTCGGCATACAGCGCCATCACTACCATAGTGACCATTGCGAGCAGTGTGCTGTGACTAACCTTCTTTCTTTTTTTTCTTTCTTTCTTTCTTTCTTTCTTTCTTTCTTTCTTTCTTTCTTTCTTTCTTTCTTTCTTTCTTTCTTTCTTTCTTTCTTTCTTGTTTCTTTCTTTTTCTCTTTCTTACTTGCTTTCTTGCTTTTTTCTTTCTTTCCTTCATTAAAGCACAGATTAATTCTTATAAAAATATACATACAAATATAAGGAAAACACATATTACAATAATTCATGTAGATCGCAAAACACAGTAATCAAACTATTTAAGTTAAAATTACTATGCCTTAACAAATCCAGAAGACTGAAGGATAAAATATGATTGAATATGTCCTGCTTAAGAGTTATGATCTCAGCCAGAAAATGTACTTCAGGTTCCCTCACACAGTCCATGCTCTCCATATGTAATTGCAGACCGCATAAATTACATCATTAAAATGTATGCATTTACGAAGAAGTGTAGCCTCATTATTGTTCTTGCGTTTGGATTTTTTTTAACATACTTTTAAATAAAGGACATAAAAATAAAAAGTGAGCCACAGATTCTGTACAAGATTTACAAACAAAAAGAGCAATATTGGTTACCTGAATTTGGATTCCCCTGTGTAGCTGTAAAGGTATGAATAGATAATACATCTAGCCTGAATTTCAATTACAATCACTTTGCCTGTGGGGGTTGCATTTGATCCAAATAATCGTCTAATCATAGACAAGGGGCCTCATTACGACCCTGGCGCTCCCGGATTGAAGGGGGCTGGTACAGCAAACATATTTGCTAAAGTTATACAGTGGAAAATATTTGCTTATTTTTAACTAAAAAGACTGAAACATATAAATGTACTTATGGTACAGAGAGAGTGCATGTAAGAAACAAATAGAGACATTCTGAAAGGTGTCCTTCTGCCCTCGTGTAGGTGACATTAAGTTTGTGATTGAAGCTGCTAAGTGTAAAATGCTTTCAGGCCGCTTATATGGTTACAGTTCAGATGGGACTATACCTGTATTAAAGCACAGGAACATGAAGGTGCTACCACATCTGCCACTGCCACCCAACAATGGAGGAGGCACCAGGTATTGTCATGAATAACAACACGCAGCCAACAACATGTCATATGCCCCATGCCCAGGAGAAATGCAGAGAGGTAGCTACATGGAGCACAGATTCCCTGTGTGATCGATGCCATAGACTTCAATCATGTCGTACCAATGCTTACACAGGCTTATGCATACATGTATCGCATCCGGCACTGTTGGCATTCTGTGAATGCCCAACTGGTATGCAATGTTGAATGCCCAACTGCCACACTTATTCCTGTCACATTTGCTGTCCCCCAGGGTTCCTGTGTTTCCCCCATGCTTTATAATATATAGACGTTTCAAAACCTTTATTAAATTCTTGGGGTTTGGAAAAACTCCTACTTTGCCCAGTAACCATGATGGGAGTAGTCTCTATGATCACATAATAAAGAAAGCACAGTCCTAGTCAGTCTACATCAAATCAGAATGGCCTATAATAACAAAACCTAATGCCCGCCCTATCTCTAAAAATTGTGTATCAGAGTTATAACATAAAGGATCAAGGTGACTGAGTCAGCTCTCCTCCCCACGTTGGACAGCATGGAGTAAGGCGGGCCCTGTGAAAACGATGACATACTCTGGCTCAGGTTATTAAAAAAAAGGCAGTTCATAATGTGGGTCGAGACCTGCTTGGCCTTCCACGTTAAAGTCACTTATTTCCAGTTCACCAAAAGTTCTTTCACAGTTCAATAAACGTTCAAGAAGGTCTCCCTCTGTCTGGCTCAAATCTCTCCAGACATCAACCGTTCACATATGTCTCCCTCAGTCGGGCTGGACCTCGCAATCACATCACTTGCAGGGTTTCCCTTCCCCAAGCTTCACTCACATTCATTAGCGGTTCCCTTCCCCAAACCTTTTTTTCAGTTCCCCGTCTCCCTCATTCAGACTCGGACCTTTAACTGATGTCGAAGACTTTGAAATGTGCAAGACCTTTTCCACAGACCTACGCAGGGCCACGTTGAATTTCAATTCAGCTCTTCCTTATGTTATTTGCCCCAGTGTCTCTTGGTCTTGGCAGTTCCATAACACAATCAGAAAAGTCAAAGAAAAAAATTCTCTTAAAGCAATCACCTTTTAACTTGCCCTTTTGACAGGATTAATCTTGACCACTGTGCATTTCATAGTTTGTTCGCGTTATAACAAAACATCAAACATTTTGCAGAGACTTTCTAGTGGGCAATTTCCTTTTGCCGGACCACACCACTACTCTGTATCACTGGCTTCACAGCTATGGGCAACTTTTAAAGTTCATTACTCGTTTGATTCCTATCGCGTCTCAGCACGCTTGCAACCTTCAAATCGTGAGATGCACTGTTGCTGCTTCAATATTTTCTTGACACAAACCGGCCTTTCATGTCTTTCGCTAATTCACTGATTGTGTGAATTCCTTTCCTGTCTCTGCAGCTTTCATTCACAAATCAAGGTTGATACCATAGACTAGGCCTCGCTTCCCCAACTCTGTTGTACACCTGGGAGGGTCGCTGGTGTCCTTGAAACACAATGCAGGTTTTTTCTTGTCTGGGACTTGGCTTTCTGTGTATCTTTCACGGTTTCTCAGAGGCAACAACCTCCTGCAGGTATCTTCAGGGTTTCCCTACCCCTCGCTCTTGTGTCTAGATTGGTTGTCCTGCTCCAATGGGTTCACCTTTAACCCGGAAGATCTGCTCATTCTCATGTCCCATCTTACTCAGAGTGTGTCTCTATGTTCTGACTTTTATCCGTGTGCTGGGAGCAAATAAGTATCAGATGTATGTGATTAAGGTCAAGTGCCTGACTTTGCCTGACCTTATTAACGGGACATGTCCAATGAGATATGGTCCTTCTCTTCCTCTGCCCAGTGATTGTGTAGAAAGGGGGGGAGTTGGAACATTCGAGAATCATATTAAATAGGATGGGGTATGGGCACAGGAAAGGGGGGATACCACGTGTCACCATTGGCTGCCTCACCCCCATTCCTTGAAGATCTCCCACCCAGGTGATCCTTCCACACTGGTCCACCCCCAGGGTCTGGATCCAAAAGGGATGGCTGTGCCCTGGCCACCTGAGAGGGAGAGCCCTGTGGACTAGCAAGTGATGCCCCCTTTGGTTTCTCACAGTGCACATTTGGAAGTTGGAGACTAGTCAAAATGTGAAGGTTAGGAGGACAACAGGAAGCCCATTGGCCAGAACAACTCAATCATGCATGTGTGCATGATCACAACAGGCTGCTACCAAATTGACCAGACAGTGATCCACACAAACAGACATGCAGACCCACCACATGTAACACATAAGAAATCATCTATATAATGAACACACAGCAATGAACAATGCCACAGGACACATTGTGCATCGTTGACAGCTCAGTGGAAGACACCGTCTACCTTCTTCCCAGTAGTGTGACAGTGATGTAAATTAGGTGGAAGGCATACTCAACATTGGCAGCTACAACCTGGAGGAAGATTGATGGAGAATCTGGCATCCTCAGGTGGAATATCCTCCTCCTGACTGTCGGTATGAAGCAGTCAGTGGCAAGGAAGCACTTGACCAGACGTACAATGCTGTAAAGCTGGACGGAAGGAGGTGGAGGGTGCCAAATGTAATACGCCGCAAGAGAATATTACACCTCAATGTTGCATGTAGCAGTGGACCTATCATGCAATATAAGCCCCTTCCTCACTATGAAATTACCCGGCCGCATGCCCAATCTTAGTCGCACAGTACCTTGGGCAGAGGGAACATTAGCCCTGTTAAACCTTAGCAATGACGGAAAGGAGTGTCATCCTGCCCCTGTGGAGTATCGGCAAAAAATAAAACAGTCACCATCCTGACAATGTCCCATGCTTGCCTGAAATCATGCAGAGTGACAGAGCTTCAGGATGCCTGCATCTTGCATATTCTAGAAGTACTTCAAGCTCGAAAGTCAAAAGCTACATATTCATTGTTAGGGAGGAGAGAGCTTAAAGCAGAGTGTGGGTGTGGGTATATAGGGATCCCTAAAGTAGAATGCAGAAAAGACAGATCACATTGCTGTGGTCAAGTAGGCGCTGCACAAAACTCTGTGATATATGTGTTGTGTAAATGTGGGGGGCAATCGGCTCCATCATTCTGCTCGGTGTGGGAAATCATGCCAACGTAGGGCTCTGCAAATGTTCACCACATGTGCATGGGTAAAACCCACAAACCAATCCTGTCTAACATTCACCATATATGCAGGTGCAGCCACCACACAGCCTTGTAGGACAAACCACAATGGAAAGATCATGCTCCATACTCACACAAAAAAGACTGCAATGCCAAAAAGCCCACAACAATGGGAGGCTGTACATGGGCAATCATGAAAAGGCAGTGCAGTGTGTAGTCGCCTCAAGACTTCGTGCACCCTTCAGCAAATGGAATGCCATGTTTACAGACTTGCCACATCAAGCCAACATTGACAAAGCTAAACACACATCATAGCACAAGTTCATCCTGACCCTGTGACACATTTGAAAGTGTAAAACAACAAGAGTTGCCGAATGTTGATCGAACACCCCTTCCAGCCTCTTGTGTAAGCAATACTACGAGTCTGATAAATCCCGCCATATTCATTGTCACTTCCAGTAGGACACATACCCACCCACATATATAGAAGTATGGCACAGCTGCGATCCCTTTCGCAGTTATCAGCTGAGGAAGGCTGCATACAGCAGCTGGTACATACGGAATGACCTTCACTGTGGCCGATGGGCGTTTTTACTCCCTATCCACACCGATGCAGTGAACACTGTACCATTCCCTTATCGGCATGTTGGAAATACTGAATTCGGCATGAACTTCCTTGATGAGCCAAGGGAAGAATGGGAAACACATTGAGAAGCCCCATGAGAAGTGGCCATCACGCTGTAGCAGGCCGGGTCACTGAGGACACATGCATGGATGACACAGACTCTAATGCACATGGGGGCGCTGAGCAAAGTGAAGGGGACAAGATGAATGGACACTGTCATAGAGCTGAATGAATCACCTCTATGGCTCTCACTGGTAACAGCCGCAGCGGCTCGACCAAAAGCAAACTTCACTGAACGAGTCATCACTCTGCATCCATCACAGGAGAACTCAGCTAATATGAGGGGGGCCTGGACATGTGCCTTCAGAGACAATGACACAACTTCATGCAGTATGAATGTTCACACATCGAACATACAACATACACTCCACAGGTTCAGAGGCCAACCAATGCCAAATAGGGCAACATGCACAATGGTTTGAACAGAAATATGTACACAGGTATTCAGAGGGCACAAAAACAACCTTTGTGGGATGGACACATAGGAAAGAACAAATCATATTTATTAGGCACCTTCTGACTCCAATGGGAAACGTGAGGGTGTCTCCCTGACTAGTCCCCGGGGATCTGTCATCCAGGTAGTCAGGACACGGCCATCGCTATTGGAACCAGTTCCTGCGGGTGGACCAGTGAGGGAGGATCACCTGGATGGGGGTTCAGTCCATGGGGAGTGGAAGAGGGGACACCGATGGCTGAAACACAGTATCTCCCTTCTTACGACACCTTTTCCCCATCCTACTAAATAATAGACTCATAAATATCTCTACCGCTCTCCCCTTTTCCGACACAAACAATTTTGCACACCGCAAAATATAGACGGACAAACACCAGAGCCAATTACTTGACATGTCCCAACACAAGGGTCAGGCAAAGTCAGGCAATTGACCAGAATCTCACACACCTGACGGGCCTTTCCCTTCCCAACAGGGATAAAAGTTGGAGCACGAGGGCACAATACGAGCAAGGTAGACAGTACGATGAGAGAGCTAACCGAGCACAGCAGTTCAAGAGGAGGAGAAAGGAGGCCACAACCAAAAGGGTGACAAGAAGAGACACAACCTTTCCATTTCCAACACAGGCCCTCGCAACCTCTGTGGAAGGAATTGTGAGACCACGAACAACAGCTGACGTGTGTTGCAGCAGATGTCAATGGTACACAGGGCCCTCCTCTGCTGATATCCAAGCCGGGGCGAGACAATTGCCACTGTGGTACCGTCCTTGACTCCAGAGACAAGAAAAGCCATGTGGTTCATCACAGCCGGTGAGTCGAGGAGAGCGCCGATAAGAAACTGAACTGTGTTGAACAAAATTAGAAAACGGCTAATTGAAGAAAGTACAAAGAACTGTTAATACAAGAGGGGAAAACCAGCTACAGAGGAGTCAGGCACCACGTGGGTGCTCACTCAGGAAACTTGGGGTGATTACCCTATTGTTGAAACTACTGTTACCAGAAGGCTTTGTCAAAGGTGCGAGAAAGGGGTCAAAGTGGTCATACAGGTGTCTTGTAAAATCCTCTGTACATTGGAAAGTCTTTGGGCAGCAGATGATTGCAAAGATAAGGAAAGTGCATCCTGCAGCATAAGAAAGTAGAAGGAATTGTGTGATTGGCAAAAGTTGACAAGAGTGAACCCGACAGAGGGATGCCGATGAAAAGGGGCAAAGCCTGAAAGTCCCAATGAACAGTGTGTTGAGAAGAGTGAACCCGGCAGAGTGATGTCCACAGTGAACTGTTTACAAAGACATTAAGATTTATGAATGTCACAGATGAGATTGTTTTGAGAAGCCGTAGTGAACCCAACCGAGGGAGGATGATATTTGGGAAGGGTCTGAGCCGGGAAAAGCAAGACCCAGGGTTAAAACAAAATTACCCAACGTACATGTGAAAGGAACTTTTTTGTTTATTTTTTTGGATACATCAGGTCCTCGGAGGCAAGAGACTTTTTGTAGAAAAGAGACTTAACCACTGAATGTCCTAGTAACTGAAAGTGCAACTATTGTCTGGTGCTGGGAAAACTCAAGCGTGTGTTGTGCTCCGGAGCACCGCCTTGCCCCATGCTCAAAACGTGGGGATGGGAGACACCTGGTTACCACATCCTGACTTATTATTTGTGAACACTTCTTTCTTGTGAATATTATTCCACACTCCTTTTTTGTATTTAGCGTAAGGATTGGCAATAGGTTTTTCTTAGTATAGGCCCTTTTATTTGACAAGATGCCACTAGGACTGCTTTATTATTATTTGATTGTCGTAGCTTGCTCCCAGGTTAGATTTATGTTTAGATGAGTGTTTTTCCAACCTTCCTATACAGTTAAATAAAAACCCTTAAACTGTGATGACTTGTGTCTGCCTTTACTATTGCCACCATGAGTTCTTTACACTCTTCACCATCAGGCAACCCACCACAAACTCCTCAAAGTTCTATTACTTCATTAGTCAAGTAGGGGCACTGCCTTGACAGTGTGGAGAAGGATGATATTGTGGCACCTGGCATGTGAGACAAGGTCGCTGGCCCCTCTGCCAGGATGAGCACTGATCCATCCTGGATGAGGGGGCCAAGGAGAGAGAGTGCAGCGGACATGTGAGGGGCAGGGGATGTAGGTGGCATTGATAAAGGGATAGAACAGATGGAGCAGATGGATCGGATGGAGTATATGGAATAAATGGAATGGATGGAGTGGATGGAACGGACGGTACGGATGGAGTGGACGGTACGGATGGAGTGGATGTTACGGATGGAGTGGATATTACGGATTGAGTGGTGGATGGTACGGATGGAGTGGATGGTACGGATGGTACAGATGGAGTGGATGGTACAGATGAAACGGAACTCAACTCAACTGGATGGAACTGGACCATATGGCTGGAATTGGACAGAGTGGAAGGAACTGGACAGAATGGATGGCACTGGACAGAATGGATGAACTAGACAGCGTGGATGTGTAACTGGAAAGATTGGATGGAACTCGACAGAGCGGATGGCACTGGACTGAGCGGGTGGAATTGGACAGAGTGGATGGAATTGTTGGCATATATCTGTATCCCCCTATATATGCAATATATATGTATCCCGGTATATATATATCTGTATCCCCATATATACCTGTATCAACCCCTGTCATTATTTATCCGTATGTCGCTATGTATGTCCCCACCATCCTGTCCACGTGCCTGGTCTAAGGCACTTTTACAGATAACCACTGTATCATACTGCTACACTCTCTACTATACACTATCATTCAACTAGAACACAGCTATGCCCCTGATAATTCGGCCTGGCTGTTCACTTATGAATACTACTCCATGAACACCTCATCACCCTAATAAAACACAGCTAGCTGAACACATTCCAGCCTAGATGTTCACATAGGCGTTCCTCAGGCCTAACACAGCCAGAAACCAGTCTGAGTGTCCACCCACCAGACTGCACACATCCACTGATATCTTCATTACCACACATATCGCTAGAAAGCAGCTTTCATCCAACAACTACATCAGGTGCACGCATATCCACTATCTCTCTCTACTGACTTGAACTACGGTCCCCAATGGCGTTCAACCTACCAGTGCTTTGAGGTCACACCAATGATATTTAAGGCGCTATATAAATGTCAGGTAACATAACATAGCCTCATTGGTGTTCTACAGGGACCCCAGCACCTCTGTAGATGGCCTCAAAGGCACCTCCAAGTTGTGGGCCCTGTGCCATGGTGACATCACGCTGGTCCCCTCAAGGTGCCATGGCAGCGGTTGATGGGGTGGGTATGTTTAACTCCATATGATGATGAGCTGTGGACAGCACAAATGGTACAGATGAGGGAATGTTCTCTGGAGGAACCTCTGCCGCTGGTGTCTTGGTCCCAATCTGGGACACATGCAGGACAGGAGTAGGGTAACAATCCCTGTGCCCCGGTGCCGTCCTAACCTCTGGACGGGGGGCAGGACTGACAGGGGAAAATGGGCATGAGACATTCCAAGTAGGTGAGGGCCATCCCGCAGCTGGGCGTGGCAGGCAGAAACATGCCTGAAGGAAGGGAGGGCAAGTGGAGCTGAAGGAGGCATAGAGCCATAGCAGTCACATCTACAGTAGTCCCTTGGTGGCTACATGGGCCTGCAGACTCCTCCTCCTGCCAATCCACTGTCTCCTAATGCTCTGCCTGCACTGGCACCACCAACACTGCCATCTTCGCCATCCTCACATGGCTGAACCTCGTGAATGCTCTAGCATACCTTCACGGGTGTTGCGGGTATCATCCTGGGCAATAGGCCTACTGGTTACCGAGGCTGCAAGAGAACACATCAACCAATGCACAAAGCAAGAGACACACATCACTGACATGTGACTAACACAAGCCTCCTAGACATGTAACACACACAGGTTACATTTACTAGGAGATGTAGGATACTGGGATACTTGGAAAATGCTATCTGGTGATGCAGGTCTTGTAACACATTCAGACAACTCAGAACATGTCATGATCCACAACCTCCAACTGGCTTTGAGGGAAAAGCACAGGTCAATACTTTTTATTCCTGGGCACACATGCATTTGAACACCTTGGACATGTGCACCCTTTTGTTGTGCAGATGAACCGTGTAGCACATCTATTTCGGTCCCCAAGGAGCTTGCACGGCTCATTTGACTCAAGATGTGTGTCAATGCAGCTGCACGAGTCTGACTCTGCACCACCATACCAACGCATGCACATGTCTACCAACATGTGACAGGCACCTACAACACACCCTACCTACTTACAGTGCTATGCAGATGACACTCGGCTCGTTTTCAGACTCCCCTCTGCCACCTCTTCTCCTTCTCTCAACTCTGAATGTCTGCTATCCAGGAGTGGTGTGCCGCCAACAAACTCTGCCTTAATGCCAATAAGACAGAGTTTCTCCTCATCGGCACACCTGCACCCTCCTTTCCTTTCACTCTCTAGCCGGCATCCCTTGGCCCTCTTCCTGCTCCGACCTGTGAGGCTAAGAACCTTGCGGTCCTCTTCAACTCCACACTCTCCTTTTCTTCTTACATCTCTGATGTCGCTAAGAAGTCAAACGAACAACTGCACCTCCTCAGAGGTATTCTACCTTTCCTCTCCTTCCCCAGAAGCTCAGTGTCTCTACAGCTGTGGTTCTCTCTAGGCTGGACTACTGCAATAGCCTCTTTCTAAATCTGACTGCTTCTACTCTCCACCCTCTGCGTCTCATCTATGACAGGACTGCGAGACTTGTCATTGGGCTCAAGCCCAATGATTGTATCTATCCAGCACTGAAATCTCTGCTTTGGCTCCCAGTGGTTTTCTCTGGGTCAGTCTGCACCCAGAGTTTTATTGTTACCAGTCTCTTTGTGTTGGAAGCTTGCTCTTTGAAGTTGCTGTTGCCATTTTAACACATATTGCTCATGCTCCAGCCCAGGGGAACTTCTCCTGCAGTCAATGCCTTCAGAGCCAGCAGGTCTGGAGAACACTGAATGTTGACACCTTTAGCAGGACAGTTGATTACAGTTGGTGATTACATGGGGGATGTAACATCCAGACTGGGAGTGGGAGATTTCCATGTGAAGTTTCCCACAACCAGCAAAAGGGTTGTATAAGGCACTATGGGTGCAATATGCTGCGGTAGTTGTGGACAGTATATAGAGTCTTGCACCCAAAAACAAAGTTATAAGCACTAAAGTTATAAGGCAACATGGATTTTATATAGTGCAGTGGCTGTGTGCAGGATGTAGAGGATTGGGTGCATGGCTGCAGGTTGTAGGCCGTATGCCATACTCCTAACACTCTAGCCCTGGCAAGAACCACCACATCATATTACAGCAATGCATACACCCGTAGTATTGCTTAGCGGTCATATGGTTCTGGGGAGGGTGTACAGTCTTGGGTGAACTACCTTATAAGCAGTGCAGTTATAAGCCACTGTACACGCATACATTCAGATATCTATGGACATACATCCATACGTCTAGGCCCTGCCAACAACCACTGCAGCATATTAGACAGCCACGTTAGTGGCTGTGTAGTTATGGTGAAGTTGCTGTTTCCATAGGAAGAGCACTTTTGGGTGCCTAATAACTGTGCTCCCCCTGGACGAATCCTCACCAAACTTTGCAATAAAGTATATCGCACACTCTGAATTTCTTTGGAACGTTTGGTGATGTTTGGTCTGGGGGGGGAGTTACAAGGGGGGTCTCAAAACATCTCTTTTCCCCTTAGACTGAATGAGGGAAAAAGTTTGTGCCTGTGGACATGTGGTGCTTTCCCTGATTGGTTGTGGAACAGTGTGAAGTACGTCAGATTTCTTCGGTGCCCCCGCCATCTTTTATTCATGTTTTGGTGTACGCGGACATCACCAGAAACACATACAAAACAAGAAACCATTGCACTTGTCACACTTATCTAATACTATTTCAGAAGGTAACCTTTAAGGAGGCTGGGATGGGATGTGGGAGCACAAACTGAAAAAGTGCAGTTTTCTTGTCACCAAAGTCATACGGTTAAATGGAAGTTCGTGCTCACTGTACCACTACCACTACCAATTAGTGTGTGTGGGTTAAAATGTTTTGGGAATAATATTGCCGTCTGACTGACGCACTAAGTTTTGAAAACTAAGCCCACCATCTGAACTGTTTGCTGGAAACAGCGATTCTGGAGGTGTATGGGAGTAGCGGTTCTCATAATTGGATTTCAATATGTTGTTGCAAAGTAAGAATGTATTTGCCTTCTGAGTGAAGATCACATGTGTTGCTTTTTTGGTTGGACGCTCAATAGGCCCAAGCATCCGAGTGAATCTTGAGCGAAAGGGAAACTTTAGAAGCAATTGAAGGAATGAAAGGGTAACAAAAAATAGTAATTGATAAGGTTATGTTTTAAAAAGTTTGTAAGGCACATGCAATATCAGTCCACAAAGATTCTTCAGTGCGAATACATTGGTGTCTGACTTGGACAAAAAGAATGGAAGCAGTAAATAATATGTAAGTTTACTTTTGACCACTGTACACCGACCTGCGTTTTAATTTTAAATTACCGAAACTCTAATTAGGTAGGTAGGAGTCCCTGCAAACCACACATGTCGAGCAAGCATGTGGATGGGTGCATAGATGTAGTATGGAGAGTATGCAAGAGCAAGAGAATCATTATGTGTGCAGCTAGCCTACATGTTTATCGTGGGGGATAGCTGCATTCTAATGGCAGAGGTGTTGTGCAATGTGTTTTAGAGTAGTGCATGATAGCAGATGCGGGTGGGTGAGTGGCTGCACCTTCACCTAGAATCCATAGGCATGGAGTGTGATACATACCAATGTGTCCTGGCTGGTACTTGGTTGTGAAGATGCAGCTAGATTTAGAAAGGGGTGAATTCAAAGTGTGTGAATTCAATCTAATATAATACAGTGTTGCCTATCCTCGAAGATTCCTCTAAATGCAATGTATAATCTACCTTTAAAAATGTATCTAAATGCAATACAGATGTTGAGGCATTAGGGCAGACACAGACCGATATTGTGCATGGAGGCAGAAGGACATTGGGCACAGGTCGAGGCATCGCATGTGTGTAATATGGGCAAAAACCAAGCCAAAGATAACATGCACATTACATCCCCAAGTACACCAAATGTGTGCACTGACAGTGGACTGTGACTGTTACCACTTACATTTCTCCGACTTGCCATTTTTCTGTGCACAGCAACTATGATGTCTTCGGACACTTAGAGTCCACCCAAGCACTGATTAGAGGCCAAGGCATGGCCACACCTGAAAATGCTGACAAGATATTCTTTCATTCAAGAGGCTCACAATCCATATCTACAACCTCAGACTGCAAAGTGTACCTTTCTCAGCACAATTGTGTGCATTGTGGTGGCATGCAATGAGCATCTGCACAATGTCATTGCGAGTATCCACTCAAGGGAGGAGGGGGAGGGCAGGAGCCCATCGCCCAGCACCCAGCTGCATCCCTTGACCCAGCCAAAGGAATCCTCATCCATCCACCCTTCCAGGGTGCCAGTGTGCCCCATCTGCTGTAAATAGCAAACCATCTCCTACCTCCATGCTGCACCTACAATCGCTGCCTGCATTGCAACCGTGATGCGGAGGTAAGCTAAAATGGCCGCCGTCATGTGTTGTATACACGCTGCCTAGCAACGCGTCCCTGGAGCTGCAGCGACGTGATTGGCCCCACTGTGCCATTTATCTGCCCCAGCAGAACAGGAAGGCGGTAGCCGGCCTGGTCATCCAAGGCCAGGTCCATAAGGCCACCCGCCTGTCTTTATCCTGTCCCTGGCCGGTACGTACAGCCCCTACTCCCGGTCTTCCACTCCTTCAGCATGAATCTACAACCTACAGCCACCCAATCACCGCCTACCCGGAACTAAATTCAAAAGGTACTTTTTACGAGTGATCCTTTCACACGGCCACCACTCTTTCTGCTGGCACTCCCCGCGCTGCCCAGACCAGAATCAAATCAGTCTATAGCGTTATCCCAACTAAACAATTGTCTCTGAATACTGCCTATGTCAGCCTATAACATGCCCCCACCGTACCTTCGACCTACAACAGCCTAACTGTGTTAGCCTAGTACTGCATTTATCATGTTCCAAGAGACCCGCACATATGCTCACATTAACTCATTTTGCTATGATTCTTGACTGCTGTTTACAATGTTGTGCATTTGTCTCCGCTCCCGTGAATAGCATTTCGTGTATATATGCGTAATCAGCCACCATTTAAATGCTTTATCTTAAATTGACCACATTCTTGATCGCTACTACCTTACTCCCGTTAGGTCTAGTTGTTCAGTTAATCGAGGAATGCTGATGTCTGTTTAGTCTTTTACTAGCGCTTCAAATTCACTAAGTGCATGCTCCAGAGACTGTAGTTAGTTAGACACTCACCTATGCAGCACTTAAAAAGTAACTATTTTTGCCTCTTCTAGTCTGGGAACCTCACATACTATTGATTACATCATAATTATTTGTACTACCTTTGTAATCTATTTGTGATATGCAAGCCATGCCGTTATTCGCGTTTTTCCTATCCACTATGAAAATCTGCTCTACATTCACTATGTTTCCTGTTTGCCTTGTTGACAACAGTATACCTTGCTTTGGTAATGTAAGCGGATTCAATTCAACACTACAGCTAAATCAATGCCTAGTCTGGGATGCTGAGGGAAACCCTTATTGATATATTTTTATGTCCAGTTCGTTTACTCTGGATGACAACCCTTATATAACACCCCTCTCTTAGAATCCCCCTGGCCCCACTGAGCCAAGAAGTAAGTTTGTTTTGCAAATTAAAAGGTTTATTTGGAAAATTAAACAATATATATCTATCACACTTTTATAGTAAATTAATATTTGATAGCACACTTGTGAAGATGATAGTGATAAACAATGGATAATGTTACAGTGGTACACTCTTTTTGATGTCTTAGAAGTGATAGAGAGGATACAGTAGCTGAGAATGCTTTTATGGCTTCAAGGACAATGCAATGATGAATGTAAATGCAGTACAGAAAATAAACTTGATATGACTTCAACAAAAGAAAATGTAATCACTTTTCTTTGACAATTCACCCCCCCCACCCTTTATGCTAGGTAAAGAGATGGGAGGAAAGCACACAGTTCTCAGGAATGCAATCAAATATAATTCAGTTCCCCCCTAGCAAGCTTAGAGGAGAACAGGTAGGAGTCTTAAACACAGGCAATATACTTTGATGTGGTTGCAATTAAGTGAAAAATATGCGAAAAATGCTTTTAATTCCCTATAGGAGGTTCAGGGTAGGTGATAGCTACTTTGTATTAGTTCAGGATCACTTTAGCAATGCTCTATGAATGATTGTCAGGTTGCAAACGAATTTCAGCAAAGGAAAGAAAGGACAAATATTTTTACACGTGGCTGAAATTAAGCAAAATGTCAAATTGCAGCAAATTTAGTTGCGTGCATCGAGCGCAATTACGGAGGGAGTATGAGGAGTAGCAAGTCAGTTTAGAGTGTGTTGGAAAGCTTAGAATCTCAGCTTCAATATAAAATCTCGCTTCTATCACAAACGGTTCCAGAGATACGGCCGATTTAGTAAAGGTATTTTTTCGGATTTGAAATTTTAAAGCTCAGAATGACAGATGACAGTTTTCAGGTTTAAAGATGACAGAACGACACGATTCTAGGAGGCAGTTCTAAATAGGTTAAAATTGTTTGGATTAGATTATTTTAAACTGAGAGATTGGGTTTTGCACAGTTCTGGTGGTACTCACAATATATTTTGGACAGGAATGCGACTTTGCCACGGATCAGGTCAGGATTGTACTGCGGTTCCCTCACCACGGACGGTCTCGTCCTGGTTCTGCTCACTGGATAATTCTACCTTCTGGGTCAGCTCTGCTAGCAGCACTGCACACCGGTCTGGATCTCTGGTTCTGACAAAAGTTCTTGGCAAAAATTCAAACAGCTCGCCCGGCTGTTGAATAGTTTGCAAATGATTTGGAGGCATGCTGAAAAAGGATTCAGCTTGTGGATTCAGGCCTCTCTGCTACACATTCTGGAGTTAATTTCTGGTCTCTGGAGATTGATGGATTTGAAGTCTGGATCTCTGGATATGAAGTCTGAAGTCAAAATGCTCCGCCGAAAGTGAAAAAGAAAAAGTCCAATCTGGCTCCCAGTGGCTCTTTTTATGTGTTTAGAAAGTGGGTGGGTCGGCTAATTCTGCATGCCCAACCCTCTCAATTTATCATTGGCCAGTTCCTCCTCTCTTGCTAGATTGGGGGAACTGGGTTGTGAGTCAGAGTGATGAGGTAGGTTTATGGTCAGAGGATCCTCCCCTTGTCAAATTGCGCACAAATCTATTTCTGATCCAAATACATATTTATCTATGTACCATTTTTCTAATATTATACGTCCAGTTAACATATTTTCTGTAGCACCAAACCATCCGATCCCTGTCTTTGTAAGATGTCGAGTCCACTTATGACAGAATTCTGCCCTTTTCATCCAGATCACGACCTCTAAACCTTTCCAGATTTTACACAAATGTGCACCAGGGATATGGGTTTCAGATGATAAAGTGTCAGATTTTTAACATGCATACATTTGGAGTAACAACCTTTTTTCTGCTACTATCCCCAAGAACATACCACAGGGTCCTAACACCTCTTAAAAGGTGCACAGAAAAATCACAAGAATGATGATGTTATTTATATAATTTTTACAAGTCCGCACTATGATATATCCATCTTTTGAAAATTATGCTCTGGCCCCAAAGGGGTGTGGTTTTCCAAAGCACATGGCGGAATTTCTGGTTTATCCACTTCACCCAAGCTCAGCTTGCTCACAGATGCAGTGCCCCTCCCACTTCTCCTTCCAAGAGGAAGCCATTTATGACCCCCCTAATATAACATTTACCTGAGCCAGGGACAGTGCTTTGTTTAGTTTCCTGTAGTCCCCAGGTACCACTCCCCTAATTCAATCAGAGAGGTGTCATCTCCTTTTGTCAGGGGCAGCAGGATGCAGCCAGGCCTGGGAACACAGCTGCTGAATTCCCTCTCCTGTCGGGGGTAGTTGTCAGGCAGAATCCAGTTTCATTAAGCCAGGCTTCAGCTAAATGTCACTTTTGTTCCCAGTTTTTCTTCATTCAAATCAAACTTACAATTTTTACACATGCAGCTAGAATGCTGATTCTAAGTTCAAAACTATGACATTTAACAGTTGCAAACTATGTGACACTCAAAAGTAGGTCACTCATTTAATTTAAACATTTCGATTTTAGTGGTTTTAAATCCAATTTCAGTTAAGCTGCTGACATCCACAGCTCAGCCAGTTTTGTTATAAACATTGTTTTGGGCTCTTCATCTTTCTAGATTTTGTATGCACACAAAACTTCATTCTGCCAGATGTCTGCTGGTGTTCAGTAAGATTTTTGAATATCCTGCAATGTTTGAAATAGGCATTTTGAGCTTGCATTCAGGGAAACAAAGGTGATTTTAAAGCGCTTTTTTAGCCAACCGGCACTGCTGTATTTCCTTTGGCACACATTTCACTCATGGCACTCCTGGCCCATCATGCTTGCACTGGTGGGTGGCAGGTTAGGCAACCATTTTGGTGTGCGCACAAACTGCGCGGTTTTCCCGGATTCTGGCTCAACTGTGGGCTTTTCCGCAATCTTGGATTTTCTAAGCCCACAGCACCAAATGTTGCAGCTTAATAGTCCAAACGTGGGTCAGGACACCCAACAGTAATCAATTTGTTACCTTCAAGAATGGCCTATCCAAACCTGCCTGTCCCCGACATTATCCGATCACATGCCCCACTCCATTCCTTCCTACCACACCACCATTTCCAACAGCCACCACCCATACCAGCACCACCAGCCTACATGACATTACATACTCCAATACTCATCAGTCCATTCCGCCCACTACAGAATACACTCAAATCCAATCTAATATTGGTAACCACCCCTCCTTTCCAATTCTGGGCGAGACTAAATGTCACAGTCTAAGGTCCCATACGCAAAGGCAAGGTTATAGAACCTCTCCCAACTCTACTGCACACGAGCCAACCAAACTCCCAAGAGTTTGTTATCCACATCCTCTCAATGTCACACCTAAACAAACCCACTCCAACGCATCAACCACCCCCATTCAAAATCATATCTCTAACCTGAAAGGTGCACTCATCAATGCCCGTTCCTTAGGAGCCCACGCTACGGAAATGCATGATCTTATACTAGACCAGCAACTAGATTTCCTAGTCATCACCGAATCCTAACCATTATGAATATGAAAGTTATTTTATTCTCCACCCACTCACAAACTCTCGCATTTGGGACATTTACAGATCAGCCAGAAACACGCCATTAGTGAAGAAAATCCAACCTATGATTGCTGAGATAAAGGCCTAAATGACAATAGTCCTTTTAAATTAATTTCGAATCTTCATGTGGGACAAATGGCCCTTCTCCTGTCTTCCGGCCATTTGTTTTCTCTGGGTCAGCCTGCACCCAGAGTTTTATTGTTACCAGTCGCTTTGTGTTGGAAGCTTGCTCTTTGAAGTTGCTGTTGCCATTTTCACACATATTGCTCATGCTCCAGCCCAGGGGAACTTCTCCTGCAGCAATGCCTTCAGAGCCAGCAGGTCTGGAGAACACTCAATGTTGACGCCTTTAGCAGGACAGTGTATTGCCGTTGGTAATTAGATGGGAGATGTCACATCCAGACTGGGAGTGGGAGATTTCCATGTGAAGTTTCCCACAGCCAGCAAAAGGGTTTGTCTTGGACTGACATTTTTCCATGAAAACAAAGTGGCTTTTCAAATGTCACTGGAGTTTTGTATGTGAAACATAATATTCATTGCTTTTTGTCCATTGCTTTTGTATGTGAAACATAATATTCATTGCTTTTTGTCCACACGCACACCAGGTCTTTTGCCTGACATTTTTCAGTGATCATTGATACATTTTCAAATTTAAACTGCTTTTATTTGCACACACCTGTGCAAGCCGTTTTAATGTCACTGTTTAAAAATCCTGTTTTCCATATTGAAGGGATCTTTGATTCCTCCTTCTTTTGTATATTAAAATGCTGATTTTCCATTGGAAATGATCAGTAGGCCCCTTTTCCACATAGCTCTTCAATTGTACATTTTTTTCAGTGTTTAAAATCCTGCTGTTCATGTGAAAGGGACTTCTGTTTGGGTCCTTTGAATGCACCCCACAATGCAGGGGAGGAGATGACATCCTGTTACTGTGGAGCCCGCTACCTCTGCAGGCAAGGAGATGCCATCCTCTGACTGTGAAGTGGTATACCCCTGCAGGGGGTGAGGTGGCATCCTCTGACTGTCGGGCTGACTACCATGGACTTCATTTGGGGCACTGCCCGTATGACCCCTGGATCTCACAGAGGTCACACAGTCAGTGTCAGTCAGAGAAAGCAAAATACAGCTCAGCTAGCCGTGTTTACATTCTGAAATTAAGTATCAGCCTCAGCAGCACGAGAGCAGCCATGGGTAGGAGCTGTGTGGCGTTTTGAATTGTTAAATTGAGAGCTTGGTTATTAATGCAGTGCTGGCCCTGCATTCATTGCATTTGGTAATACGTGTTTAGGTATTTGCTTCTTTGAACTTTAATGACTAATACGTTTTGCTAAAGTGTTTCTGGAATGGCCTTTCCCTAGTACATAAGGAATTGTGAATGCCTCAGCTGCTTTACTTCTGCAAGATCATGCATCTTAGTCCTCTCTGAAAGGCTCACCAATGCTAGATGTCACCTATAGCTAAATAGCAAAGCACTCTCTCATGTGTGCAATGGCAGCAGTGTCTTCCCTGAAACATTTAAATAAGGACTTCACAAAGATCTTCACTGTTACATTTAAAAACATTCTGGACATTATTTTAAACATGAATTTTGGGCGTTTGCTTTACTGGATGATGGCACTACGACCTGATGGTGAGCTTGTCTGTTATATGTTATATGGCATTGGTAAATATTTCCTACTGCATACATGTGAACTTGAGAAATGCTGGTTGGAATTCTTGCACTCGTAGCCCTGGAATTATAATGGGAAAAGCAAATCTAAATAAAATAAAACCGGACTCAATGGGCATCTGTAAAACCACATGGGCATATTTGGCTGCATTCTACTGCATTCTACTGGTACCACGCATTGGCAGAGCATTGGTTTTTAACAGTTATTCAGTACAAAGAACAACTCCAAGGACACACATGCTGCGTTAAATCAAGTGTCTGACTGCACACTTGGTAAAGACAGTTCTATGACATTGGGAACTGGTTTAGCTGATTTATAGTGGGGATTATGCTGTCACCTAGGCTGCTCAGAAAGCACAGAACTATATTCAGAAATCACAGAGGAAGGAGCTTTGGGCAAGGAGGGGAAGCTAGTTAGTGGGAATGGCCATAGGGACTATCATGGCCATGGGCAGCCAATGAGTTGGCTAATCACCAAACACCTACAGGCGGTGTGTCCCACCTCACTTCTCCTATCGCTTCTATCTACACATTCCATGGCAACAGGTTTGGCCTATAGTCAGCGCTTCGAGCACCTCCTAATAGCCATAACTACAAATGGCCTATTTCTGACACAGCCTGTAAACCCCATGTCATCTCCACAATGTCTTGTCACAGCACCTTCAACATAGTGAAAAGAAACACACCAACACCAGAATATGTGTATGCAAGGTATACCTTCCCAAATTCTTACTGCACCCTTAGTATGAGCTGAGGGATCTGTAAGCTTGCAGTTTATGTACTTTGAAATTGCACTCTTTTTTCAAATCTGTAAGTGGTGAAATAGTCTTCCATCCGGCTCTGTGATTTGCATGTCGGTGCCTAAATGGTGTTTAAGAGGTGCTTTGATTATAAGTGATGGCAGAGGAAGAAGGGTCATGATGGAGGAACCTTTTATGAAGACTATGTCATTAATGTGAGCCATCGAATGTCACCAGATGTCATTACTGGGGCATTTCAGGCTGGTCTCTGCATATGATAACATTGACAGGTTTGATTGATTGATATTTTATTTCTATCGCGCTCGTACACAAGTGTTTCAGGGCGCGACAAGGCAAGGGAGGGGAACAGGGGAGAACAAAACAGCGATCTTACTAGGCCCAGTGACATTGAGAACGTGCAAGTGCATGGGAGAGGGGGTAGGGGAAAAGTGCATGGAAGGGGGGAGAGGTGGAAAGTGCGAAGCAGAGGAGAAACAGATAAATAACAATAAATAAATAATAAAGGCAACAAACAGTGGTAATGCAGCCAGCAATTTGCAAGTGCTAGGTTTAAGGCAGCAGACAGGGTAGGTCCGATAAGTGCAGGAAGAAAAAGGGGGTGCTGTATCGGTACAGATACAGACCCCAGTGCAAGGGGTGGCCCGGAGGCAGTGCGGGAGGGTGGCAGGATGAGCAGGTACCTGGGCCCAAAAGACAGAGGGTGGCCAGGTGCACGGTGCCAAGAGAGAACAGATCAGCAGGGGAGAGGGGGAGAGAAGGCAGAAGAAAAGAGGAAGGTCTTGAGGTGCTTCCGGAACAGGAGATGGTCCTCCTCAAGTTTTAGAGCGGCAGGGAGGCTGTTCCAGAGGGAGGCCCCAGCCGAAGACAGAGATCTACCCCCAGCTCATTTCTTAGAAAAACGACTGACCCTGAGTGAGTTGGAGGTAGAGGAGCAAAGAGCTCGAGAGGGGAGGTATTTGCGGAGGGATAGCTGAAGGTATTTTGGACCCAGGCCCCAGAATGCCTTGTGGACAATGCAGAGGGTTTTGAATTTAATCCTGGCATCCACTGGGAGCCAGTGGAGAGATTTCAGAGCTGGAGAGATATGATCCCAGTGCTTGAGGCCAAGGACGAGTCTCGCAGTCCTGTTCTGGATTAGTTGCAGAGGGTGGAGAGTAGAGGCAGGTAGATTTAGAAAGAGGCTGTTGCAATAGTCCAAGCTAGAGAGAACCCGAGCTTGGGATACCATGAGCTTCTGGGGGAAGGAGAGGAAAGGCTGAGTACCTCTGAGGAGGTGCAGTCGGAAATTTGACTTTTTAGAGACCTCAGAGATGTGGGCGGAGAAGGAAAGGATCGAGTCAAAGATGACCCCGAGCTTCTTAGCCTCGCAGGTGGGGGTAGGAGGAGGGCCAAGGGTGGCCGGCCAGAGAGTGAGGGGAGAGAGAGTGAGGTAAAGCTGTGCCTTACACATGGTGACTGACAGGCAAGTGAAGCAGTAACTAGCAGTATATGGTTATGCAAGGTCATTTGAGGATGCTCCTAGCATATGTTGAATCACTTTGATATGTGCAGCTGTGACTTATGCCCATTACAGACAGTCTGGATCTGGCCTGGGGTGGGCGTGCCTGGCCATGGCATAAAGTACCTGAGCCATGGTTGCTGTCTGTGCCAAGCAAATGGTGCATTCACCGACATAAAAGTTAATCCATAGGACATTTCATATTTAGGACTGCACTTGGCATGTTATGATATTGACTGGACATGTGAGGCATGGCAAGACGAAACGTGCCATGACTGGCATTAGTCAGCAGTGCCCACATATGAGCCTACACACTGTACAGTACAGCACCACTGGAACAATGCAGCTCTGTGTTGCATATTGACATAAAATGGGAGTAACAGTACATGTATGGTGGTGCTGGCATATGAAGGAAGTGCTGCAGGTTTAAGTCGGTTAAGGTATGTGTACCCCTGGCATATCATGACCCCACGATTGTCATAAAAAGGCAGCTCTCTAGTTCAAATATGGCTGATACCTATAGTTGTTTGTCTGTTTTCATAGGTATTTGGTGTTTTTGGTATTTTATCAATCGCTATCTTATTGGTATTCTTTTGCATCTGAGATATAACTTTCTGTGATGACTGACTGTAGGGCTGGTTATGACTTAAGGGTTAGAGATGACATTGCCAGACTGTAGGGCTGGATAACCCTTAGTGGGTGGAGATGGCATTGTCTGATTGTAGGGCTGGTTACTCCTTAAGGGGTTGAGATGACATTGCCTGACTGTAGGGCTAGGTACCCCTTAAGTGGAGGAGATGACATTACCTGACTGTAGGGCTAAATACCCCTTTAGGGGTGCAGATTATATTGCCTGACTATAGGGTTGTATACCCCTTAAAGAGTGGAGATGACATTGCCCGACTGTAGACCTGGGTACTGCTTAAGGGCTGGAGATAACATTGAACAACTGTAGGGCAGGATACCCCTTAAGGGGTGGAGATGACATTGCCTGACTGTAGAGCTGGGAACCCCTTAAGGGATGGAGATGTCATTGCCTGACTGTAGGACTGGGAACCCCTTAAGTGGTGGAAATGACAATGCCTGAATGCACGGCTGTCTACCCCTTAAAGGGTGGGAATGACATTGCCTGACGGTAGGGCTGTCTACTCCTTAAGGGGTTTAAATGACAGTGCCTGAGTGTAGGACTGGGTACCCCTTAATGGGTGGGGGAGACATTGCCTGACTGTAGGCTGGGAACCCCTTATGAGGTGGAGATGACAATGTCTGAATGTAGGGCTAGGTACCCCTTAAGGGGTAGAGATGACATTGCCTGACTGTAGGGTTGTCTATGCACTTAAGGGGTGGAGATGGCATTGGTTGACTGTAGGGCTGGGTAACCCTTAAGGGGTGGAGATGACAGTGCCTGATTGTAGGGCTGGGAACCCTTTAAGGGGTGGGGAGGACATTGCCTGACTGTAGGAATGGATACACCTTAAGGGGTGGAGATGGCATTGCCCGACTGTTGGACTGTCTACCCCTTAAAGAGTGGAGATGACATTGTCTGACTGTGGAGCTGGGTACCCCTTAAGGGCCGGAGTGGACATTGCCGGACTATAGGGCAGGGTGCTGCTTAAGGGCTGGAGATGACATTGAACAACTGTAGGGTTGGATACCCCTTAAGGGGTTTAGATGACATTGCCTGACTGTAGAGCTGGGTACCCCTTAAGGGGTGGGGGAGACTTTGCCTGACTGTAGGGCTGGGTACCCCTTAGGTGGTGGAGATGACATTGCCTGACTGTAGGGCTGGATAACCTTTAGGTGGTGGAGATGACATTGCCTGACTGTAGGGATATCTACCCTTTAAGGGGTGGAGATTCCAGTGCCTGACTGTAGGTCGGTATGCCCGTTAATGGGTGGGCGATGACATTGCCTGACTCTAGGGATGTCTACCCCATAAGGGGTGGGAGATGCCATTGCCTGACTGCAGGGCTGGGTACCACTTAAGGACTGGAGATGGCATTGCCTGACTGTAGGGCTGGGTACCCCTTAAGGGGAGAGGATGACAGTGCCTGACTGTAGGGCTGGGTACCCCTTAAGGGGAGAGGATGACATTGCCTGACTGTAGGGCTGGGTACCCCTTAAGGAGAGAGGATGACATTGTCTGACTGTAGGGCTAGGTAGCCCTTAAGGGGAGAGGATGACAGTGCCTGACTGTAGGGCTGGGTACCCCTTAAGGGGTGGGAAAGACATTTCCTGACTGTAGGGCTGGGTAGCCCTTAAGGGGTGGATGTCTGACTCTGGGACAAGATACCATCATAGATGCAGAGGAAACTAACTGAACACCATGTCAGTATTACACAGCCACGCTAGTGGCTGTGTAGTTATGGTTAAGTTGCTGTTTACATAGGAAGAGCACTTTTTGGGCAGCCTATGTCACGGCTTCAGCTTCCAGGCTCAGGAGTGGCACGAACCAACCTACCCCTCCAGGGTCTTGGCGCCTGCAAGTTAGACTTACACAAGCTTCCGCAACCCGGGCGGGGAAAGAGGGTTAGGATCTCGATGGTTGGATAGGTTCAGTAGCAAGGGTAACCGGAGAGAGGACTAGGAGAGGGGAAGTGGTCAGGGAAGGGGACATAGGATAACACAAAGCAATAGTTGAGTATTTACACACATTCACAACATGCACAATTCCCCCCACACCCCACAACAAGGGTTAGGACCAGAAAGAGACTTATCTCAAGGGGTGAGTGCTGGCCTCCTGCCTGCGCACTCTCAGCTCCAGAATACGGAGCAGTGTTATTGCTGAAAAGAGAGTGGGAATTACCATCTGCGTGTTACATCACACACTGAACATTACATTCACTCACTCTTGCACTAGAGGTTAATGCACCCTTAAAGTGCTCAAGTAGTTAAGTACATGCAGCTGTTAATGTTCCCCCTTACGAGCGGATTACAGCCGCGCGTGGCTCCGCGTCCGTTATTGCCCAAAATGTAATGTTAGCTTTTCCCCTTTACGAGCGGATTACAGCAGCGCGTGGCTCCGCGTCCGAAATGTAATTGCCACCAAAGGCTCCTGCATAGCAACAACTCGTGTTGTATGTCACACTGAATTAAGTTGTAGCCTCTTAGGTAGCCGCGTAATCAAGAATGGCTGTTAGTGGGTTAAAACATGCTCGACTACGCGCTGCATGTTTTTCTATAGTTGCGCGTAGATCAGATTGCAGACACTATGGCGTTAGTATTCAAGGCTTTCACTTAGCTTCCTGGAGCGGGGGGGGACATGAGGAAGTTGGGCGGAGCCCCCCTGTGCGTGCCCCTGACCGCAGTTGCTGGTGGAATCCTCTGACTCTCTACGGTTCAACACAGCGCTGCGCGCCTTCCCCCAGATCTGCTTACGCTGCCTGTGGCTTGCGGTACTTATCTGAAAGGCTTGAGGGGCCCGGGTGGAGGTTGAGTGGGGCGTGGCCCCTCGTGAGCTTCCCCTTGCTCGGAGCTCCGGAGATCACGTCTTCTCTGGTTGCTGTCCTGAGCACAAGCCCCATTCTCTTGTTGAACTCGTGCGCATGCGCGCGCGTGCCCCGCCCGACGTGGGCTTCAACATGTAGTTCTTGGCCCGGGGGTGCTTGGGAGATTTGGTCCGTGAGCTGTTTCTCCTGCAGAAAGGACATAACAGTCTTTTGTGCAACAGTATTTTGTTTTTAGTGGCTTGCGTCTTCCTGTGCTGGTTGTCATTAGTTCCTGAGCCCTTCCCAGCACTGGAATACTATGTTTATCATTGTGGCCCATGACAGCCTATAATTCCGCTCCCCCTGAATGATTCATAGCCAAACTTTGCAAAAAAAGTATATGGGCCACTCTGAATTTTGTTTGGTTATGTTTGGTGCAGGGGGGCAAAAGTTATGGGGGGGGTCCCAAAATGTCATTTTTTTCCCCATAGACTGAATGGGGGGGAAAACTTTGCGCACGCCTACAGGTCAAACCGCTGGACGGATTTTCACCAAATTTGCAGCTGGGGCGGGGGCTTCGTCCCGAAAGTGTGCTTTTGTAAATTTGGTGACAATCCGTCCAATAGTTTCCTGTAAAATGACCCAAAAATATGTCTAAAGAAATTAGTGATATCTATGTCCGCTCCGTGGTCACACTTCCCTGTTTGCTCCGTGGACAAGATACCGATTGGCCAGGGCGTGGCGTCATGACCGCAGATACGCAATGTCTTCGCCGATTGGCTGCAGCGAGCCATGATGTTTGTCAGAATGTGTAGACGCTCCCGACATCTTGGATCCGATGACAGCGCGGTCGCCACCAGAAATGCTGTATCGGAAACTGTTTTGGTCTCCTACAGTGCTTGGGGAGGTTCAGAGAGTAAGGGATGGGTGAAATACTGTACTTGTTTGGGCGGCAGGTGTTAATGATGTATTCGCCATGCCCGCCTTATCCAGAATTTTTGTAAGTACTGAAAATGAGGGGTCTCATAAGGATAGTATTTCAGTCCGTGCTGTGCGCAGGCAACTTCAAACTGTTCTAAGGACACGTGTGGTGTTAGCGAACATTACAATTGAGTACATGCTGCAGTTACTATTTTTGTTTGTATGAGTGTGCTACTGATGTATATACCCCCATGGGTGTGATATGCTGCGGTGGTTGTGGCCAGGGCCTAGAGTCTTGGGTGCATGGCCGTGGGCCATACTCCCAAGATGCTAGGCCCTGGCCACAACCACTGCAGCATATCACAGCTATACCTACACCCGTAGTCTCTCATATTGATCAGGTGTTTGTGGGGAGGGCCTAGAGTCTTGGATGCATGTCCAAAGGCCATGTACACAAGATCAAATTTGTACGTAGAGAATGTATAAGGCACTATGGGTGCAATATGCTGCGGTAGTTGTGGACAATATGTAGAGTCTTGTATCCGAAAACACAGTTATAAGCACTGCAGTTATAAGCCACTATGGGTTTGATATACTGGACACCCATGCATTCACATATATATGGCCTTACACCCAAGACTCTAGACCCTGGCCACAACCATTGCAGCATATCACAGCTATAGATACACCCGTAGTATTAAACATCAATCAGGTGGTTGTGGGGAGGGCCTAAAGTCATCAATGACATTTGTGATGTCATCTTTCATGTCATGTTAGTCTTAGCAATGCACATAGGTGGCGCGAGTTATGGTTGCTTAGCTTACCATAATTAGCGAATGTCAAGTGTTTTTCGGTTTTACTGTGAACCATAATGTTCCTTTAACAAAGATTGTTTACTGAATATATATATATGTATATATATATTCAGTGAAAAAACTTTGTTAAAGGGATGTTATGGTTAAGTTGCGCTACTAAAAACCTATGAAATTCAGTGAAAAAACTTATCAGTGAACAAATTACCCAACTCAGCCGCTCAACTGTTTTAATTGTATAGCATTAGATTTACTATTTGTACTTCTCCACACCACTAGCTTACGTTTTTCTATCATCTGAACCCCAGTTTAGTAACACATTAATTCAAGAATACCCATCCCTACTAGTTGTAGTTGCCCAATGCACAATCACACACCATTACATACATCTTAATCATCTTACTCAAACACTCATGCACACAGCACACATACGTTGCAGAAAACCACAGCCCATAACTTCTTTATTTTTTCAACAGACCCTAAAGAATGCCTACCAAAAATCAAGTCCGTAGAAAGCAACGCAGAAGCAGAGCAAATGAAAATAAAAGTGTCCAACATAAGCATCCATCTCTAGCAGAATTTGTAAAAAAAAGTTGAAACAAAACAGCTAATACAGTCATTTAGTGAAACCAAAGAAGTTTCAAGTGCTGTCATGATGCCTACCCCCGGAGCACCAGGCCAGGCCCAGCACCCCCGGGAGCAGGCATCACGCCCCCGGGTAAAAGCCCAGCGGCCCTTTATAGGGGCTCTTTGGACTCTGTCCTGGCACCGTTGGCGCCAGGCTCATGTTGGACATCAGTCCTGGCGCCATAGGCGCCAGGCTCATAAAGGGAAGTGTTTGGTGCACTTACCTGAAGCAGACCATGCTGCACACTCACCTGATGCAGACCATGCTGCATGAAGAACCAAGCCAAATGAGGCTTAGGAGGGACTATTTTTCTGGAGGAACTATTTTGTTACTTGGGTGGGGCTGTGGAAGAATACTCACCTGGAACTTTTTCCAAGGCTATTTAAGCCACACCCGGACAGCCACACGTGCTTCGCGTTGTTCTGCATCCCAGCAGCTGAACGCTCACCGTGTCTGCTCCTGCACCTGGACTTCAGCCACGCCCGCCTCGAACCTGGAACACCTGTAAGGGAATAAGAGAAGAGAAAGGTGAAAACCAAGAACTATTGCAACCTTCTTACCTGCATCCGGAATCTTCACGCCAGCATTCCTGAAGGAAGACTTCCATTTAAAAGCACCGCGTTGCTTGCTGCTGCGCCGCGCTTCACTCACCTGTTCCCGAGACGCCGCCCGGCTCCATCCCGGCTCTCAGTGCCGGTCGCCACATCTCTGCACCGCACCTAAGGAGAGAAGAAGAGACAAAAGGTGAGCAAGGGAACACAAGAGGAAAGCTGGATTTTCAGCCATTTTACTTACCGGCTATTCTTGGTGAGCCATTCCACATCTCGGGTCGGCGCCACATCTCTGGCAGGTACCGCACCCCGGCCCCTATGGGGAAAGGACAAAAGACATTACTGGGGAATTATAAAGACATTTAGAGGGGTCGCCCTCATCACTGACTCACCTGATTTTACCCCGACAATTTAACCCTTCAACGCATCGCCTTTGTTCTGCACCTGAAATAAAGGACAGAAAAAGACAACATAAAAGGAGGCTCACACTTGAACTTTTGCATCTTCATACTTACAGCGTATCGCTCAGTAAAGTCAAGTGGATTTGCCAGTGCCATTCTGAAAACCAGTGAAGTAACTGGACGAACGCGCGCCCCTGCACCAGAAGCAGGATGGAGAGTTCATCCTTCCAAACCATAAGGTGAGCTTAAACCGGGGGTTTTGGAGGAAGTCAGAGGAGAACGAAGGGGCAAAGGGGGGAGCAAGCACAATATCCAGCAGACAGTTAATCCCCTTTCTCACCTGCAGAAGGATATTCCTACGGGCCAGACAAGCAAGAATTGGGGGTCCTGTTCAATCGGTGGTCCGAATTCTGCGCATCACTCTTGAAGAGGCCACAGCAACTCAGACCAGACCAGCGCCTCCGTGGGAGCCAGGTGAGCGTTACAAGTACAGAAGCTTTGCCTCCTCTATCAAAATGTAAAACAAACTAGAAAACAATTAACAAAAAATCAGCTATCACTACAGATAAAACTGCTTCTATAAATCTTGATATAGTGCAAATTAAGCATACCAAGAAAAGTATTTTAGCCAAAATGTTCCGTCACAGAGTCCTTCAAAATCTTATAAAAACAGGAGAGAAACCAGGTTCAACCCTTAAAACCTATTTTAGGAAATTAATCTTAGAAGTGTTGACAGACAGTGCAATTCTTCTCAAAAGAAAGTTATTTATTTTAGTGTTTAACAAAATGAAACCACTAACAAAACTAATGACTAAATTACAAAAAAGACTTCTAAATAAATGAAATGTCAACAGAAAGAACTTCTTAAATATCTGCGGAGGTGAATGGAGTCACACTACAAGCACAGAACCATACTTTAATGAAGAAGCATACAAACAAAATCAAACACATACAATTGCCATACATAGCAGTGGTCGAGGTTATGAAAAAGTTAACAATACCATAATGGAACAAGAAGTACTGCTTACAAAAATATGCCCCGAAAACTTAGAATTACCCCTCCATTCAACTGAATTAGAATGTCTAGTGTACAAATGGCCATGCACGTCAATGTGTAACATTCCCAAAAAATGTTTCAAGTCTTTACTCCAATTCCTCAATCAATATGTGAAAGGCAAAGACAAAATCAAAATTAAACTACTGCAAAATATGGATACCTGTCCAGTGCGCAAGTACACAAGACTACGAGGACATTCATTGGCCTGCATTACAGGACCTACTTGCAAAAACACCTTCCATGGTATCAAAAGGATATCAACACATCATTCAACTATAAGAAATCTAGTCTATAAACTGTACTATGCTAAAAGTCCTGCTTTAGCACTAGCCAATTTAAATAACATTCTTCTACATGGTACAGCAAAAGACCTACTTGAAGAAATCGACTACATCCAGAAAAAATATTTTGGAAGTGAAAGTCACTTACAGAATGAAATAGCTTTAAACCAAATTAGCAACAATTCTACACATGGCAACCTTTTACTACACACATACAAAAAAGAAATACTAAAATTTAAAAGTACATCAGCTGAAGTACCAAACAATGTGTGTGTATGTTGCCGCAGAACTTTTTATAAAAGTAACACAAAAACTGTAGACCTATCATACAAAATAGAAGACAATGAAGATTCTAAATGGTTTGAATTAGCTTGCTACCTTATAGCAGAAAAAAAATACGAAATAACTGACCCCTTAATACTTTGCAGTTACTGCACTACAAAACTTGACAACAACCAAACTCCTTCACGTGCTATCACAAATAATTTGGAATTATATCCACTACCAAAACCCCTACAACAACTTAATTTATATGAGAGCATCATAATTCAAACAGTGCACCCATTTGAAGCAATAATACGCCTTCAACCAAAAACAGCAAAATAACTTCCCTCTGAATTAGTGAAAGGTATTCGTGGAAAAGTAGTGCATTTACCATTAGATCTAAAAGAAAATGTGCACACTCTAGGAGTGCAACGTCCAATGCAACAATCTTTAATTATCTCAGTAAATGGAGTACCTACAAAAGACGAAAAAAAAATATGGCAACAGCTGGTAGATTTACATAAAGTTAGACAAGCCTTGCAATATCTTAAAGAGAATAATGAATACTACAAAGAAATTAATATTGAAGAAAGCTTGAAGGATACAACTGAAATAATTGAAGAGACACAAGAAGCTGGTCAATTTGAGCTCCTAGATCCTGCTACAACATGAAATACTTTAGACCATCATACAATTCATCCATTGCACTCTAATGACACCATAGAAGATGCACTAGAAACGTGCCAAATGCGTCAAACAAAAGGATCACCAATCAGCATATGGGAAAAAAGTATAGAAGCACGTGCTTTTCCTCTACTCTTTCCTACTGGCAAAGGAGGAAGGTACGATGATAGACCTACTCAAATATCAGCATCAGAATACCGCTCATTACAGATGTATTCTGAAGATCCCAGATTTAGACAAAATGTGGTATACATATTCCACCTACTCTTTGAAAGTGAACTAGCAACTTTATGCTACGGAATTGCACACACATTAAAATCAGGATCCCACTTTCAAATTATGTCAGCTACACAATTATTACAAAAAGTGCAACAAAAGGATGAGGTTTTACAATCAAATATTACAAATCTATTAGCAAATATGCGTGGTACTAAAGAGTACTGGTTTCGACATCATGGAGATGTACGTTGTATGATCAGAAACCTTGGCCCACCCTCTTGGTTTGTTACATTAAGTTGTGCAGAATATACATGGGAAGATTTACATGATTTCCCACGCATATCAAACAAAAACAAAACAAACATAGATATACTAACACCTAGAGAACTTTGTTCTCTGGATCCTGTTAATGTTTCAAGATATTTTCACCATCGCTTCATTGCTATGCTACACTTTATTTGTAATAAAACTGTTACTCCCCTTGAAGAAGTGCAACACTTCTTTTGGAGAAAAGAATACCAAGCCACCGAGCACCACATATCCACCTGCTTTTATGGATTAAAGATGCTTCTAAATTTGGTCAAGACAGTGATGCCACTGTTTTACAGTTTATTGAAAAATATGTCACTTGTGAAATTCCATCAGTAGACACAGATAGTGATCTTCATGCACATATTTTACAATTACAAAGACACAAATGTGGCAAATATTGTCGTCGCAAATACAAAAACAAAGGGAAATACTACACCAAATGCTGCTTTGGTTTCCCTAGACCGGTTACAAATACAGGTCAAGTGAACAAACTCATGTCTTCAGTTAGACATAGTGTTAAAGGTAAGTCACCTAAAAATACATATTACATAAAAAGAATAGAAGAAGAAAAATATATCAATGATTACAATGCAATCATTGCCCACTTATGGAATGCAAACATAAATGTGCAGCACATTGCAGACAATTCCACTGCAGTTGCACGATATGTTACAGCATACTTAACCAAAGCAGAAAAAACAGAACTCCAAGACCTCTAGAATGACCTGTCTTCAGATAAAACAGTGTCTCAGAAATTATACAGCTTGGGCATAAACATGCTCTCCCATAGACAATGTGGATTCTATGAAGCAGCAGATTAATTAACTGGTACTGCATTGTATGGTAAATCTGAAAATATAGTATGGCTAAGTCTTGGTCCTGCTAAATCTAGAAAAAGAGTTCTAAAATCATACGAAGATATAGAAACAATAGCCAAACATGATCCCAACAGCCAAGACATTTTAAAAAACAATTTATTGGACACATACTACCCAAACAGAAGTAATACTTTGGAAACCATGTGTCTATACCACATAGCCCAAAACCTCACATACAAAAATAAAATAAAACCTGATGAAAAAAAAAGGTAAATACAGAGTGACAAACTGTGAAGGCAGCTTAGTAAAACTCACCAAACCAAATTTTATTAATCATATCAAATTTTCATTAAAGACTCCTCAACATAAAAAACTATATTACATGTCCCTGCTACAAGTCTTTAAACCATGGAGAAAAGAAGAAGAAATACTAGATAACTATGACTCATATGAAGACACTTTCAAAGCAAATGAAAGCACTATAACTGATGTAAACTTTACACAGTACAAAACAATGTTGCACAATGAACAACAACACAAAGAAGAACTCCAGGCCCAACTAGATAAGGACACTCCTGAAAGTAGTCAACCTTCTGTAACAGGAAACCAAGAACCACTGGGAGAACCTCTAATAACAAATGAGGCAGAATTAGCTATGATCGAAGTAGAAAACACCATGTGTCAGTATGAAGATAAAGAAGACTTAACTATACTACAATCAAAACTAAACAATGAGCAACATAGCATTTTTCAAGAAGTAACAAAAGAAATTGCACATGGTGTACAACATGAAAACAAAGAATGCACCTGCCAAAATTACAAACCTATACTACTGTACGTCAGTGGTGGAGCTGGTTCTGGCAAAACATTCCTAATCAAAATCATCAGTAAGTTCCTTCAACAATTAACAAACAACAAACTGTCAGCTGGTGTCACTGCCCCCACAGGTTTAGCTGCCTACAACATAGGCGGTGTCACTTTACAGCGATTACTACTCCTGCCAGTAGAACACCAAAACAAATTAGACTATTACAAACTTTCTACAGAAGCTGCAATGGAACTACGCAGAGTATTAAACAAATGAAAATGCTACTAATAGATGAAGTGAGTATGGTGTCCAAACTAATGTTGGCTTTGATTCACCTCAGATTACAAGAAGTACTCAAAACAAACTACGAAGAGGTCTTTTGCAGGAAAACACATTATTGTTTTCGGAGATCTTCTTCAATTGACACCAGTAAAAGGTGAGCCTATTTTTAAAACATTAGGACACAAACTCTGCCGTAAAACTGTTGGCAGCATTGGAAATGTCAACCTTTCCAATACAGAGAATTAACAGAAAACATGCAGCAATCTGAAGATCTCACTTATGCCAACATCTTAAAAAGTATTAGATTTGGTACACTATCTAAAGAAGCACAAGAAATATTGAAAAACCGGCACATTCATGCACTTTATGGTGATAATGCATGTGCTACAGATGTTATGGAACAATTAGCCAATAAAAATGTCAATTCTATGGCCTTAATGCCAACTCTTGCAAGCTGTTTCAAATTCAAATTCAATGAAATAATGTTAAATAAAGACATGCAGCCAATAATGGAAATTAGCGCCACAGACAAACTAGATGTACATGGTATGACACTACCCATGTGTGAGCAAGCCACAACAAGACTAAATAGTTTAGAAAATTCAATCTCCAACACAGCTGGGTTGGAAAAGATATTAAAATTATCCTTAAATTGCAGAGTAATGCTTAAACGTAACCTTGATGTGGACCAAGGACTAGTTAATGGAGCACTGGGTACAGTTGTTGGCTTTCAAACATGCCCACGTGACAACAAAATTCAGTTTGGCAATATTCTCTTTGACAAACTTTCAGAAGTAAAAAGGATAGGATGCTCAACAGCTCGATTCCTTCTTTTCAAAGACATGTATGTACTCAGAGAACAATTTTCTCTAACTCTTGCATACGCAGTCACCATGCATAAATCACAAGGTCTTACCCTAGAGAAAGCAATGATAGACATTGGTAACACAATCCTTAAAGAAGGCATGAGGTACGTAGCACTATCACGTGTACGTACACTTGACAGTCTATTTCTAATCAACTTTGATGCAAGTAAAGTAAACGCTGCTATTCCTTGCATTTTAGAATACAATAGACTTCGCTCACTATACACCCCCCATCTAAACACAAATTCTGTTCCACAAAAAGTAAAACGTTGTAAAAGAAAACAAAATCAAACAGAAATGCACAGGATGTCACTGCAAATCCTCCAAAGAGAGTAAAAGAAACTAAAACTTCATCAAGTACCACAAACATAAATTAACCAATTAGGGAAAGTAAACCAGGTACTTCGTCAAAGAAGGAAGACAAACTAAAAAAAAACAATCAGATACAGAACTACCTGGTCCATTTAAACTCTCAAATATAGTTGGAGTAAGTTGCTATGCAAATGTAGCAATGAATATTCTATTTCAATTGCCACCAATTGTTGACAACATTTACTTACACAGTACATACCAATTGTGTTTGCAAATGTTAGTACTTCACAGAAATGCAACAAACAATCCTGATAACACGTATAGTGTTTATGGAATAAGACAACAATTGTACTACACTGCTGCAATGGTTACATTCACTATAAACTCACAGGAAGATCCACAAGAATTTCTAATGTACTTACTACAAGTACTGGAAAATAAAAAAATACCTATAAATGAAATCTTGTAGATTTCATACATGTGGAAACATACATGCACTCTCTGCAACAATGTGACACAAGAACAAATCCCCAATTAACGCTTTGTATATATATCAATACCTAATTGTGAATCTATTCCATTTCAGCAACTTGTACAAAATGCAACCCATGGTAGATTATGTACTACCTGCAATTCGGATAATCGCTCCACCTTATTAATACAAACACATAGTAAATACGTAATACTAATGCTTCTACGTTACAATGCAGATGGTACCAAAAACAACTGCAAGCTGACTGGATTCACACATGGTAAAGTATCACTTGGTAAGAAAACCTTCACAACAATAGGTATAATCTACCACGCAGGAGCCACAACCAATTCAGGTCACTACACTGCATATATAAAAAAGAAATGTAGATGGTTTGAATGTAATGATAGTACCATTACTCTAAAGCAGGGATTACCAGCAAATCTTTCAAACGCTTATTTAATCTTCTTAAAATCAAAATGTATTAACTAAACTGTACTTAAACCTTAACTAAACTTGTAGTAAAAACATATAAACTGTTAGAATATTCCAACAGGTATCTAACTGCCCAAAGATTCTACAACAACTAATCAGATAAATGAATACCACTATATTAGAGCAAAAAATAGATAGTTAGAATACACCACCTGGTATCTAACTAAAAACTAACACAAAATTTTACAATATCCAAACTGATTATTCAATCACCACTAAATTATATAAAAAAATAGACAGTTAGAATACGCCATTTGGTATTTAAATGCCCCAAAATTTTACAATATCCAAACAGATAAATCAATACCACTAAAATATATCAGAAAATAGACAGTTAGAATACGCCAACTGGTATCTAACTGCTCCAAAATTTTACAATATCCAAACAAATAAATGATATGTAACTGCTCCAAAAATCTGCAACAGGCCGATATATAGAGCAGTAGCCAGAAACAACAAGTGAACACTGAAAACAAACAAACAAATAGACTGTAGCATAACAAAAAAAGTTTTTTTTTTATCCAACATGGATTTCTTTTTCTCCCACAGACCCAATGATTTTAGCAACAAACACAGAAACTGAGCAAATTGCACAGTACACTGGTTTGTAATGTACTAAATATTAGGGTCCAAACAAAAAAAATGTTGATTATTCAATGTAATAAGTTGTTACAAAATACAAATACTAACATAATCTTTTCTTTTATCACAGAAATGAACAAGAAATACATGTACTCCAGTTACTGAACCAAACAGTAAGTATATTATTATAAGTACAACCATCACAGCATATCACACCCATAGTGGCTTATAACTTTGTTCCTTATAAATTTGTTTTTGGATCCCAAAGTTATAAGCCACTATGAGTGTGATATGCTGCGGTGGGTGTGGCCAGGGCATAGAGTCTTGGGTGCATGGCCATATGGCCATGCTCCAAAGACTCTATGCCCTGCCCACAACCACCGCAGCATATCACACCCATAAAGTCAAACATTTTAACTATGCCTTATGGGAACTTTTAATGTCCGCGGACATAATGAGTGTTCTTAGAACACTTTTAACTTGCCATCGAACAATATGGACAGCATCCTCAGGACACCCCCATTTTGTTTATTTACGAACATTTCAGAACACCGCGAGTGTTCTTAGAACACTTTCAGCTAGCTTGCAAACAACACGGACAGCGTCCTCAGGACACTCCCTTTTTGTTTATTTACAGACATTTCAGGGCACCGCAAGTATTCTTAGAACACTTTCAGCTTGCAAGCGAACAATACGGACAGCGTCCTCAGGACACCCCCATTTTGTTTATTTACGAACATTTAGCGGACACCACAAGTGTTCTTAGAACACTTTCAACTTGCCAGTGAACAATATGGACAGCGTCCTCTGGACACCCCCATTTTGTTTATTTACGAACATTTCAGGACACCGCGAGTGTTCTTAGAACACTATCAACTTGCCAGTGAACAATACGGAAAGCATCCTCAGGACACCCCCATTTTGTTTATTTACGAACATTTCAGAACACCACGAGAACTCTTAGAACACTTCCAACTTGCCAGCGAACAATACGGACAGCATCCACAGGACACCCCCATTTTGTTTATTTACAAACATTTCAGGACACCGCGAGTCTTCTTAGAACACTATCAACTTATCTACGAACAAAACGGACAGGCATACCGTTCTCAGGACACCCCCATTTTATTTATTTATGAACATTTCAGAACACCGCGTTCTCAGGACACCCCATTTTATTTATTTAACAACATTTCAGGACACCGCGAGTGTTCTTAGAACAATTTCAATTTACCAGCGAACAATACAGACAGCGCCCTCAGGACACCCCCAACTTGTTTACTTAAGGACATTTCAGGACACCGCGAGTGTTCTTAGAACAGTTTCAGCTTGCTTGCAAACAACACAGACACATATTGCGTCCTCAGAACACTCCCATTTAGTTTATTTAGAACATTTCAGAACAGCCATGTTGTCCGCAGACAAATCAAACACAATAAGAGGGTCTACCACATAAAAAAGTACAACCCTCCCCAAACACTCTTCCACACCAGGACACTCTACTAAATACAATTTTTCAACCAAGTTTCACCGCGCTGTCTGCAGACATCCACGAATCCAAGATCCAAGAAAATCTGACACGCTTCACGCTCTACGCCGTCCAATCAGCAAACACGTTGCATGTCCGCTGACATGACGTAAGCCGATTGGCCAATCAGGACACTGTCCGCGGAGCGAACAGGGACGTGTGTCCGCAGACCGAACACAGATATCACTAAATTTTTTTACCTACTTTTTGGTCATTTAAAAAAAAAATACTGGACGGATTTTCACCAAATTTGCAAAAGCACGCTTTTGGGACCAACCTGCTACTCCTGATTTAAATCTGGTGAAAATCTGTCCAGCGGTTTGGGCTGTAGGCGCGAGAAAAGTTTTTTCCCCATTCAGTCTATGGGAAAAAAAAAAGTTTTGGGACCCCCCTTATAACTTTGCCCCCCCTGGACGAATCCTCACCAAACTCAGAGTGGGCCATATACTTTTTTTGCAAAGTTTGGTGAGGATTCGTCCAGGGGGAGCGAAGTTATAAGCTGCCTAAAAAGTGCTCTTCCTATGGAAACAGCAACTTAACCATAACTACATGGCCACTACCGTGGCCATGTAATATGGCAGTGAACAAAAACAAAGGGGCTACACATGTGATATCATCAGTGATGTCATCAATGACATTTCTGATGCCACCTTTCATGTCCTGGCTGTTAGTGTTAGCAGTGCACAGTGGTGTGGGCATATATGGTTGCTTAGCCTATCATAACTGGCGAATTTCATCGGTTTTCCGGTTTTACTTTGACCCATAATGACACGTTTTGTAAAGTTTTTTTTTGTGAATTGCATAGGTTTTTAGTAGTGCACCTTAACCATAACGTCCCCTTAACAAAGTTTTTTTTGAGTGAATATTATATATGGATGGTGGGGATTTTCTGAAAACCAAATGCATAATGTCATATTGTGATGATAATTCAATTGTTAGGGAAAGTAACTAGCAAATATTACTTTTTGTGGTTAACCGCACACCTGAGACATGCATCATCCTATAGCCACAGGTTGGAACTCTGGCAGAACTGAACCTGCCTTTCATCCTCCATTGCTCACTAAATGGTGCACTAAATGGTGTACTAAATGGTGTAATAAATTGTGCTCCATTTACATGAATTAATGCAATACTAAAAAGAGTAATTTTCCAGCGGCATGTGTCCTGATTCATGAAACTGCAGAGGATCTTTCAGACGTCAATGATTCTCCCACTTTGTGCATAAGAGCTTGCCGAGTGCAATCAATCAGTGTTTCTGAATGTCCTGCCATGAACTATTTCCTTCAGAGGGGCAGATCTTGGGGTGACCCTTTTCCTGAGATCCGACCTATTAGCAAATATCCCTAGAACCCCTCCAATGAAGAACCACCTGGAGCACAGCAATCAGCTTATACCTCAAACTTATCACCAGCTTTGAGGTCTAATGGATCCTGTCCACTTAAACAAAGTGTGCTTCGATAACTACACATGCACACGTATGTGAACATGTAATGCTGTGGGAACTACTTGTAATGAAAATGATGAATCTGGTTTGTAAAGTATATAGAGAGCAATGGACTCATAGCATAAATTAGACCAATGTAGCAAACCAAGTTCAAAATAATACAGGGAGTGTTTGTCCCCACTTACAGGTGAAGATGACCTTGTTACACTTCGTTGTAAGTGTAAAGTCTGGTAGGGGGTGTCTGTACTTCCGCTCTCTATATGGTAGAGGAGAGGCACAGAAGACCCCAGCCAAGATTCTCTATAAGGTAGCAATGGACGAGCAATCAAGGCCTAGTTTCTCAGGAGGTGATGCGGGCTGGTTCTTAAGTACAGTGTAGTCCCCGAACCCCGACAAAGGAATGTCCACACACTGTATTACTGAAAACACAGTCTTTATATCAATATTCAAAGGTATGTACACGATCACAATAACGCACTTTGTACTTGGAAGTCAATAATGATAAATATATACACGTCTAGAGTGGTACCACTAATGTTATCAAATCTCATTAAAGTGCATTAACTGTACGGTTAAAATGTCACACAGATCAATAACGAGTAGACCAGCAATAGAGATAGGAAGGAACGTAAACTGGTTGAAACAATAGGCAGAATGCGGGCCCCGTTACCTAGACACAGTTCTGTGTGGAGATCCCCCCACCTGGGCAACCTGTAGATAAAGATATATAGCACAAGCCCAGTCCAAATGTTCAATAGTCTTACTTCTTCCTGTTAAGGTTTTACCCCCCCAATGTACCTGGTGGAGTAGAGTTCTATGACGATGTGCCGACCGATCCTTCTTCAAGATCCAAGAAGATCCTTCTTGAGTTCTTCAGGCGGGAGCCACGGATTGTCGAGAGGTGTCGAGGAACTTGGCGTTCGGTGTCGGGGAATCAACAGCCCTTCTTGAGTGCCCTCCCTTTAAGGCAGGAGTCACGGGTCGTCGAGAGGTGTCGGGGAACTTGGCGTTCGGTGTCGGGAATCGATGGTCCTTCTTGAGTGCCCTCCCTTTAAGGCAGGAGTCACGGGTCGTCGAACGTCCGACGGTGCACAGGGTTCACTATGGCAGGGAAGTGGCTGCTTTGTTCCTAGCGGTGCTCGTCGACGACAGAGCGTTGGCGTCCTGCAAGGAAGAGGCGTGCGGGGCACCTCGGTGACAATAGTTCTGGACCGCAAAGAGATGATGAAGAACTGTGGCCCAGCAAGGGCATCGAGTCGTCAGCGTCTCTGCGGTCTGTAGGTGGCAAGAAACCCACCGGTGAATGCTCCTCAGCGCGTCGATGGTCGGGCCTTCTCCAGCGGGAGACAAGCGTCTTACGATGCAGACGAGAGCGTCCGATGATCAATGGAAGTTCTTAGGCAAACAGGAGCACGGCGGCTCCGGTCGGCGACGGCGGTCGTCGACAGTGGCGGACAACAGTCCGAGTGCTTCTCCTTGGAGTTTCGCAGCAGTCCCCGTATCTGGTCGGCAGCCTGTCGAAGGTCTGTCTACCAGGGAGCGTTGGCAAAGATCAGCTGTGCACGATGGTCCGTCATAGCTCGGGAAGAGGGCGCCTTACCAGGTCCTCTCTGGGTCAGTCCTTGGAGGCACAGCAGCTTTCAGATTGTGAAGGAGAGCAACAGCAATTCTTCCCGTCCAGCAGGGCTTCAAGGTCAAGCGTCAGTTAATCCAGTTACTCGTCGTAGTGGACTTCACCTTCTGAACATGATTCCTAGCAGTGAGAGGTCCGCAGATATACTGTTGATCTCCCATTCATTCCGCTGGGTCACACTCAAGCATCCAATCACGACTACGGGCATTCAGGCAGGCAGCCAATCAGGCACACGAGGTATTCAGGCCATTCACTTCTCTCCAGACACTCACAACAAGTTATGTGTATTGGGACAAGTACCGAGCCATTCAACACTCCAAGCTGCATTCATACCGGTTTCCGGCAGGGTTGTCTCAGTCATTGTGTCAACCACTAGATACTAGACACCCACAACACAGAATGTATATTCGCCACACACTCTATTCACCCAGGTCCCACCCACAGGAGGTACCCACAACATACATCACCGGGAAGGCTCCAGCTAGTCTGACTGGGCCTTCACAACAACACCATATATGACACTTCCATCCAACAGCCAGTCAGGCTAGCTAGCAGTCAGGGGGAAGGGACAGAGTCAGGGCTTCCCAGGACTTTGGGAAAACAAGGTAATGGGTAATAGAAAGCAAGAGGCCACCGGGGCCATCTTGTTTTCTATCAGGAATCAACTGATCCCAATGGCAGGGCCGGGGTATCCCAAAATGGAGGATACTCCACGCACCTGTCAAATTCAGCATGGAGCTGCCACCAGCCCATACCCTGCTCTGTGGGCCACCCACAGGTGCCCAAAAACATACACTAGGGGCACATGGTTGTACCCCCACCCATGGGTGCCATAAGGGTATCCCACGGGTCCGTTCACCAAACCAAAAGAAAGAGAGCTGCACATGAACACCTGCGCGGAAAACACAACAGAACACACGATAAAGGACAAGGATACGGAGGCCCTGTCCCTCCGATGCATTTCCAGCATCACAGTAAGTATACATTTTTTTTAGAATGGACACAGATTAAAGTTTCAATATTGTGTTTCTACATTCACCTTTATGTCTGTGGATTGTTTATAGCTCATTACGACATGCCACATTGCCTCTGGGCACTATCAGCGTTGCTGTAGAACTAGACCAGGTGAGTGAACAGTTTCACAATAAGAGTGTTTAGTGCAGCTGGAAAGGATACAATGCAAGAAGAAGCATGTAGTTATTAATAAATCAACAATCACAGCCTAAGACAAAGAACAGAATCACATGTGTAACCGGTTCAGGTCAAAAGAGCGCAGATGTTAGAGTTGGTTGATAGTGATAGTGATGGCGAGCACACAGCAGTGGCACAGCCTGTACTGTATGTGCAGGGTTACACCAGCACATCCGCTGCAACTGCATGAATTCTCCTAAGACTACAAGTTACCCAGGCATAAAACAGATTCACAATAACACTCCCAGTGAACTTGTGCGCAAAATTTGTGATGAATATGTTATCTCTCTCTCTCACTCTCTGTTCCTGTCTGTCTCTTACACACAAAGATGCACAAATACACTCACACACACACACAGACACACATATACACTCACATACACTGTGATCTTAATTGATGAGAATCTTGGATGGAGGTGGAGTTGCACCGGGAAGGGGCTCTGTGGCTGTGTGTGGTTCAGGGGGAGGAAGACGGGTGCATTACACATCACACATACTGAGTGCTGGAATTTAGTCTGCACAGATGTGTACCTTAAGATAACAAGTGACATCAGCAGGGAAAGGGTTGTGGGTGACAGGAGGGCCCATGCAGAGAGTGGGGCAGATGGGTGCTGGAAGAGACGGAAACGCAGGTGGGGTCAATGATGGTCTGGGAAACACAAAGCTCACAGGTGAAGGAAATAACAGTGTGAGGCTGCCCAGTTAATTGCACCCTAACTGGAATATATTGGAGTGAAAACAGGGTGGGTCCAACATCAAGCAGTGAGACAAGGTCTCTCCTGGTTGGATGACTGTAACCTGGTAGCAACATCTTAAAGCAGTGAAACCACGTGCATCTTGGACACTATATTTAAGATCAATAAGCAATGAGCACCTTGTAAATGACATCACCAAGAACTGATATCAGTGATACAATGGTACGAAAGTATGTGTAATAGAATCAGTGGTGGTTTAAAAGGCCAAAGAGTGACTTTCCCCGTCACAGGGCATTCTTAGGCTATCTTCTCCTTTAAATTCCACACCTCGATTTACTTCATTAGATCCATTTGACTTTCTGTGTTCTTTGGGGCCTCCTAGGGACCTTCTTTTATAAACCCAAACTGCCTGTCCATTAAGTTCATGACTTTGTTGTTCCTTGGGCAGGGTTTCCCACTGATTTATGAAGTTGGGCTTGCCCATGTGCACCCGAGATGTCACCCTTACCTTTTCTCGCTGCCTTAGGTTTAAGGTCCATGATGATTTACAAGCATCTAGATGGTCTTGATGGGTCTGCTGGTCTGGTTCATCTTCTTATTCATCACTACTAGCATCAGCTGCTGTGTCACTAACCTGAGCACTAGTGTATAGGTGCGTTATAAATGCTATATCATATCATATATCATATCAAAGTAAGGCAGTTTGTTCTCAAAACAACCAGACGATCTGCTAGCATACCCCTTGTTGGGGAAGCCTCTTCCCAGTCATTTGAATAAGTGGAGAGGTCCATCAACTCATCAAAGTCGGATTTTACCTCCTTTTCTAATGGAACACCGCAAACCCTTGAAGTTTCCCGGGTCTGCATTCTATTAACTGGACTTTGAACTTCGCACACTGTGTCATCATTTATATTTGAGTCGTCAATTGAACTTTTTGGTAAGCCCCCCATTCGTGTCTCCAAATCTTTGTGTCTTTTTGATAGCTGGGGGTCACATGGCATGGAATTTGTCTCTTTAAGATTCTTTACTAATACTATCTGCCATTTTGCCTGAGGTAGAGGACCCTCTATTTTAGTGTTCACGTGTTTAAGTGAGGGTTTTTTTCAAAACTACCTTTTTATGGTAGTTTACCTACCCTCCTCAATTATGTTATTTGGAGTTTCCGGGGGTTTAAAGAAGATTAAAGAAGAGGAAAATAGGAGAAGTTGAAGGTGGGGAAAACAGGGTGTTAATAGATTCAGAGTCAGGTGATGTAATAACCTCTGTATTTGTGTCTTTTTTGGAACCAGCCATCTGCATGCTGCCTTTAAGAGTAATTCCTTTTCTGTTCCCCGTGTTTGGCATCCTAGATTGATTCCTATCCTGTTTCTCGTCCAGATTTTTTTATATTTGTTTCCCCGTCTTCAAGGAGGACATTACTATCTTCCAGGATTACGATGTCTTCATCAGTTTGTATTTGGTTATTGGTGCCATTTGTTGTATGTGAAGGCAAAAGATCAGTCCTTTGACTTATTAATATAGAGGATCGACTTTTATCCTTTTCTTTTATTATGGGATCCAGAATAGTGTTTAGGAAATGTGTTATATGCTATGAGTTCTTATCCATGTTCCCTGCTAGAGCTGAAATGAAGCCCTCAATGAAAATCATTTTCAAGTGCAACATGGCTAGTAATGTAGTTTGATCCTTTAGCTGGTCCAAAACATTTTCATACAGCTTCATTAAGGGAGCCATTGTCAGCGAGAAAGCTGCAATCATATTTGCATCTGTAACTGGTTTTAGCCTTGTCTTTTCCTCAATCTTCATCCAATAAAGTTTTGGTTTCTGGTGTAGTAGTCTCATCTGTAAAAGTTGTCAGCTGACGATGCTTAGTGGCAGTGTTAGGCCGACTCGTTAGGTAAGGCATCCCCCATTTCAGCATCTGTGGCCCTTCCTGTTTTTTCCGATATTGACCTTGTGTTTAGCTGATGTTTCATAATATCACCATGCTTGCCATCTATAAATGTCTTTTGTGGCAAGTTCAAGGATCCACCCACTAGTTTATACGGCTTTGTGCTGATGACCAGGGCCCCCCGTCTGAGTGTTTGAGGGCCGGTTAATTAGATAGCTTGTGGGTTGTCTACTCAAGTCAGGTAGAGAATTTACCTGTTGGCCGTTGTGATGCTGGAAATGCATCGGAGGGACAGGGCTTCCGTATCTTTGTCCTTTACTGCCTTTTTATCGTGTGTTCTGTCATGTTTTCCGCGCAGGAGTTCATGTGGGACTCCTGTCAGTGCAGCTCTCTCTCTTTTGATTTGGCGAACAGACCCGTGGGATACCCTTACGGCACCCATGGGTGGGGATACGACCCTGTGCCCCTAGTGTATGTATTTGGGCACGTGTGGGTGGCCCACATAGCAGGGTGTGGGCTGGTGGCAGCTCCACGTTGAATTTGACAGGTGCGGTGAATATCCTCCATTTTGGGATGCCCAGGCCCTGCCATTGGAATCAGTTGATTACTGATGGAAAACAAGATGGCCCCTGTGGCCTCTTGCTTTCTATTGCCTGTTACCTTGTTTTCCCAAAGTCCTGGGAAGCCCTGACTCTGTCCCTTCACCCTGACTGGCTGTTGGGTGGAAGTTACATATATGATGTTGTTGTGAAGTCCAGTCCAGACAGATTGGAGCCTTCCCAGTGACTGTATGTTGTGGTCCGCCCTGTGGGTGGGACCTGGGTGAATGGAGTGTGTGACCAATATGCACTTCTTGTTGTGGATGTCTGGTTTCTGGTATGAGAGACAAAGACTGAGACAGCCCTGCCCGAGACTGGCCTGAATGCAGTGTGTAGTGTTGAATGGCTGGGTACTTGTCCCAATACACATTCCTTGTTGTGAGTGTCTGAGAGGGAGGAAGATAGCCTGAATGCACTGTGTAACTGGTTGGCTGACCGACTGCATGAATGCCCTTCTGTATGATTGGCTGCTGAGAGTGACCCAGCAGTGTGGATGAGAGACAAGATAGTATATCTGGGGACCTCTCACCACTGGAAATGGTTCAGAAGCGTTCAGAAGCTGTGTCTACACTTTAAGAGTAACTGGAACTGCTGATCCTCGACACCCAGCTGGAAGAAGAACACTTGCTGTTGCATTTGCTTTGACCTGATATGAAAGCTGCCGAATTTGTCGAAGACTGATCTGAGAGAGGACCTGGTAAGGCGCCCTCTTCCCGTGCTCTGAGGGACCATTGAGCACCGCTAACCTTTGCCGAAGCTCCCTGGAAGTCAGACCCTCGAAAGGCTGCCGACCCGAAATGGGACCGCTGAGGAGAACGAAGCAAAGCACCCGGACTTCGCCGTTGTCAAAGTCTATTGCCTTCAACCAGGGTTTGCAGGTTTGTGTAACCGCTGGAGGTCCGTCGAAGCTGTGGGGACTACTTGACGCTGTGCCGCCGATGACCGGAGCCGCCCGATCCTTTGCCTAAGAACATTTGAATCCAAGGACTCACTTGTACGCAACGTTGACCGCTTTGTCCCGCCGGAGAAAGTCGAAGACGACCAACGTGCCGAGGAGAATCCGCCGGTGGGTTTCCGCCACCTAAAGGCCACAAAGACTTCGACGACTCGATGCCCTTGTTGGGCCACAGTTCTTCTGAAACTCTCTGCGGTCCTGAACAATCCATCGCCGAGGTGCCCCGCACAGCTCATCCTCGCAGGACGTCGCTGACGAGCACCGCCTGGATCGACATCGGGGTCTCGGCACCCTTGAACTTCTCATCGCCGCCGTTGATGACAAGTTCACCATCTTCGACGCCTCTCGATGATCCTTGGCTCCTGCTTTAAAGTGAGACACTCAAGAAGGATCCTTCGACACGTCTTCGAAAAAAACTCTACTCCACCAGGTACATTGGGGGCGTAAAACCTGAATAGGAGGAAATAAGACTAGTGAACAATATATGGACTGGGCTTGTGCTATATATCTTTATTTTACAGGTTGCCCAGTTGGGGGGATCTCCACACAGAACTGTGTCTATCGGTAGGGACCAGTATTCTGTCTATTGTTTCAACCATCTTACGTTCCGTCCTATCTCTATTGCTGGTTTCCTTGTTATTGATCTGTGTGACATTTTAACCGTACAGTTGATGCAATAACATTGATAACATTGAGATTTGATAACATTGGTGGTACCACTTTAGAATTGTATATATTTATCATTGTTGACCGAGTACAAAGTGCGTTATTGTGATCGTGTACATACCTTTGAATATTAATTATATAAAGACTGTGTTTTCAGTAATACAGTGTGCGGACATTCCTTTGTGGGGGTTCTGGAACTACACAGTACGTAAGAACCAGCCCGCATCACCTCCTGAGAAGCTAGGCCTTGATTGCTCGACTACGTTACCAATCATAGAGAATCTTGGCTGGGGTCCTCTGTGCCTCTCCTCTACCATATAGAGAGCGGAAGTACAGACACCCCCCTCCAGTCTTCACAGCCATCAAGTATCTCAGTGCTTTTCACATCTTTATTCATTGTGGAATGCTTTAACTGGGTATGACCGTCTTTGCTCAGGAGCGGCCTGTCCTTAAAACATGTGGTATTCTTGTTTTCCCGTCACGCCAGTCGTGTCGGCAAGTGTTATTTCTGAACTTGAGCGCGGATAGAAAAATTGTTGTTTTGCCTGTAAAATAACTGTGGTGAGGCCCCTTGGTTTCCAAATCGAAGGGCCTGATGTATTACAATATTGCTTCTTATGATTATTTTGTGGCAGAGCTCTGAAGGTATATGGCTTTAGTGCTGGTTCCTGTTCCCCACTTCCTTGTATACACGATGAAGTAGCGGTGCCCTTCAACATTAGAATAACGTTAGAATAACTATTTTTGGGGCTTTTCAAATATGTCAGACATTTTCGAGTCCCAACAGATAGAGGTGGACCCTCAATGCTGTTGCTGTTCATTCCCTCCAGTATGGTTTCCGACAAGACTAGATTGTTTTATACACATGGATGCTCCAAAATGTTACATGGCAAATTTGACTTTGCTACAATTTCCACCCAAGAGTCTACCGGGCCGACATGGAGCACCTCTCTCGGTGGTGACACTGAAAGCTGGCATTCCCCACAATTACAATGAAATAACCAAATAAGAGACACTAATGAACACACCTCAGTAGGGCGTGAGACCAGGACCAAGTGCAAGTGAGGAAAAAGATAAGTCTTTATATAAAGTTAAAATGGGGCACGCAGAGGACTCTGCTACCCTGAGAGCGCTCTGCCCAAACAGCGAGAAATACAAATTATATTACAAAAACACATTATCTATGACGTTTAAAGATGTGAAGGCAGGCGCTCTGTTACCAGTCTTTAGCTTCTCCTCCTAACGCACGTTTTCATGACTTCATCAATCTTCAGGGAGGCTGAGTTTCTTTGTTTTTTCTAGGCGGGTCTGCATTTCTGTTTCAGGTGTGACAAGTTAATTAGCTCTGAGGATTCTGGTACTTGTATTTTTCACACTTGATTTTGCTGGCAGGTGACTGGAAACAACTCCCTTACATTGGAGAGCCACAACCATGGCTTTCTCCCTTCCCCCATCAAGGGGAAGATTTGTGCTATGGAGGGAGTTGTTTTTCCAGATAGTTGGTTTTTCCAGGACAAGGCTTTGGCCCGGTCACACACAAGGCAACGATGTAAAAGGAAGAAGGGAGATACAGTGTTTGGCTTGTTACACTTTGCGCCCACGCTTCTTTGAGAACAGGACAGCCGTGGAGAAGGCAGAGGGGAGGAGATTGGGGGTTGGCATGCTGGATATGTGCGGAGAATGAAGGGGAGAGGTGCAGGCCTGCATTCAGTGTTTACATGTGGCATACTAGAAAATGGAGTTAGTAGTAATACAAAATGGACAGTTATGGGTCATTCAATGGTAACCTCACACCTTGGCCAGAGGTGTGGTGTTAGCCATGGAATGATCACATCATGCACGTTGTTGGGAATTAAGGGGGGGTCTGGGAGACCCTTCTTCCCTTACAACACGTAACTATCTGCTCGACAGTCAAGCCCTGAGCAATATTCCGTAATAGTAATATTGCTGATAGTTTCACTAGAAGCTGCCATATTGTTCATAGAAGTTGCAGTTCTAAAGTGAAGGAACAGCAGAGAAAGAGAAGGGGGGAGAAAAAAGAGAGAAATGCAGAAAAAAGAGAGAAATGCACCTCCGTAACAGCTGTTGCTAGCTCCACTATATGTAGGAGACGTGCGGATCAAAGGGCCGAAACCCTGCAGGCTCCGCACAGTAATTTCAAACCAATCAGCACTGGCATTTGCACTTAACTATATGTTCAGTCATCGGGCAGGCAGGCAGGCGGCTCTAGCATGGACTTAAGTGGTGAAACGGGAAGGCCCCCCTCTACCTTTCAATTAGGTAGTAACAAGAGCAAATGTGCAGAAAGTAGAAGCAGTAACTCTTGTCTCACCAGTAACCGCTCACTGCTCACCACATCAGCCCAGCGGCACCCCCGCAACTATGCTCCACTCGATCCTGTCCGCCACTCTGCTGCGGTCTCGGGTCAGTCCAAAGCCTGCCGGCACCAAGGCTCCAAGATTGATATGATATGATATGATATGGCATTTGTAACGCACCTATACACAAGTGTTTCAAGGCGCGACGAGGCAGGGAGGGGGGAACAAAGGGAAGACAGACAACAATCCTACTAGGCCAGGTGTCATTCAGACCGCGCAAGTGCAGGGGTAGGGGGAAGGGAAAAATGCAAGGGGAAGGGGGAGGGGGGAGTGCAATACAAATAGTAGAATAGAAATAAAATAATAAATAAATAGGGCCAGCTGGTGGCAAGTGCAAGGTAAGTGCAGACAAGTGCTGGGGAGGGGGTGGGGGGGCTGTAGTGATACAGAGACAGTCCCGCAGTGCAGGGGTTGCCAGGGAGGCAGTGCAAGTGAAGAGTGACTGGGTCCAGGACCGAGGTCGTTGAGAGTGGCCCAGTTGCAGGATCAGTGCAGTTTTGGTGAAGAATTTAGCAGGGGAGAGGGAGAGAGAAAGCAGAAGTGAAGAGGAAGGTTTTGAGGTGCTTCCGGAAACCGGAGATGGTGCTCCTCAAGTTTCAGGGAGGCAGGAAGGCTGTTCCAGAGGGAGGCACCTGCCGCGGAGAGAGATCTACCCCCAGCTCGTTGCTTCGAGAAGCGGCTGATCCTGAGGGAGTTGGAGACGGATGAGCGTAGGGCTCGGGAAGGAAGATATTTAGGAAGAGAGAGTTGAAGGTATTTAGGCCCCAGGCCCCAGAAGGCCTTGTGGACAATGCAGAGGGTTTTGAACTTAATCCTCGCAGCCACTGGGAGCCAGTGTAGAGATTTCAGTCCTGGAGAGATACGGTCCCTGGGCTTGAGGCCAAGGACAAGTCTCGCAGTTCTGTTCTGGATGAGTTGCAGAGGGCGGAGAGTGGAGGCAGGCAGATTAAGATAGAGGCTGTTACAGTAGTCCAGCTTCGAGAGAACCAGGGCTCGGGAGACAGTGAGCTTCTGGGGGAAGGAGAGGAAGGGAAGAATACCTCTGAGGAGGTGCAGCTGGTAATGTGACTTCTTAGAGACGTCAGATATATGAGGAGAGAAGGAGAGTGTGGAGTCGAAGATGACCCCGAGGTTTTTTGCCTTGCAGGTAGGAGCAGGAAGAGGGCCAAGAGAGGCCGGCCAGAGAGCTGCAGGGAAGGAGGGAGTGGGTGTGCCGATGAGTAGGATCTCAGTCTTACTCGCATTAAGGCAGAGGTCATTGGCAGCACACCAATCCTGGATAGCAGACAGACAGTCAGAGATGAGGGAGGGAGAGGAGGAGGCCGAGGGTAGCCGGAAAATGAGCTGGGTATCATCCGCATAGCACTGAAAGTTGGGGCAGAGGGAGGCGATGCGGTGGGCAAGGAGTGCCAGATACTGGTTGAACAGCCAGGGAGAGAGATTAGATCCCTGGGAACGCCACAGGTGGAGAAAAAGATGTCAGAGAGGAAGGACCCAAGTTGGACCTGGGAGGGTCGATTGGAAAGGAAAGAGGTCAGCCACGCCAGAGCCTGACCAGTGATACCCAGGTTATCACGGAGACGGTTGAGCAGGATGGCATGGTTGACAGTGTCAAAGGCAGAAGAGAGATCGAGCAGAATGAGAACAAACGGAGTGTTGGAGTCGAGGTTTAAGAGCAGATCCTCACGGATGTTCAGGAGAGCAGTTTCCGTGCTTCTGGCCGCTCTGAAGCCAGATTGATGGTCATGGAGACTGTCAACAGCTTCAGCATGGAGGTTAAGCTGGGAGATGGCCAGTTTCTCCAGGAGCTTGCCCAGGAAGGGAGTGATGGAGATTGGGCGATAGTTAGCCGGACAGGAGTGGTCGGCAGAGGGTTCCTTAAGGAGAGGGTGCACAAGGGAGTGCTTGAGGGGGGGTGGGAAGACTCCAGAGGCAAAGGAGTGGTTGCAAAAGTCAGCCAGGGCAGGAGCCAGGGAGTCGATGTGGTCCTTGATAGTTTTGGAGGAACAGGGGTGAATCTGTTTAGACGAGACTTTCATAGATCGGACTTGTCTGGAAACCTCGTCAGCAGAAAAAAGGGGAAAGGCAGAGAAGGAGGGAGGAGGGGTGGCTGCAGAAGGGCCAGAGGAGGAGCAGGGAAGAGAGGGGGGGAGGTGATAGGAGGAGAGTGAGGACAGGATATCCTGAGTTTTAGAGATGAAGTGGGAGGCCAGTGCAGTGCAGAGGGCCTGGGAGGGGACAGGAGAGGTAGAGACTGCAGGAGGGTTGGCAAGCTCCTTGCAGATTTTAAAGAGCTCAGCCGAGTTGTTAGATGCCGCAGAGATGCGGGCTTGGATAAGGGCTCTCTTCTTGGTGAGAAAGAGAGACGGTATTGCCTTTGGAGCAGGCGGCAGGCCAGTTTGTCAGAGGATGAACATGAAGCACGCCATTTCCTCTCTGCCACCCTGCACTTGCGTTTTAGGGTGACGAGATCCGAATCATACCAGGAGTTACATTTGGCTTTGGGCTACAGGCGGATTTTCATGACAGGGGCAAGGATATCAAGAGTATCAGATATAGCAGAGTGGAGCAAGGAGAGGGCTGTGTCAGGGTGGGAGTCAGCCGAAGGGAGAGGGGGGGGCGAGAAGGTGGCAGCGAAAGCCGCAACTGACACGCGCTTCATGGGTCGAATGACCGAGAAGGTTGGTGGCAATGATGAGGGTGGCTTTGCCTGTGGGGTAGGGAGGGTGAGGTGGGAGGATAGGAGAAAGTGATCACTCCAGAAGAGAGAAGTGGAGAGAGGGATAGAGAGGGGAAGGTCAGAAGAGATCAGAGCATCAAGAGTGTGCCCTGCAGAATGAGTAGGCCCAGACGGGAGAATAGAGAGTGAGAGAGAGTCGCAGAGGTCACGAAAGAGTCTAGTGGGGGGACAGGAGGCATCCAGGTGGATGTTGAAGTCACCAAGAAAGAGGAGTTGAGTGGTAGAGGACAGGAGTGAGGAGGAGAGGTCAGCCCACTCAGAGAGGAAGGAGGAAAGTTGACCAGGTGGCCGATAGATAGTAGCCACGGTAAGGGAATGGCTAGGAGAGAGAGAGAGTCGGCAGACAAGACATTCAAAAGAGGAGTAGGTCTGCGTAGGAGTGACAGTGGCAGGAATCCACTCCGGGAAGATAAGGGCTACCCCCCCCTGCACGGTTGGGTCTTGGCAGGGAGAGGATCTTGTAGCCATCAGGTAGGAGTGTGTCAAAGCTGGTGACAGAGCTGGCCGTGAACCATGTCTCAGTAAGGCCGAGGACGTCAATGTCCAGTTCCTCAAGAAGGCGGCAGATATCAGAGGAATGCCTGATGGCAGAGCGAGCGTTGAGTGTGGCAATGTGGAGAAGGTTGCCATCCTTGAAGGCTTGAATGATTTCCGGGGAGGGGTACAGATCAGAGGTACGCCCTGCGGCGGTGTAGAAGAGGGAGGTGAAGAAGGAGCAAGAGAGGAGGGAGGGTAGAGGCAAGGTAGTCGAGGACAGATGAGGGGGGACAGCAGGAGAGGAAAGGAAGTTGATGAGGCGTGGGAAGCGTCTATCAAAGAGGTGAAGGTTGGCCTGAGGACCTTGGACCAGGACAGTCCCATTAGCGTAGACATTAATGATGGCCTTAGAGGAGAGGAAGGAGGCCAAGAGGACATCCCAACGGGTGCCACCATTAATGGGAGAAGAGGAGAAAGGAGAGAGCACAGATACCATATGAAGGGTCCATAGGTCAGGCGAGGGCACAAAAAAGAGGATGTCGGTAAGAGTTTCCTTGGAGCAGGCACTAGTGTAGGTGTCAGCGATAGGGAGGCCTGGGTTGGAGACCAGGATGTCCTTTTTAAACTTTTTCCTACCAGATTTAGTGAGGAGAGCAGGATAGTCAATAGAGAAGCAGTTAGAGAAGATGGGCGAGATAGAGAGCACCATGGAGTAGGGGGGAAAGGAGGGGGGAGACAGACGAGACAAGAGCTCGCAGGCAGGAAGTGAGCGGCAAGCCCAGGTTTATCACATTTAGACAGTGAGTGTGTATTAGGTACAAATGCCACCTAAGTTTGAGAATCCTGCGAGGGGGAAGAAACCAAGTTTACCACATTTAGACAGTGAGTGCGTATTAGGTACAAATGCCACCTAAGTTTGAGAGTCCTGCGAGGGGGAAGAACCAAGTTTACCACATTTAGACAGTGAGTGCGTATTAGGTACAAATGCCACCTAAGTTTGAGAATCCTGCGAGGGGGAAAAACCAAGTTTACCACAGCTATGGGACACGAGCAGTGGCGAGAGAGTCCAGGCGCCTGGCGTCCCCTGCGGACACCTGCAGACACACAGGGAGCCGCAACCATAGGAGCCGCCCTTTGCCTAAGGGGCCCTTAGCCGGGGGCTGCCGGGCAGGGGGGCTGCCCAGGAAGGGGAAGGATAAGGCGGAGGGAGGAGGGGAAGGGGAAGGGGGTGTGGGCGGGCATGAGGCGGTAAGGGAGACCAGGAAGTGGGTGGGGGGGAGCAGGCAACACACAACGCGCTCTCAGAGCGCAAATGCCCAGATTCAAACTGCACTCAAATCCTCAGCACACCAGTCCACACCGCCAGCCAGCCAGCCAGCCTGCAGCCTGTGGATAGAATAGAGGAAAGGACTCAAGCCAAGCCCGAGCAACGTAACGTGTATGTGTGTTTTTCAATATTGCGCAATTAAGCTCTATTTTTCTTGTTTGCGATTTCTATATCAAATATGCTTAGTCTTTGCTCTTTCATATTTGCTTTTTTCCCACCCGTTCTGGATCTAGTGCCAGCCCTATCCACAAACTTACTTAGATTCCAGTCACTTTTTGCAAGTAGATCTATAATGGGTTCCCTAACTGTAGTTAAGTATGTGTTAAACCTATCCACATTAAAAGCACCCCAAATTATCCTATTACCTTGTGCGCTTACTTCCACTGTAGTTCCAAACATGGGAATACATATTCCATCAGTGTGTGCTATGCTCCAAGTTAATGCTGTGTGGCCACTGAGTTCATTATGTCTCACTCTGACAACAGAGCAACATTTTTTAATCGGAAGACTGACAAACACATAGTCCAAGCAAGAGTTTGGCCTCTCATTAGTCCAAGTATAAATTTCATTCTTATCCTTCTCGTTTACTATTTCCATGATGCCCAAATCCCAACGGGAGAACAGTTCCACCCAGCCATAAACTAAATTAGAATTTTTACCATCAAACCTATTTGTGTTGGGGTTCAGGAGGAGGCTGATACTATTGGGACTCATTTTCATAGCATTATTTACCTGCTTCATGATTTCATGATCATTGAAGTCACCCAAAAACATTATGTTTTTACTAGTTTTACTTCCGGCTTGCCAGCCTATTATAAGTACTTTGACTTTTTCTTGGATATTTCTAGTATAAGATCTTCCTGGGGGTGGGGGGCTCATACACATTTATATTTAGTGTACCTTTACCCAAAGTGGGGAGGGCATCAACCACCAAGCTAAGGACATTAGGACATAATTTGCCTACCAAAAATCCAGTTAGATGAAGGTAAGTCTTTACTCCTATACATAGCCCTGCCACAGGTCTACCTCTAGTTTGTTCTATGGCTGGCTGATGAATTACATTATAAGCATCAATTGCAAAGTCTCTAATAGAGAATGTTTCCAGTAAGGCAACTATATCATTAGTTGTAATTTACTTTAGTCCTTGCTTATTATACAGAAACAAGCAATAGCCCCTCGTGTTCCAAGATATTAAATGCCATTTGCTTTTTCTGAGATATCATGAGTTATCGCCCACCGATGATTCTTGGATTAATTTTTCCTGTATTCCTGTAGGTTTATTCACTGGGATTATTTTGGCTACACAGGATAATAAATGGGCTCGCTCTGATATGTGTCCTGCATGTACTCCCTTGTGTCTGCTAGCATCGGGGCATATCACTTTGGCAGGTTCAATCTCTTTATAATGCTTATGGCTGATTACCACATTATAGCCTTTCTCATGTATAGCATTAAAATATGAACTTAACAGTTCCACCACCAATGGAGACACAAACTCTATAAGTACCCAATTTCCTTCATAGTCAATGTCTGGTATTGCACATGTTCAATGTCTATGATATTTATAGATTTTAGAGTCGGAATCTGCTTCTGAAAATTTTGCAGGAACCACCTGTTCATGAATGGGCTTTACCTAGTAGGTTGTAGTTCAACTAGTTTAACCCATTTTACCAAAGGTAGATCATTTGTTGTGTTACACAATGTATTTTTCATTATAATACTAGAGGATGGTATTTGTGTTGTCTTAATTATTAAAGGTCCTTATCGTCTTTGAGTCTCCTCCATTATGACGATGTCATTGGGATCTTCGATCCTTGATGTATTTTCTTTTCCCTGTACATTAGGATTTATTTCTTTAAGTTGAACCCATTTATCCAGTGTGGCTTTTGTCATAGGGCCTACTGAGGAGCTCGCCATTCGTAGTTCAAATCTCATTAATGGTGCCTTTCAGGCTGAAGGCTGGGAGTAGATGATAAGATCGATTGACAATCCCAGAAGGAAATGCTTGGATCATTAGCCTCTTGAGCTTCTATATTGGCGATTATAAGGTCCACTACCAATGCCAAAATTTGTTTGAGGTCTCTTTGTTCCTTTGCCATTCTAGACACCAATGCAAAAACGGATTCCATACTAGCAGCTATATAGCATTTGCATTGGAGCCTATCTCCTTGGTAGCAATGGTGGTTTGATTGGTACATGTACTCTTTACACTTTCATTCTCAGTAATAATGGAACATTTAGTTGTTTTTCTTAAGACTGACAGATTAGGTGAAACAGATACCTTTCTTCTAATTATATTATTATATTCAACTGGTGCCTTTAAATCAATCGCTGGTAAAGTGCCTCAAAATTAAGGCATCGATTTAATACATCATTTTTATTGTTTGAAAGAAAGGAGCTGTGTCAATTCTGATCTGCGTTACTCAAAAAAAGTAGGCATTTAAGTTTTCTTCATCATTGGTGACTACTGGTTTCGAGATGGATGAACAAAGGCTTGGTGTACACATTTTACATGGTGGGGGACATGCATGAACCTTAGGGTACTCTGCAGGAATTCGGTGTAGGTGAGGCAGTGGCCTCCACCACAAATTATCTAGACGATCTGTTTGACAGGAATGAGGCGATCCATTGAGTGGCTTCAGGGGACAAGTGGGCAGCAGAGGTAAGAGCTTGGCAGAGGATCTTATTGTCTACAATGTCAAGGAGTTGGAGCTGTGAGGGTGCCCATGTCATTGGCATGCCAAGCAGTTTTTTTAGGTCAAGGAGGGCAGTTTCAGTCCCATGCTTAGGACCGGTAAAGGTTAGTAGCCAATCTGATATAACACGCTAAATCCTGCAACTACCTGTTGGCTTCAGCTATATAATCAGATTCCTTATAGAATGCTTTGATTACCACATCGGAAAGATTCTGAAGTTTAGCCAACCTGCACTCCAGTGCTAGATACAAATTGTAGGATATCCGGCTTTTAAAATGTCATAATTTCTTTAAATCAGCTACTAACGAATCATGGAAATCCTCCAGACATCCCACTGGCATGGTAGATTGAATTTAGATTTAGGCTGAATTCGGGTAACCTTGGACCAATCAGTATTGATGTTAAAGTCAGACAAATTCCAATAATTGCCATCAATTTGGATATCTGCCAATTCAGCCATGTCGCACAGAGTTGATAAATCAGTGATGGATGAATCAGCTCTACCTAAGCAAGCTGGTGTTGAAGTCTCCTTTCTGGGATTAACTTGGGCACATTTTAACAGTTTCAATTTTCAAACATATTGATCAAAGTCCAACCTTGTCTGAGTGTTGTTGAAACTAATAGTTGGACAGAAATGTAATTCTTACATTCTTACATCAGTAGATCTGATTGATATGCTGTCAAAATATGCATAGAGAGATTTACAACGTGCTTCGAAGCAGAAGATATTATTTCTCATTGATCGCCCTGTTTGAGTCATTCCTGATGCGACGGCCACATTTGCCTTTCTGAGATTTCCGTCCCTTGATCCCTGATTCCACCCTCTGCCATTTCTATACTCAACTTAAATATTGTGCAAGTTGAGCATGAAAATGAATTGCTAATAAAATTTGACTCATATGATGGATTTTGCTGACATTATGCAAACAAAATTGTACTCAGCACCAAACTTTGGTGTTGGTCATTATCCCAATGATGAGCTCTCTCCTACACTGTGTATGCATATGTTAGCGATGATCATTTTATTGAATATTACTTGTGGAAGTACTTTGCAGAGGCAAAAAGATGAAAAATTTAGAACTTTATTAACTCTGTTTAAGATGAATGTATGTATTTGTTTTGTTTATTTTTATTTTTTATTTACCTTTGTGTGGGTCCCTGTGGAAACTTAATTTCACATAATTACATATATCATAAATAGAAAAATACATTTTAATGGCCAGTTACATCTGCTGGGGAAGAGATGACATTCTGTATTTGACTGCAGGGAGGAGATGACACCCTCTGACTATGGGGACAGCCCCATGTAGGGGAGGTGATGACATCTGCTGCCTGTGGAGCGTCTGTACCTGCAGGGGGTAAGATGGCATCCTGTGACATTCTGTGACCGTGGGGCCAGCTACCCCTGCAGGGAGAAGATGACATACTCTGACTGTGGGGCCAGCTACCCGTGCCGGGGGTGAGATTACCTCCTGTGACTGTGGGGAGAGCTACCCATGCAGGAAGGAGATGCCAACCTCTGACTTCCTGTGATGATGGTCCCAGCTACCTCTCCAGGAGAGGAGATGACATGCGTTGCCTATTTAGCAGTCTACCCCTGCAGGGGGTGTGATGACATCCTGTGACTCTGGGGCCAGATACCAATGCAGCGGAGGAGATGATATCCTGTGACTGTGGTCCTGGCTGTCTCTGCAGGGGAGGAGATGACATCTGTTGCCTGTGGAGAAGTCTGCCCCATGCTGTAACGGTTTATTGAGAAGCTACTCTCAACACAGGGATTTCCTTCCTCCCCACATAAGGTGTGATACAACAAACTGTTTAAATGATTATTTTATTCAGCCCTACTTCAGACACATATCATGCCCCTTGGGTCCCTACCCCTGAGTTAACAATGAGCCAAGAACTAGGCTGTGGTACAGAAAATATATTTGTATTTATTTAAATTAAAAGTAATAAAAATGAGCACGAAAATGTCAAACACCACTTTTTCCATGGCACAACACAATCAACTTCTCTCAGCATAAATATATCACAAAAGTGGGTTGAAAAGAACACAATCACAATCCTGCACTTTCTCCAAATTTCACTTCAAGAAATAATTTCACTGATCAATAACGAAAGCAATTATCATGTAGTGTCAAGATTGGTAGAAATACACATGCCAACACTTTCCATTTAAAATAAACACAGAGTGATTTAGCTGGTTTTTTTTTTCAGACACCCCCTACTTTGGTCTGTGTTGGGGAAGCTACACAGACAAATTGGAATGATTTGGTGAATTTTGTATTTCAGTACCCCCTCCACTGAAAAGCCTGTGTTGGGGAAGTAGTTTATAGTTTTCAGCGTACACTGGGAAGTGACCTTTGTTGATTTTGAATTTTTACAAAATTCCCCCTGTAGTGTTCAGCCAAATGGTAATTAATTTTATATGTTTAGTTACGTAGGCTAAGGATCTACACAGTTTTGCCACCCGCCCACTATAAAGGGAAAGGATTTAAGGCAAGGAGACTCCACCACGTTTTGGTTTTGGAGGGCTCAATTCTACATACATAGAAAGCCTTTGTTTAAAGATCAGGACAGCCAGCTGCATCTCAGGACACTCTGGAGGAATAGGGCAGAGGTCTGGTCACTCCACTCTCAAAGATGGCCTTCCGCTCTCCACTATAGGTCCCAGTCATATTTGAGGCCTGCCTAGAAATAGACAGCTCTCCGAGGTGCAATCTCAGCAATCTTCTCTGGTGTTTCCTTACAGCTGGCAGATGGTAGGTTTCAGCAGCTCTCTATTTCTCTCTGTCTGTGTCTGTGTCCCCTTATATAGCAGCGATGACACCACCAGTTTTACAATCTTGGGTAAATACCCTGCAATAATTCCTGCAACTAGTATTGGACAGTTACCCTTCTCTCTCTCCTCCCAAACACAGCCTCCAAGTCAGGATTGGTTTAGGTGCCTGGAGTAAAATATGGCAATTCCCATTTGTAATTACCATGTGTTCTCCTTTCAAATTTGTGTAAAGAACTAGTTATGTATCACAACTTCATCATTTTACTAAAAACTGCTATAATATACATATGTTCTGATCCAGCTAAGCATGGGGAATTCAATAAGCAGACCGCAAGGTCCGTACCATGTAACACTGCCATGTGGCACCTTTCTGCCATTTCCATAAAAGCTTAACAGTTTTGAATATGTAAGTTATTACCCATATCCCTATTTTTATTCTCCATGAGCTCACGCGCTCACAACTTCTCACATTTGGAGTATTTTCAAATCAGCCAGAAACACGTCTTAGATAGCTTTTACAGATCCATGAGTCACAGGCGGATGAATTTTATATCTCCAAAATTGCCTGGACATTACCTAAACAATGGTACATAGATGAAGAAAATCCACCCTATGATTCCTGAGAAAAAGGCCTAAATGATAATAGTCCTTTTAAATTAATTGTGAATCTTCATGTGGGACAAATGGCCTTCTCCTGCCTTCCAGCCATTTGTTTTCACTGGGTCAGCCTGAGTTTCGTTTGGTTACCAGTCTCTTTTTGTTGGAAGCTTGCTATGTGAAGTTGCTGTCGCAATTTTCACACATACTGAACATGCTCCAGCCTAGGAGAACTTCTCCTGCAGTCAATGCCTTTAGAGCCACCTGAATGTTGACACCTTTATCAAGACAGTTTATTGCAGTTGGTAATTAGATGGGAGATGTAACATCCAGACTGGGAGTGGGAGATTACCTCGGCAAGCCTCAGCATTAGCCTCGTAAGTAGTCCACTTCAGAAGAGGAGACTACTTAATAGCGAGGCAGCGCGCCATCAGCGCGCACGCCTCAGCAAGTAGCCTTGTAAGGAGCCTGTTTTGCCTGGAACACTGCGTGAGCCGGAACAAGAAACCTGTGGAAGTCTGGAAGCTGTTAACACATGATTGAGGACTGTGGATCTTTAAAACTGGAGAATGCGGTTTAATATATCTACTTCAACAGCGGTTGTGTGCAACCTTTAACACTTTTTAACAGCATCAGTAAAAGGAATCTAAAACTGCAAAACATCTGTTCATAACATGACATGCCCACTTCAGAGGAGGAGACTACTTGATAGAGAGGCCGCACGCCATCAGCACGCGCACCTCAGCAAGTAGCCTCGTAAGTAGCCTCTTTTGCCTGTTTGGCATGTGAGACATTGGCAGGTACCAGGTTATGCGCATCTGTGTATGCCTGACTGTCAATTCTATGCAGAATTTGAAGGCTGTCTAATTTTTGCTATTGTGGAGGTGTGTCTCTGATTTGAAGGGTGGCTGCCTTACACTAGAGGATCCTTAATGGCGTAGGCAGTACTATGTTTAACATTGCCACATAACAAAACGAAACGTAAGCTAATATCTGCCACCACAATTGTGACCAGACGCACACGTATGGCGTTGGCCACAGCGGCCCCTCTGCCTGGGGTGTCTGATATGGATGAAGAGATTATTGAATGTGCGCAAGTATTGATGGCATATCTGAATCCTCCCAAGGTTTATTCGGGGAGGGGGCGAAACATGCAAACAGCATAAATGACAATTGTGATATGAATTCGAGTTTTATGTATGCCAATACACCCCCAATAATTAGCACGGGTGAAATCACCCTGCTTGGTCTTACACAACATCTAGTCACTATAATTAAAGAAGATGGATGTTACCAGAATACCGGTGGCACTCACAAGGCCAGTGATAATGACGAACCGAGACATGCCAATTTAAACGGCATGATGTTCCTAGAACTAAAAAAACACTCCAGACTACTAAATGATATAGTTCTGGCTTTAACAGATTTGCCCGAGCTATGTTGCGCTATGATGGCTGAATGGTGTGATTTTTCTAGAATGAATACAAATAGAGAAAACAATCAGAAAAAAGCTGTCAATTGCCTACAAGAAAAAGTAGGTCAGACATTGGTTTTGGATAGGGAACCTATTATGATGACTGACTTAACTACTGTGTCCCAGAACAGTGACCAACAACCAATACCTAATCCAACAACTAACTCAGTGGTTTCTGTGGATGAGGTTACCCTCCGTGAGTAAAGCCTTTAATCCAGTGGAAACAAAAATATCTAAAAAAAGGAAAGGAAAATAAAACGGAAAAGAAATATGTCACTAAACAAGGGCCCCAACATGTCCTCGCACAAGTTCAAGTGTGTTATGGACTTACGTGAGTACATAGTGGATTATCAAACAGAAAAGGTGGTTCCCCAAGTAGAATCACGAGATGCTCCAAGTGGACCAAAAGTCCAACAAGGGAGCAATCCTGTGTCACCTATTGCAATTGTTGATGACTCCAACAGTCAAAAGGAGTACTCAGATGGGTTAAACAGGCTAACAGATGCTCTAAAACAGAAAGAGATGTCAGAGACAGGGTAGACATGAGCCTAAAAATCATGGAACGGGGTGTGGCTGACATATTTGATATATTTAAGAACCCTGATGCTCTGTCGAGAATCCAATACCCCTCCTTGCTTGGCCCTTCAATAACAGTTATACGCACAAACTTTAGCGAACAGTCAATCTGTTTGGATGATTTACAATCTTCTCTAGGGGCCGGCAATGCAACAGTGAACCCTGGCAATGCTGGTCACCTGGACAATTCTGGAGGAGTAAAAGCAGTTCAAAGCCTGAGTGACATCAGGGATAAAATCCCCCCTAAAATGAAGCAAGCACAGATAGGCATGGGTGAGCCATTAGTGGGGTTAACAGAATAATCCCTGAGTTTTATTATTGAAAACATTTTGAATAAGAAAATGCAAAAGGGGCTTAATGATACTGTGAGGATGGGAGGGTGGACGGAGAGCGGGACACACGGCCAGAGGAGCCCGCTGTGCTGCGGGCGTGTGCGACGCTGAGGGCGGGCGCCGAGAAGGCGTCCCTGTTGAAGGGAGAGCCTTGTCGGCGTCCCGCAACGGTGCCGGCGTTACCGATGCGGCGCCGCGGGTGCTCACAGCCGCAGCGCCGCGTGTGTCCGCGAGGACCGGGTTCACTGGCGCTGCGGCTGGGAAACCCGCAAACACAGCATACCTCGGCGGCCTCTGGCGGCGAGCGGCGGCGAGGCTCGGGAACTAGAGAGCCCGACTCGTGCCGACCGCTCGGCGTCGGAGGTGCGCCAGACAGCTTGGCAAGAACCCATCAAGGGGAACAAACCAGAACCCCCTCCTTACCTCATGCAGGGCAGACCCAGAACAGTAGCATGGGGCCTCAAGCAGGACGGGCCTCCGGGAGACATGCCTCGAGGGAGACACCATATTGGGGGGGTGGGGCCAATGGAGAGGGCGGGGCTGACAACAGGGAGGGGAAGCCAGAACCAGGCAGCCAGAATAAAGGAGGAGGTGGGGAGGAGGCAACGCTATTCATAGAGGGTGGGTGCCTAGAGTCCCCACCAATCAGACAGGGGGGGAGGGAAGTTGTCCCCGATTGGCCCTTTTTCCCTCCGACCACCAGGTATAAAAGGGACTGGCCTAATGGCGTTTTTGTTGCTTTTTGCAGGGAGAAGGAGAGGAGAGTGAGAGCAACTGGTGGGCCTATCCGGGTCCGTGAGAGTAGGAGACACTCAAAAGAAGAGGAACTCCTGGTGCCTTTTACTCACAGTGAAGTAACTGTGGGGTCAACTTGGAGTCCAACTACCTTGGTTAAGACATTGTGTAATAAAGGTCTACAAAAACTCCACTTCGGCTACTGTCCTGATTTCTACAGATACATTGGTCAAAGAACTTCCGATTTCCTCCAAGGATGATGAAGCTGTTAACCCCCCTCTGGGACCCAAAGGAAGGTTGGAAATTGAGCACAGTACACAGGTGCCCAACGCCTTATTGGGAGGGTGTTAGGCAGAAACCTGTGCAGTTCCCTTGGGGAACACTGCAAAAGATTTAAGACTACAGGTAGAGCAGTAAACCCCTTTGGTAGCAGTCTGTACCACCCAGATTTACCTGGTAGCTGTGGCTGAGCAGTCAGACTTCTCTCAAGAAGAGTTAGGCAGTATGCAAAGTATACACAATATGTACCAAAACACAATAGCACAAGCAAACACTGACCAGAGCTTGGTTTCAAAAGTATATAGTTATTTATTTAAAATACACATGTAAGTAAAAAAAAACACTCTAGCAAAGAATAGGGTAAAAACACTTCAACACAGTTATAATGAAAGTAGATTCAATCCTTTCTCCTATCTAGACAACTCTAGGTTAACACCACTTAATTAAAACAGAGGTGAGTGCTTAACGTTAGATGACACTCTAGTAGTTTCCAAGAAAGGGAGAGAAAAAGCAGAAATGGGTTGAACACACCACTCTAAGGTCCAGAACACTTGCAATAGGCTCAAAGAAGCACAAAGTCACAGGTGAGCAAAAGTCACTAGGCAGGGCCCACTCTTAGAGTAGCCGGAGCGAAAATGTGCCCAAGATCACACTGTTAGTTAGAGATTCAAAGTCTTGCAAGGAGTCAAAAAGAGTTTAGAGTGGCTCAGAAAGTTTAGCCAAAGTGTCCCAGGCACTCCCAGGTTCGAAAGCCGGGGACTAAATCTACCCCGTACAGTCGGTGGCAAGGGAAGCCAGGCGGAACACAGTACCTTAAGCGGAAAGGATCCTCCAGCGGGGGCAGTTGTTCCAGGCAGCGACAGCAAGGCTCGACGTCGGTCAGGGGAGAAGAATATCTCGCTGAAGAGCAGAAGAGAAAGGTCGTAGCACTGCCCGGGAAGAAACCAGCCGCGGAGTCCTCCGGTTAAAGGGTTGGTACCGACTTTCGCGGTATGGGGGTAAAGTGTGGTATTCCGGATGCCGGGGTGCTTGGCACAGGCAAGGCGGCCACGAGATACCTCAAAGAACGGAAAGAAGGCGAAAACTGGTTGTCCCCACCAGTCAAGGGAAGGAGCCACTCCGTTAAGAGTTCTCCTCGGTCGTCGGGAAAAAGTGGTGAGACGGTTCAGCAGGGCTCCACCGGGTGGTGTCGTCGAAGCAGGTCGGCTCAGCTCTTCCCTCGTCGGATTCTTGGTCCTGTGGCGACTTCTGAAGTCCCAGTCCCCAAAGCCCTGCTTTTATGCAGCAAGCCCCCATTCACCCAGCCTAGCTGTCACTCAAACATGCTAAGTGGTGAGCCGGGCGGCTCACCACTTGGGCCAATCAGGACGGAGTGCGACTTGAGTTACCAAGGTAACTCAGTCCAGGGTGCCTAAATCCCCCTCCACCCCTCCTAAGTATCCCAGACAGAGTGGCACCACTTTGGAGGGCTTCTGTGGAGAAGCCCGCCAAAAGTGGAACAAAGGGCTCCACTTTGGGTCAGAGTTACAGAGGCGAACACCAACGCCATTTTAGAATCAAGTTTTGGCAAAAAGTCCCAACCGGAGTTATAAAAATAAATATATAAACCGGCGGTATGTTTAAGGCTACCGTAAATAAATAATTAAATGTGTTAGCCTAAAACAATGGGAAATCCCATAGGGAAATATTCGCGGTCGAATATAAAAAGTAGTTTCCACTGCCACCAGCCAAAACTCGATCAGGGGGGACGGAGACGTGCCCCCTCGACTAACAGACCCTGGGGCAATCGAATTGCCCCAGCCAGTACGTCCACAATATGATGGTTTGTACTGGTTCTGTTCAGGATTCAAGACTAGCAAAGTCTTTGGTGACTTTACATGCCCTGGGAGACAGTAGTCAGTCCCAGGGTATGGAGTCTATGTTGGGGAGTCCCTAGGACACCCCTGGGTCACGGCACAGAGGGTGCTGTGTGACCCACATCACAAAAATACATGAGGCCCTATGGAGTAAAAGACCCCATAGCCCATTCAACACAAGGTTTAACCAAGAAAACACACTTCAACATGTCCAAGAGTGAGGGTAAAAGAGTCTCACTCTTGGCAGGAGAAAAAAATTAAACCCCAGAAATCCAGCAAAGCTGCTGGGGGACTCACTAGGTAGGGAAATTCAGCCTAAACAGAGAATTCTCCCTAACACTCGCCCCCCCCAGACTAAGGGACAGGAGGATTTAATCCACTCCTGGATGAACCTCATACCTCTAGTCGATGATATACATCCTAGAGAGTCCATCAGCATTTTGATGGTGACACCTTGACCTATGCTTAAGGGAGAACTCAAAGGTTTTCTTTTGCAAGCTAAAGGACCTACAAACCCTTTGAGGAACATCAGTCTTTTTGTTATAGGGGATCTGGTTGACCAGTCCCTCAGAAGTTGGGACAACTTCTGAACCTATGTTAGGCTTTTTGAAGGGGTCCTTATAAAGGATTCCCTTAGATCTAGAGGGGCCTCCAAGGTTCCTCACCACCTCTCTTGTGGGAGCAGGTTGGGTCTTAGGCCTCTTGGTTGGAGGGGTTGGGGTTAGGCAATGTACCTGCTTCCCCTTCCTCTTAGATCTACCCTTACCTATTTTAGGAGTTTCCCCCCTAATATTAGGATTTGAGTTGGGGTCTTCAGTAGAAGGTCCAACAGTCTGAAGGTTTTTGGCCTTAGACTTTTCTTTTCTGGTTTTCCACCAGCACTGAGAATTACCAGTTCTCTCAGGTCCAGATAGGGGCCTAGTTGGTCTATCCACCTCTTCCTCAGAAGCAGGGGGAGTCAGAGACTCTGAGACTAGGGGAACAATGTTGGAGCTTGGTTGGGGCGCCCATGTTCCTAGCATACTATCCGGAAATGTGCCTGGGTTAGAGGTCAACTTACTAACACCAGGGCTTGTAGTGGGGTTCTCAGTAGAGGGTCCCACAGGCTTAGAAGGGTCCTTCAAGGTAGCCTGTCTAGCCAATTTGGTTAAGTTCTGCTTCTCCATACTGGGAGGCCTGGGGGTATGTGACACTACTCCTAGAGTTCTTAGGTCATTCCCCAACAGGACCTTCCCAGGTACCTCAGTCTGAACACTGACAGGGATCCTCACTGTCATGTTGTTACACTGAATGAGGGCTGGTAGAATAGGAACCATTTGGACAGGGCCTCCAGACATCTTAGTGGGACCTTTGGGTGCTTTGGCCACATCCTCAGGTTGAAAGAAGCTTTCATCCACTACTGTTCTGCTGGCCCCAGTGTCTCTCCTAGCAGGAGTATCCTGGCCATTGACAAGAACACTGTCCACATAATACACCTTAGAGTTAACAGGTAGGGAGTTATACACAACCCTATTCTGGGGACTAACCAGACCCATAGGCTCTAAGTTTACAGTTGCTTGAAGACCCAAGGGTTCTTCAGCAAAGAGTTCAAAGTGGGCACTAGCCATCTGTACTTCATCCTCAGGAGTGAAGGCTAAGGAGACTGTGCTGATCCCTGCAGGTTTACCCTTGCACTTGGGATCTCCTTTGATATGGTCAGTACCCTGACAGACATAGCATTGTCCAAATGCTCTCTGGAAGGGTGGCTTGTTCTGACCTCCTTCTGGCTTGTGGCCAGAAGGTACACTAGCCTGATTCGGTTTTCCCTGGGGCTTACCCTGGTTATTTGGTTGTTTGTGGCCCTCTTGGGTATGGGAGGTATTAGAATTCTCTTTGGAGTCCTTTTTAGGCTGTTTCTCCCCATCCTTCCTCTGAGTTACCCCAGAATCCTTGTGAGTGGCCCTGTTGGCAACCCACAAGTCAGCAGCCCTAGCTAGTTTCCTAGGATCCAATTCCTGTGAATCAGCCAAGTGCTGTCTGAGCTCAGGAGAGCAGGCATCATAAATTGACTCCAACATAAAGAGATTTCTCATCCCCTCATAAGTGTTCACCTTGTAACCCTTAATCCATCCCTCTAAGTTTTTCAAACATTCACTCACCCAGGTAGCCCAAGGGGTACCATCATGCTTTTTGAGGTTCCTAAACCTCTTAAGATACTGGGAAGGGGTCTTCCCAAACCTAGCTATCAAAGCTAGTTTCACACATTCATAGTCCTTCCTATCCTCCTCCCCCATCTCCATTACCACATCAGTTGCAACAGGGGGAAGCCTAGAGAACAACCAGGTGAGTAAGTCATTTCCTGTGATGTTCTGGAGCCCATGATTATATTCAAACAGAGACAACCAATCCAACACATCCAACTTAGGCTCATACATACCAACCAATTCTTTAGGCATCCGGGGTCTTTTAGGACTGGAACTTCTAGAGGAGCCAGAGAGAGAAACATTCTCAACAGATAATTTCTTCATTTCTAAGTCATACTTGAGCTCCATTTCCCTTAGCCTTAGTTCTTTGTCAGTTTGAGCATTAAGTTTCTTATACTCCAATTCTAGCTTCATTTTCTCCAGTTCAAAGTACTGAGGACTAAATGTGGGACCTGGTAAAGGTCCAGTAGGCACAGCAGGTAGAGCAGGCAGAGGCCTAGGGGGGACAGTTACAACAGCCTCACCCTCCTCTTCTGACTCTTCCTCAGAAACATCAACATTTTGCTCCATGTTAACTTCAACACTGTCATCTACAGTTGCTGGAGTGGTAGGTTCCTCTGAACCATCACCCAGACTTTGGTTAGCTAACAATCTTTCAATCAGCTCCATTTTCTTGCCCTTAGTCAGGAGATCCTTATGTTTACAGAGCACTCTTAAACAATCAGCAGTTTTGGCTGCAAGGGACTCTTGACTATAGCTTTCTATAACTGACATGTTAGAGGTTTTACTTTTTCAGTGCTAAGCTTTGTGGTTAGTTGCACTAAGGTATCTAAAGCACAATAAAATGTATACTCAATACAAATCCCACCGCTGTACACCAGTGTTAGGCAGAAACCTGTGCAGTTCCCTTGGGGAACACTGCAAAAGATTTAAGACTACAGGTAGAGCAGTAAACCCCTTTGGTAGCAGTCTGTACCACCCAGATTTACCTGGTAGCTGTGGCTGAGCAGTCAGACTTCTCTCAAGAAGAGTTAGGCAGTATGCAAAGTATACACAATATGTACCAAAACACAATAGCACAAGCAAACACTGACCAGAGCTTGGTTTCAAAAGTATATAGTTATTTATTTAAAATACACATGTAAGTAAAAAAAAACACTCTAGCAAAGAATAGGGTAAAAACACTTCAACACAGTTATAATGAAAGTAGATTCAATCCTTTCTCCTATCTAGACAACTCTAGGTTAACACCACTTAATTAAAACAGAGGTGAGTGCTTAACGTTAGATGACACTCTAGTAGTTTCCAAGAAAGGGAGAGAAAAAGCAGAAATGGGTTGAACACACCACTCTAAGGTCCAGAACACTTGCAATAGGCTCAAAGAAGCACAAAGTCACAGGTGAGCAAAAGTCACTAGGCAGGGCCCACTCTTAGAGTAGCCGGAGCGAAAATGTGCCCAAGATCACACTGTTAGTTAGAGATTCAAAGTCTTGCAAGGAGTCAAAAAGAGTTTAGAGTGGCTCAGAAAGTTTAGCCAAAGTGTCCCAGGCACTCCCAGGTTCGAAAGCCGGGGACTAAATCTACCCCGTACAGTCGGTGGCAAGGGAAGCCAGGCGGAACACAGTACCTTAAGCGGAAAGGATCCTCCAGCGGGGGCAGTTGTTCCAGGCAGCGACAGCAAGGCTCGACGTCGGTCAGGGGAGAAGAATATCTCGCTGAAGAGCAGAAGAGAAAGGTCGTAGCACTGCCCGGGAAGAAACCAGCCGCGGAGTCCTCCGGTTAAAGGGTTGGTACCGACTTTCGCGGTATGGGGGTAAAGTGTGGTATTCCGGATGCCGGGGTGCTTGGCACAGGCAAGGCGGCCACGAGATACCTCAAAGAACGGAAAGAAGGCGAAAACTGGTTGTCCCCACCAGTCAAGGGAAGGAGCCACTCCGTTAAGAGTTCTCCTCGGTCGTCGGGAAAAAGTGGTGAGACGGTTCAGCAGGGCTCCACCGGGTGGTGTCGTCGAAGCAGGTCGGCTCAGCTCTTCCCTCGTCGGATTCTTGGTCCTGTGGCGACTTCTGAAGTCCCAGTCCCCAAAGCCCTGCTTTTATGCAGCAAGCCCCCATTCACCCAGCCTAGCTGTCACTCAAACATGCTAAGTGGTGAGCCGGGCGGCTCACCACTTGGGCCAATCAGGACGGAGTGCGACTTGAGTTACCAAGGTAACTCAGTCCAGGGTGCCTAAATCCCCCTCCACCCCTCCTAAGTATCCCAGACAGAGTGGCACCACTTTGGAGGGCTTCTGTGGAGAAGCCCGCCAAAAGTGGAACAAAGGGCTCCACTTTGGGTCAGAGTTACAGAGGCGAACACCAACGCCATTTTAGAATCAAGTTTTGGCAAAAAGTCCCAACCGGAGTTATAAAAATAAATATATAAACCGGCGGTATGTTTAAGGCTACCGTAAATAAATAATTAAATGTGTTAGCCTAAAACAATGGGAAATCCCATAGGGAAATATTCGCGGTCGAATATAAAAAGTAGTTTCCACTGCCACCAGCCAAAACTCGATCAGGGGGGACGGAGACGTGCCCCCTCGACTAACAGACCCTGGGGCAATCGAATTGCCCCAGCCAGTACGTCCACAATATGATGGTTTGTACTGGTTCTGTTCAGGATTCAAGACTAGCAAAGTCTTTGGTGACTTTACATGCCCTGGGAGACAGTAGTCAGTCCCAGGGTATGGAGTCTATGTTGGGGAGTCCCTAGGACACCCCTGGGTCACGGCACAGAGGGTGCTGTGTGACCCACATCACAAAAATACATGAGGCCCTATGGAGTAAAAGACCCCATAGCCCATTCAACACAAGGTTTAACCAAGAAAACACACTTCAACATGTCCAAGAGTGAGGGTAAAAGAGTCTCACTCTTGGCAGGAGAAAAAAATTAAACCCCAGAAATCCAGCAAAGCTGCTGGGGGACTCACTAGGTAGGGAAATTCAGCCTAAACAGAGAATTCTCCCTAACAGAGGGACCAGAGCAGGATTTGATCAAAACAGGATTGTGTCTAATGGTGCTCATTTTAAGACTAGTAGCTCCATTCAAGCTGTGGTTCCAATAGGCCATCTCAGGGCCCCGGTCTTCCCAAATGAGCCCAGCCTAATGATGTACTATGTGTTTTCAGGGAGGGCGACCCAGATCCCTGAATAGACCGTATATCCTAAGCCTATTTAGTGACATTCAAGAATAACATCTTCAGATATACAGCTTGTGGATTTTATCCACAATTATCGCTATGATTGTGTACAGCTAATTATCACCTCTCCTTTAGTTATAGCTCTCTTCCTAAAAGAAGCTAGGTCACTGCAAAAAAGGGGTTTGACATCGTTCTCTTCAAAGATTCAATCTCCAATAATATCTGAGATGTAAGTCCAGTGGGGACATGGAAGGAAATGCTATGGTGGTATACACGATGCAAAATGAAGGGGTGCAGGTGATAAATGAAGCAAAGTCTTACCTAAAAGACATGCAGGAATGGCAGTGGGTGGCCTTATCTCTGCGTGAATCTATAGAACAACTAAAACAGGTTCAGAAACCCCTTTAGCGAAGCAAGCCGTGTTCAATGTGTCTCCTGGAACATGAGGGGTCATAAGCAATTGCCACAGGATGCAGAAGAATGTGTCTTGATTTCATCATGTTACAAGAGACCTGGGCTACATGTAACTTGCTCATGGATGGTTATAATACAATCTGTCTACCAGCAAAAAAGGGAAGAGGGGCAGGCCTAGTGGAGGTCTGGCCATGGCTTACAGAAATGATAACAGAAGTATACTTGAGTCTAACTCCTTTCTTATGAACTGTACGATTTCTGCTAGTTTTCAACTTGTTACGAAAGATGGCAATGCCTACATTTTGATGTTTAACATTTATTGGAACACATGTTTAGCGAATGATGTTCAACTGGATGAGCTTTTTGAGTGTTTCAATGTACAGATTGCTAAATGGCTTGATATCTATCCACAGGGTTCCATTTTACTTGCAGGAGATTTAAATGCTGAATTTAGCATCACCAAAAGACGAAATGCAATTGACTCTGGCTGCTTTGAGGTCAGAACCTTCAAAGGTCTCGAGTAAAAGACTCAGAGGGAGCCAATGGCTCGATTTTGGTAAGGGTTGGGGCTTGTAACCCTTATTTAACAGCATACCCACATGGCAAGCCTGTGGGGTCAGCTCAATCATAGACTACATATTTGTAAGTGCTTACGACACTCTGATGTGTAACAATCTTAATGTAATGAACTCAGTGAACAGCGATCATGCCATGCTTTGCCTAGATCTACCTTGGAGGAAGGATGTTGAAGAGGGTTCATTCTTCCCCCTACAGATTGAAGTTAGTAGCAATTGTAGGCGAGTGAAGTGGACCCCGGCAAACTTGCACAATTTAACTGTATGCTGACACAAGATTTTGTATGTTCCTCTTGTGAAATGAAACGTGCTACATATTCTGTGGATTCGTTCAGGGAATATCTAGAACGCACATAAATAAGTAGCAAATTACTCATGCCTGTTAAACAAGGTGATAGTAAAGCTCATAAGCACACATTTGTTATGGATGTAAAATATTTGAAGGCAAACCTCAGGAAAGCTATTCGGGATATAGTGAAAGGCGATTCTGGCGCTTTGGAGGCTAAATTGAAGATCAAACAATGCAAACAAACATATAAAAACTGGATCAAACGTATCAAATCCTCAATTGCACAAAATGACGGTGAAACAATGATTCAAGCAATGAGGGGATCCAATTCATGGATGTTTTGGTCCATTATAAATAGTTTACAAACTGCCCAAAATAAGTTGCAGACTAACTCAATCGACTCTACTGAATGGGCAGAATACTTTGGTACCCTATATAAGAAATCATTAGAGGTCTGGATAACACAACATGATATAGAGGTGGTGTGGGCCTTGGATATTTCAATCCCTAATATTCTAAGATTAATAAAGAAATCAAAATCTACCTCCACACCAGGTCCCAACCACCTGTAGTTTGTCAATCTAAAGAGTCACGCCGTCTTGTGGTCTAAACTTTTACACCTACTCTATTGGGATATATGTAATAAGAAAAAGACACCTGATTCATGGAAAATGTCATATGTATTGTTGCTCTTTAAGAAAGGGAATCGACTTTGCACAAAATATTATCGACCCATTACCCTATTAAATGTTGAATCCAAAATCTGTGCCGCCATTGTTCTAGAAAAACTCACGTCTTGGATGGATGATAATTCCATTCTAGACTGCAGACATATAGGTTTCTGTAGGCTAATCAGGACTGATGAGGGAGGTCTTCTTGTGTCTCAGTTACTGAGTTTAGTCAAACTTAAATCATTGGAACACCTATACATTGCGTCAATGGATTTGACCACGGTCAACCTTATGGAAAACACTATCATCCTTGGGAATTGAAAGTGGGCTATTAGATGTAATTCACTTGCACTCCGAAACAATAATGAAGGTGAGGCTAAACAATAAAGGATTACTGTCAAATGTAATATCTACTCCCAATGGTTTGAAGAAAGGGTGTAGGCTAGCGGCCACCCTTTTTAATTTATATGTTTCACAAGCAGGCAAGTCACTAAACTCGAGTGGTTTGAGTGGCCCTAAGATAGGTGGGATCACTATTAGATGGGTCGCTTATGCAGATGTCTTTCCTCTGTTCAACTGCACCAAAATTGGCCTGCAAAGACTAATCATGGCTTTTGGTAATTTTATCGAGGAAAGGAAACTAAAAATTAATCCTTTTAAAACCATTATTTTTCAAATTGGCGGTAAAAGCGTAACCCCTTCTTTCTCCTTCTGGGCTGTAGTGGCGCACAAAAAATAGTCAAAGGGTTTTAAGATTCCTAGGATATGTTTTTCCAAGTTCTAGTTCTTGTGCATTGTTAAAAAAAAAAAACTTCTGCGGATAGCTAAAGAATCTTTGAACCAAATTAGGGCAATAGAAAGAAAATTTGGGAAATTCACATTGGCCCCTTGTATTCAATTCTATTTGCTTAAAGTTATTCCCAGATTAACATACGGCATGGAATTCTTTCCGGAATCAATAGCTCCTTTTTTGAGGCAATTGAAAGCCATGATTTGGCGCAAAGTTGTATTTTTTATTCCAAATTGCATTCTGTTTGAAATGATCCGATACGAACTTGGTCTACAATCTATAACTTGTATCATGCAAGAAATTAGCCCTTTTATCGAAATGTTTGGTGGGAGAGAGGGAGTCACTGTATTTTTACATAAAAGAAGACCTGAAGGGAAATTTCCTGTATGTTTGAAAATGACCTATGAGCAAAAATTGGCAAATCTGGGTTTGTCTCTGTCGACTTTGTTAAGCAATCCAGGCAAGGTCAAGGAGATCACAAAAGCTTTTGATTGGCTTGAAAACAACACAATCCTGTTAAACACAAAGCTCTACTGTCAAATAATTTTGTTCTGGAAATGGTCTATGAAACCAGAGGACTACTTAGTAAAAAAGCCCTCACGGTCTTTTAGGAATCTGACCATGCACTTTAGATTTAATGTCTTGAATACAATCAAGATCTTAGCAGTTCGTGGTTTGAGTGACATGGGAACCACCAGTGCAGGTTTTGCAAGCAAACTGGTGGGAAGGAATCCCTGATGCATTGCTCTTGGTCTGTCCAAATCTACTGCAGCACAGAATAGAGTATTTCTCGGATTTTGTAAATGACCTATCAAAAGTTGACAGAGACAAACTTTGGTGCGAAATGTTGCATGGTAACTGTGCAGCCCTGAAATTGAGGGTGAACACATTGGGCCTCATCACGACCCAGGCGGTAAGGGGTTTACGGCGCCGTAAACAGCGCCGACCCTTACCGCCTGAGTACGAGGTCCCTTAGCGCCATGGTGAATTTAACACCTGCTTTTAGTAGGTGTTAAAATCCATGGCGCTAAGGGACCATGGAGTTAATTACGCCACCGTAATTTACGGTGGCGTAATTAACGCCTTCCCCACTCCCATTATGCCCTATGGGGCAAAAATGGGAATGGGGGAAGGGTAAATGGGGATTGGGGACTTACCGCCCCGCCAAGGTCCGAATGGGGCGGTAAGTCCGCCAACCACCATGGCGTAAACATAGTTTACGCCATGGTGGTAAAGTCACGGCCCAGGCGGTAACTTACCGCCTGGGTCGTGATGAGGCCCATTTTTGCAAAATATCTGTTCTTTAGTATGAACAAAGTAGTGAGTGACTTACTAAATAGAATAATATCATTGTTTGAAATACAAAGAGGAGTCTGCTAATAAAGATACAAGTCAAATAGAAGGTTACAATGAAAACGTGTTACTGCATAAGAAAGCAGAACGAACACACTCTACGTTGTTTCGATGTATCGTTGTCCGAAAGTAGAGTTGTAGGTGCTTTGGTAAAGGTTAATTGAAAATGAAATGTAAGTGAAACTAAGATTGGAAAATGTGTTTTTAAATGATTTTATTCTTATTTATTCGCAGTAATGAATTTCGTAATTGTAATTTTTGTAAAGGTTTGTATAAACCAAAACAATAAAGAAACAAAAGAGATTTCCATATGAAGGTTCCACAGCCAGCAAAAGGGTTTGTCTTGGACTGACATTTTTCCATGAAAAAAGTGGCTTTTCAAATGTCACTGAAGTTGTGTATGTGAAAAATAATATACATTGCTTTTTGTCAACCCGCACATTAGGTCTTTTCCCCTGGCATTTTTCAGTGATCAATGATACATTTTCACATTTAAATTGCTTTTATTTGCATACAACTGTGCAAGCCGTCTGACTGTGAAGTGTTATACCCCCGCAGGGGGAGAGATGGCATCCACTGACTGTGGGGCTAGCTACCATGTACTTCATTTGGGTCACTGATGACCCTTGGATCTGACAGAGGTCACAACGTCTTTGTCAGTAATAAAAAGCAAAACACCACTCAGCTAGCCGTGTTTACATTCTGAAATTAAGTATCAGCCTCAGCAGCACAAGAGAGCAGCCATTGGTAGGAGCTGTGTGGGGTTTTGAATTGTTAAATTAAGAGCTTGGTTATTAATGCAGTGCTGGCCCTGCACACATTGCATCTGGTAATACGTGTTTAGGTATTTGCTTCTTTGAACTTTAATGACTATTAGGTTTTGCTAAAGTGTTTCTGGAATGACCCTTCCCAAGTGCATATGGTACTGCGAATGCCTCAGCTGCTTAACATCTGCAAGATCATGCCTATTAGTGATCTCTGAAAGGCTCGCCAATGTCTAGATGTCACCTATTGCTAAATAGCAAAGCACTCTCTCATGTGTGCAATGACAGCAGTGGCTTCCCTGAAACATTTCAATAAGGACTTTACAAAGATCTTCACTGTTACATTTAAAAACATTCTGGACATTATTTTAAACATGGATATTTTATTTTGGGTGCGGCTGATTGCTTTACTGGATGAGGCACTACGACCTGATGGTGAGCTTGTATGTTTTTTTGCATTGGTAAATATTTCCTACTGCATACATGTGAACTTGAGAAATGCTGGTTTGCATTCTTGCACTTGTAGCCCTGGAATTATAATGGGAAAAGCAAACCTACAAACAATCAAAGAGGACTGAATGGCTTCTGCAAAACAACATGGCCGTGTTGGGCTGCATGCTCCTGGGGACAGGCATTGGCAGAGCATTGGTTTTTAACAGTTATTCAGTACAACGAACAGATCCAAGGACACACATGCTGCTTTTAAATCAAGTGTCTGACTGCACACTTGGTTAAGACAGTTCTATGACATTGGGAACTGGTCTGGCTGATTTATAGTGGGAATTATGCTTTCACCTAGGCTGCTCAGAAAGCACAGAACTAGATTCAGAAATCCCAGAGGAATGAGCTTTGGGCAAGGAGGGGAAGCTAGTTAGTGGGAATGACCATCAGGACTATCATGGCCATGGGCAGCCAATGAGTTGGCTAATCACCAAACACCCATAGGCGATGTGTCCCTCCTCACTTCTCTTCTCTCTCCTACCTGCACATTCCATGGCAACAGGTTTGGCCTATAGTCAGCGCTTCGAGCGCCGCCTTATAGCCATAACTACAAATGGCCTATTTCTGACACAGCCTGCAAACCCCATGTCATCTCCACAATGTCTTGTCACAGCACCTTCAACATACCACAAAAAGATTGAAGACCAACACCACAATATGTGTATGCAAGGTATACCTTCCCAAATACTTACTGCACCCTTAGTATGAGCTGAGGGGTCTGTAAGCTTGCAGTTTATGGACTTTGAAATTGCACTGTTTTTTCAATTCTGTAAGTGGTGAAATAATCTTCCCTTCTGCTCTGTGATTTGCATGTCGGTGCCTAAATGGTGTTTAAGAGGTGCTTTGACTTAAGAGTGATGGCAGAGGAAGAAGGGTCCTGATGGAGGAACCTATTTGAGGCGGCACCTGGTATACAATAACAGCACATTGTCAGGTAAAGCTGTGCCTTACACATGGTGACTGACAGGTACATGAATGACCAACTAGCATTACATGGTTATGCTAGGTCATTTGAGGATGCTCCTAGCATATGTTGAATCACTTTAATATGATATGTGCTGCTGTGACTTAAGCCCATTGCAGGCATCAGATGCTGCATCTGGCATGGGGTTGGCATGCCTGGCCATGCCATAAAGTACCTTAGCTGTGGTGGTTGTCTGTGCCAAGCAAATGATGCTTCCACTGACATGAAATGGAATCCATAGAACATTTCATATTTTGGACTGCACTTGGCATGTTATGATATTAACTGGACATGTGAGGCATGGCAAGACGAAACGTGTCATTTGAGTCCATGACTGGCATTAGTCAGCAGTGCCCACATATGAGCCTACACACTGTACAGTACAGCACCACAGGAACACTGCAGCTCTATGTTGCATATGATGACTATACATGATGAGTCTACATAACTAATGTAAAAAGGGAGTAACAGTACATGTATGGTGGTGCTGGCATATGAAGGAAGTGCTGCAGGGTTAAACTGCTTATGCTCTGTGTAACCCTTGGCATATCATGACCACACGATTCTCATAAAAAGGCAGCTCTCTAGTTCAAATATGGTTGATAACTAACGTTTTTTGTCTGTTTTCATAGGCATTTGGTATTTTATCAAATGCTGTCATGTTTGTATTCTTTTGCATCTGAGATATAACGTTCTGTGATGTCATTGCCCAGCTGTAGGGCTAGGTACCCCTTACGGATTGGAGAAGACATTGCCTGACGGTAGGGCTGGGTACTGTGATGCTGGAAATTCATCAGAGGGACAGGGCCTCGGAATCATTGTCCTTTATCGCTTTTTATCATGTGTTCAGTCTTGTTTTCCGCACAGGAGTTCATGTGGGACTCCTGGCGTTGCGGCTCTTCCTGTATTTGGTTTGGTGAACAGACCCTTGGGATGCCCTTATGGCACCCATGGGTGGGAGTACAACCCTGTACTCCTAGTGTATGTTTTGGGCACCTGTGTGTGGCCCACAGAGCAGGGTACGGGCCGGTGGCAACTCTGTGCTGAATTGACAAGTGCCCTGCGCATCCACCATTTTGGGATGCCCATGCCCTGTCATTGGAATCAGTGGATTCCTGATAGGAAACAAGATAACCCCTCTGGCCTCTTGCTTTCTTTTTTTTTAAAATTCTTTTTTTAATTAACTTGACAGCACAACAAAGAAAACAGAGGGAGCCACATGGCACCAGCGCAGAAAGGAAGCAATGAGAATTTTAGGCAATACAAAATGAAACAAAATATGACGTATTGGGAGAATGGAGAATACAAGTTATTAACACATACATTTTAACAGGACATCCACTATGGGGAACCGCCTGGGGAAGCAGAGGCGGAAGTTGATGGTGAAGCCAGGGCGGAGATATAGTCTTGAAATCTCGGCCAGACATCCCTCGGCCTGGAGCGGGAACACTGCATTGCATTCCAGGACTGCTCAGTGTCGTGGGCCCATGTGACCGATCTAAGCCATTGTGTATAGGTAGGCGCTCTAGGGCGGAGCCAACATAGTAATATACAGCGGACTGCCAGCAGCATGCAGAGACCTGACAGTTTCTTAGAGTCTCGAGGTAACTGAGGGAAGTCATGGAAGAAGCAATGCAGTGGGGTGGGGGTTATCGGGTGTTCCAGAATGTCAGACAATGTAGAGCAAATGTCTAGCCAAAATTGTGATAACCGGGGAGAGAGCCACAACATGTGTATGTAGGTAGCTTGGTCTGTGCCACACCTGGGACAAGAGGGGGGGGTAGCATTGGACATACAATGAAGTCTCATAGGAGTGACGAGTACTGTAGCCACACCGAGGGTCGGCGCCTAAGTGAGGGAGGAAGGTCAGACCATTCTATAAAGTTCCCCTGCTCAAAGGCATCACGCAGAGTCAAGAAGCCCGCAGTGGCCCAGCGGGTGACCACTGAAAGTGGAACGTGCGGAACATCGGGCAGGAAGTTCCACAGGGGGAGATCCCCGTGCAACGGACAGGGAGTGTCAACCATGGACCAGAATTTGGACAAGGCCAGGGATGTGCTGACCACTGGATTCGCAGAGTTCAAATCAGGGGGGATCGGTTGGAGGACCAGGGAGCCAATCACACGGTCACAGACAGTCAGCTTCTCGAGGCGAACATGTGGGGGGGGATCAACAGTATTGAACCAAAATGCAGCAAACTGTGATTGGGCCACCACCCAGTATCTGACAAAATTGGGTGCGCTGAAACCGCCCAACGCCTTAGGGGCAGATAGTGTGGAAAATTTGAGGCGGACAGCCCCGGAGTGCCACAGGAAGGTGTTACATATGCTGCGAAGTGTTCAAAAGAAATTGTCCCCTGGCCATAGAGGCAGATTAGTAAATCGGTACAGTAATTGAGGCAATACAATCATTTTGAGTATTCCAATCCTGCCTGCAAGCGAGAGGGGAAGTTTAGACCAGCTGGCGGCTTTAGCCTCCAGGTTAGTTAAGTAAGTATGGAAGTTATCATCGCGCAACTGAAGTGTGTGCCGGGAGACCACCACCCCAAGTAGGTAAAGCTATTAGGACACCAGTTGAACCCATGTAGTTCGGGGGGGGGGGCTGTGTAGAGTCTGTAAGTGGAAACAATACAGATTTAGAACAGTTAACCCTCAGACCGGATATGTCATCAAAACGAGCCACATCCGTCAGTATAGGCAAAAGGTTGACTACAGGGGATCGAACATACAGCAGGGTATCGTCAGCGTAGAGGGATACTATGTCGGTCTGGCCAGATGTGCGCAACCCGCTGTGCGAGTGCGATTGTCTAATCATGTCAGCAAAGGGTTCCATGGCAATAGCAAAGATAAGCGGGGAGAAGGGGCATCCCTGGCGTGTTCCTCTACATATCTGAAAGGGGGAAGAGCACCTATCTTCTGTGCGGACTTTGGCCGACGGGGCGGTATAAAGGAGCTTTATCCAGGTGCAGAAGTTAGGACCGAAGTTACATTTCTCAAGAACACACCACAGGTATCTCCATGAGACTGAGTCAAATGCTTTTTGCATGTCCAATGCAGCCGCCACTGCCTGAGTGGCAGGGTTGATCCTGCTGATTACATTGAAAAGTCTCCTCAAATTGAGGGAAGTGGACCTGCCGGGGACGAAGCCGGCTTGATCCGGATGGATAATGTGGGACATGTACGGGGCTAAGCGGTTAGCAAGTAGTTTGGCAAATATTTTGATGTCACTATTGATCAGAGAAAGGGAACGGTATGAGCTGCACTGCGTAGGGTTTTTACATGATTTACGGAGCACTGTAATCAATCCCTCCCGGAGGGACGGTGGAATTATGCCCCTGTCGCATGATTCTTCCCAAAGCGTCAATAGGTGCGGCGCTAATTGGGCCTTGAATAGTTTATAGAAGTCAATCGGGAGCCCATCGGGGCCGGGGGCTTTACTAGATGCCAGTGACTCAATGGCCTCCACAATTTCCTCTAGGGCGAAAGGCCTCTCGAGGGAGGCGCTAGTGTCGTCCGACAAGACTGATAGAGGAAGACTCTCTAAATAGGAGTTGATGTCGGAAACCTGGGAACTGTCTACCTCTGAGTATAGGGACGTGTAAAACGCGAGGAACTCAGAATTGATGTCCTGCGGGGAGGTGGCAAGTGTGCCATCTGGTCTAGAAATGGCCGGGATATGGGGGGCACCAAACTCGCGGCGCAGTAGTCTAGATAGCATTCTGCTGGGCCGTTCACCTTCGCCATATTTCCTCGCTGATTGAGGGGAATCCAGGAACCTAACCTCGCGCTTGGCAAGGCCACAGAACCTGTCCAGCTCAGAACCCAGCAGCACTAGCGTAGCCGGGGAATGGTCCTCCGCGTATTGGGATTCATAGACGGACAGGGCCGATTCGCTGGCAGCGATATCGGCGCGGATGTCCCTAAGTATGCCACTGCACTTGGAGATGGCAACCCCTCTAGTGTGTGCTTTAAAGGCTTCCCAGAGCACTGCTTGTGTTGAGACAGAATGTAAGATAATCTCGAAGTATTCCTCGATAGAGGACTCAAGCTCAGATATGAAAACCTGGTCAAGGAGCGCGTGGGGGCTCAGCCTCCACTGTCTTGTTTTATTGGCATCTAATCCCCAGTTTAAAGAGATGAGCACAGGTGAATGGTCTGAGTGCGTCATGGGAAGAATGGCTAAGTGGGTAATGCATCTAACGAGTATATCTGTGACGAGCCATCCTATCTATCCTGGGGTGGGAATCATGCACTGAGGAGTAGAAGGAGTATGTACGGTCATCAGGATACATCAGGCGCCAGGCGTCCACCAGTGCCAAGCGGGGGAGCAAGGTAAGGATAGAGTATGCTGCCCTAGAGAGTTGGCGGGGACGAGAACCCGATCTATCCAGGGTGACATCTAGTATCGTGTTGAAGTCACCACCCCATAGAATAGGAATTAGGGGGTAGCTCTCGAGCAGAGTGGCCAGGTGAAGGTAGAAATCAGGGTTGTCGACGTTGGGACCATATATGTTCAGGATGACTATCTCCTGTTGCTGTAATATACCGGCGATGAGCACAAACCTACCAAGTGGGTCTATGTGGGAGTGCTGACACGTAAACTTCAGGCTTTTATGTATTAGGGTGAGGGTGCCACGGCTCTGAGTGGAATAATTAGTATAATACCTCTGGGGGCCCCATTGCTTGGCGAAACGCTCACAGTGCTCCGAGCGAGCGTGGGTTTCCTGTAGACATAGGATCTTCACTCCGTGGCGTTCAGCGTGAAGCTGAATCTGTCTCATCTTTTTATATTTCCCCAATCCCCTGACGTTCCAGCTCATAAAGGTCAGAGTTGTGTCAGCCATATTTGAAGGGGTGATGGTGGAATAGATAAAAGTGGATTTCAGTAAGGTGAACGGCGTGGACCCTGGGAGTATGCGGCCTCCCGACCATATGTGTGAATTGATTGGACGCGGTGCCTGCGGCACCTCTGAAGGCTGTCAAGACCTTTTCAAACCATAACATTCCCAACCTACCCCCCACCCACGTCCCTCCCCCAATCAGAGGGACGAAACCCAAACAAAACCACAACAAACGTAAACTTTTAGGCATCAATGCCTGGGTGTCTGCTTGCAGCCAGGCAATGGCGCGCCGGACTGGGAGAGCGTGAGGAGAGTTGTGCTACATAGTAGGATTAGGCAGGGCATTTAGAGTGCATGCGAGTTACATTGGGACCAAATCTATGAGCGAGAGGGCCCAACGGAGTTTGGGGTGCGGCCGTGTGACAAGACATGGTAGCAACATAGTTGGGTGCGGATTTAGCCAGAAGGGGCCTGGGTCCCGCGGTCCAATCGACAAAAGTAACTGGGATGAAATGTCGGGCGACTCCGAGAAGGGACCCAAGAGAAATGGTCATTACAGTCAACGGTGCAACAGCAGGGTGCGAAGACACACCCACACAGATAGGAAATGGAGCAACATCAGCAACATGAACTACAATGAAGTACGATGAATAGTGGCAAGCGTGGGGGGGAGCGCCATGGCGGCCCCGACCCGCGGCCCAGGTACCACAGCAATCATTGAGAAACCATACAACCTATGTTAACATTGTTTACATCAACCAGGAAAGTGTTCATCTGTACATTTCGAGGCTTCTTCAGGGATAGTGAAAAAGTGTGTTTGATTAGAGTGTTCAATCCTCAGTTTGGCGGGGAAGAGCATGGAATACTTGACACCTAGGTCCCGGAGTCTCTTTTTCACCTCAAGGAATCACTTACGCTCCTGCTGCACAGCCACAGAGTAATCCGGGTACAAGTGTATTCTCGCCGCCCCAAGATGAAGCTCACCCTTGGCCCTGGCCGCCCGGAGCAGGGCGTCACGGTCATGGAAATTGAGGATTCTGGCTATGATATGACGGGGTGGGGCACCCGGCCTGGGCCTCGCGGTCAAAGAGCGGTGAGCTCGCTCCACTGCAAATTGTGCCGAAAGCTTGGGGCTATCCAGGAGGGACAAAAGGGTGCGCTCTACATAGTCCTCCATGGGCTCCCTGATGTCGTCCTCCGGAATACCAACAATGCGGAGGTTATTCTGCCTGGAGCGGGATTCGAGGTCGTCATTTTTCTTTTCGACCATAGAGACCGGGCTGGTCAGGGTGGTCACAGCTGTGTGAAGGGAGACCAGGTCGTCCTCTGCGGTGCCAACCCTTGTCTCGATCTCAGCAACCCTACTGTCTGTTCTTTCGATATGGGCCTTTATGGATGGGATGGTCCCATTCATATCATCTAGCTTAGTGTGGAGCGTGGTGAAACCCTCTCGCATGTACTCCATCATTTTCTGCGCGTCGTCGGAGGTAGAGGGAGTTGCAGTGACCGGCGACTCCTCCGGAGGGTCAGTTAGTGGCTTGGAGGGAGTTTTAGCAAACATATTTAGCGAGGCCTGCTTCTTGTTAGACCCGGCTCCCTTGGTCATGGTGATAGAACACGTCTGGCGTCCAGGATCCGGTGCAGGTATGGCGGGAGGCCTTGCCTCCTTCCCCCCTGGGCGGCCCGCAGGACGCCCAGGGGGGAAGGAGGCAAGGCGTGGAGAGCAGCTAACGAGGCTGGGGGAGACACCAGGGGTCCCCACCAGAGCACACAGAGCGAGACCGCCGGGCACAAGGACCAGAGGGGTAGGCCAGACGTGGGGTTGCCAGCGATGTGTAGGGACAGTTCCGTAGTTGTAGAGGCCGAGGGCCCCTCCACAAGGAGCGCTCCGGTGTTATTGGCGGACTGCTAGCAAGAGCCTGGGAGCACTGGAGAGCCCACACAGTTGGTAAGTAGTGGGTTGGCTGGTGACAGCGCGATTAAGAGGTGAGGGAAGCCAATTGTCCGTGGACTAGAAGTGGAGCTGAGGGGGGTATTACACCGAAGGTTGCCCAGTGAAGGGTCCAGATCCAGAGTTATGGTTGAGGGCAACAGTCAGTAGCCGAAGAAGGGGGGGCAGAGAGGACGATGGTGCAGTGAGGGCAGGCGCAGACCACCAGGGCAGAGAAGTAGCGCTGGAGCAAAGCCCCCCATCCGTGTCAGCCGCCGGGGTGGCAGGGAAACAAGTGGTGGTCAACCCAACCCGCAGCAGGCGGATGGGGTGGCCGCAAGGACCTCTAAGGCAGGATGCAGCCGCACCCCCACACGCCCTCCGACCTGATGTGGAGCCGCGCCACAGGCGTGGGGCGGATCGGTAGGGGGGGCAGGCGAGGTGGAGGCTGGAGAGAGCAGCGGTGACCAAGAACAAGTGTCTGCTGGGGCTCAGGGTCCAAAGTCACAGTCAATGCAGGTAGGGTCCGCTGGACCGAATAAGTGACAGTAGCCAAGGGGAAGTAGCACCGTGGCCAGCCCAGTACACAGGCTCAACTGCAGCCCAGGATCGCAGGAGACAGGAGAGACCAAGCGGCCCCCTCCCCCTGCACCCCCCTACCTTGTCGTGGATCAGGGGTTATGCTCCGTTGGAGGGGTGGTGCCAAAGGGAGGGTGGCAAGTGGTGTAGAAAAGCAGGGGTCCACGGTGATGTCTCCGCTCCCCGCGGCACAAGACAGGGGAGCCGGACAGTGCGGCGTCACGAGCGCCGTGGGAGCCTGAAGATGCAGGCAGTCACAGGCCCAGGCAGGGTGCGTGGGGTCCGCCGGAGGGGTGATGAGGTTGTCGATGGAGCACGGGGCCCACACGGAAGCTGGCCGGCCCGGGCCGATGAGGAGGGCTCTGGCACCCCTCCCCCACAGCGGCCCGCAGCGCCGCGCCCTGAAGTAGGAGGGAGAGCCGCAGCCGGTGGAGCCGCGGAGCGGAGCGGCCAGGCCCACTCAGTCCCGGTGGAGTCGGAGGGCAGCAGCGCAGTCCCCAGAGGGCGGCGGGGGCCAGGAATCCACAGGACTGCAGCGGATGTGTTCAGAAAGAAGCACCGCCGGTGCACAGGAGTATAGCCGCAGCAATAGGATTTGTGCGCTCTCCCAGCTCGGAGCTCCGCAGTTAGGTGGCCATCTTACTTCAGCGCAACAGCGCCCCTCCTGTCCTCTTGCTTTCTATCACCTGTTACCTTATGTTTCCCGAAGTCCTGAGAAGCCCTGACTCTGTCCCTTCCGCCTTACTGGCTGTTGGGTGTTAATTCCATATATGGTAGTGTGGAAAAGCCCAGGCCAGACTGGCTGGAGCCATCCCAATGACTCTATGTTGTAGGTACGCCCAAGGGGTGGGACCTGGGTGAATGGAGTGTGTGACGAATCCGCATTCCGTGTTGTGGGTGTCTAGTGTCGGGTGTTTTACATAATGACTGAGAGAGCCCTGGAACCTGGTATGAATGAAGTGTGTAGTGCTGAATGGCAGAGTGCTTGTCTGAATCCACATTCTCTGTTGTCTGTGTCTGGATGGAGAAGAATGGCCTGAATGCACTGTGAGCCGATTGGCTGCCTGAGTGAATGGGAGATACACTGTATTTCTGGAGGCCTCTCACTGCTAGAAATCGTTCAGAAGCTGAAGTCGAAACTGATGCTTAACTTTGAAGCCTACTGGAAGTATAAGAACCGCTGCTGCCCTTCGCTTATCTGAAAGCTGCTGTGCCTTCAAGGAACTGATCCAAGAGAGGACCTGGCTAGGAGACCTCTTCCTGGGCTATGAGGGTCCATCATGCACCAGCTGATCTTTGCCAAAGCTCCCTGATAGACAGACCTACAAAAGGCTGCTGACCGGAGAAGGGGACCGCCGAGGAGAAATAAGAGAAGCACTGGACAGCCGTCCACCGTCACCGACTGGAGCGGCCGTTCTCCCTTTGCCTAAGAACATTTGATCCAAGGACTGCCTTGTTCATCATCGTCGACTGCTTTTGTCCTGCTGGAGACAGTTAAGGTCGTCGATGACCGAGGAGAATCTGCCAGTGGGTTTCCCACCACCTGAAGACCTCAGAGACACTGACAAAGCTACTGAAGCCAGCCGTGGTCACGTCCCGTTCACCAACGCCAGAAGCCGACCACTCAACACCCTTGCTGGGCCAAAGTTCTTCACTGACTCTTTGCGGCAAAGAACACTCGTCGCTGAGGTGCACCGCACGCCTCTTCTTCACAGGATGTTCACAAGCTTTCATTAATGATCACCGCAAAGATCGAAGCTGCTCCGTCGACGACCACCGTTCACCTTTTTCTTCATCTTGGAAGTTCGACGACCCATGGCTCCCGCTTGAAAGGGAGTACACTCAAGAAGGGCTCGTCAAATCCCCGATGAAGAGCTCTACAACACAAGGTGCATTTGGGTTGGAGAACTATAGAAGACAATGGGGTCATTCCAAGGTTGAAGTAAGTAACTGTCCTTACCGGCATGGCGCTAATAGCGTGTCCGTGTGGTTAAGAGCCCACTAATAGAGGGCTACTACGACTTCACGGGCGCGAGCGTTGCGCCATGGCGGTAAGGGCATTACTGCCATGCCGTAAAAGGCCAGAAAAAGGCCCTTATTGGCATCATGTATAGTGCAGATTACACTACCGACAAGAACCAATGCGGCATTAGCGACCACCGCTATTAGCGGTGACCGCTAATAAGGGTCACTGTAGTTAAGCGGAACCGGAAGTAGCGTCATTGCACAGGAACGGGAAGGAGCACAGCGGCCATCTTTAAAAACACAATCCATTGCCATCCTCAGCACACAGGACCTGTGGGACACTGCTGTTCGTGTAAACTCTTCCTCTAACACACCACAATGCCTAAGGCAGTTAAGAAGGACGCTTCCCGCCAGCGCAAGGAGCGCTTCAATGAAGATGAACTGGTCATGCTAGCTGAGACCCTGCAGGAACATGCTGACATCGTGTTTGCCCAGAGCATGAAGAGGGAGGACATTATTCGCAAGAAAGAGATCTGGGCACTTGTGGCGCAGAAAGTAAGCGCAGTCGGGAACACCCCACGCACCATAAAAGACTGCAGGAAGCGGTGGCACGACTTACAGCTGCGAGTACGCAAAATGCTCTCTGCCAACAGGAGCCAGGCAATTGCAACAGGCGGAGGGGCTAGCTCCCCCATAAAGCTGTGCTAACCTGATTGGCATGGAGGGCATAGAAGGTGTCAGAGACATGGAGTGTGGGGCCACAATATCGGCGGATGGAGGTGAGTGGCCTAAGAAAAAACTGTAATGCAGAGTCTGATGAAAGTTCACCAATATGTTATGTTATGTTATGTTATTTTGCACTTATATAGTGCCTTATATACCATTGGTATGGTCTGAAGGCGCTGGTAGGTTGAACGCACTTTGGAACCGAAGTTCAGGTCAGTAGAGAGATAGTAGGGAGAGTCTACGGTGCATGTGCGCACCGGGTATGTGTGCAGCTGGTGCGGTATTCGTGGAATAGCTGCTTCTTAGCGGTAGGTTTGGTGGTTGAGATCAGGGGTATGTGTTTGTTCTGGCAGGATTTATCCAGACTGACTGTGGCTGCGTTAGGCCTGAGGAGAACGCCTGGCTGGGGGTGTGTAACCAGCAGTGTTTACTTATAGTTATGGGGAGTGAGCGGAAGGTGTTGGTATGAGAACAGTTATACCGAATGGTGTCATAGTATCTCTGTGTTCTAGTTGAGTGGTGGTATAAAGAAGAGAGTAAGCGTGGGGTGTGATATGATTGGTTACATGCTCTTTCAAACGTTCCCTGCATTCCAGACCATACTATGTACATCGCTCGGTTCTATGCGATCCAGTCTGGTCTATGGACTTTTATTCATTCCATGCATCCCAGTCAGCGGTACATACTCCTGTCTGCTCGACACACTCATGCATTCCGCGCGCTCCTGACAGCCCCCCGCATGCACTCCTGTCTGCCCCATGCATGCACTCTGTCTGCCCCTGTATTTCGCATTCACCCACCCTACGCAGTCACCCGCTCCCCGCATTCACCCGCTCCCCGCACTCACCAGCTCACTGTACTCACCAGCTCCCCACACTCAACCGCTCCCCGCACTCACCCGCTCCCCGCACTCATCTGCTCTATGCACTCATCTGTTCTATGTACTCATCTGCTCTATCCACTCGTGCTTTCCACGCATTCAACTCATCCGCTTCCGCACACATTAGCTCGCTTCACTCATCTGCTCCCCACGTTCAACAGTTCCTCACACTCATCCGCTACGGGACTCATCCGCTCCTCGTACCGTACTCATCCGCTCATGGTACTCATCTGCTCCCCCTACTCATCTGCTCCCCGTGCTCACCCGCTCAGTGCACTCGTGCTTTCCATGCATTCAACTCATCCGCTCCTGCACTCATCCGCTCCGCACACTCATCCACTCTTCACACTCATCCACTCTACACGCTCCTCCACTCTACACGCTTCTCCACACTACATGCTCCTCCACACTGCACGCTCCTCTACACTACACGCTCCTCCACTCTACACGCTCCTCCACTCTACACACTACTCCACTCTACACGCTCCTCCACTCTACATGCTCCTCCACACTACACGCTCCTCCACATTTCACGCTCCTCCACACTACATGCTCCTCCACACTACATGCTCCTCCACTCTACATGCCCCTCCACTCTACACGCTCCTCCATTCTACACGCTCATACGTTCTGTACAATCATCAGTTCTACATTTGCTTCTCTGTATTTATGCCCTCATCCGCCATACACGCTAGTCCGATCTACATACCCAACCACTCTACACGCTCATCCGCTTAACATGTTCATCCATTCTATACCTTCCTCCGATCTACATACTCATTCGATTTACATGCTCATTCGATCTATGTAGTCATCTGTTCCTCCACTCATGCATTCTTCCACTCAGCGCATTCCGCTGTTTACACTCAACCACTCTACACATTCAGCCGCTTAACATGTTCATCCATTCTCTACACTTATCCGATGTACGTACTCATTCAATTTACACACTTATTCAATCAATATACTCATCTGCTCTTCCACTCATGCATTCTTTCACTCAGTGCATTAATCTTTTCAACATGCTTCATCCATTCTAACTATTTCATCAATGTCATTCACTTTGTTCCCTCCTCATGCATTATGTGCATTTCAGCAGTTTACATCTCCTTACTGTTTCCTATGATTTATTCTTATTATCCACTTCACTGTTTTGATCTACTTGTACTCGTTTAATTCTGTTTGTCTTTCTAGTTTATATTTGAGTTATTAGTTGTCAGTTTCTCGCCTCAGGTAGTTTGTTGGGTTGGTGTCTTTGAGATGCTGTTTGTCTGTTTGGGTTAGTTTGGTTACCGGTTGGTTTTAGGGGAAGAGCCAGGTTTTCAGCAGTTTGCGGAAAGATGTTAAATCCTCAGTTTGGCGGTTGTGGGGTGGGAGCGTGTTCCACAGGGTGGGAGCCAAGGCTGAGATGATGATCCGCCTAATCTGACTGAGTTTGTCTTAGGTATGACTACGAGGCCGGCTGAGCTTGATCTTAGGGTGCGAGGGGGGGTGATAGGGTTTTAGTTTGTTTTGAAGGTATCGAGGTCCGATTTTATGCAGTGCTCGATGGGAGATGCATAAGGTTTTGAAAGTCACCCTTCAGGCTACTAGAAGCCAGTGCAGCCTCTTAAGGGCTGGGGAGATGTGGTCTCTTGGGCCAAGCGCAAGTAGCAATTTGGCTGCCGCGTTTTGTGCCCTTTGGGGTTTATTCAGTTTGTACGCGTGGATTCCGAGGTATAGGGAGTTTGCATAGTCCAGTCTTGACAAAAAGATTGATTGGACCGCGGAGAGTCTGTTAGGAAAGGATAGATATGGAAAGATGCGCCTAAGAGTTTTAAGGTGGTAGTGGCAGGATTTTGAGACGTTGACTTGTCGCGAGACTGTTAGGTCAGAGTCAAGGATGCATCCAAGATTTTTCACTGATTTGCAGGGGCTCGTTGAGCTGCCCATGGCGGGTGGCCAGGGTAGTTGTTGCAGAAGAAGCTCGGAGTTCCACATACCATGATTTCCGTTTTGGAGGGGTTTAACAAGAGGTGGCTTTGGGGCATCCAGTTCTATGTCGAGGAGGCAGAAGGCCAGGTCAGGTCAGGAGTTCGGATTTGAGTTCATTAGTTTTAGAATTAGTTGAGTGTCGACGGCGTAGTTGTAACACAGGATGTTGTTTAGTTTAGTTTAGTTTATTATTTATAGAGCGCGCCAGACCCTGGGGCATCAGGGCGCAAAAAACGACAAGAATATGCTCAGCTTAGTTACAGTTGCATGGTAAGTAGGACAGTACATGGTCTTCAGACAATTTACATTAGGCAGATATATACAAGGCAAGGGATCTAGGTCCAGAACAAAGAATTTCATGTGCATGTATTTATGAGAGGAGTATAAAATAATAATATATACAGTAGTAATATACAGGCACCCGGAACATTCCGGTGCATGAAGAAAGAGTCGGGTGCAAATAGCTTGGTGCCGGGGAGCAAGTCAAGCTTCAGGTAGGTTTGTCATTGGATATACGCAGGTCAGGGTAGTTAGATGTCATTGGCTCTCAACCAATTGGTCATGTTCTGTCTGAATTTCACAAAAGGCTGGGGTTCTCTAATGCCATGGGGTAGTGAGTTCCACAGCTGTGCAGCCTTGACTGGGAAGCTTTGTCCTCCTATAGTAGCGATTTTGAATCGCAGGACTTGTAGGCAGTTAGCGTTTGCTGTTCTTGTGGGTCTGGTCGAGGTTTTTAGATGTAGCCTATCGTTGAGGTAGGGTGGTGCTTTGTTGTTGAGGCACTTGTGGGTAAGGGAGGCAATTTTGAGTTGAATTTTATCAGAAGTGGATAACCATTTGTATTCTCTTCTTACTGAGGATATATGCTCATTTCTGTTAATCTTGAGAGCTGCTCTCAAGGCATTGTTCTGGAGGACTTGGATTTTATGTATGGTCTGTTTGTTAGCCCCAATGTATAGTCCATTACAATAATCCAATTTGGAGAGTATAAGGGCTCTGGCGAGCGTGATGCAGCTGTCTGTGGAGAGGAATTGTTTGCTGGCTCTGATAAGTTTGCATGTATATGCAGTAGATGAGGCTAGAGAGTTGACTTGTTTGGCGAAGTTCATGGTGGCATCTAGGTAAAAGCCTAGGTTCTTTACTTTCTTTGCTACTTTTATGTTATTCCCATCGATGATGAAAGTGGCATAATCCGGGCTGAGTTTGGATATGTAAGACTGGTGCCTAGGATAATGAGCTCAGTTTTGTCATCGTTTAGACATAAGCCGTGTGTGACCATCCATGCCTGAACGATGGCTGTAGATTTTATTCACTAGGGCTAGATCCACGACATAGTCTCCTGAGAGCGGAAGGAGGATCTGGGTATTGTCTGCGTAATTGGTGTAGGCAATACCCAGATGATCCATTTCGTCGAAGAGTGGCTTTGTGAATACATTGTAAAGGGTAGGTGACACACAAGATCCTTGAGGTACACCACAGGTTATGGGAATTGGGTCTGCCGAAGCTGAAGGAGAGAAGACCCTGGTAGTTCGGTTACTCAAGAAGGATTTGATCCATATTATGGCCTCTTTAGAGAAGTGGGCTGCAGAGTCAAGGTGGCTGCATAGGACTGTATGGTCAACTAAATCAAATGCAGCTGAGAGGTCTAGCAGGAGGAGTAGGGCTGCTTGGCCGTTGTCTCTGCATTAATCTATTTGTGCTTTTAGATCAATCAGGGCTGTCTCAGTCCCGTGTTGTGGACGGAATCCGGATTGACAGGTTCCAAGTAGGTGGTTGGTTTCGAGGAAGTTTGTATTTGCATGTATGCCACTTTGTCGAGAATTTTTAAGAGAAAGGGCACGGTCGTGATGGGCCTGAAGTTAGTGGGGATGGCCGGGTCAAGGGTTTGCTTCTTTAAAAGTGGCAGTACCCAGGACTATTTTAAGTTGTTCGGTACAGTGCCTGTGGTAAAGGATGAATTGATGAGTTTAGTTATGAATGGCGATAATTCTAACGCAGCATCCTTAATCAGTTGGGCAGGGCATTGGTCACCTTTACAGTTGGACGTTTTAAGTCCCAGAATAACCTTTTCTATCTCAATGGTGGATACCTTGGAGAAGCAGAAGCGCGATTCTTGTTTGGGAGTAGGTGGAGGTGCTATAATCTGCGTGATATGAGGCGTTAGGGATGCTTTTTTTAGTTTGTAGGTTAGCTACTTTGTTGGTTAGGGCAGACTGTATGCTAGAGCACTATTTTTTATCCTTGGTGCAGTTTTCTTGGGGAGTAATAGGTGTTTCCATAGGTGTTGGGGAGTAATAGGTGTTTAATAGGTGTTTGTGGGAACACACTATTGGAGGGAGGGTGATCGAGTAGAGATTGAACAGGAGGGCAGACAGGCATGCTCCTTGTGGGACTCCCGTGTCGACTGATCGGGCTTGGGAGGTATAGGTGGAGAGTTTTGTTATTTGGTACCTATCTTTGAGGAATGAAGCTATCCATTTAAGTGCAGTTCCATGAATTCCTAGGGAGTGGAGGCGGTCTAGGAGGATTGAGTGATTGATTGTGTCAAAGGCGGCGGATAGGTCAAGAAGGATTAGTTCTGCGCATCCCGCAGAGTCTGCCATCATTTTAAGGTCATCCCAGATTGAGGTTGGGTGGTTTTGATTCCGTGACAGGCTCTGTAACCTGATTGTGCAGGGTCTAGGAGATTGTTGGCTTCGACAAAGGCATTTAGTTGGGAGTAGGCAGTTCGGTCAATGAGTTTTGCAAGGAATCTGGTGTTTGAGATGGGGCGGTAGTTTTGGGCTGGAGAGGGTCGAGGGAAGGTTTTTTAATTAGTGGTTTGACATGAACCATTTTGAATGCATCGGGAAAGATACCAGAGGAAAGGGAGGCATTTATGATGGATCTTGCGTGTTCTCCTGCGCAGGTGAGAGCGAAAATTTCTTTGAGGTTTGTGGCCAGGCAGGGGTCCAGCGGGGAGCCAGATGGTTTGCGGGCAGATAGGATTTTGAGAAATTGCTCTGATGATATTGGACTAAAGGATTCGAACGTTGGTTGCGTAGTGGTTGCAGCTGGTGTGCTAGTCGTTAAGAGGGTAGTATTGCTTGGTGGATGTGAGAGACCCAGTTTGGTGGCTAGAGTATTTCGTTCTTTCGAGAGCAATGGTGTAAAAGTGGAGGGAGAGTGAGTCGCACAGTGATTGTGAGGGGGTCGGACTGTCGTGGTGCAAGCCGGTTTGGTGAATTCAGAGATGATTTTGTGGAGTTCCTTGCTTGGGTTTTTGCAGTTTAGGATTCGGAAGTTGCAGTGGGCTTTTTTGCTTTCCGGATTTCGGCCTTGTACTGATAGAGGTGTCGGGCCAAGATGGCCCTGTTCTCCTTGGTTTTGTCTTTCTGCCATTTGCGTTCTAGGTATTTATATAGTTGTTTAGTGGTCTTCAACTCAGGAGTGAACCATCTGGGGAAAAGGCCATGGCGGGATGATGGTTTGCAAGGGGGTGTGAGCCGCATCAGAGATGCGTTGAGCCATGAGTCAAAGGCATTGTGGATTAGTTGTTTAATCAGTTGGCAGGTAGGTGGTGGAGATTGGAGGAGTGCGTCGGCTAGGTCCGGACGATTATTAGTTTTTTCCAGCATTTGTGTAGATTTGGTGGTTCATATTCGAGTACGGGAGTGGGGTCGGGTGAGCGAATGATGAAAGAGAGAATGAAATGATCGACCAGATGATGGGGGTGGGGGGTTTAAGTGAATCCGGGTGTTGGAACTAAAAATAGCATCAAGAGTGTGTCCTTTATAGTGAGTCGGGCCTTTTATATGGGATTAGATGTTAATTGCGTCTAAACCGTCAACCAGAGAGTGTGTCATAGGGTTGGTGGGGTTGTCGAGCCATATGTTGAAGTCTCCAAGAAGGGTGAGGTTGGTATGGTTTAGTTGAAGGGTGGCAATCGAGTCGCAGAGGTTGTTTGCGAATTGTCTATCGTAGCCGGGGGGCCTGTAGATTATTAGGAAGCTATGCGAGAGCGACGGGGAGAGGGATAGTTTAACAAGGAGTGATTCGCAGGAAGGAATGGAAGGTTGGTTGTCGATGATTGAGGCGTGGAAGAGCAATTTGTAGACAAATGTTACTCCCCCTCCTCTAGAGGGATGGTTCAGTGGGATGAGAGAGTAGTCATGGGGGAAGGCGATTGGAGCGAAGTCGTCAGAGAACCAATTTTTGGTGATGAAAACCAGGTCTGGATTGTCAGAGGCGAGGAGGTCAAAGATGGAGAATCTGTTTTTTGCTACGGATCGGGCATTAAATAGGATGCAGTTCACATCGGCAGTCGAGGTTGGTCTCGGGGCTGGAACGGAAGGGGCTAGAGGCGGAGAGAGAGGAAGCTGGAGAGGGAGGGGGTGGGTGATGATCGGTGGGAAGAGTGGGCGAGCAGAAGAGTTGGCGGGCTTCGGGCGGGATTGGGTGGCTGTGTGTGTTCGGATGATCGGGTTTGGCTCGGGGGATTTGAAGGTGGGGTGTGGGCGGTTAGGAGTTTCCATTACAGTTGATGAGAAGTCCAGGGAGAGGGGTTTCAGGAAAGGCGAAGCTACGGGGGACAGAGGTGATTGGAGGAAAGTGGAGGTGGGTCGAGACAGGGGAGGCGAGGAGTGCTGAGAGATTGAGGGGGACCAGGTGCGATTTCTCTTTAGTTTCTTTGTTGCGATTGGAGTGTGAGCGAGGGAAGGAGGGTCAGAGGGGATGAGGGATGCGGCCTCGGTTCTGGCTAGGGCTAGGCGTGCAGTTTTTAGGGACAGGAAAGGGTGTGTTCGGGGGAAGGTGAAGGGGGTTTGTGGGCACGGCGGGGGGTGGATGCTTGCAGGGCAGGGTTTGCCCGCTATGATGGTGAGGGGAGCGTGCATGGTTAACGTGGGCTGGCCGGTGGTGGGGTTCGGGGGAGGAGTGGTCTTAGGGTGGTTGGCTCGCCATCGTGCCCCTCTGGCTTGGTGTTCGGAGAGGGGAATAGTAGGGAGTGCAAAGCAGGGTGGGGTGATTTGGGAAGGGGGGTACGGGACGGAAGGCATACCGGGAAGTGAGGGCGGTCCACGGTGGTCGTTTTGGACAGACTCTGTTGGAGTGGGTGCCGTCATGCTTAGTACGAGCTGTTAGGTGTGGTCTCAATTGAAACTTAAAGTTTATTGGACTTTATATGTTTGGCTATATCAGTGGATGTGAGTAGTCTTGATTTCAGGGTTGTACTAGTTTGCAGATATTAGGCCGTTTTGAGGTGTCGCTAGACCCTTGGCTCTGCTAGTTAGGTAGTCTATTTAGTTGTAGCTACAGTACAGTTACGTTGTTGGTAGCTTCTTCTAGTAAACTGGCATTCTTCTAGTAAACTGGAATATGGGTAAGCTATTTAAGGAGGAGTTGCATGTAGCAACACCCCAGATATGGTTTTAGTTGGTCTTTTAGGTGGAGTTTAGGAGGGCTTTCTAATTGTAGTTCTAGATTCTACAAGGAGGTGGTATTAGGTCTACCTCTAGATTCAGTTTTGCATAAAAGGGATTTTAGACTATTAGGCACAGTTCTAGATTCTACATTATACAGATGATATTAGACTATTAGGATATTGGGCACACTTCTAAATCCAACTTTCGCAGGGAGGGTATTGGGCACGCTGCTAAATGTAACTTTCTCAGAGAGGTTATTGGGACACTTCCAAATGCAACTTTTCTCAGAGAGGCTATTGGGCATACTTCTAAATGCGACTTTTCTCAGAGAGGCTATTGTGCACACTTCTAAATTGGACTTTCGCAGAGAGGCTATTGGGTACAACTTCTAAATACACACATAGGCTATTGGGTATACTTATAAATGCAACTTTTCTCAGAGAGGCTATTGGGCACAACTTCTAAATTCACGGGGAGGCTATTGGTACACTTCTAAATGCAACTTTTCTCTATTGGGCTATTGGGCAAAACTTCTAAACTTCTAAACACACATGTAGGCTATCGGGTACACTTCTAAATGCAACTTTTCTCAGAGAAGCTATTGGGCACAACTTCTAAATTCACGGAGAGGCTATTGGTACACTTCTAAATGCAACTTTTCTCAGAGCGGCCATTAGGCACAACTTCAAAATACACACATAGGCTATTGGGTACACTTCTAAATGCAACTTTTCTCAGAGTGGCTATTGGGCACAACTTCAAAATACACACATAGGCTATTGGGTACACTTATAAATGCAACTTTTCCTCAGAGAGGCTATTGGGCACAACTTCTAAATGCAACTTTTCTCAGAGAGGCTATTGGGGACAGCTTTTAAATTCACGGAGATGCTATTGGTACACCTCTAAATGCAACTTTTCTCTGAGAGGCTATTGGGCACAACTTCTAAATACACACATAGGCTTTTGGGTACATGTCTAAATGCAACTTTTCTCGGAGAGGCTATTGGGCACAACTTCTAAATGCAACTTTTTCTCAGAGAGGCTATTGGCCACAACTTCTAAATGCAACTTTTCTCAGAGAGGCTCTTGGGCACAACTTCTAAGTACACACATAGGCTATTGGGTACACTTCTAAATTGGACTTTTCTCAGAGAGGCTATGGTGCACACTGTTAAATGCAATTTTTCACAGAGGGGCTATTGGGCACACTTCTAGATACACACATAGGCTATTGGGTACACTTCTAAATTGGACTTTTCTCAGAGAGGCTATTGGGCACAACTTCTAAATATCCAAATAGGCTTTTGGGCACAACTTCTAAATGCAACTTTCACATGTAAAGGACAGAGTTTCCAAATGCAAATATAATGAATTTACAGTGGTGATGCTTTGAGGGGCTATTGGGCACTCTTCTAAATTCAACTTTTACATGTATAGAACTGAGTTTTTAAATGCAATTATATTACAGATATGGGATTCTAGGTTGAGTGGTAGGGTAGTATGGCGAGAAGTAATTGCTTCTCTCCCCGCCCTTGCCACACTTACTTATTGTCGTCTTCTTGCTTCTCCTGCAGATACTGCCTGGAGCCGTCACTGAAGAGCCGTCCTTTACCTTGGGTCCATAGCCGATGGGCTGCCAGGCAGAGGGCTCCCCTGGGAGGGCTGGCTAAAAATTGGATTCCTCTTGTCAGGACCAATCCGAGTGGTGGGCGAGGAGGGAGGCGGGCTGGGGAACCAGGAAGCGGGGAGCGGTGGCAACGGTTTCGCGCGGCAAAATGGAGGAAGGGAGGAAGGGGGGTAGATGCAAAGGGGATGGGGGCCCAACAAGCACTGTAGGTGCTAGGAAAATATATTAAACTCACCGGCAGGATTCAAAAGACAAAGTGAGTGGCAGGGCACTCGTGGCTCGCTACACATCGGAGGACAAGGCCTATGGGCCAATAGGACACGGTGGTCGGAGAGGGAGGCGGGCTAGGGAACTAGGAAGAGGGGGAGCGGTGGCAAGGGTTTCGCGCGGCAGATTGGAGGAAGGGGGGTAGATGCAAAGGGGATGGGGACCCAACGAGCACTTTAGGGTCTGGGAAAATATACTAAACTCACCGGCAGGATTCAAAAGCCAATATGTCTGTCCAAGCCATGGCCCAAAACACACACATTCCCAGCAGAGTTCTCGGAGGCATCAGGCCTAATCACGGCTTTGGCAGTAATGCCGGCGGTATTACCGCCGGTAGTATTAGCCCTACCGCCGAACTCCCCGGCGCTAATAGCGCCGGATCACGAGTTCGGCGGTAATGTAATTCCTCATTCCCCATTGAGCCCATTCGGGAATGCCCCATTGGGGGAAATTTGCACTCTTACTGCCGGCGGATTTCCCACCGGCGGTAATTGCGCACATTTTCAGCAGATTTCCCCCCAGCCAAGAGCTGGGGCGAAATCAGCCGAAGTCCTGATTTGGCGCACCCTTAAATCCGGCGGTAATAGCGCAACCGCCGGATTTAAGGGTTACCGCCAAAGTCGTGATGAGGCCCACATGCAGTTGCCTGCAGCAAGGCAATGCCTAACCTGACACATACCACACAAAGATGTAAATGCCATAAATCACACTGCATGCAGGCCCCAACAAATATGCATGTCACATACCATACGTCTTCCCCAACATGAGTGACCCTGAGGTATGCCTGCATCACCCACCCATGTAGCAAACAACATGCTCATACAAACTCAAATGCCTGTTACCCTCGATTGTGTATATGATCAATTGTACAAATGTATGTATGATGCCTATCAAACCATCACTCATGCCGGCCCCCTCTTCGACCCCCACAGGCTCAGTCCTTGACGGCAATGTGCAGGACTCACCCCCACAGCAAACCACACCCCGGAAGAGGGCCCGGGATGAGGCCAACAGGCCTTCCACCTCAAGGGGCCAACCAAAGGGCCGCCGTGCACCACCACTGAAACCACCTCAAGTTGCCACAGCACCGGTGCTGCCAAGGGCCCTAGAGGCGGAAGCGCCAACACCTGTCACACTGCCACAGGACACAGCTGAGGGTCCACATTCAGCAGAGTCAAGTTTGGTTGGGGAAGTGGCAGCCACAGCACCCCAGGCTGAGGAGGAGTCACATGAAGAGGTGTGGGTGCCTGTGGAGGACGATTCCTCTGAACTGCCCCATACACCCAGTCCACTGCCATCCCCCCAAATCACATCTTTGGAGTCAGACCACGGCACCACCCCGGAGCCGTCTGGGGGGGAGTTAAATCAAGGGGCCATGAGTCCCATAGTGGAGAGCAGTGAGGCCGAACATGAGACCCAAGCACCATCTACCTCCACAGGTGCATCGGCAGGCCTGCAGCGTTATGAGGAGCTGACTGCCCTTGTGCGGCAGTTCGTGGATGATAATGCCCAGGCAAGGCAGGAGTGGTGGGAAAACATCGCCTCTCTAGGCAAGACAATCACTGACAACACCGCCTCCACGGGCAAGATATTTGCAGACAATACTAGCCGGCTGTGTGAGGAGGTATCTGCCCTGCGGCAGGTACTCATCGGCATCGCCAATGCCATGGAGTCAGAACGTCAGGTACCCCAGTTTGAGCAGGCGGCCACACCATCGTCATCAAGCTCAACCCAGACCAGCCCACTCCGCAGGTTGTTGCGCACCCTGCACCGGCCGGACATGCCGCCACCAGGTCCAGGGAGTGCAAAAAAATAGACTGGACAGCCTGATGAAGGCATTATACACTTGTTGGGACATGTGTGTGGGAGTTGTGGGGGGGAGTTGTGGGGTGAGGGTGTGTGGGGGAGTTGTGGGGGGAAAGGATGGGGGAGCAGGGTGAGGGTGGTGGAGGGTTAGTGCACTATCGTATTCATTGTTAATTTCAATACACCCGTTGTGTCAAAAGCAAGACCTGAGTAGACATTCATCATTGCGCATGTGTCATTATTCATATACAGTGCATAGTCTGCATGTACCCCCACGCCCAGTGCCCTCTGTCCAACTATCATGTCGCCCTCTGCAGCCATGTGTGTCAGTAATATTCTGCAATCACTGACTGACCCACAGCACGTCCCTACTGTGCATCCGCACTGCAATGATGTGCAGCCACTTCTTCTTCATCCCCTTCATCATCACCAGGTGGTTGCAGTTCAATGTCAGGGGGCAGGGGCACATTGTGTCAGATACACATGTCGTGCAGCATGACACATGCCATGATCATTTTGGCCCCCTTCTCATGCCTGTAGAGGAGTGCAACACCCAACGGGCTAAGGCAGTGAAACCATGCACTCAACAGGCCAAAGGTCTGCTCAATGACCACACGGGTATGGGTGTGGGATCGATAGAAGTCCTCGTCTTACCTGTTCTGTGGGTTATCGGGCAGGGGTGAGGAGCCACGTCATCAAGGGATAGCCACTGTCACCTGCATGGGAGGCATAATAAAGGTATATGTCAGTCAATTCATGATGCACAGCTGTGCTAGTCACACATGCCGGCAGATTATTGTCGGTCACATACACATGTCCCTGGTTGTATGTACGCTATTTTTAGGCCCTTAATGTGTCCTGTGCCATGGAATAATGGTGTGGGTTGCATCTTCAAGATGAAACATGGTGTGCTCTGCCATCTTGTTGCTCGTGCATTGTGTACACCTACAGCTGTTTCCGTGTCCATTCAGTGATGTGTAGTGTTCTGTAGGATTTTTTGATGGGGAGTGTTGGCAGTAGGCTCTGCAATGTTAGGCATTCAGCTCTGATTTTTCAAATGGTGACATGCAGCATTCCTGTGGTTGATCCGGGATATCGGGCACAACAATGTGTGATGATCTTGCTGGCGTCGCATACCATCTGCACCTTGATGGAGTGGTATTGCTTGCGGTTGCAATATACCACCTCCATGGCATGCGGGCCCACCAACTCCACGTGGGTGCAGTCAATGGCACCTATACAATTTGGCATGCCTGCCAGTGCATGGAGGCCAATGTTTGTTTCAAGAATCTCCTGGGGAGTCTGTGGTCGGGATATGTATTCCATTGTGTGCTTGAGGAGGGCATCCAGCACTTGCTTCAGAATGTGAGAAAATGAGTGTGGTGATATGCCATACATGTGCCCCACTGCATGCAGGTAGGTGCCTGTGGAAAGGAAGTGGAGCACAGACACTGCCTTCAGTAGAGGGGGGATGGCGGTGCGTATTTCAATGAGGCTGACAATGTCGTCGTGTATCGTGTCCATGATGGTGTTGATGGTGTCCCGGTCCAGACAGTACAGGGTGTGGTTCTGCTCGGGGGTTGGGTTGAAAGGACTGGCTCTGATGTTTAGGATTGGGGGCTGCCTGCGTGGTTATGCTGACTGCACTGGTGGGGCATGCTGAGCCTGCCTCACCCTCCTTCTCCTGCTGCTTCTCCTCTGTGATGCCTGCTGTTGATGTTGTTGTTGTTGCTGGTGTTGCAATGCAAGCAGGTCCTCCGCTCAAGTATTGATACTACTATTGGAATAACCCTGGTGTGGAAAGGTGTGTGGTGTGTCGGTGTGCTCCTTTTGTACAGGCCCAGACTCCATTGCCTCCCCCTGTGCTGATAGTGTGAACCTGTGGCAGTTGGGAACACTGCACATAGCATTTTAGGGTTGGTCCACGATGCCGGTATTTACGGCATGCCGGTATCCACTATTTGTGCCTTCATGATGTCGTTATTTGCTAGTCCGCCGGACTTGTGATTTACTCCCTTTAGCAGCATGCCGCTGTTGGCGGTTTGATGGGACGCATGCCCGCACCCATGCCGCTATTAGAGGCACCGTTATTTACGGTGACGGTAATAGCGGATTGGCAGGTCGGAATAAACCGGAGCGGTAAGCAATGCCGGTAATCCTTTACTGGCATCGTTTTTCCCTTAGCTCCAACCTCAGAATGACCCCCAATATCTGGACTGGGCTTGTAGTGCATCTTCATTTACAGATTGCCCAGGTGGGGGGATCCTCATACAGAACTGTGCCTGACGGTAGAGGCTCAGTATTCTGCCAATTGTCTAACCCACTTGTCTTCCTCCTAAGTCTATGGTTGATACCGTTTTGCTGTGTTGATTCGTATGCTATTTGAACTGAGTACAGTTCATGCATTTTAATGGAATCAGGGTAATTGTGGTACCACCTAGGACTATTTATATATTTACCATTTTAGAATTGTCAGAGCACACAGTGTATTATCGTGATTGTGTATATAACCTTGAAACCTATTTATATAAAGACTGTGTTTTAACTAATACAGTGTGCAGACATTCCTCTGTTGGTGCTGGGGGGACTACACTGTAATTAAGAACCAGCCCGCATCATCTCCTGAGAAGCTAGGCCTTGATTGCTCGTCCATTGCTACAAACAATAGAGAATCTTGGCTGGGGTACTCTGTGCCTCGCCTCTGTCGTATAGAGAGCAGGCGTACAGACACCCCCCTCTGGTCCTTCACAGGTGCCCCTTAAGGATTGGTGATGACATTGCCTGACTGTAAGGCTGGATACCCCTTAAGGGGTGGAGATGACATTACCTGACTGTAAGGCTGGATACCCTTTAAGGGGTGTAGATGACATTACCTGACTGTAAGACTGGGTACCTCTTAAGGGGTGGAGGTGACATTACCTGACTGTAGGGCTGGTCACCCGTTAAGGGGTAGAGATGACATTGCCCAACTCTAGGGCTGGGACCCCTTAGGGGTGGAGATGGCATTGCCTGACTGTAGGGTTAGGTATCCCTTAAGGGGTAGAGATGACATTGCCCAACTCTAGGGCAGGGACCCCTTAAGGGGTGGAGGTGACATTACCTGACTGTAGGGCTGGTCACCCCTTAAGGGGTAGAGATGACATTGCCCAACTCTAGGGCTGGGACCCCTTAAGGGGTGGAGATGACATTGCCCGACTCTAGTGTTGGGACCCCTTAAGGGGTGGAGATGGCATTGCCTGACTGTAGGGCTGGTCACCCCTTAAGGGGTGGAGATGACATTGCCCAACTCTAGGGCTGGGACCCCTTAAGGGGTGGAGATGGCATTGCCTGACTGTAGGGTTGGGTATCCCTTAAGGGGTAGAGATGACATTGCCCAACTCTAGGGCTGGGACCCCTTAAGGGGTGGAGATGACATTGCCCGACTCTAGTGTTGGGACCCCTTAAGGGGTGGAGATGGCATTGCCTGACTGTAGGGCTGGTCACTTCTTAAGGGGTGGAGATGGCATTGCCTGACTGTAAGGCTAGGTATCCCTTAAGGGGTAGAGATGACATTGCCCAACTCTAGGGCTGGGACCCCTTAAGGGGTGGAGGTGACATTACCTGACTGTAGGGCTGGTCACCCCTTAAGGGGTAGAGATGACATTGCCCAACTCTAGGGCTGTCTACCCCTTAAGGGGTTGAGATGACATTGCCTGACTGTAGGGCTGTCTACCCCTTAAAGAGTGGAGATGACATTGCCTGACTGTAGGGCTCGATACTCCTTAAGGGGTGGACATGGCATTGCCTGACTGTAAGGCTAGGTGCCTCTTAAGGGGTGAAGATGACATTGCCAGACTGTAGGGTTGGGTATCCCTTAAGGGTTAGAGATGGCATTGCCCAACTCTAGGGCTGGGACCCCTTAAGGGGTGGAGATGGCATTACCTGACTGTAAGGCTGGGTACCTCTTATGGCGTGGAGGTGACATTACCTGACTGTAGGGCTGGTCACCCCTTACGGGGTGGAGATGGCATTGCCTGACTGTAGGGCTGGTCACTCCTTAAGGGTTGGAGATGACATTGCCCTACTCTAGTGTTGGGACCCCTTAAGGGGTGGAGGTGACATTACCTGACTGTAGGGCTGGTCACCCCTTAAGGGGTAGAGATGACATTGCCCAACTCTAGGGCTGTCTACCCCTTAAGGGGTTGAGATGACATTGCCTGACTGTAGGGCTGTCTACCCCTTAAAGAGTGGAGATGACATTGCTTGACTGTAGGGCTCGATACTCCTTAAGGGGTGGACATGGCATTGCCTGACTGTAAGGCTAGGAGCATCTTAAGGGGTGAAGATGACATTGCCAGACTGTAGGGTTGGGTATCCCTTAAGGGGTAGAGATGGCATTGCCCAACTCTAGGGCTGGAACCACTTAAGGGGTGGAGATGGCATTACCTGACTGTAAGGCTGGGTACCTCTTATGGGGTGGAGGTGACATTACCTGACTGTAGGGCTGGTCACCCCTTAAGGGGTGGAGATAGCATCCTCTGACTCTTGGACCTCAAACATGCATCATCCTATAGCCACAGGTTGGAACTCTGGCAGAACTAAAACTGCCTTTCATCCTCCATTGCTCACTAAATGGTGCACTAAATGGTGTACTAAATGGTGCTCTCTTAACACAAACTAATGCAATACTAAAAAGAGTAATTTTCCGGCATCATATGTCCTAATTCATGAAACTGCAGAGGATCTTTCAGTCGTCAATAACTCACCCACTTTGTGCATAAGAGCTTGCAGAGTGCAAGCAATCAGTGTTTCTGAATGTCCTGCCATGACCCTAGCAAATATCCCTGGAACCCCTCTAATGAAGGACCACCTGGAGCAGAGCAATCAGCTTATACATCACACATTTCAGCTGCTTTGAGATCTAATGCATCCTGTCCACTTAAACAAAGTATGCTTCGATAACTACACAAGCACACGTATGTGAACATGTAATGCTGTGTGAACTACTTGTAATGAAAATGATGACTCTGGTGTTTAAAGTATATAGAGAGAAATGGACTCATAGCATAAATGAGAGCAATTCTGTTAACCAAGTGCAAAATAATTCAGTGAGTCTTTGTCCCCCCTTGCAGGTGATGATGGACCCTTTAAACTCCTTGGTAAGTAGTCAATGTTTTTAGAATGGACACTGATTAATGCAATATTGTTTTTCTTCATTCACCTGTATGTCTGTGGATTGTTTATAGCTCATAAGGACATGTCACATTGCCTCTGGGCACTATCAGAGTTTGTTGTAGGCCTAGACCAGGGGAGTGAACAGTTTTACAATAAGAGTCTTTGGGGCAGCTGGAAAGGATGCAAGACAAGAAGCAGCATGGAAATATTAAAAATCAACAATCACAGCCTAAGACAAAGAAAAGAATCACACGTGTAACTGGTTCAGGTCAAAAGAGCGCAGATGCCAGAGTTGGTTTATAGTGATGGTGAGCACTCAGCACTGGCACTGCCTGTACTGGGTTACACCAGCACATCCGACGCCACTGCATTCATTCTCCGAGGAATAAAAATACCTGAGTATAAAACAGATTCACGACAGAACTCCCAGTAAAAGTGTGCGGTAAGATCTGTATTAAAAACACATCCAAATGTGTTAGAAATACGTTTCTCTCTCTCTCGCTCTCTGTTCCTGTCTGTCTCTCTCACACGCGCACACACGTACACACAGACACACACTGTAATCTTAATTGATGGGAACCTTGGATGGAGGTGGAGATGCACCGGGAGGGGGCTCTGTGGCTCTGTAGCTCTGTGGGGTTCAGGGAGAGGAAGACGGGTGCATTACACAACACACATACTGAGTGCTGGCATTCAGTCTGCACAGATGTGGGCCTTAAGATAAGAAGTGACATCAGCAAGGAAAGGGTTGTGGGTGACAGGAGGGCCCATGCAGAGAGTGGGGCAGATGGATGCAGGGAGAGACGGAACAAGGCAGGTAGGGGTCAATGATTTGTCTGGGAAACGCAAAGTTCACAGGTGAAGGAAATCACAGTGGGAGGCTGCCCAGTTAATCGCACCATGACTGGAATATACTGTAGTGAAAACAGGGTGGATCCAACATCAAGCAGTGGGACAAGGTCTCTCCTGATTGGATGACTGTAGCCTGGTACCAGCATCTTCATGCAGTGAAGCCACGTGCATCTTGGACACTGTATTTAAGATCAATAAGCAATGAGCACCTTGTAACTGACATCATCAGGCAATGACATCAGGGATGCAATGGGATGAAAGTTTGTGCAATAGAACCAGTGGTGGTTTAACAGGCAAAAGAGTGACGTTCCCCATCATAGGGTCAGCTTTCAGATGGGGCTATTGTCCAGGTATCAGTCCAGTAGCATTCACTGCAAGTGGCATGAGCTGGAGGACGTTGTGGCCGACAGCTGTGAGGTTGCTAATCGAAGTACACCTGCTTGCAGGCGCAGAATCAGAATGTGAAGTGCTGACACGGATGCACCTGATTACACTGCGGCGCAAGATTATGAACTCGAAAATGTTGAAGTCGAAAATCGTGCTGTGGTGTAATCACGCAGATTAGGTTTCGCCACAACCCCTTACCCGCTACACCCGCCCACCCTACTTTCCATTTGGCGGCACACAAAGAAGGGTGCACCGACTCCCCGGTCTCCCAGCAACGCCAGTTCCATTCACTTACCTGGATGGGAACTGGAGCCACAGGGCTCTTTTTTTCGCTTTCTTTCAAAAATCTTATTTTTCTCCCGTCTGCTTTCTGTTTAACGAAAGCAGAGGCCACCCAAGATCTCATTATAGGTAAGAAGGAGAGCGGGGGACACCGCTGCAACCCCTGCTTCCCCGGTTCGCTATAATGTGAGTATGGTAGAAATGCTCGACTGTCTGTGCTGTAGGACATTGTAGTACAGCTGAAATGCAAACAATTATACCATACGTCCATTTATTTTCGACAAATGGTTGAGCACCAACATGAGTAGTTTATGTTAGTGTTAAGGCAATGATTGACTATGTAATATGCCTGCTCTGTATAGCAGCAGTCAGATTTTGTAGGACATCATTCTAAAGGCGGCCTGCCATTTGTAAATGTCACTCTTTTTTTACTGCAGAGTCCAAATGAGAGGTGTAAAAAGGCTTCTGCCGTCTCTTTAGTCTTCTCTTTTGCACTCAACAGTGCAAATTGTGAAAAGTGCCTTGAGGGGGCCTGTTTGCATGTAAGTGCAAACTTAACCAGGCAATTTCCACTCATTTTTGAAAAAGTGCTCTAATGAACTTTACTAAACTCTGAAAACAAGTACTATGGAGCCAGTGAAGTACCTATGGGCATTTCTTTACTTCTTTTCTTTTTATATAACGTTTATTTTGTTTACAAGTAAAATACAAAACCCCATTGCACTATATTCAAAATAAAGATTTAGAGCAATCAGTTTTTAAATATCTAAAATACATCAGTTAACAATTCATAGATACCATAATACATTATTAAACAATTGGAATTAAACGTTTAACTTTTTAACCAGGTCTGAAATGTAAATAACAGTTTTCAATAATTTGGTTGGAACAAATCTGAGTGTTAATCATATACACGTGATGACATACATTTACTTAAAACTGTTATTGACTTTACATCTTTTGTGTTAACAGTTTTCATTCTTTCTTTCCACACATGCTTAGCAGCGATGGTGATAACTAGCGATTCCCCTGCCATAGGGACACTCCAGAACTGATCTGATTCATGGCCTCTTTCCATGTGGGCACATTTTTTATAACTAGTTTTGTATTTCCAGTTAATGATTCACATTTCATAAGGGGGTGTCTGCTTGTTTCATGGGTCTGCCCACAGAGGCGACATAAATGATCAGGTTTCTTTATTTTACACCAGGCACCGATAATCTAATGTAGGTAGAATGTTTAAGTGCAAGAAAGTAATAACCCGCCTTTCTTCCTGTGAGCAGATTTTAGAAAGGTAGGGTCACGATTTCCCTGTTTGGAAGCCTTGTTTTCTGCTACACACTTTTTTTTATTGCTGTAAGTTTCCAAAGTTTCCAAAGTTACAATCTCTGTCCCATATCAATGTTTTCTTCTTTAATGTTTCGTCTGGAAATTTCTTCTTTAATGTTTCGTCTGGAAATTGTTTTCTAAATGCCTCATCACAGTATGGTCTAAATCAGCGTAGAGCTCATTACTTCCTTTCCTCTCATTATTATTTACAAATATATGTAAAAGCGTATTATTTGTATCTCTAGAATTCCTTAAAGAGACATAGAGCTCTACTCTCTGTATCATCCAGAGAGCCAGTAAAGAAGGGGTTCCGAGTTCACATCTTAGAACCTCTACAGGTACTGCCTGAGAAACACACAGGATCAAACACAGCCATTTTCCCTCAAGACTATCCAACCAGGTTACCATCTTCAAAGGAAGAATCTCTTCCCATGCAAAATAGAAGGTATCATTCCAGTTCTTTAAATCTCTAGAAAGCCCTCAATGTTAAAATCTCCTTCACTATTAATGAAATTACAAAATCACAATCAATTTCCTCACAACCTTCAATCAAACATAATTTTCCACATAAACTGAAGCTGGAATGTTGGCTATCCGAATGCCTAGGTATACATAAGTTCTTACCATTTCTAACTTTTCATTGTTTAGATTCCAATTAAACTTAGTTACTCTATAACCTCCCTTTATTGGCACCATAACCTTTGTTTTGCTGATGTTAATTTTCACGTTGTTTTTATCACATAGTCAGTCAATGCATTTATTGAGCATTGCAGGCCTATGGGTGTTAAATCCACCAACATAATATCACCAGCAAAGGCTAGCCAAGGTATTGTAACCCCTCCCACATTCTAGGGGAAGTTACACACTGATCTTATATTAGTGTCCATGTCTGCCATGTATAAATTGTAAAGAACTAGTGACAAGACACAACAATGTTTCAGTCATATATTTGTTTTTATAGGCTCAGTTAATAGTCCATCAGCATCCAAACACACTGAGACTGTGTTATTCATGTAAAATAGCACCCCAAATTATCCCATTACCTTGAGCGCTTACTTCCAGTGGGGTTCCAAACATGGTAATACATATTCTATCAGCGTGTTCTATGCTCCAAGTTAATGTTGCGTGGTCACTGAGTCCATTATGTCTCACTCTGACAATAGAGCAACATTATATAATAGGAAGACTGGCAGATACATAGTCCAAGCAAGATTTTGACCTCTCATTAGTCCAAGTATACATTTCATTCTTATCCTTCTTGTTTACCATTTCCATAACGCCCAAATCCCAACAGGAGAGCAGTTCCACCCAGCCATAAACTTAATTTGAATTTTTACCATCAAATATATTTCTGTTGGGGTTTAGCGGGGGCTGATAATAATGGGAATACATTTTGTCATAATTATTTACCTGCTTCATATGATTTAATTATCATTCAAGTCACCCAAAATGATTATGTTTTTATTAGTTTTACTTCGGGCTTGGCAGTCTATTATAAAGTACCTTGACTTTATCTCGGATATTTCTAGTATAAGTTCTTCCTGGGGGTGCGCTCATACACATTTATAATTAGTGTATTTTACCCAAAGTGGGGAGGCCATCAACCACCAAGCTAAGGACATAAGATGTGCCTACCAAAAATCCAGTTACATTAAGGTAGGTATTTACTCCTATACATAGCCCTGCCACGGGTCTTCCTCTAGTTTGTTCTATGGTTGGTAGATGAATTACATTATAACCATCAATCTAAAAGTCTCTAATAGAGAATGTTTTCTGTCAGGCAAGTATATCATTAGTTGTAGTTTTGTTTAGTCCTTGCTTATTACACAGAAACAAGCAATATCCGCTCGATTTCCAAGATAATAAATTACATATCTGGCTAGATCAGAGAAAGGGCTAGTTATTAACATCGATAAAAGCAAAACTTTGACATTTGCTCCGTTACTTAAGAAGAAAAGCAACCTTAGGTGTTTCTTGAACGGTATACATTTCCAAAATAACAAAGTGGGATACGCATTGGTTGGGGACCAAAGTGAGGTACAATAAAGTCGCTCCAAGAAGTGGCTCGGAAGTGGCTGTTGTGCTGGGGAGAACGCTCCGTGACTTCCAGACTCCTATTTGCAGTTGATGTGTTCGTGCTGATTTGGCCACGCCCCTTTTCTCCACGAGTCTTCAAAATTCGCCACTCGCGCGCTCCTGCGCGCGCGCTCCGAGAAGTGGCTCGGAAGTGGCTGTTGTGCTGGGGAGAATGCTCCGTGACTTCCAGATTCCTATTTGCAGTTGCTGTGTTCGTGCTGGTATGCACTCTAACATCCACCAAACTTCTTCTGTGGACATATACGGACTATCTAATATAATTATCAGTGCTTACACCGAATTATAGTAGCTAAATATCACTTTTATTTCACTTTTTTTATTTTTAGATTTGGGCACGCCCCTTTTCTCCACGAGTCTTCAAAATTCGCCACTCGCGCGCTCCTGCGCGCGCGCTCCGAGAAGTGGCTCGGAAGTGGCTGTTGTGCTGGGGAGAACGCTCCGTGACTTCCAGACTCCTATTTGCAGTTGCTGTGTTCGTGCTGGTATGCACTCTAACATCCACCAAACTTCTTCTGTGGACATATACGGACTATCTAATATAATTATCAGTGCTTACACCGAATTATAGTAGCTAAATATCACTTTTATTTCACTTTTTTTATTTTTAGATTTGGCCACGCCCCTTTTCTCCACGAGTCTTCAAAATTCGCCACTCGCGCGCTCATGCGCGTGCGCTCCGAGAAGTGGCTCGGAAGTGGCTGTTGTGCTGTTTGGCTGCTTTGCAAGCGTGCAAGCACCACAGCGCTTGCCCTAAGGCTCTGTTATCTCTCCCCCCGTGTTGTTACGGCTATGATTGAACATCGTTTTATGTTCGTAGCAGCTTTGGGGTGAGTCAATTGTGGCTGGAAATCTAATGTTAACAGAATACATTTCATATGTCCTATTGTTTGCATCACTGCCTGTTTTAATCGTCGCGGTAATCATGAAAGCCTGCTATTTTAGCTTTTTTTCTTTGATTACTGTGTCTTGCTGAAGGGACTCCATTTTAATGTACTTTAAGCATTTTGGTCTTTTTGAATACTGTGATTTGATCTTTGGGCTCTGTGCCCTGAGCTCAGTGTGCTCTGTGTAGTCAGTGTGTCCTGAGATAGGTGTGGTTTTAGCCAGTGACACATATTAACGCTCTGTTTAACCTTGCATCTGCATTGTTTCTCTCTCTCTTTTTCTTGTCCTGTAATTAGATTGATATAGGATTGCATTTGTTGCTGATAGCTATTGTTGTGCGCCTTACCAATACATAGGAATGGATGATTATGATAATGAAATTGCTATGCACAAAAATTTGCGCAATAGGTGCGTATGTGTTCCGAAAATTATCACACGCCCTAAAAAAGGTGTTTTTCAGGGTAACCCTATTACTGATTATTTTGCAAAAACTCCAACCACTATCCCTACCATAAAGACCCAGCATGTGCCCAGTGATAAGGAACTTCGAAATATGGCATCTGTTGATTTAGTGTCTGACCTGACAAGTGACCTTGGATGTGTGAGTGCCAAGCTCCTTTGCAATGTCTTTGGTGCCCACCCGAATACCAATTGTGAGGATCTATCTGAGGCTAAGGGTTCTAACAATAATGCCAATCCTAGTGCCATCCCTAGTCATCTTGACCCTAATGCTGATGATTTTGTGCCTGATATTGCCAGCTCTAGCACCATTAATCCTACTATCGCAACGCTTGGGGTCACAAGTATAGTGGCTTACATGCCAATGGTAGTACTAACGCTATCGTTCATAGGAGGCATATTAATAATGGTACGAGCACTATTGATATATCCATCTCCGAGCTTGAGGAACTAGATATTGAGTACATGGGCATTGATCCTGAAATTTCTTTAGCTGAGGTCGCTCCTACCCCAATGTTCTATACTCCGCCAACTAAGATGGCATTATCATTTGGACCTGATAATCCTATTGCTCCCAATGGCAATCCCGTATCGAAGAATGATGGCGGCTTTGACGTTGAGATCCCATCTATATTTTGTATGTCATCACCTAAGGAAAAACACTGCTCTTCTCACAATGTTATTACTGACTATGGTGAAGGTTCACGTGTAAATGATGATGTGGATTCAAGTATGAATTCAGATGAAATGTTCAATGCCCTTGAAAATTTGCTCACAAAGTTATTTGAAAAATGTGCACACTTAGAAACTAAAATCCATGTCCAATCCCTACTAATTCACTCCTCATTGAAAGAGCATCGTTGTGAAGTGTGTGCAAGTAAGCGTAGTACTTCTCCCACAAAAACCCTGCCTGAAGTACAAGTTAAGAGAAACGTTAAAGGTCAATGTTCGACTGTAGTGAAAAAGACTACCCTGGTCAAAAGGAAACCTAGTACCGTCCACCAGGCCATTATGTACAGTAAGCGTATTGTTAAAAAGCACAAACACCAAGCCATCGGATTAGCTGATGGATTACCAAATGCCATCCCTGTGATTGGGTCAGAAGTTCCCATTGTAGAAGAAGCAGTGAATATCGGTGACCAAGTAATTGATATCACTCGGGTCAATGAGTTGCCCTCAAATAATATCCAGATTGTTCCAAAATCTAATTGTGTGCTGGTAGAATCCTTGCAGTCTTCTGTAATGGCAATTGAGCCATTAACAAGGCCGTCAAAGGCAACAGGACCTACCAATATGCCTGTGATATCTAATCAATCCACATTACCCGATGCCTGGGTTTTAAAAAACACTGTAGATGCCTCTTTATCCAATGCAAACATTGTCAGTGGTGGGGATGGTACTGGAAGGCTATTAGCTCTTCAAATTACGTTAGTTCATATGGAAAAGTGCCCTTCCCCTCTGAACCGTGCTGCGGTACTGAGCTTATTCAAAACCATTGTTCCATTAAGGGTAATCACCTCCAGTGATATCCGTCTGGTTGATCAACTTGAACTTCCGAATCAATACATTACAAATGTGTGTTTTGAAACTGAAGCTACGCTGAACTATATCATGGGTTTTGAAGTCGAGCTATTGCGTCTTGGCTTAACTAACCATAAAGTATTTATACCTACTGTAAAAAGGCGTAATCGCACTGTAGATCAGAGGCCTAACATTACTATCCCATTTGTTCCTATTGCCAACTCACAAGCAAGTGCGGTATATGAGAAACGTCTGCCTATTTAAGGCACTAATACTGTGACAAACAATACTGATGCCATCCCTGAAGGTTATTGGCAATGGTTGCCTCTGAGTTTCAAGCCCCACTTTGCTGAATCTCGCAAATGACCAGATTCATTGCAGTTGCTCCACTCCTGGAATATTTGTGGGCACACGCATTTGTTCCAGGACGTGGGCTTGATCGAATGTATGGCACTCTTCAACATCATCGCACTTCAGGAAACATGGTTGACTGTTGAAATACAGATAGATGAAAGGAACACCGTTCATCAACTTGCCTCTAAGGGCCCCCTTGGCCGTCCGAAAGGTGGGTTGTTGATATCTGTGCAATCACCATGGATGATAACGAAACTCACACTATCAACCGAGCATGTATTAGTAGCTAAAATAAGTTGGCTGTCGGTCGCTCTAATTGTCATCAACATATATGATTCTCCTAATATGGCTAATACGGCAAAGAACATTATGACGGTTGATACTGTGTTGAAACTATACAACCATCGCTACCCTTTATGGCTTCTGGGTGATTTGAATGCTAAAATTGGAGATTACTGCCAATCGGACGAGCTGTTGAGCGTCTCGTCTAAATCTAAAATTCACCCGGTGTCCAATAGACAAGGCAAAAAATGGTTAAATGTAATACAGACTCATAATCTTGTGAAACTTAATGGCCTAACTCCCAGTGATGTGCCTATGAACTACACTAGGGTGGAGGGTAGATCTGCAGCCACACTTGATTATATTTTTACCAATCAGTATGGTTTTCACTTCGTTATTGATATGGGTGTTGTTGAGAGAGATGAGAGCGACCACCTACCCCTGTGTTTATTATTTGCTACTCCAGGAAAAGAAGTAGAGAGCCATGACTATGATGAAAATGGGATGCTTAGCATCAATGAAAGTAATAATAGAATTGTCTGGCACAGTCGTAATATTGAGCATGTATCCCAACTTGTATCTACTTTACTACCGGAGTTTATTAAGGAGGGGGTGTCTGGCATGAATGCTGGTAATTTAATCTTGCAAAACTTTACTGAGCTTATGCATAATATACAGAAACAAGTGGGTGACCGTAGAAAATACAAATCATCTGGTGAACGCTCTAATATGGTTATTCCGCGTAGGCCTGGGAATGACAAAAAGATTAATGAAGCAAAAAAGAACCTACGTAAGGAAATTTGCGATGTAGTAAGAAACAGTGATTCTCTGTTGACAGAGTTCGCGGTTGCATGCCATATTAAAAATTTTAAAAAGAACTATAAAGATTGTCTTAAAATGCACAAACGCGAATGTGAAACCAACTTGTGGAAAAAAATTGCATTGGTCGCCCTGTCTAACAACAAACAAGGTATCTGGCACCTGCTCAGGAAACACAAAAAAACGTGATTTGACAATCAATTGTATTACTGAAGAAGTATGGGCCCATTATATACATGGTACACTGGGTAAAGTCGAATTAGATTTCTCTACCACCTGAAGTTATATGGAATTGTCAATCTTCCGAACTCGACATAGTCAAGATACTTGAAAATCTTAAGAATTCCCGGGCAGCTGGACCTGATGGGGTCTGTAATTTAGTTCTGAAAAAGCAGCCTGAGTTGTGGGGTGCTGCACTTATACTATTATTCAAACAAATAGGGAAGCTTGGTGCAATACCTCCATCATGGAAGACAAGCCACATTCTAACAGTGCACAAAAAAGGGTCATGGGACAACCCGGCAAACTTTAGAATGTTGGCTATGTTAGATGTTTCTTCTAAGATCTTTACTAAGGTATTGCTCCAGGAACTTAATGTATGGATTAGTGAACACAATATTCTTCCCTCCAACCAAATTGGCTTCCGTGCCAAATCAAGCACCACACACAATCTGCTACTACTCACATCATCGATTGAGCATGCCTGGAGTACACGCAATCTTAATGTCTATTGCGCATACATCGACTTCTCTGCGGCATTTGATACTATTCTTAGAAATAGACTTTGGAAAAAACTCAGCTCATGCGGGATCCCACAAGGTCTGTTAAAGATGCTTATGTTATTACATTCAGAGACCTCTGTACGCATAAGACTTAACGCGGCTGATAAACTTTCTAAACCCATGGCCACTAGTTGTGGTGTGAAGCAAGGCTGTATAATCGCTGCCATCCTGTTCAACCTGTATCTGTCAGATATGATGAAAGCATTTCTTATCCCAGAGGCTAATCCTGTGAGAGTTAATGGTGTGACTATTGGTTGGCTTGCCTATGCGGACGACCTGCTGTTACTGGATTATACTCAGGCGGGTCTTCAACATATGCTTGACTCCCTGGTCACTTATTCCTCTGAAAATGGATTGACCATTAATATTGACAAGAGTAAGATAATGGTCTTTTCAAATAAACGTAGAACTAAGAAACACTCGTGGAACCTAGCTATTAAAAAAGTTGAACAGGTAAAATCCTACAAATATTTGGGTGTTATTATTGATGAAAGGTTGAATTGGGATGAACAGTGGTCTACAATCAAAAGCCGTTGCACCATGGCCGCAAATGCTCTGAGTGTATTCATTGGTAGAAATTGTTTTTCTGCCATTGCAGTTCTTAATATCTACTTGTCAAAAATCAGATCAATGCTCCTCTATGCTGTTGAAATATGGGGTCACAAGTTTGTCAAACGTGGCGTGGTTTTTGAATCCAAACTTTTAAGAAAACTCTTGCGTCTACCCCAAAATGTTAGTGTTGAATACCTATACTTGGAATTTAACATCAGAAGTTATTTGTATGCATATATTTGTCAATGCGTTTTGTCGTATGAGAAAGCTGTGACACTTTCCACTGATACAATTTTTGTCCCATATGTTAAAGCCTACCTTAGTCTTGAAGGTAATGTGCTGATTGGTACAATTGGTATTATCCAAAGGCTCCATCGCATATGGTCTAATGGGTCTGTCCCAGGAATTATGTCTCTACTAGCCTTCAAAATGAGACTTAAGAAAAAAGTCCATGATTACTGCCATGAACTTAATACGGTAAATTTAGCATCTAAAAGGTTCAGTGGCTGGTTTTTAGATGAGTATTTGAGTAGAGTTTTGTCTCCTCAATACATTATAGCCTATCCCAACACAGGTACTTTTCGCACTTAACTTATGATGAAATTCAACTCGACTGTTGCATTAGAGACAAATTGTGTCAAAATGGGGTCTCCACTTACGTCAAAGTATTGTCGTCTATGTGGAGTAAATGTTGTTGAGTCCCTTCACCATCTTATTATGTGTTGTGAAAGCTTAAATGAACTACGAACCACGTGTTCTAAATCCTATAATAATGGCATTGTGTTGACTGATATATCCGATCAATGGATGCTTTTTATGAGAGGAAATGATATTAATCTGATATATTTTATTGTTGTTTTTTATCTGAAGATTGTGGCAATTTTAAAATGTATTGTATAGGATATATTGGAAATGTAATATGTTTTTAGATTTTGTGTATATATGTTGTCTGTTTATGTGTTATACAAAGCCTATTGGCTAGATGTATATCTAATTAATAAATAAAGTCATCATTATGATTAGAAAATGTGTTGGTAAATGGTTTATATACTCAACAGGGAGAGATGGTGTCAGACACAGGAGTCGCCGCAGGGTGACTTCTTCATATCACTTGAGCAGGCTCCCGAACCTGCCACCCCAGATTTCTACTACATAAAACATGGAGTTTGACATTGCCGGAATAGTGTTGGACGAAATCATATTGTGTGACAGATTGTTTAAATCTGAGCCAACAACCATGAAAGGTACCTTTGTACAATGTTCAGAAAATGGGCACCTTGGGGAATATGTGAGCCACATGAATAACATGGCAAGAAGGGTGCTGTGGGTGGCCACCCAATGGGGCAGTGAATGTGATAAGGTCATGACTTAAAGCAAAACTATTAGAATTTAGTAAAGAACAGAACCTGGTCAACCTCTTACCCGCTGCAAATTCAAACCATGTTATATAGTGGTGTATCTGAAATGTGCGATCGTAAAGCAATATTTACAAATTAAATGTATGTGGCACTAATGATCCAAGGTGCCCAGATGGGCATAGCATGGCATGATCGATATTGTAGGCTCTGTGGCGCAGAGGAATTAGAAAGTCTCAAGCATTTATTATTAGATTGTGAAAGCTTACTGGGTCTGAGATCTAGCTTCCTGCAGAATCTACAGCAGATGCCTAAAACACCTTCAGGCAGGAATCCTGCTGCCCACTAATCATCTGTGCACTATGCAATCTGCATTGTAATGATATTAAACTGTAGTCGTGCCCTCTACGGTAAGATTACTGCACTGCACGCTTGCCGTCTGCTGCTACACATCCCTTGCCCTATTATCACAGCGCACAGTGCATTTTTGTACTTCAACTGTATTTCCTACCTACTGCGGATTGCTCCATGCCATACTATCTATCAGTGCATTATGTATACCTCACTGTAACCTCATTGCCTTGCAATCCTACACTGCACCACAGTATAACTGTATATAAGGCCCCACTGCCTCATGCTGAACCACTTATAAAAAGCACCCGGTGCCCATGGCATTGTAATACCACTGCTGTCATTTGTTGCATTGTAATCCCGATTTTCGACCTACACCCATCTCTGCTCTAAACTCACCATTTGACCTATGCATCTAATCTATTGTGCCTTGTCATGTGACCGATGCATCTAGTCTATTGTGCCTTACCATTTGACCTATGCATCTAGTATATTGTGCCGTACCATTGGACCTATGCATCTTGTCTATTGTGCCTTACCATTTGACCTATGCATCTAGTATATTGTGCCTTACCATTGGACCTATGCATCTAGTCTATTGTGCCTTACCATTTGTCCTATGCATCTAGTATATTGTGCCTTACCATTGGACCTATGCATCTAGTCTATTGTGCCTTACCATTTGACCTATGCATCTAGTATATTGTGCCTTACCATTTGACCTATGCATCTAGTCTATTGTGCCTTACCATTTTACCTATGCACCTAGTGTATTGTGCCTTACCATTGGTCCTATGCATCTAGTCTATTGTGCCTTACCACTTGACCTTTGAATCTAGTATATTATGTCGTACCATTGTACTTATGCATATAGCCTATTGTGCCTTACCATTTGACCTATGAATCTAGTCTATTGTGCCTTACCATTTGACCTATGAATATAGTCTATTGTGCCTTACCACTTGACCTTTGAATCTAGTATATTATGCCGTACCATTGGACTTATGCATCTAGCCTATTGTACCTTACCATTTGACCTATAAATCTAGCCTATTGTGCCTTACCATTTGACCTATGAATCTAGTCTATTGTGCCTTACCATTTGACCTATGAATCTAGTCTATTGTGCCTTACCATTTGACCTATGCATCTATTCTATTGTGCCTTACCATTTGACCTATGCATCTAGTCTATTGTGCCTTACCATTTGACCTTTGAATCTAGTATATTGTGCCTTACCATTTGACCTATTGGTTGGCTTGCCTATGCGGACGACCTGCTGTTACTGGATTATACTCAGGCGGGTCTTCAACATATGCTTGACTCCCTGGTCACTTATTCCTCTGAAAATGGATTGACCATTAATATTGACAAGAGTAAGATAATGGTCTTTTCAAATAAACGTAGAACTAAGAAACACTCGTGGAACCTAGCTATTAAAAAAGTTGAACAGGTAAAATCCTACAAATATTTGGGTGTTATTATTGATGAAAGGTTGAATTGGGATGAACAGTGGTCTACAATCAAAAGCCGTTGCACCATGGCCGCAAATGCTCTGAGTGTATTCATTGGTAGAAATTGTTTTTCTGCCATTGCAGTTCTTAATATCTACTTGTCAAAAATCAGATCAATGCTCCTCTATGCTGTTGAAATATGGGGTCACAAGTTTGTCAAACGTGGCGTGGTTTTTGAATCCAAACTTTTAAGAAAACTCTTGCGTCTACCCCAAAATGTTAGTGTTGAATACCTATACTTGGAATTTAACATCAGAAGTTATTTGTATGCATATATTTGTCAATGCGTTTTGTCGTATGAGAAAGCTGTGACACTTTCCACTGATACAATTTTTGTCCCATATGTTAAAGCCTACCTTAGTCTTGAAGGTAATGTGCTGATTGGTACAATTGGTATTATCCAAAGGCTCCATCGCATATGGTCTAATGGGTCTGTCCCAGGAATTATGTCTCTACTAGCCTTCAAAATGAGACTTAAGAAAAAAGTCCATGATTACTGCCATGAACTTAATACGGTAAATTTAGCATCTAAAAGGTTCAGTGGCTGGTTTTTAGATGAGTATTTGAGTAGAGTTTTGTCTCCTCAATACATTATAGCCTATCCCAACACAGGTACTTTTCGCACTTAACTTATGATGAAATTCAACTCGACTGTTGCATTAGAGACAAATTGTGTCAAAATGGGGTCTCCACTTACGTCAAAGTATTGTCGTCTATGTGGAGTAAATGTTGTTGAGTCCCTTCACCATCTTATTATGTGTTGTGAAAGCTTAAATGAACTACGAACCACGTGTTCTAAATCCTATAATAATGGCATTGTGTTGACTGATATATCCGATCAATGGATGCTTTTTATGAGAGGAAATGATATTAATCTGATATATTTTATTGTTGTTTTTTATCTGAAGATTGTGGCAATTTTAAAATGTATTGTATAGGATATATTGGAAATGTAATATGTTTTTAGATTTTGTGTATATATGTTGTCTGTTTATGTGTTATACAAAGCCTATTGGCTAGATGTATATCTAATTAATAAATAAAGTCATCATTATGATTAGAAAATGTGTTGGTAAATGGTTTATATACTCAACAGGGAGAGATGGTGTCAGACACAGGAGTCGCCGCAGGGTGACTTCTTCATATCACTTGAGCAGGCTCCCGAACCTGCCACCCCAGATTTCTATTACATAAAACATGGAGTTTGACATTGCCGGAATAGTGTTGGACGAAATCATATTGTGTGACAGATTGTTTAAATCTGAGCCAACAACCATGAAAGGTACCTTTGTACAATGTTCAGAAAATGGGCACCTTGGGGAATATGTGAGCCACATGCATAACATGGCAAGAAGGGTGCTGTGGGTGGCCACCCAATGGGGCAGTGAATGTGATAAGGTCATGACTTAAAGCAAAACTATTAGAATTTAGTAAAGAACAGAACCTGGTCAACCTCTTACCCGCTGCAAATTCAAACCATGTTATATAGTGGTGTATCTGAAATGTGCGATCGTAAAGCAATATTTAAAAATTAAATGTATGTGGCACTAATGACCCAAGGTGCCCAGATGGGCATAGCATGGCATGATCGATATTGTAGGCTCTGTGGCGCAGAGGAATTAGAAAGTCTCAAGCATTTATTATTAGATTGTGAAAGCTTACTGGGTCTGAGATCTAGCTTCCTGCAGAATCTACAGCAGATGCCTAAAACACCTTCAGGCAGGAATCCTGCCGCCCACTGATCATCTGTGCACTATGCAATCTGCATTGTAATGATATTAAACTGTAGTCGTGCCCTCTACGGTAAGATTACTGCACTGCACGCTTGCCGTCTGCTGCTACACATCCCTTGCCCTATTATCACAGCGCACAGTGCATTTTTGTACTTCAACTGTATTTCCTACCTACTGCGGATTGCTCCATGCCATACTATCTATCAGCGCATTATGTATACCTCACTGTAACCTCATTGCCTTGCAATCCTGCACTGCACCACAGTATAACTGTATATAAGGCCCACTGCCTCATACTGAACCACTTATAAAAAGCACCCGGTGCCCATGGCATTGTAATACCACTGCTGTCATTTGTTGCATTGTAATCCCGATTTTCGACCTACACCCATCTCTGCTCTAAACTCACCATTTGACCTATGCATCTAATCTATTGTGCCTTGTCATGTGACCGATGCATCTAGTCTATTGTGCCTTACCATTTGTCCTATGCATCTAGTATATTGTGCCGTACCATTGGACCTATGCATCTTATCTATTGTGCCTTACCATTTGACCTATGCATCTAGTATATTGTGCCTTACCATTGGACCTATGCATCTAGTCTATTGTGCCTTACCATTTGTCCTATGCATCTAGTATATTGTGCCTTACCATTTGACCTATGCATCTAATCTATTGTGCCTTGTCATGTGACCGATGCATCTAGTCTATTGTGCCTTACCATTTGTCCTATGCATCTAGTATATTGTGCCGTACCATTGGACCTATGCATCTTGTCTATTGTGCCTTACCATTTGACCTATGCATCTAGCCTATTGTACCTTACCATTTGACCTATAAATCTAGCCTATTGTGCCTTACCACTTGACCTTTGAATCTGTTATATTATGCCTTACCATTTGACCTATGAATCTAGTCTATTGTGCCTTACCATTTGACCTATGCATCTATTCTATTGTGCCTTACCATTTGACCTATGCATCTAGTCTATTGTGCCTTACCATTTGACCTTTGAATCTAGTATATTGTGCCTTACCATTTGACCTATGCATCTAGTGTATTGTGCCTTACTATTTTACCTATGCACCTAGTATATTGTGCCTTACCATTTGACCTATGCATCTAGTCTATTGTGCCTTACCGCTTGACCTATGCATCTAGTCTATTGTGCATTGCCATTGGACCTATGCATCTAGTCTATTGTGCCTTACCACTTGACCTTTGAATCTATAATATTATGCCATACCATTGGACTTATGCATATAGCCTATTGTGCCTTACCATTTGACCTATTAATCTAGTCTATTGTGCCTTACCACTTGACCTTTGAAGCTAGTATATTATGCCGTACCATTGGATTTATGCAAATAGCCTATTGTGCCTTGCCATTTGACCCATGAATCTAGCCTATTGTGCCTTACCATTTGACCTATGAATCTAGTCTATTGTGCCTTACCATTTGACCTGTGAATCTAGTCTATTGTGCCTTACCATTTGACCTATGAAACTAGTCTATTTTGCCTTACCATTTGACCTTTGAATCTAATCTATTGTGCCTTACCATTTGACCTATGAATCTAGTCTATTGTGCCTTACCATTTGACCTATGAATCTAGTCTATTGTGCCTTACCATTTGACCTATGCATCTAGTCTATTGTGCCTTACTATTTGACCTATGAATCTAGTATATTGTGCCTTACCATTTGACCTATGCATCTAGTCTATTGTGCCTTACCATTTTACCTATGCACCTAGTATATTGTGCCTTACCATTGGACCTATGCATCTAGTCTATTGTGCCTTACCACTTAACCTATGCATCTAGTCTATTGTGCCTTGCCATTTGACCTATGAATCTAGTCTATTGTGCCTTACCACTTGACCTTTGAATCTGGTATATTATGCCGTACCATTGGACTTATGCATATAGCCTATTGTGCCTTACCATTTGACCTATGAATCTAGTCGAATGTGCCTTACCACTTGACCTTTGAAGCTAGTATATTATGCCGTACCATTAGACTTATGCATATAGCCTATTGTGCCTTACCATTTGACCTATGAATCTAGCCTATTGTGCCTTACCATTTGACCTGAGTCTAGTCTATTGTGCCTTACCATTTGACCTATGAATCTAGTCTATTGTGCCTTACCATTTGACCTATGAATCTAGTCTATTGTGCCTTACCACTTGACCTTTGAAGCTAGTATATTATGCCGTACCATTGGACTTATGCATATAGCCTATTGTGCCTTACCATTTGACCTATGCATCTAGCCTATTGTGCCTTACCATTTGACCTATGAATGTAGTCTATTGTGCCTTACCATTTGACCTTTGAAGCTAGTATGTTGTGCCTTACCATTTGACCTTTGAAGCTAGTATATTATGCCGTACCATTGGACTTATGCATATAGCCTATTGTGCCTTACCATTTGACCTATGAATCTAGCCTATTGTGCCTTACCATTTGACCTATGAATGTAGTCTATTGTGCCTTACCACTTGACCTTTGAAGCTAGTATATTATGCCGTACCATTGGACGTATGCATATAGCCTATTGTGCCTTACCATTTGACCTATGAATCTAGTCTATTGTGCCTTACCATTTGAACTATGAATCTAGCCTATTGTGCCTTACCATTTGACCTATGAATCTAGTCTATTGTGTCTTACCATTTGACCTATGAATCTAGTCTATTGTGCCTTACCATTTGACCTATGAATCTAGTCTATTGTGCCTTACCATTTGACCTATGAATCTAGTCTATTGTGTCTTACCATTTGACCTATGCATCTAGTCTATTGTGCCTTACCATTTGACCTATGCATCTAGTCTATTGTGCCTTACCATTTGACCTTTGAATCTAGTATATTGTGCCTTACCATTTGACTTATGCATCTAGTCTATTGTGCCTTACTATTTTACCTATGCACCTAGTATATTGTGCCTTACCATATGACCTATGCATCTAGTCTATTGTGCCTTACCGCTTGACCTATGAATCTAGTCTATTGTGCCTTACCATTTGACCTATGAATCTAGTCTATTGTGTCTTACCATTTGACCTATTCATCTAGTCTATTGTGCCTTACCATTTGACCTATGCATCTAGTCTATTGTGCCTTACCATTTGTCCTATGCATCTAGTATATTGTGCCGTACCATTGGACCTATGCATCTTGTCTATTGTGCCTTACCATTTGACCTATGCATCTAGTATATTGTGCCTTACCATTGGACCTATGCATCTAGTCTATTGTGCCTTACCATTTGTCCTATGCATCTAGTATATTGTGCCTTACCATTTGACCTATGCATCTAATCTATTGTGCCTTGTCATGTGACCGATGCATCTAGTCTATTGTGCCTTACCATTTGTCCTATGCATCTAGTGTATTGTGCCGTACCATTGGACCTATGCATCTTGTCTATTGTGCCTTACCATTTGACCTATGCATCTAGCCTATTGTACCTTACCATTTGACCTATAAATCTAGCCTATTGTGCCTTACCATTTGACCTATGAATCTAGTCTATTGTGCCTTACCATTTGACCTATGAATCTAGTCTATTGTGCCTTACCATTTGACCTATGCATCTATTCTATTGTGCCTTACCATTTGACCTATGCATCTAGTCTATTGTGCCTTACCATTTGACCTTTGAATCTAGTATATTGTGCCTTACCATTTGACCTATGCATCTAGTCTATTGTGCCTTACTATTTTACCTATGCACCTAGTATATTGTGCCTTACCATTTGACCTATGCATCTAGTCTATTGTGCCTTACCGCTTGACCTATGCATCTAGTCTATTGTGCATTGCCATTGGACCTATGCATCTAGTCTATTGTGCCTTACCACTTGACCTTTGAATCTATAATATTATGCCATACCATTGGACTTATGCATATAGCCTATTGTGCCTTACCATTTGACCCATTAATCTAGTCTATTGTGCCTTACCACTTGACCTTTGAAGCTAGTATATTATGCCGTACCATTGGATTTATGCAAATAGCCTATTGTGCCTTGCCATTTGACCCATGAATCTAGCCTATTGTGCCTTACCATTTGACCTATGAATCTAGTCTATTGTGCCTTACCATTTGACCTATGAATCTAGTCTATTTTGCCTTACCATTTGACCTATGAAACTAGTCTATTTTGCCTTACCATTTGACCTTTGAATCTAATCTATTGTGCCTTACCATTTGACCTATGAATCTAGTCTATTGTGCCTTACCATTTGACCTATGAATCTAGTCTATTGTGCCTTACCATTTGACCTATGCATCTAGTCTATTGTGCCTTACCATTTGACCTAAGAATCTAGTATATTGTGCCTTACCATTTGACCTATGCATCTAGTCTATTGTGCCTTACCATTTTACCTATGCACCTAGTATATTGTGCCTTACCATTGGACCTATGCATCTAGTCTATTGTGCCTTACCACTTAACCTATGCATCTAGTCTATTGTGCCTTGCCATTTGACCTATGAATCTAGTCTATTGTGCCTTACCACTTGACCTTTGAATCTGGTATATTATGCCGTACCATTGGACTTATGCATATAGCCTATTGTGCCTTACCATTTGACCTATGAATCTAGTCGAATGTGCCTTACCACTTGACCTTTGAAGCTAGTATATTATGCCGTACCATTAGACTTATGCATATAGCCTATTGTGCCTTACCATTTGACCTATGAATCTAGCCTATTGTGCCTTACCATTTGACCTATGAGTCTAGTCTATTGTGCCTTACCATTTGACCTATGAATCTAGTCTATTGTGCCTTACCATTTGACCTATGAATCTAGTCTATTGTGCCTTACCACTTGACCTTTGAAGCTAGTATATTATGCCGTACCATTGGACTTATGCATATAGCCTATTGTGCCTTACCATTTGACCTATGCATCTAGCCTATTGTGCCTTACCATTTGACCTATGAATGTAGTCGATTGTGCCTTACCATTTGACCTTTGAAGCTAGTATGTTGTGCCTTAACATTTGACCTTTGAAGCTAGTATATTATGCCGTACCATTGGACTTATGCATATAGCCTATTGTGCCTTACCATTTGACCTATGAATCTAGCCTATTGTGCCTTACCATTTGACCTATGAATGTAGTCTATTGTGCCTTACCACTTGACCTTTGAAGCTAGTATATTATGCCGTACCATTGGACGTATGCATATAGCATATTGTGCCTTACCATTTGACCTATGAATCTAGTCTATTGTGCCTTACCATTTGAACTATGAATCTAGCCTATTGTGCCTTACCATTTGACCTATGAATCTAGTCTATTGTGTCTTACCATTTGACCTATGAATCTAGTCTATTGTGCCTTACCATTTGACCTATGAATCTAGTCTATTGTGCCTTACCATTTGACCTATGAATCTAGTCTATTGTGTCTTACCATTTGACCTATGCATCTAGTCTATTGTGCCTTACCATTTGACCTATGCATCTAGTCTATTGTGCCTTACCATTTGACCTTTGAATCTAGTATATTGTGCCTTACCATTTGACCTATGCATCTAGTCTATTGTGCCTTACTATTTTACCTATGCACCTAGTATATTGTGCCTTACCATATGACCTATGCATCTAGTCTATTGTGCCTTACCGCTTGACCTATGCATCTAGTCTATTGTGCCTTACCATTTGACCTATGAATCTAGTCTATTGTGTCTTACCATTTGACCTATGCATCTAGTCTATTGTGCCTTACCATTTGACCTATGCATCTAGTCTATTGTGCCTTACCATTTGACCTTTGAATCTAGTATATTGTGCCTTACCATTTGACCTATGCATCTAGTCTATTGTGCCTTACAATTTTACATATGCACCTAGTATATTGTGCCTTACCATTTGACCTATGCATCTAGTCTATTGTGCCTTACAACTTGACCTATGCATCTAGTCTATTGTGCCTTGCCATCGGACCTATGCATCTAGTCTATTGTGCCTTACCACTTGACCTTTGAATCTATAATATTATGCCATACCATTGGACTTATGCATATAGCCTATTGTGCCTTACCATTTGACCTATTAATCTAGTCTATTGTGCCTTCCCACTTGACCTTTGAAGCTAGTATATTATGCAGTACCATTGGACTTATGCAAATAGCCTATTGTGCCTTACCTTTTGACCTATGAATCTAGCCTATTGTGCCTTACCATTTGACCTATGATTCTAGTCTATTGTGCCTTACCATTTGACCTATGAATCTAGTCTATTGTGCCTTACCATTTGACCTATGAATCTAGTCTATTTTGCCTTACCATTTGACCTATGAATCTAGTCTATTGTGCCTTACCATTTGACCTATGCATCTAGTCTATTGTGCCTTACCATTGGACTTATGCATATAGCCTGTTGTGCCTTACCATTTGACGTATGAATCTAGTATATTGTGCCTTACCATTTGACCTATGCATCTAGTCTATTGTGCCTTACCATTTGACCTATGCATCTAGTCTATTGTGCCTTACCATTTGACCTATGAATCTAGTATATTGTGCCTTACCATTTGACCTATGCATCTAGTCTATTGTACCTTGCCATTGGACCTATGCATCTAGTCTATTGTGCCTTACCACTTGACCTTTGAATCTGTTATATTATGCCGTACCATTGGACTTATGCATATAGCCTATTGTGCCTTACCATTTGACCTATGAATCTAGTCTATTGTGCCTTACCATTTGACCTATGAATCTAGTCTATTGTGCCTTACCACTTGACCTTTGAAGCTAGTATATTATGCCGTACCATTAGACTTATGCATATAGCCTATTGTGCCTTACCATTTGACCTATGAATCTAGCCTATTGTGCCTTACCATTTGACCTATGAGTCTAGTCTATTGTGCCTTACCATTTGACCTATGAATCTAGTCTATTGTGCCTTACCATTTGACCTATGAATCTAGTCTATTGTGCCTTACCATTTGACCTTTGAAGCTAGTATATTATGCCGTACCATTGGACTTATGCATATAGCCTATTGTGCCTTACCATTTGACCCATGAATCTAGCCTATTGTGCCTTACCATTTGACCTATGAATCTAGTCTATTGTGCCTTACCACTTGACCTTTGAAGCTAGTATATTGTGCCGTACCATTGGACGTATGCATATAGCCTATTGTGCCTTACCATTTGACCTATGAATCTAGTCTATTGTGCCTTACCATTTGACCTATGAATCGAGCCTATTGTGCCTTACCATTTGACCTATGAATCTAGTCTATTGTGTCTTACCATTTGACCTATGAATCTATTCTATTGTGCCTTACCATTTGACCTATGAATCTAGTCTATTGTGCCTTACCATTTGACCTATGAATCTTGTCTATTGGTTCTTACCATTCGACCTATGCATCTAGTCTATTGTGCCTTACCATTTGACCTATGCATCTAGTCTATTGTGCCTTACCATTTGACCTTTGAATCTAGTATCTTGTGCCTTACCATTTGACCTATGCATCTAGTCTATTGTGCCTTACTATTTTACCTATTCACCTAGTATATTGTGCCTTACCATTTGACCTATGCATCTAGTCTATTGTGCCTTACCGCTTGACCTATGCATCTAGTCTATTGTGCCTTGCCATTGGACCTATGCATCTAGTCTATTGTGCCTTACCACTTGACCTTTGAATCTATTATATTATGCCATACCATTGGACTTATGCATATAGCCTATTGTGCCTTACCATTTGACCTATTAATCTAGTCTATTGTGCTTTACCATTTGACCTATGAATCTAGTCTATTGTGCCTTACCACTTGACCTTTGAAGCTAGTATATTATGCCGTACCATTGGACTTATGCAAATAGCCTATTGTGCCTTACCATTTGACCTATGAATCTAGCCTATTGTGCCTTACCATTTGACATATGAATCTAGTCTATTGTGCCTTACCATTTGACCTATGAATCTAGTCTATTGTGCCTTACCATTTGACCTATGAATCTAGTCTATTGTGCCTTACCATTTGACTTTTGAATCTAGTCTATTGTGCCTTACCATTTGACCTATGAATCTAGTCTATTGTGCCTTACCATTTGACCTATGCATCTAGTCTATTGTGCCTTACAATTTGACCTATGAATCTAGTATATTGTGCCTTACCATTTGACCTATGCATCTAGTCTATTGTGCCTTACCATTTTACCTATATACCTAGTATATTGTGCCTTACCATTGGACCTATGCATCTAGTCTATTGTGCCTTACCACTTAACCTCTGCATCTAGTCTATTGTGCCTTGCCATTGGACCTATGCATCTAGTCTATTGTTCCTTACCACTTGACCTTTGAATCTGGTATATTATGCCGTACCATTGGACTTATGCATATAGCCTATTGTGCCTTACCATTTGACCTATGAATCTAGTCTATTGTGCCTTACCATTTGACCTATGAATCTAGTCTATTGTGCCTTACCACTTGACCTTTGAAGCTAGTATATCATGCCGTACCATTGGACTTATGCATATAGCCTATTGTGCCTTACCATTTGACCTATGAATCTAGCCTATTGTGCCTTACCATTTGACCTATGAGTCTAGTCTATTGTGCCTTACCATTTGACCTATGAATCTAGTCTATTGTGTCTTACCATTTGACCTATGAATCTAGTCTATTGTGCCTTACCATTTGACCTATGAATCTAGTCTATTGTGCCTTACCATTTGACCTATGGATCTAGTCTATTGTGCCTTACCACTTGACCTTTGAAGCTAGTATATTATGCCGTACCATTGGACTTATGCATATAGCCTATTGTGCCTTACCATTTGACCTATGAATCTAGTCTATTGTGCCTTACCACTTGACCTTTGAAGCTAGTATATTATGCCGTACCATTGGACGTATGCATGTAGCCTATTGTGCCTTACCATTTGACCTATGAATCTAATCTATTGTGCCTTACCATTTGACCTATGAATCTAACCTATTGTGCCTTACCATTTGACCTATGAATCTAGTCTATTGTGTCTTACCATTTGACCTATGAATCTAGTCTATTGTGCCCTACCATTTGACCTATGAATCTAGTCTATTGTGCCTTACCATTTGACTTTTGCATTGAGCATTTAGCTAAGTCCTAGCATGCACACTGCAGCCACCTACCAGATCGCCTGTATCTCTCTTCTCACATTGAGTTTTACACTCTGCTTTACAAAACCCCATACACTATCCATTGGGGACCTAACAAGTCTGCCATCCCCTGCTTCAACCAACAATACTATAATTAAATGCCCACTAGCTATGAATGTCCTTCAATGCCTAATCCAAAGCAATCCTTGCATGACGAAAGCAAGGAACTCGCGGCTCAGAGCAAGACTAGCCGAAATACACAAGCCTCCTATCAGCTCGCTACCCACCCTCACAGGAAAGAAGACCCCAATAACCCTGCCTGAACTAATCCCACAAATGCAAAGTGAGCACACAACTGCAATCCTAAAACTAAAAAATGCACACCCCAGCATTCCAAACGCAAAGACCATCCAACAACCACAACCCTCACAAACCCACTTATTAAAGGAGCTCTAATAAACTCCAGATCTCTTGTAGCACACGCCACTGAGATTGCTGATCTGATCCTGAGCGACAACATAGACTTCCTCGCCATCATTGGGACATGGTTGCACATTGCAGCAGGCTCATGCTAGCAGTTCCTGAGGGCTATACAATCCTAAGGCAAGATAGACAAGGAACCTGAGGTGGAGGCATCGCCATGATCTGCAAATGCACCCCCCTCCATGAGATTAGCACACCCCTCCGACATCCACTCATGCAAAGTTCTTTCTGTCAAGCTACGACTTATCAACTCCCAGACCCTCAATATCCATTTAATCTACCGCCCCCCAGGCCCAACCGGGAATTTTGAGGAACACATTTACACTATACTCTGCAGTAACCTCAAAAGCTCCACGCAAGTACTACTACTTGAGGACCTCAACTTGGTATTCAATGACCCTTCCGATCATTCTGCCTTAGCAACGGCAAACATCCTATCAGAATATGGCCTTACCCAAAGAAGCATAACCCCCACTCACAACAAAGGGAGAATACTAGATTGGGTAGCAGACTACAACTGCCATGCAAGCGTCCTCTCCACTTCACCTCTACCATGGACTGACCACTACTTACTCTCATTTACGCTATCCACCAACAGACCCCCCCCATACCTGCCCCTAGGGCTCCATCCACCTTAACTAGAAATAAAAATATCATCATTGTGGATAGGCTCATCCCTGCTATTCTCCCCACCCTCAACTCACTTCCTAACAACACTGACCCAAAAATAATGGTAAATGAATACAACAAAATTATGGCTTCGTCCTTAGATCTGATTGCCCCTCTCAAACTGAGACCAAGTAAGCCAAAAACCACTTAAACAAATGGTTCACACCATTCCTAAAAAACTTAAGGCAACAAAAAAGAAATTGCGAGGCTGCATGGAAATTACTACCATCGGAAGCCAACGAACTAAAGCTTAAAAAACTGTCATCACTCTACAAAAAACAAATTTGTTTAGCTAAACGAGAATACTACGACACCAATATCTCCCAAGCTAACTCCAATATGAAAGAATGATTTATAATTCTTAAAGAACTAGAGTCTCCCATTGCAATACCAGACACTTGCACCAAAGATAAAAAAAATGGTGCTCAGATATCCAACAGGCACTAGCTAATAAAGTATCTACACTACAAAATAAAATATCCCAAAAAAAAGTATCCTTAAATGTTCCACCCCCATCTAAATTATCCGTGAACACCGCTGAAAACCATCCCATCCGATTTAATTTCTATAAAGTATCCATCATCAAGGTGGAATGAATTATCTCTTAAACCAACCAACTGCCAGGTTGATCTCTGCCCAAGACAACTCATCAAGGACGCAGCTCGAGACGTGTCACCTTTCATATTCAAGCTCATCAACGCGTCCTTTGCCACCGCACCATCCCTTCTAACCTCAAAGAATTGTGGGTACTCCCACTACTAAAAAAACCTACTCGTGATCCCTTAACCCCCACCAACTATAGGCCAATCAGAACAGTCCTGTTTCTTCTAAAAATACTAGATAAAGTGGCCTTCATGCAAATTCAAAAATACTTGGAACTACATCACCTGCTAGGAGCCAGACAGACAGGCTTCCGCCCACAACATGGAACTGAGAACACCCTCATCGATCTCAAAACCCAAGTCTACGAGCTTAGAGACAGTGGCAAATCAGCTCTACTGTTACTCCTAGACCTCTCAGCTGCCTTCGATCTGGTAGATCGTACAATCCCATGCAACCATCTCGACACAGCAGGACACTTCTCCAAAGATGCCATAACCTGGATTAGATCTTTTCTAAGCAGCAGAACAATGAGGGTCTCCTCGCCCTCAGCAGCAGCTGATCTAATCCCTATCACCTGCGGGGTGCCACAGGGGTCCTGCGTCTCGCCTACACTGTACAATATCTTTACTAAGCCCCTTTTTGATGATCTGGACCATCTTGGTATCACCTATACTAACTATGCAGATGATACCCAGATCCTCCTCCCACTTTTAGGGGATTACAACAAGGATTTGGCCTTGTTAAATAAAGTCTACATCATCATCCAGGCATGGATGGCCATGCCATGCCCTATGCCTGAATGATGATATAACTGAACTCATAATTTTAGGAAACCCCATTAACCTAAAAAATTTAGGACCCGACTACACCTCCTTCCTAATTGATGGCAACCTCGTTAAGGTAGCACAAGAGGTAACAACATTAGGCTTTTACCTCGACTCCACCTTATCCTTCTCTAAACAGGTCAACACACTAGCGTCCTCCACGGCGTACACGTGCAAACTCATTAGAACCGGCAAGCCATTTCTCTCAAATAATAGCTGTACCATCCTGGCCAGAGCCCTCATCCTGTCCAGTCTAGACTATTCTAATGGCCAATACATAGGCTCCAACAAATACATCATTACCAGAATCCAAACCCTGCAAAACAATGCCCTTAGAGCAGCCTTGGGTATCTCCAGAAGAGAGCACATCTGTGAGAGTAGACGACAGAACAACTGGCTCCGGACTAATGACAAAATCCTATTAAAAACTGTGTTGCTCACTCACAAATCTCTTAACAACGCCACACCCATCTACCTCTTTGAGGGATTCCACAAACGGACATCCTCAAGACCATCTAGATCAATAAACCTGGACTGCCTGTCCATTCCCAAATTCAAACTATCGACGATTGGTGGCAATAGCTTCCCTGTTAAAGTGGCTAAACTATAGAACTCCATGCCTCGCTCCCTAAGAGCAGACCAGCCTTACCAGAATTTCAGAACCAACACCATTGTATGGCTAAAATCCACTGACCACTAACTGCTTGACTGTGTGACCGAAATGCAACTCGCAACACCTGCCTGATAATCCCATGATGGCAACTTTACTTCTATGCAAAATTCGTGCAATATCTGTAAATATTTGTATATCCAGTATATCCTGCTTGTATAATAATGTATAGTAATGTATTGCCTTTATGACTGCCTGTAACCTTGTGACTCACTGTAACTAAGTTTGGCATATTCTTGTATCTGTTGCGCCCTGATACCCTTGGGTCTGGCGCGCATTACAAATAATAAAACAAACAAACAAACAATCTGAAAGCATAAAACAATAATATCAAAATGGAAGATCTAAAACCTCTCTGGGTTAAGTTTTTAAATAGCTGTGACGAAAACATGATATTTTATCTAGTTTTATTTTATTGGAAGTGTGTGGACATTTTGAACATTGTTTCCTGATAATGAATTTAGGGCCTAATTCACAGAAGTGTTGTATAACGGCAAAGCCCATTGGAAACCGTTCTCTGAATTAGGCCCTTAATCTCTGGTTTTAATGAAGTACTGATTTAAGATGGTTTTATTATTTTTAGGGTGTATGGTTTTTATTGATTATGTTTTTACTGTGATTAACTGAATCTTTTAATCGCGACGGATTACATATTCAGGAATCTATGCACCCATTCCTTACTTAACGTTCAAAAAGCTGGGAAAACTGTTGTTATTTTTTTGTTGCGTAAATGTATGTTTTTATATGTTGTATATACAAAGCCATGTGGCTGATGCTATATTAAATAAATAAATACATGACATTTTCTTTTTCTGAGATATCCTGGGTTGTCTTCCCCCAATGATGCTTGGATGCATTTTTCCTGTATTCCCGTAGGTTTATTCACTGGGATAATTTTGGCTACACAGGAATAATAAACAGCTTTGTTCCGATATGTGTCCTACATGTACTCCCTATTCTCTGCTAGCATCTGGGCATATCATTTCAACAGGTTCAATCTCTTCATAATACTTACGGCTGATCACCACAGTATAGCCTTTCTCATGTATAGCATTAACATGTTCCCCCACCAATGGGAAAATAAACTCTATAAGTACCCAGTTTTCTTCACAGTTAATGGGCCTCATTACAAGGTTGCCGGTCCGGTAACAATGGTACTGGTAAGCAAATTTTGAGGTCTGCTCGCGGGTGCCTGTCAGCCCGGCAGGTCTGACCTGCCGGGCGGAACGGCACCGGTGAACAGACCTACACGGTAGCGCCGGCACCGTTAGTAACAGTGTCGGTACTACTGGCCTCCCCATTCCCATTTCAGCCCTAGGTGGCTCAAATGCGAATGGGGAGTAACAATTCCCGGGTCTGGCGGGGCCGGAATGCCACAGTAATTGCCCATTGCCGGGTGCCAGTAGTAACATGACTCCGGCACAGCTACCACCTCAGTCATAATGAGGCCCATTGTCTGGTAATTCCAGATGTTCAATATCTTTGGTATTTATGGATTTTAGGTCTGGAATCTGTTTCCAAAAATTGAGCAGGAAACACCTATTCATAAATGGGCTTTCCTAGTAGGTTGTAGTTCAACTAGTTTCAGCATTAGTAGACCATGTGTTGTGTTACACAATTTATTTTTCATTATAATACTTGCGGATGGCATTTGTGTTGTCTCAATTAGTAACGGGCCTTGTGGTCTTTGAGTCTCCTCCGTTATGATGATGTCAGCGGGATCTTCAATTCCAGATGTATTTTCTTTTCCCTGTACTTTAGGATTTGTATCTTTTGGCCCCCTTTTAAATTGAACCCATTTATCCAGTGTGGCTTTTGTCGCAGGGCCTCCTGAGGAGCTCGCCATTGGGGGTTCAAATCTTAACTAATGGTGCCTTTCAAGCTGAAGGCTGGGAGTAGATGATACGATTTATTGACAATCCCACAAGGAAATGCTTGGATCATTAACCTCTTGAGCTTCAATATTGGTGAGTATAATGTCCACTACCACGACAATATTCGTTTGAGGTCTCTCTTTGTTCCTTTGCCTTTGTAGACACCAATGCAAAAACTGATTCCATAGTAGCATCAATGGCATTTAAATAGGAGCCTATCTTCTTGGTAGCAATGGTGGTTTGATTCGTACATATACTGTTTACACTTTCATTCTCCGTAATAATGGAACCTTTAGTTGATTCTATTAAGACTGACAGATCCGGTGAAGCAGATACATTTGTTCCAATTATATTATGATATTCAACTGATGCCTCTAAATCAATCGCTGGTAAAGTGCCTCCCAGTGAGTATCTTTGAAAGTTAAGGCATCGATTTAATAAAGAGTTATTATTGTCTAAAAGCAAGGAGCAGTGCCAATTATGATCCACTTTAGTCAAAAAGGTAGAGCATTTAAGTTTTATTTATCAATGGTGACTACTGGTTTCGAGATGATCGGACAAAAGCTTGGTGTACACATTTTACATGGTGGGGGACATGCAGGATCCTTGGGGTACTCCTCCTAGGAATTGGGTGTTGCTAAGACAGTGGCCTCCCCTACAGATTCTCTAGAGGATCTGTTTGACAGAAATGAAGCGATCCATTTAGTGGCTTCGCAGGAGAAGTGGGTAGCAGAGGTAAGAGCTTGGCAGAGGAGCCTATGGTCTATGAGTTCAAATGCTACCAAAAGGTCAAGATGTAGGAGCAGTGAGAGGGTGCCAATGTCATTGGCTCGGTCAAGCTATTTTTTTAGGTCAAGGAGACTATTTCAGTCCCATGCTTAGGACGGGTAAATGATTAGTTGCCAATCTGCTATAACACGATAGATTCCGGAAGATTCTGAATGACGATATTAGAGCCCTTATAGAATGCTTGGATTACCACATCGGAAAGATTCTGAAGTTGAGCCAACGTGCAGGCCTGTGCTAGATTCAAATTGTAGGTTATCCAGCATTTACAATTCTGTCATTTTTTTTAAATCAGCTACTACCAAATTATGGAAAGCCTCCAGACATCCCACTTGCAAGGAGGGCCGAATTTAGATTTAGGTTGAATACTAGTAACCTTGGACCAATCAGTATTGATGTTAAAGTTGACAAATTAAAATCATTGCCATCAATTTGAATATCTGCCAATTCAGCTATGTCACATAAGGTTGGTAAATCAGTGATGGATACATCAGCTCCACCCAAGCATTCTGGTTTTGAAGTCTCCTTTCTGAGGTTAACCTGGACAAATCTGACCAGTTTCAATTTTCAAAACAAATTAATCAAAGTCCTACCTCATCTGAGTGTTGTTGAAACTAATAGTTGGACAGAAATGTAATCCCATCTTCAGTAGACCTGATCGATCAGCAGTCAAAATAAGCGTATAGAGATTTACAACCTGCATCAAAGAAGAAGATATTATTTCCTACCCCGACCATCAAAGTGTGTTGATCTCTCTGAGATGCGACGGCCACGTTTGCCTCTCTGAGTTTTCCGCCTCTTGATACCTGATTCCACCATCTGCCATTTTTATACTCAACTTAACTATTGTGCAAGTTGCGTATAAATATGAATTGCTAATAACTTTTGACTCATATGACGATCCCTCCTACACTATAAATACATATATTAGCGATGTCATTATATCTGTGTGGGTCCCTGTGGAAACGTAATTTCAAATAAAGACATATACATGTTAATGGCTAGTTACCTCTGCAGGGGAAGAGATGACAGTCTCTCTCTGACTGCAGGGAGGAGATGACACTCTCTGTCTATAGGACAATGTCCAGAAGGAAATGAGTGGGCACTACGTAATTGCTGTTAAATTAATCAATTCTTGATCTTAGAAAAAGGTATTTGGTCCTGTCGCCAGATGCCTCCCCGTTGCCAGGGGTGGTGGAAAATAATGATATACTATTGGCTGGATTAGTTGTTCCAGTCTGCTGGAAGGACCTGTGTGGATGTCCCATTGTGTTTTCTTAAATGCATGCAATATTACTCTAAAATACGTCGTGAAATTCAAATAAACTCAGTTTATTATAATACAAGTGTATTTATTGTTCAATTATCTTTTTTGTTAGGCCATTTGCAAACATTCTCTTGTCCAATGCATTTCGGTCTATCCCAGACCTTCTTCAGGGACTAATGATAATTAAAAGAATAAAAAAATCAAAAACATATAAATAAATATATAAATAAAGTATTCATAAATCTATACATTCAAAAGTGCACCAACGGTGTATTACACAATTTACTCAAAATCTGCGAGACTGTAACTTTTAAAGAATGTACCTGTGTAAATGTTGCTTAAACACCTTGACCTTGTTTATGCTTTCTTCCTTGTGGAAACATGTCCAATTCCATACTCCTCTTGAGTGTGCTGACTTAGATTTGCTGGTATATAACATCTGCATATCCTGAATGTCCCTTCATGATAAGGTAATCTGAATAATGACAAATATCCATTGTAAATATTAAATATGTTCAGAATCATGTCTGAATTTAAGTTAAGATCCTAACTGTTAGGGGTTCCCTCCCCAAAAGGGGAGTCTTACCTGTTGAAAGACAGTTCTACAGCAGTAGAGCACCTCGCTCGCATGGATACGCGTTGCTGGTACACACAGGTCCTTCCAGCAGACTGGAACAACTAATCCAGCCAATAGTATATCACCCTCTGACTATAGGGCCAGACTATCGGGCCAGCTACCCATGCAGGGGATGTGATGACATCCTGTGTCATCCTGTGACTGTGGGGCCAGCTACCCCTGCAGGGAGAAGATGACAGACGCTGACTGTGGGGCCAGCTACCCGAGCGTGGTGTGTGATTGCATCCTGTGATTATGGGACCAGCTACCCATTCAGGGAGGAGATTGCAACCTCTGACTCTGACTATGTGTCCAGCAACTGGTGCAGGGAGGAGGTGACATCCCATGCCTGTGGAACGGCCTACCCCTGCAGGTGGTAAGAAGGCTTCCTTTGATGATGGTCCCAGCGACCTCTCCAGGGGAGGAGATGACATCCCATGCCTGTGGAACGGCCTACCCCTGCAGGTGGTAAGAAGGCTTCCTTTGATGATGGTCCCAGCGACCTCTCCAGGGGAGGAGATGACATCCCATGCCTGTGGAACAGCCTACCCCTGCAGGTGGTAAGAAGGCTTCATTTGATGATGGTCCCAGCTACCTCTCCAGGGGAGGAGATTATATCCATTGCCTATTTAGCAGTCTACCCCTGCAGGGGGTGAGATGACATCCTGTGACTGTGGGGCCAAATATCCATGCAGTGGAGAAGATGACATCCTGTGACTGTGGTCCTGGCTATCTTTGCAGGAGGTGAGATGACATCCTGTGACTGTGGGTCCAGATACCCATGCAGTGGAGGAGATGACATCCTGTGACTGTGGTCCTGGCTACCTCTGCAGGGGAGGAGATGACATCTGTTGCCTGTGGAGCAGTCTACCCCATGTTGTAACAGTGTATTGAGAAGTCACCCTCAACACAGGGATTTCCTTCCCTGCCCACATAAGGTGTGATGCAACAAACTGTTTAACTTATTTTAATTAGCCTTACTTCAGACACATATCATGCCCCTTGGATCCCTACCCGTGCGCTAATAATGAGCCAAGTACCAGGCTGGTGTACAGGAGATATATTATTTAAATTAAAAGTAATAAAAATGAGCACAAAAATGTCAAGCACCACTTTATCCATAGCACAACACAATCAACTTCTCTCAGCATAAATATATCACAAATGTTAATTTGAAAAGAACACAATCACAAACCTGCACTTTCTCCAAATTTCACTTCAAGAAATAATTACACTGATCAATAACAAAAGCAATTATCATGTAGTATTGTGCGATTTTGATTTTTCTGCAGGCTTAAAAGGCTTAAAAGGCTAGCAGTAGGATTTCAAGATTGGTAGAAATACATATGGCAACTCTGATTTTTCCCACACTTTTCATTTAAAATAAACACAGGGTGATTTAGCGGTTTGTTTTTCAGACCGCTTCCCCCTACTTTGGTCTGTGTTGGGGAAGCTGGAGAAAAATTGGAATGACTTGGAGAATGTTGGATTTCATGTTGGATTTGCCTATATTGTGGAAGCTAGATAAAAATAGGTTGGACTGATTTAAGAAGGAAAACACCTCTCTTCCCTAAAGGGGTTGGGGTCAGCAGGACAAAAGTAGCCCAATTAAATTAAAGGTTATAGTTTTCAGCGCACACTGGGAAGTGAGCTTTGTTAATTTTGAATTTTAACAAAATTCACTCCGTAGTGTTCGGCTAAATGGGAATTATTAAATTGATATTGTTAGTTAAATAGGCTAAGGATCTACACAGTTTCCCCCCTCGCCCACTATAAAGGGAAAGGATTTAAGGCAAAGAGACTCCCCCACCTGTTGGTTTCCCACAGCTCAGTCCTAATACATAGAAAGAATTTGTTTAACAATCAGGAAAGACAGCAGCATCTCAGGACACTCTGGAAGAATAAGGCAGGTATCTGGCCACTCCACTGTCAAAGATAACCTCCTGCTCTACACCATAGGACCCAGACATCTTTGAGGCCTGCCTAGAAATAGACAGCTCCACCAGGTGCACTCTCAACAATCTCCTCTGGTGTTTCCTTATAGCTGCCAGATGGTAAGTTTCAGCAGCCCCCTCTGTCTCTCTGTCTGTGTCCCCTTATATAACAGCAATGACACCACCAATTTTAAAATCTTGGGGACGTACCCTGCAACAATTTCTGCAACTAGTATTGGACAGTTACCTGTCTCTCTCATCCCGAACTGAGCCTCCAAGTCAGGATTGGTTCAGGGGTCTGGAGCAACCTATGGCAATTCCCATTTGTAAACGCCATTTGTTCTCCTTTCAAGTTTTTGTCAAGATCAAGTTATGTATCACAATATCATAATTTTACTAGCAACTGCGATAATATAGATATTTTCTGATTCAGCTAATCATGGGGAATTAGATAAGCCAACCTCCTGGTCCATAACATATAGCACATCCATGTGGCAACTATCTGCCATTTCCTTAAAAGCATAACAGTTATGAATATGTAAGAAGTTATTACCCATATCCCTATTTCTATTCTCCACCCGCTCACCAACTCTTACATTTGGAACATGTTCAGATTAGCCAGAAACACGTCTTAGATGGCCTTTACAGATCAATGAGTCTCAGGTGGATGGATTTTATATCTCCATAATTGCCTGGAAATTACCTAAGAAATGGTACATAGATGAAGAAAATCCACTTTATGATTATTGAGAAAAAGGCCTAAATGATAATAGTCCTTGTAAATTAACAGTGAATCTTCATGTGGGACAAATGGCCCTTCTCCTGCCTTCCAGCCATGTGTTTTCACTGGGTCAGCCTGCACCCAGAGCTTTTTTTTGTTTTATTTACAGTCTCTTTGTGTTGGAAGCTTGCTCTTTGAAGTTGATGTCCCCATTTTCACACATATTGATCATGCTTCAGCCAAGGGGAACTTCTCCTGCAGTCAATGCCATCGGAGCCAGCAGGTCTGGAGAACACTGCATTTTGGCACCTTTAGTAGGATAGTTTATTGCAGTTGGTAATTAGATTGGAGAGGTAAAATCCAGACTGGGAGTGGGAGATTTCCTTGTGAAGTTTCCCACAGCCAGCAAAAGGATTTTTCTTGGACTGACATTTTTCCATGAAAACAAAATGGCTTTTCAAATGTCACTGGAGTTTTGTATGTGAAACATGATATGCATTGCTTTTTATCAACCCGCATATCAGGTTTTCTCCCTGACATATTTCAGTGAGCAATGATACATTTTTAACTGTTTTTATTTGCCTACTCCTGTGCAAGCTGTTTTGGTGTCACTGTTTAAAAATCCTGTTTTCCATGTGAAAGGTATATTTGATTCATTCTTTTGTAAATTAAAATGCTGCTTTTCCTTTGGAAATGACTGGTTGGCCCCTCTTCCACATAGATCTTCAATCTTATACGGAAAAAAACAAAAGCCAAGCTGTTTTTGTTTCAGTGTTTAAAATCCTGCTATTCATGTGAAAGGGTACTTCTGTTTGGGTCCTTTGAATGCACCCCACAATCCAGGGGAGGAGATGACATTGTGTTACTGTGGGCCGGCTACCTCTGCAGGCGAGGATATGACATCCTCTGACTGTGAAGTTTTCTACCCCTGCAGGGGATGAGATGGCATCTTCTGACTGTGGGTCTAGCTACCATGTTCTTTATTTGGGGCACTGCCCGTATGGCCCCTGGATCTGACAGAGGTCAGTGTCAGTCAGAGAAAGTGAAACACAGCTCAGCTGGCCATGTTTACATTCTGAAATTAAGTATCAGCCTCAGCAGCACGAGAGCAGCCATAGGTAGGAGCTGTGTGGGGTTTTGAATTGGTAAATTAGGAGCTGTTTTAATAATGCAGCGCTGGCTCTGCATACATTGCATCTGGTAATAGGTTTTTAGGTAGTTGCTTCTTTGAACTTTAATGATTAATACATTTTGCTAAAGTGTTTCTGGAATGACCCTTCCCAAGTACATAAGGAACTGTGAAATTCCTCAGCTGCTTTACTTCTGCAAGATCATGCCTATTAGTCATCTTTGAAAGGCTCACCAATGTCTAGATTTCACCTATAGCTAAATAGCAAAGCACTCTCTCATGTGTGCAATGGCAGCAGTGGCTTCCCTGAAACATTTCAATAAGGACTTTACAGAGATCTTCACTGTTACATTTAAAAACATTCTGGACATTATTTTAAACATGAATTTCGGGCGTTTGCTTTACTGGATGAGGCACTAAGACCTGATGGTGAGCTTGTATGTTATTTTGCATTGGTAAATATTTGCTACTGCATACATGTGAACTTGAGAAATGCTGGTTTGAATTATTGCACTTGCAGCCCTGGAATTATAATGGGAAAAGCAAATCTAAATAAAATCAAACAGGACTGAATGGGCATCTGCAAAACGACACATTGTGCTGCATGCTACTGATAACACACATTGGCAGAGCATTGGTTTTTCAGAAAGCATAGAACTAGAATCAGAAATCCCAGAGGAAAGAGTGTTGGCCAAGGAGGAGAAGCTAGGTAATGGGAATGGCCATCAGGACTATCATGGCCATGGGCAGCCAATGTGTTGGTCAACCACCAAACACCCACAGGCAGTTTGTCCCTCCTCGCTTCCCAGCTCTCTCCTAGCTGCACATTCCATGGCAACAGGTTTGGCCTATAGTCAGCGCTTGGAGCGCCGCATAATAGCCATAAATACATATGGCCTTTTTCTGACACAACCTGTAAACCCCATGTCATCTCCACAATGTCTTGTCATAACACCTTTAACATCCCATAAAATGATTGCAGTCCAACACCAGAATATGTGTATGCAAGGTATACCTTCCCAAATTCTTACTGCACCCTTAGTATGAGCTGAGGGGTCTCTAAGCTTGCAGTTTATGTACTTTGAAATTGCACTGTTTTTTTCAATTCTGTAAATGGTGAAATAATCTTCCCTTCTGCTCTGTGATTTGCATGTCGGTGCCCAAATGGTGTTTAAGAGGTGCTTTGATTTAAGAGTGATGGCAGAGGAAGAAGGGTCATGATGGAGGAACCTTCTATGATGACTGTCATTAATGTGAGCCATTGAATGTCACTAGATGTCATTACTGTGGCATTGCAGGCTGGACTTGGTATATAATAATAGCACATTGACAGGTAAAGCGCTGCCTTACACATGGTGACTGACAGGCATGTGAAGTAGTAACTAGCAGTATATGGTTATGCAAGGTCATTTGAGGATGCTCCTAGCATATGTTGAATCACTTTGACACGATATGTGCTGCTGTGGCTTATCCCAATACAGAAATCAAAGGCTGGATCTGGCATGGGGTGGGCGTGCCTGGCCATGGCATAAAGTACCTGAGCCATGGTGGCTGTCTGTGCCAAGCAAATGACTCATTCACTGACATAAAATGGAATCCATAGAACATTTAATATTTAGGACTGCACTTGGCATGTTATATTATTGAATGGACATGGTAGACATGGCAAGACGAAATGTGTAATTTGAGTCCATGACTGGCATTAGTCGCAGTGCCCACATATCAGCCTACACACTGTACAGTACAGCACCACTGGAGCACTGCAGCTCTGTGTTGCATATGATGACAATACATGATGTATGTATGTATTTGCCATAAAATGGGAGTAACAGTACATGTATGGCGGTGCTGGCATATGAAGGAAGTGCTGCAGGGTTAAGCTGCTTATGCTCTGTGTACCACTGGCATATCTTGACCCCACAAATTTCATAAAAAGGCAGCTCTCTCATTCAAATATGGTGGATAAGTTGTTTGTTTTCATAGGTTTTTGTTATTTTATCAATTGCTATCTTGTTTGTATATAACTTTCTGTGATGTCATTGCCTGGCTGTAGGACTTGGTACCCCTTAAAGGGTGGAGATGGCATTGCCTGACTGAGGGCTCGGCACTCCTTAAATGCTGGAGATGACATTTCCTGACTGTAGGGCTCGGTACCCCTTAAAGACTGGAGATGGCATTTCCTGACTGTAGGGCTGGGTACCCTTTAAGGGGTGGAGATGATATTGCCTGACTGTAGGTCTGGGAACCCCTTAATTGGTGGAGATGACATTGCCTGACTGTATGGTTAGATACCCCTTAAAGGGTAGAGATGACATTGACTGACCTTAGGGCTGGGAACCCCTTAAGGGGTGGAGATGACAAATGCCTGACTGTAGGTCTGGGAACCCTATAAGGGGTCGAGATGACATTGCCTGACTGTAGGTTTGGGAACCCCTTAATTGGCGGGGATGACATTGCCTGATTGTAAGGCTGGGTTCCCATTTAGAGGGTGGAGATTGCATTGCCTGACTGTAGGTCTGAGAGCCCCTTAATTGGTGGAGATCCCACGGCTGACTGTAGGGCTGGATACCGCTAAAGGGGTGGAGGTGACATTACCTGACTGTAAGGCTGGGTACCCCTTACGGGGTGGAGATGACATTACCTGACTGTAAGACTGTGTACCCTTTAAGGGGTGTAGATGACATCACCTGACTGTAAGGCTGGGTACCTCTTAAGGGGTGGAGGTGACATTACCTGACTGTAAGGCTGGTCACCCCTTAAGGGGTGGAGATGACATTACCTGACTGTAAGACTGGGTACCCTTTAAGGGGTGTAGATGACATCACCTGACTGTAAGGCTGGGTACCTCTTAAGGGATGGAGATGGCATTGCCTGACTGTAGGGCTGGTCACCCCTTAAGGGGTGGAGATAGCATCCTTTGACTCTGGGACCTCAGACATGCATCATCCTATAGCCAGAGGTTGGAACTCTGGCAGAACTAAACCTCCCTTTCATCCTCCATTGCTCACTAAATGGTGCACTAAATGGTGTACTAAATGGTGCTCTCTTAACACAAACGAATGCAATACTAAAAAGAGTCATTTTCCGGCATCATATGTCCTAATTCATGAAACTACAGAGGATATTTCAGTCGTCAATAACTCACCCACTTTGTGCATAAGAGCTTGCTGAGTGCAAGCAATCAGTGTTTCTGAATGTCCTGCCATGACCCTAGCAAATATCCCTGGTACCCCTCTAATGAAGGCCCACCTGGAGCAGAGCAATCAGCTTATTCATCAAACAGTTCAGCTGCTGATCTAATGCATCCTGTCCACCTAAACAAAGTAGGCTTCGATAACTACACATGCACACGTATGTGAACATGTAATGCTGTGTGAACTACATGACTCTGGTGTTTAAAGTATATAGAGAGAAATGGACTCATAGCATAAAAAAGACCAATGTTGGGAGCCAAGTGCAAAATAATACAGTTTTTTTCCCCCCTTGCAGGTAAGATTTTGCTCATTGTACGTCTTAGTAAGTATACAATGTTTTTTAGAGTGGAAACTGCTTAAAGGTTCAATATTTTGTTTCTACATTCACCTGTATGTCTGTGGATTGTTTATAGCTCATAACAACATGACGCATTGCCTCAAGGCACTATCAGACGTTGTAGTCCTAGAAAAGGGGAGTGAACAGTTGCACAGTAAGAGTGTTTAGGGCAGCTGGAAAGAATACAAGACATGAAGCAACGTGGAAATATTAAAAAATCAACAATCACAGCCTAAGACAAAGAAAAGAATCACACGTGTAACCGGTTCAGGTTAAAAAAGAGCGCAGATGTCAGAGTTTGTTGATAGTGATGGCAAGCACACAGCATTGATACAGTCTGTACATGGTTACACCAGCACATCCGCCGCCACTGCATTATTTCTCCCTGGAATAAAAGTTACCAGGGTATAAAACAGATTTACAACTAAACGTGTGCGTTAGAATCTGTATTAAAAATTAAACCAACATGTGTTACAAGTACGTTTATCTATTTATCACTCACTCTCTGTTCCTGTGTGTCTGTCTTTCTCTCATACACACAGATGCTCAAACACACACCCATACACAGACAGACACACACACACACACACACACACACACACATATACTGTGATCTTAACTGATGGGAACCTTGGATGGTTGGTGGAGTTGGACCGGGAGGGGACTCTGTGGCTCTGTGTGGTTCAGGGAGTGGAAGACGGGTGCATTACACATCACACATACTGAGTGCTGGTATTCAGTCGGCACAGATGTGGGCCTTAAGATAAAAAGTGATATCAGTTGGGAAATGGTTGTGGGTGACAGGAGGGGGCCATGTAGAGATTGGGTCAGATGAGTGCAGGAAGTGACGGAAACACAGGTGGGGTCAATGATGGTCTTGGGAAACACACATCTCGCAGGCGAAGGAAATCACAGTGGGAGGCTGCCCAGTTAATTGCCCCCTAACTAGAATATATTGGAGTGAAAACAGGGTGGATTCAACATCAAGCAGTGGGACAAGGTCTCTCCTGATTGGATGCCTGGATCCTGGTACCAGCATCTTCAAGCAGTGAAACCATGTGCATCTTGGACACTGTATTTAAGATCAATAAGCAATGAGAACCTTGTAAATGACATCATCAGGCACTGATATCAGGGATGCAATGGGATGAAAGTATTTCTAAAAGAACCAGTGGTGGGTTAAAAGGCCAAAGAGTGACTTTCCCCATCATAGGGTCAGCTTTCAGATGGGGCCATTGTCCAGGTATCAGTCAAATAGCATTCACTGCAAGTGGCATGAGCTGGAGGACGTGATCTGCGAACAGAGTGTTGTTGCTTCCTGATGGAAGTGATGAAACAGAAGAAAGATTGTTCAAGGGTGCAGAAAGATCTGAAGAAGAATTCAAAGACAAAGCAGCAGTCTCCCCAGACCCCACGGGCTCAGGAAGAATTTCTGAGACACCCTCGGTGTTGTTCAAAACAGGCTTATCATGCGAAGCAGAACAGTTTCCTTCTTTTCTTCTTGTTGAATTGGCATAGGAAAAGGTATTTTCTTGACGTGTGTCGAGTGTATTCAGTGTCATTTTCCTCCTACCCGTACAGTGGTCTGTGTGGCCAACAAGACCTGGAACGGTCCTCTCCAATGCAGTGAGAGACAGTATGCTCTTTCGAAAGCTTTCGTTAGCACCCAATCACCAGGTCAAAGTCGATTACCTGGCCCCTCGTATTTAACTGGGAGGGCTTCTCGCACCTGTTGATGAATCAAATACAAGTTTTGAGTTAACTGGTCACGGTATATAGCAAGAAGCAAATGCTCCACGTCTTTCAGTATTTTGGGTTTAGGTAGGTTCCAAATATTAGCTGGCCTCCCCATCACAATCTCATATGGGGAGATTCCAGTTGTAGTCTGTGGGGTCGTCCTCATGGACAGTAAAACTACCGGCAAGGCATCTGGCCATTTCAAGTTACTGCTAGTACAGACTTTCGCTAGCTTGTTCTTTAGGATACCATTAAGGCATTCTACAAGTCTGGCACTCTGAGCGTGTCTAGCCATATGGAACCGTTTATCGATCTGCAATCCCGTGCATACTTGCAGGATAACAGCAGCGATAAAATGTGGACCATTGTCTGACCAGATGACTCTCGGCAAACCAAACATAGGAAAATATTCCTTAAGCATGGTTTTCGCCATTGTCATTGCTGTGGCATCTTTCACAGGGAAGGCTTCAACCCACTTGCTAAAGGCACAAATGACTACCAGAACGTACTTGTAGTTATAGCAGCGTTCCATTTTGATGAAGTAGAAATGTTATACTCGAAAGGCACAGAGGGGGGTCCAAAACTACCCTTCGGTGTCGCTGCACCCTCCCCCACATTATGCTGTAAGCATACCATACAGCTTTGGACGAAACGCTCAGCAGTCTTTGAAATATTTCATTTACCCAAACAGGTTCTAGCAATTTACAGATTTTCCTAGCACATTAGTGGTGAGAGTAGCTGAACTATAAAGGTACCATGTTGGATTTTAGTTCCGTGTGAGGTCAAGAAACCTCATTCTGCCCATAGTCTACCGAAGTTGTGAACAACCCCAAAGGCATACTGGCTATCTGTAAATATATTTACTCTAAGCTCTTCGGAAAGTTAACAAGCTCAAGTCAATGCGATAATCTCTGAGGCCTGCTCAGAGTTATGCAAGATTCTCTCGGTCTCCACAATTGTGCTTAATGTAGTGATGGTATAAGCAGCAGTGGATGTACCATCCGGAAATTTGCAGCAGGAGCCATTGCAAAACAGCTCCCCTTGTGGGTCTTTTAATGGTGCGTCATTTAAGTCAATTCTGCCTTCAGTTTCTTATTCTGTAGTACAAAGGCAGTCATGTGGCATTTCGTCACTGCAAGCAATGTCTTACGGAAGAGGCAATAATTCAGCCGGATTCAATACGCAACACTGCTTAATTTGAATATGCGGTGCAAATAGTATCAGTTCGTAAATTGTTAATCATGCGGAAGGAAGGTGTTGCGTTGGCGTTCTGTTTAATAGAACATCTACGGAGTGGGGTACCATTATGATTAAAGAGTGATCTAAAACCATACCCTCACTTTGCTTTATGGATGCAGCAGCAGCAGCGACAGCTCTCAAACATCTCAGAAAAGCACATGCAACAGGATCAAGTGTGGAGGAAAAATAACTGCACAGTCTATTCTTCCCCTCATGTTTCTGTGCTAACACAGCCAAAGCACATCCATCACATTCATGCACATATAACACAAATGCCTTATCATAATTTGGTGTGCCCAAAACTGGTGCTGAACACAGTGCAGTCTTGAGCAGATTAAAAGCTTTCTGTTGTTCCAAGTTCCACAGTAATGGCAAAGAAATGCCCTTCTTTGTCAGTGCCAACATTGGTTATATCACTAGTGAGAAATTAGGGATCCACTGTCTACAATAAAATGCCATTCCTATCAAGGCTCTGACCTCTTTTTGTGTATTTGGGACAGACATCCTAGAGATGCTTTTTATCTATTCAGGTGTCAATCTTCTTCTCTCCTTGGACAGGAGACAGCCTAGATAGACAACCTCCTGTCGACAAATCTTTTTCAATGAAGCTTATGCCCATGCTCTGCTAGATGAATAAGCAACAACACTGTACCCTCTTTGCAAGCACCTTCTGAGTCTGCAGCTAAGAGAAGATTGTCAACGTATTTCAACAATGTACAAATGGAAGGCAACTCAATTGTATCGAGCTGCTCTTTAAAGGCCCTATTATAGATGCTTGGACTCTCCATTTACCCTTGTGGCACAAGTGTAAATGTAAACGAGCGTCCCCCTAGGGTGAACGTGAACAAATAGCTAGAATTCACTTGTACAGGAATACTAAAGAAGGCATTCTTAAGATCCACCACACTGAAATGAGTAGCAGAAGCTGGGATCATTGTTAATATCGTGGTTACATCAGGCACAATTGGAAATTGTGGAGCAACAATCTTCATAGCACACAATCAATAATAAAATGGAAAGGAATCGTATGATCCCCTTTCTTATACATCGGTAAAATTGGGCTATTGCACAAACCTCCTGCAATTTCCTCGATTACTCCATGATGGACAAAATCAAAAACTATGCTCTTCAGAGCTTGCTCACCATCAACTGAAATCTTACATTGTGGAATACGTGGCAATTTAGCTCCTGGCTTCAAAACAATTTTAACAGGTTCAATTTGTAAAATGCCAACTTCATTGTCGTCAACCGCCCAAAAACACGCCAGAACTTCATTAAATTCAGGTGGTAAAGGTTTAGTCAAAAGCTGTAAGTCAGAAGATTGCTGGGGTGAAATCGTCAAAAGCACTCCATCCGAAGAACAATGATTTACTGTATTTAACCCTTTAACTGCCATGGGTATTTCTCCCAAGTGCCAAGGCCTTTTTTGGTGATTTCGGTATGTGGCCATTCAATGCATTGTAACTTTTTTGTTACATGAGATATCTCGGCCAAATTCGGCTCTTTTTTTCCCATGTGTAGGTGGTCGTAACGCCACCCAGGAATCCTAGGTTGCTGTAGGGGGGTGAGAGAAAATAACCAAAAAGAGCAAACATTTGGTGTTTTTAAAAAAAAAATGCGAATAAAATGATGTACAAAGAAGCCTGTGGTTATTTCCTTGTAAGAGCTAGGAACAAATGGTTTGCTGTGCTGAATTCCCCAATTACCTGGCTTTCAAGAACAGCTTGAGTGGAAACGAAAAAAAAAAATATTTTGATGTGGTTATCCACTATTTTGAGAGAGGTAGGCGATTTTGGCCATTTTTGCCCATTGGACATGCATGGACGGAATGGAAGAAAAGGATAGGAAAGCCGAATTGGAGGACAGAAAGGCATACATTTCTGAAAAGTAGACAAAATTCCAAGTTTATGAAGGGGTGATTTGTGTAGGTCAGGCAACAACTAGGTAGGGGAAAATGGCAGAAAAAAAGGTAAGTGTTGGATATGGTTGGCTTGGTACGGCAATGGCTTCTATGAATTTTGAGAAGAGCAAAGCTCCGCTACATTCCCCCGACTCTTGTAGTTAGGAAAGCACACATTTTTTGTAGTGTTTTACAAAACAAGCAGTACCACAAACCAAACACTGAGCCATGGTACACAGGAGTTTTATGCTTACGGCCTCAACAGATGTACTTAGCATGTGTAAATCAGGAAAACCAATGTGGTGAGGAACGGCAACCATACATTTTTTGAAAGCACATGCAGACCTTTTTAATGGTAGGTGAATTGTGCAGGTTACAAAAGTATATGGTGCCTACAGCAGCGACTAAATGTAGGGCTCAATTGGGAAATGATAGGGTTGTATGACAAAGGGCACCAGCAAATGGGTCAAAACATTATGAATCCACACAAACACAACAAATGTTATACCTTCCCGCGTTCCCACACGTGTACCGATTAAAACGGTACCTCACATGTGTGATTGCACTTACCTGGGTTCCAAGGGGAAAGCTGAACAAACCCCTAATCCCAAGTCTTTTCAGACATCTGAATTTCACGTTTTTTCCAGACACCCCTGCAAAGTCAGAAATGTGGGGAAAAAAAGCATTTTCCGCACATTTCACTCGGCGCACCCATCGAAACACACTGTCAACAACACATGGCCTACTGTCCCACATTCCCACAGGTGTCCCGATGAAAACGGTACTCACAGGTGTGGGTGCTTCTACCTGGGCGCCAAGAGGAAAGCCTAAAACACAGGTAACACCAAATCTGTTATGACAGCTGAATTTCACACTTTGTCCAGATGGGCACACCATACATATATGGGCCTCGGGTGTCCAAGCCACCAAGGAAAACAGGGAACCCCATGCATTTCCGAAAAGAGGACACCCGTGGGAATACACAGAGGTATGATTTGCACGAATCGGCCAAGAGTTTATTACCCAGACACCCCCGGAAAGTTGGAAATGTGGGGGAAAAAAGCATTTTCTGCACATTTCACTCAGCTCACCCATCAAAACACACCGCCAACAACACATGGCCTACAGTCCCGCGTTCCCATAGGTGTCCCGATGAAAACAGTACCTCACATGTGTGGGTGCATCGACCTCGGCGTCAAGGGGAAAGCCTAAAACACAGGTAACCCCAAGTCTGTTATGACAGCTGGATTTCACACTTTGTCCAGACAGGTACACCATACAGATATGGCCCTGGGGTGTCCAAGCCAGCATGGAAAACAGGGAACCCCATGCATTTACGAAAAGAGGTCACCCGTGGGAATCCGCCGAGGTATGATTTGCGCAAATCGGCCCAGAATATATTACCCAGACACAGCCGCAAAGTCTGTAATGTGGGGAAAAAATGCATTTCCCGCACAATTCATTCGGCTTACCCATCGAAACACACCGCCAACAACAGATGCCCATCAACCCGGCATTCCCACAGGTGTCCCGATGAAAACGGTACCTCACATGTGTGTGTGCACCTACCTGAGCGGTAAGGGGAAAGCCTAAAACTCAGGTAACCCCAAGTCTGTCATGACAGCTGAATTTCACACTTTGTCCAGACGGGCACACATACAGATATGGGCCTCGGGTGTCCAAGCCACCAAGGAAAACAGGGTACCCCATGCATTTCTGAAAAGAGGACACCCGTGGGAATCCACAGAGGTATGATTTGCGCAATTCGGCTCAGAAAGTATTACTCAGAGACCCCCACAAAGTCAGAAATTTGGGCAAAAAAGCATTTTCCGCACATTTCACTTGGCTCACCCATCAAAACACGCCGCCAACAACACATGGCCTACCGTCCCGCGTTCCCACAGGTGTCCCGATGAAAACGGTACCTCACCTACCTGGGCGCCAAGGGGAAAGCCTAAAACACAGGTAACCCCAAGTCTGTTCTGACAGCTGAATTTCACACTTTTTCCAGACGGGCACACCATACAGATATGGGCCTCGGGTGTCCAAGCCACCAACGAAAAACAGGAAACCCCATGCATTTCCGAAAAGAGGACACCCGTGGGAATCCGCAGAGGTATGTGCAAATCGGCCCAGAATTTATTGCCCAGACACCCCAGCAAACTCTGAAATGTGGGAAATAAAACGCATTTTCTGCACATTTCGCTTGGCTCACCCATCGAAACACGCCGCCAACAAGACATGGCCTATCGTCCCCCGTTCCCACATGTGTCCCGAAGAAAATGGTACCTCACATGTGTGAGTGCACCTACCTGGGCAGCAAGGGGCAAGCCTAAAACACAGGTAACCCCAAGTCTGTTCTGACAGCTGAATTTCACACTTTGTCCAGACAGGCACACCATACAGATATGGGCCTGGGGTGTCCAAGCCAGCATGGAAAACAGAGAACCCCATGCATTTCCGAAAAGAAAACACTTGTGGGAATCCGCTAAGGTATGATTTGCACAAATCGGGCCAGAATTTATTACCCAGACAACCCAGCAAAGTCGTAATGTGGGAAAGAAATGCATTTTCAGCACATTTCACTCGGCTCACCCATCGAAACACGCCGCCAACAACACATGGACTACAGTCCCCTGTTCCCACAGGTGTCCTGATGAAAACAGTACCTCACATGTGTGAGTGCACCTACATGGGCGCCAATGGGAAAGCCTAAATCACAGGTAGCCCCAAGTCTGTTCTGACAGCTGAATTTCACACTGTGTCCAGACGGACACACCATACAGATATTGGCCTCGGGTGTCCAAGCCACCAAGAAAAACAGGGAACCCCAAGCATTTCCGAAAAGATGACACCTGTGGAAATCTGCAGAGGTCTGATTTGCGCAAATCGGCCCAGAATGTATTACCCAGACACCCCCGCAAAGTCCGAAATGTGGGAAAAAATATGCATTTTCCACACATTTCGCTCGACTCACCCATCGAAACACGCCCCCAACAACACATGGCCTACCGTCCCGAGTTCCCACTTGTGTCCCGATGAAAACACTATCTCACATGTGCGAGTGCACCTACATGGGTGCCAAGGGGAAACCCTAAAACACAAGTAACCCCAAGGCTGTTATTACAGCTGAATTTCTCACTTTTTCCAGACGGGCACACTATACAGATATGGGCCTCGGGTGTGCAAGCCACCAAGGAAAACAGGGAACCCCATGCATTTCCAAAAAGAGGACTCATGTGGGAATCTGCTGAGGTCTGACTTCGGACAGAATTTATTACCCAGACACCCCGCAAAATCCGAAATGTGGGAAAAAAACACATTTTATGGCCATTTCACTCAGCTCACCCATTGAAACACGCCGCCAGCAGCACATGGTCTACTGTCCCGCATTCCCACAGGTGTCCCGATGAAAACGTTACATCACATGTGTGGGTGCACCTACCTGGGCGCCAAGGGGAAAGCCTAAAACACAAGTAACCCCAAGTCTGTTCTGACAGCTGAATTTCACACTTTGCCCAGACGGGCACACCATACAGATATGGGCTTCGGGTGTCCAAACCACCAAGGAAAACAGGGACCCGATGCATTTCTGAAAAGAGGACACCCGTAGGAAACCGCAGAGGTATGATTTGCGCAAATCGGCCCAGAATGTATTACCCAGACACCCCGCAAAGTCCAAAATGTTGGAAAAAAACACATTTTCCGCACATTTCCCTCGGCTCACCCATCGAAGCACGCCACCAACAACACATGACCTACCATCCCCTATCCCACAGGTGTCCCAATTAAAACGGTACCTCACATGTGTGGGTGTACCTACCTGGGCGCCAAGGGGAATGCCTAAAACACAAGTAACCCCAAGTCTGTTCTGACAGCTGAATTTCACACTTTGTCCAGACGGGCACACCATACAGATATGGGCTTCGGGTGTCCAAGCCACCAAGGAAAACAGGGACCCGATGCATTTCTGAAAAGAGGACACCCGTAGGAAACCGCAGAGGTATGATTTGCGCAAATCGGCCCAGAATGTATTACCCAGACACCCCGCAAAGTCCAAAATGTGGGAAAAAAACACATTTTCCGCACATTTCCCTCGGCTCACCCATCGAAACACGCCACCAACAACACATGACCTACCATCCCCTATCCCACAGGTGTCCCGATTAAAACGGTACCTCACATGTGTGGGTTCACCTACCTGGCGCCAATGGGAAAGCCTAAAACACAGGTAACCCCAAGTCTGTTCTGACAGCTGAATTTCACACTTTTTCCAGACTGGCACACCATACAGATATGGGCCTCGGGTGTCCAAGCCACCAAGGAAAACAGGGTACCCCATGCATTTCTGAAAAGAGGACACCTGTGGAAATCCACAGAGGAATGAGTTGCGCAATTCGGCCCAGAATGTATTACCCAGATACACCCACAAATTCCGAAATGTGGGAAAAAATTAATTTTCTGCGCATTTCACTCGGCTCACCCATCGAAACACACTGCCAACAACGCATGGTCTACCGTCTCGAGTTCCCACTGGTGTCCCGATGAAAACACTATCTCACATGTGCGAGTGCACCTACATGGGTGCCAAGGGGAAACCCTAAAACACAAGTAACCCCAAGGCTGTTATTACAGCTGAATTTCTCACTTTTTCCAGATGGGCACACTATACAGATATGGGCCTCGGGTGTGCAAGCCACCAAGGAAAACAGGGAACCCCATGCATTTCCAAAAAGAGGACTCATGTGGGAATCTGCTGAGGTCTGATTTCGGCCAGAATTTATTACCCAGACACCCCCGCAAAATCCGAAATGTGGGAAAAAAACACATTTTATGGCCATTTCACTCAGCTCACCCATTGAAACACGCCGCCAGCAGCACATGGTCTACTGTCCCGCATTCCCACAGGTGTCCCGATGAAAACGTTACCTCACATGTGTGGGTGCACCTACCTGGGCGCCAAGGGGAAAGCCTAAAACACAGGTAACCGCAAGTCTGTTCTGACAGCTGAATTTCACACTTTGTGCAGACGGGCACACCATACAGATATGTACCTCGGGTGTCCAAGCCACTAAGGAAAACAGGGAACCCCATGCATTTCCGAAAAGAGGACACCCATGGGCCAGAATTTATTACCCAGACACCCCGCAAAGTCTGAAATGTGGGGGGAAAAAACACATTTTCCACACATTTCACTCGGCTCACCCACCAAAACAAGCTGCCAACAACACCTGGCCTACCGTTCCGCATTCCCGCAGGTGTCCTGATGAAAACGGTACCTCACATGTGTGGGTGCACCTATCTGGGTGCCAAGGGGAAAGCCTAAAACATTGGTAACCCCAACTCTTTTCACACAGCAGGATTGCAGGATTTTGACTAATGTGCACACCATACAGATTTGGGCCTGGTGTGTCCAAAGCACCAAGGAAAACTCGGAACACCATGCATTTCTGAAAAGAGGACACACATGGGAATGCTCTAAGGTCTGACTTGCGCAAAGCCGCCCAGAATGTATTAGCCACAATCCCTGACAATGTGTGATGTTTGGTGTGGACAAAACAAAATTTCACTTTGTTGGGGATTCTAGGTAATACATTCTGGCCCGCTTCTCTCAAATCAGACCTCTGTGTACTCTGTTCTCTTTTCGGAATTGCATTGGTTTCCCTGTTTTCTGTGGTGGCTTGGACACCTTAGCCCCAAATCTCTAGGTTGTCTCCCCAAACCCTTTGGGGGTTACAAGTGGTGTAGCCTTTTTCCTTTTGTACCCCGGTAGGTGCACCCACAGATGTGGGGTACAGTTTTCGTCGGGACACCCCCGTTGGGAATGCGGGAAGGTATGACATCTGTTGTTGGCGGTGTCCTTCGGTGGGTGAGCCGAGTGAAATGTCTGAAATGTTTTTTAACCCCAAATTTGGACTTTGTTGTGTGTTCTGGGTATTAGATTCTGGGCCGATTTACGCAAGTCAGACCTCCCATGGGTATCCTCTTTTGGGAAATGCATGGGGTTCCCTGTTTTCCTTGCTGGCTTCAACACCCAAGGCCCAAATCTGTAGGTTGCCCACAAGAACAAAATGTGCTGTACAGAAAGGCTTGGGTGGGTTACCCTTTTCCTTTTGCGCCCCGGTAGGTGCACCCACACATGTGAGGTACCGTTTACATTGGGACACGTGTGGGGATGTGGGAAGGTAGGCCATGTGTTGTTGGCGGTATGTTTCAGTGGGTGGCCAGAGTGAAATGTCTGAGAATTGTCTTCATTTCCAGCCAAATTCATAGACATTTCCCTCTGTCCACTCACCGAAAAATCCAACAATATATGTCATACCTTCTCGCGTTCCCACATGTGTCTCGATGAAAACAGTACCTCACATGTGTGGGTGCACCTACCGGGGGCACAAAAGAAAAAGGGTAACCCCCCTGGTGCCCACAAGCCTTTTGGCACAGCACATTTTGTTCATGTGGGTAACCTACAGATACGTGGTCAAGATGCCTTCTCGGACCGCATCTTCTCTTCAACAAGGTGGTATCAATCTTGAGGGTTCCTATTCGGGCGCCATCTGAGAGACCAAAGAAATCCCAAGGCTGAGTAACACAAATGAAATACACCAATCACGGGCTGAAAAGATACAAGTAATATACTTTATAGTTTACAAAGCAAAACAGATAACTATCTGGCTCCCAACACCTCACAGTGTGTTCCAGCAGACACAGAGAGGAGTGATAGTGCTGGACATCTAAACAAAGGCATATTTATACGATTCTAGCAATATTGTCCAGCCTTTCTTCACATTAGTAATTTGCGACCTAGAGCTCGTTCCTAGTTCACATGACAGATGTTACAATATTATGCAAAGGCTTAAATAGGTTTACATGTCCATGAACATTCAATGGTACTGTTGATGCTCGAATCCACGGTAAGTCTTAATCAAAGAGTTACAACAAAGCATACAATCAAAGTTTACTCTTCATTGTTATGGTGTTTATACAAGGATGAGGCTTGTGAGCACAGACAACACTTCAATGGCAGTTTGTATGAAGCGCAAAGTTTCTTTGCATAGGTTAAACAGTCGGCTCTTGGTCAACCTAAACATTAACGAAACTCAAAGGCCGTTCAGCTCAACTGCAAGTCGAAAACACAGTTCTCCATTTTAGAACATGGAACATGAGCAAATCAAAATGGCAGATGAGTCTTAAAATGGCGGTGAAGTTAACCCAAAATCAGAACTTTGCAAACACGGTTTTCTGCGTAGCGCGAATGGGCTTAGGGCCAATATTCATAATAAGGATGCACTATATATGATTACGGCTTAACATGGGTACCCCTTTAGGGGTGGAGATGACATTGCCTGACTGTACGGCTGGGTATATAGATGGTTGGGATTTTCTGAAAACCATAAATAGGGTAAGTATCCAAATGCATAATGTTATATTTAGCTGATAATTCAATTTTTATGAAAGTAACCTGCTAAAATAACTTTTTATGGTTAACCACACACCTCAGACATGCATCATCCTATAGCCACAGGCTGGAACTCTGGCAGAAGTAAATCTGCCTTTCATCCTCCATTGCTCACTAAATGGTGTACTAAATGGTGTACTAAATGGTGTACTAAATGGTGCTCTCTTAACACAAATTAATGCAATACTAAAAAGAGTAATTTTCTAGCATCATGTTGTAAAGACTGGTAGGGGGTGTCTGTACATCCGCTCTCTATATGGTAGAGGAGAGGCACAGAAGACCCCAGCCAAGATTCTCTATTACGGTAGCAATGGACAAGCAATCAAGGCCTAGCTTCTCAGGAGGTGATGCAGGATGGTTCTTAAGTACAGTGTAGTCCCCGGTCCCCCACAAAGGAATGTCCACACACTGTATTACTGAAAACACAGTCTTTATATAATTAATATTCAAAGGTATGTACACGATCACAATAACGCACTTTGTACTCGGAAGTCAATAATGATAAATATATACAATTCTAAAGTGGTACCACCAATGTTATCAAATCTCATTAAAGTGCATCAACTGTACGGTTAAAATGTCACACAGATTAATAACGAGGAAACCAGCAATAGAGATAGGAAGGAACGCAGGATGGTTGAAACAGTAGGCAGAATACTGGCCCCGTACCCTAGACACAGTTCTGTGTGGAGATCCCCCCACCTGGGCAATCTGTAAAATAAGGATATATCGCACAAGCCCAGTCCATATGTTCAATAGTCTCACTTCTTCCTATTAAGGTTTTACCCCCCCAATGTACCTGGTGGAGTAGAGTTCTCCGACGATGCGCCGACCGATCCTTCTTGAGTGCCGCCCGTTCAGGCGGGAGCCACGGATCGTCAAGAGGTGTCGGGGAACTTGGCGTTCGGTGTCAGGGAATCGACGGCCCTTCTTGAGTGCCCTCCCTTGAAGGCAGGAGTCATGGGTCGTCGAACGTCCGACGGTGAACAGGGTGAACTACGGCAGGGAAGTGGCAGCTTCGTTCCTAGTGGTGCTCGTCGACGACAGAGCGTTGGCGTCCTGCAAGGAAGAGGCATGCAGGGCACCTCGGTGACAATAGTTCTGGACCGCAAAGAGATGATGAAGAACTATGGCCCAGCAAGGGCGTCGAGTCGTCTGCGTCTCTGTGGTCTTTAGGTGGCGGGAAACCCACTGGTGGATGCTCCTCGGCGCGGCGACGGTCGGGCCTTCTCCAGAGGGAGACAAGCGGATGACGATGCAGGCGAGAGCGTCCGATGATCAATTGAAGTTCTTAGGCAAACGGGAGCACGGCGGCTCCGGTCGGCGATGGCGGTCGTCGACAGTGGCGGACAACAGTCCGAGTGCTTCTCTTTGGAGTTCCGCAGCAGTCCCCGTATCGGGTCGGCATCCTGTCGAAGGTCTGTCTACCAGGGAGCGTTGGCAAAGATCAGCTGTGCACGATGGTCCCTCGTTGCTCGGGAAGAGGTCGACTTACCAGGTCCTCTCTGGGTCAGTACTTGAAAACACAGCAGCTTTCAGATTGTGAAGGAGAGCCACAGCAATTCTTCTCGCCCAGCAGGGCTTCAAGGTCAAGCATCAGTTACTCCAGTTACTCGTCATAGTGGACTTCAGCTTCTGAACACGATTCCTAGCGGTGAGAGGTCCCCAGATATACTGTTGATCTCCCATTCATTCCGCTGGGTCACACTCAAGCATCCAATCACGACTACGGGCATTCATGCAGGCAGGCAGCCAATCAGGCACACGAGGTATTCAGGCCATTCACTTCTCTCCAGACACTCACAACAAGTTATGTGTATTGGGTCAAGTACCGAGCTATTCAACACTCCAAGCTGCATTCATACCGGTTTCGGGCAGGGTTGTCTCAGTCATTGTGTCAACCATCAGATACTAGACACCCACAACACAGAATGCATATTCGTCACACACTCTATTCACCCAGGTCCCACCCACAGGAGGTACCCCCAACATACATCTCCGGCAAGGCTCCAGCTAGTCTGGCCGGGCCTTCACAACAACACCATATATGGCACTTCCATCCAACAGCCAGTCGTCAGGGGGAAGGGACAGAGTCAGGGCTTCCCAGGACTTTGGGAAAACAAGGTAATGGGTAATAGAAAGCAAGAGGCCACAGGGGCCATCTTATTTTCCATCAGGAATCAACGGATCCCAATGGCAGGGCTGGGGTATCCCAAAATGGAGGATACTTCACGCACCTGTCAATTTCAGCATGGAGCTGCCACCAGCCCATACCCTGCTCTGCGGGCCACCCATAGGTGCCCAAAAACATACACTAGGGGCACAGAGTTGTACCCCCACCCATGGGTGCCATAAGGGTATCCCACGGGTCCGTTCACCAAACCAAAAGAGAGAGAGCTGCACCGCCAGGAGTCCCACATGAACTCCTGTGCGGAAAACACGACAGAACACACGATAAAAAGCAGTAAAGGACAAGGATGCGGAGGCCCTGTCCCTCCGATGCATTTCCAGCATCACACATGTGTCCTAATTCATGAAACTGCAGATGATCTTTCAGTCGTCAATAACTCGCCCACTTTGTGACATAAGAGCTTGCTGAGTGCAAGCAATCAGTGTTTCTGAATGTACTGCCATGGATTATTTCCTTCAGAGGGGCAGTCCTTGGGGTGAGCCTTTTCCCGAGATCCGGCCCATTAGCAAATCTCCCTGGAACCCCTCTAATGAAGGACCACCTGGAGCAGAGCAATCAGCTTATACATCAAACATATCACCTGCTTTGAGATCTAATGCATCCTGTCCACTTAAACAAAGTATGCTTCGATAACTAGACATGCACACGTATGTGAACATGTAATGCTGTGTGAACTACTTGTAATGAAAATGATGAATCTGGTTTGTAAAATACATAGAGAGAAATTGACTCATAGCACAAATATCAACCAATATTGGGAACCAAGTGCAACATAATACAGAGAATTTTGTCCCCACTTGCAGGTGAAGATGACCCTGTTAAATGTTTTAGTAAGTATACAATGTTTTTAGAATGAAAACTGCTTAAAGGTTCAACATTGGTTTCTACATTCACCTTCATGTCTGTTGATTGCTTATTGCTCATAACGACATGACGCATTGCCTATCAAAATGTGTTACGAATACGTGTATCTCTCTTTCGCTCTCTGTTCCTGTGTCTCTCTCTCAAACACACAGATGCACATACACACACACACATCCAGACATGCATACACTCATAAACACTGTGATCTTAATTGATGAAAACCTTGGATGGAAGTGGAGTTGGACCGGGTGGGGGCTCCGTGGCTCTGTGTGGTTCAGGGAGTGGAAGAAGGGTGCATTACACATCACACATACTGAGTGCTGGCATTCAGTCTGCACAGATGTGGGCCTTAAGATAAAAAGTGATATCAGTTGGGAAATGGTTGTGGGTGACAGGAGGGGGCCATGTAGAGATTGGGTCAGATGAGTGCAGGAAGTGACGGAAACACAGGTGGGGTCAATGATGGTCTTGGGATACACACATCTCACAGGCGAAGGAAATCACAGTGGGAGGCTGCCCAGTTAATTGCTCCCTAACTTGAATATATTGGAATAAAAACAGGGTGGATCCAACATCAAGCAGTGGGACAAGGTCTCTCCTGATTGGATGACTGTAGCCTGGTACCAGCATCTTCATGCAGTGAAGCCACGTGCATCTTGGACACTGTATTTAAGATCAATAAGCAATGAGCACCTTGTAACTGACATCATCAGGCAATGACATCAGGGATGCAATGGGATGAAAGTTTGTGCAATAGAACCAGTGGTGGTTTAACAGGCAAAAGAGTGACGTTCCCCATCATAGGGTCAGCTTCCAGATGGGGCCATAGTCCAGGTATCAGTCCAGTAGCATTCACTGCAAGTGGCATGAGCTGGAGGACGATGTGGCCGACAGCTGTGAGGTTGCTAATCGAAGTACACCTGCTTGCAGGCGCAGAATCAGAATGTGAAGTGCTGACACGGATGCACCTGATTACACTGCGGCGCAAGATTATGAACTCGAAAATGTTGAAGTCGAAAATCGTGCTGTGGTGTAATCACGCAGATTAGGTTTCGCCACAACCCCTTACCCGCTACACAAGCCCTACTTACCGTTTGGAGGCACACAAAGAAGTGTGCAACCTACTCCCCTGTCTCCCTGCAACGCCAGTACCGTTCACTCACAAGGATGGGAAATGGAGCCATAGGGTCGTATTTTTTTCCCTTTTTTCCTAAAACTTTATTTTCTTCGTGCCTGCTTTCCATTTAATGAAAGGAGAGGTCACCCCTGCAACCCTCTTTCCCATTATAGATAAGAAGGAGAGCGGGGGACACCGCTGCAACCCCTGCTTCCCCGGTTCGCTATAATGTGAGTATGGTAGAAATGCTCGACTCTCTGTGCTGTAGGACATTTTTGTTTAGCTGAAAGTCAAACAATTATGCCGTTTATTTTAGACATTTTCAGGTGAAATGGCTGAAATGGCGCATTGCAGTTTTTATTTATGGTGTACTAATTCCTCTAACCATGAACAAAATATGTGGCCTCTTACAACACTAAAATATAATAGGGGGCCATTTTGAAGTCCCCAGCTTATGAATCAAGAAATAAAAGACAGGTGTAAAGGTGTTATGCCTGTCTTAACGCCCCATGTCATGTTCATGCTTTTTTTAAGGTGGAGGACGAGGCTGCAATGGAAGTTACGTTTCTGTCGCCCTATTACTCTCTGCCTTAAAAAACACATTGGTTTCACACCAACATGAGTATTTTATGTTACTGCAAAGCCAATGAGTTCCTATGTAATATGCCTGCTTTTTATACTAGCAGTCAGATTATGTTTGAAATCATTGTAAACGCTGCCTGACATATGTAAATGTCAGGCAGCATTTACTCATTTTTTACTGCAGAGTACAAAAGAGAGGAGTAAAGAAGCTTCTACCGTCTCTTTATTTTCTCTTTTGCAATCAACAGTGCAAATGATGAACATTGCCTTGAGGGGACCTGTTTGCATGTAAGTGCAAACTTAAGCAGGCAATTTCCACTCATTATTAAAAAGTGCTCTAATGAACTTTACCAAACTCTGAAAACAAAACCTATGGAGCCAGTGAGGCACCTATGGACGTTTCTTGTCTTCTGTGCATTATGTTTACAAGTAAAATACAAAAATCTTGTGCACTATATTTAAAATAATCATTTAGAGCAATCGTTCTTTAATCATCTAAAATGCACCAGTTAACAATTCATACATACCATAATACATTATTACAAAATTGGAATTAAACGTTTAACCTTTTAACCAAGCCAGAAATGTAAATAACATTTTTCATTCATTCGGTTGGTACAAAACTGATTGTTACACATATAGAAATGATGAACTACATTTACTTAAAACTGTTATTGACTTTACATAGTTTGTGTTAACGTTTTTTAATTAATTTCATTCTTTCTTTCCACACATGCTTAGCAGCGATGGTGATAACTAGCGATTCCCCTGCCATAGGGACACTCCTGAATTGATCTGATTCATGGCCTCTTTCCATGTGGGCACATTTTCTATAAACAGTTTTGTATTTCTAGTTAATGATTCACATTTCATAAGGAGGTGTCTGATTGTCTCATGTGTCTGCCCACAGATGCGACATAAATGATCAGGTTTCTTGATTTTATTAATATTTATTTAATATTTTAAAGCTTTATTTAAATAGGTTCATGTTCACACTCAGTGCACTGTCATTTTAGCATACAGATAAACAACTTAGGTTACATACCTCTATCAGCAGAGATAGCATAAACAGATGCCAGTCCGTACTCTCCCGGTCCCACATCACAACACCACATTTTCTTTTTTTACCTTTTAAGCTGCCTCTGGCTCCTTCCGCATTCCAAAGCACTATTACCAAACATGGCCCCCTCTTCAAATGCTTCCTCCATGAGGCAGCCTCTTCCCTAGCAGAGAGCATACCCCGCACAGGACCCCAAGTATCTACAGGACGAGAGCCCAAAGGTGTTGTTCTACTGTACTCGTGCTCCATGTCGCAACACCAGGCCAAGTCTCTTAACCACTTGGACAGCCATGGTGCCACAGGACTCGACCAAAGCATTAAAATACATCTTTTTGCAGTGTTCCCCGCCCCAGCTCAGTTGCCTCAGAGAGTCCTCCAAACAACCGAATTCTGGGCGTCACATCTGAATACTACATTTTAACACCAGAGAGAAAGTAAGAAGGGGCCCCAATTATTCCTAAGCACTGCTATCAAACAATCCCATGCCACAGAAGCAAGCGCTTTCTCCGTCTCTACTGGTACAGCTATTGCTTGGACTGTGGGAACCACCTTGGACAGCTCCCCAAAAAACCTCCACAGATTAAGGGCTGTACTCCTCCCTGGAATTAACCCTGACTGATCTACAAGTATTATTGCCGGGAGGAACAGAAGTAATTTATCCACCAGAATTTTGGAAAAGATATTTGTATCGACATTGATAAGGGAGATTAGTCTGTACTATGCACAGTCCAGCGGGTCCTTATCTGGTTTGAACAGGAGGCTGATTATACCCTCCTGCATATTAGGCGGCAGATGTCCGACCACAAGCCCCTCAAACCACATTTCTAATAGATATTGTGCAACCCATGGCCACACTCCTTAAAAAACTCTGCTGTGATCCCATCTGAGCCCGGTACCTTACCTGACGGGAGATCTCTAATTGCTTTAATAATATCCTCCACAGCAATTGCAGTACTTGAAATCTATTTTTCCTGCTCACCCAACTGGGTTATGAAAGGTTAATCTACAGAGCTACGTAAATTGTCTGGATGGGCCTTAGCCTTTTCAGCATACAAGTTCACATAGAACCCCCTGAATTCTGCCAGGATATTGCTGGGGTCCGTCACCAGCACCCCATCTGAACAGAGTATCGCCGGTATGTCCTTCTGACCTCTTGTATTACTCAGCATTGTCACCAAATATCTGTCCCTCCTGCCTAAACACTGTACCCCCCTATCTGCTTCTGTATTGAATTCAGTCAGACTTCAGCTAGGGATTCAGCACCTCCCTGCTCGCCTCTGCGACTCTCCAAATTGACTAGGGTACGTTCTAGCCCATCTAATCTATTTCGGATACTTTTCAACATTCCACACACTTGAAATACAGCGTCCTCTCAGGGTGACTTTGAACACCACGCAGAGAGTTCACGCGGACTGCACCGAGCCCACATTGAGCTCGAAGTAGGCCTTTACTATTTCATGCACTTTGCTAAGATAACCCACACCCAGTAAGGATTGCCCCTTAAACCACCAGCGAGGCCTGACTAGTGACAGGCCAGGCAGCCAGAACATACACACCCGTGGGAAGTGATCTGACAGTGTCTGTGGTAGCATCTTACAGGATACACTGCACCAAATAAACTCTGGTCTTGCTAGGACATAGTCAATGCATGAGCATGCGTCATGCGCTGAGGAGTAAAAGGAATAGTTCCTCTCACCTGGATTTAAAGTCCTCCACACATTGATGAGCCCCAAAATATGACATACCCTCTTGAATAGCCTTTGTGACCAAGGAATCAGGCTGAGACTCCCCCGAGGATCTGTCTAGCCCTGCTTGCAATACTATATTCAGATCTCCAGCCACAACCAAGTGCGTATGTGAATTCTGCATGCATTTCATCCGCAGGGTGGAGTAGAAATCAGGATCTTCCACATTCGGCCCATAAACATGCACTAGTGCAACCGGGCAGCCTGCAATTTCTCCATTTACAATGACACACCTCCCCTCTGGATCATTATCTTGTTCAGAGAGCCGAAACCCCAGCGATTTATGAACAATTATGGATCCGCCAGACGAATAAGAAGAAAGAAATGAGTGAAATCTATTATCCCCCCATGATTTTGCAAGTCCCATGTTCTGCCTTCCCAACAAGTCAGTCTCCTGAAGGAACAGAATTGTAGCACCATGCCGCTCGCTATAAGCCACCACCTTGTGCATTTTAGTGTAATTGTTAAGTCCCCTAACACTCCAGTTTAGGAGGGTGCATCTTTTGGGGCCTGTACCTTGTACCATTAATCCTGCTGACTTTAATGCCTTCCACAGGGCCTGCCTCTCTAATACGTAATCCATCTGTGCTCTCATCCATTACAGTGGCAATCATATAAACCTTTTTTTCAAAAAACCTCACCATTCCCTCCCCCTTCCCTGCCTTCTCTGTAACACCCTGTCTTCCCAACCTCAACGCTGCCTTAACTGCAAGTGGCACCCTATCCGCACTGCCAACCCTCAACCGGCAGTGACCCCCACCCTCCCTACCACAACATTATCATCAACCATTTTGAACTAGGGTGCCTACGGCATAGGACACAGAAGTCTTCTACAATCCGCCAACATCGGCTCCCCATTTTCGGGGGGGAGGAGGCCCATCACACAAGGATATGAAGCAGTTGATCCTATTTGTTACTTATTCCATCACGTCACTCACCGCTATGGGGCCAAACATTCCCAACGTACCCTCTACTGCTAGAGAGCAGCCCATCCCCCAAGACCCAGCATACATTCCCATAAAATGAGCAACCTTAGTCGGGCTCTTTATGCCCTCAATGTTTAGGCACGGACTCCACAAAGGCTGCCACTTCGGCTTGGCCTGTAAAGAACAATGTCTTGTTATCGTACACAACCCTAAACCTAGAGGGATATGGCATACTGTATTTGTACTCTATTTATTCACTGCTAAAAAGGACAAACGTGCTCTTTGCACCATGGGTGTAAAGTCCTGAAAAAAGGATGATCTCGCCCCCTCATACTGAAGATTGCCCATTTCCCGTGCTCTTCTCAGGAAAACATCTCTGTTGCAGTAATTTATAAGTCTTACATTGATTCGGCGAGGATTCTGCCCCAGCCTCGGAGTCTGTCCAGAGATTCTATGTACCCTCTCCACTAGGTACTGAGATAATAGTTCCGGGTCATGAAGCACCTCTTTAAAAAAAGTTACCATGAACTGCTCCAGATTGCGAGTCAGAATGGACTCCGGGATCCCCGTAACCCAGACATTGTTACGTCTGGATCTGGCTTCCAAATCTTCATTCTTGTCTCGGATTTCCTTGAACACCTTCTGCAAATTCCGGAATTCAGCTGTGACATTGCCATACTTTTTCTATTCTTTTCTGCATTCTGTCCCTCTTTTACTCCATGCCATCAAGTTTGGTGTTTACAAAAATCACTGCAGGCCCTGATTAAATTGCTCCCATCAGCCGCTCCAGGAGACAGACCTGCGCCTCCACCACCAGTGCCTCTAAACTGATTCCTGCTGCGATATTCCCCAATATAGCACTCCAGGAGCCATTCCAGGTCATGGGCTGCTCGCCTGGCCTATGGAATCTTCCAATTCTCTTGGCCCACAAGGGGGGAATGCCCAGCCGTGTATCAGTATTTTCACCAGTGGGGTGTCTGTGGCCTTTCTGTCTTATTTCCCCCCTTGGTAAGGCAAATCCATGGGACCACTTATCTGATGTGCAGCCACCTCTGTCTCAGGCCAGTGCACTCATACAACAGACCTGCTTTGGTCCAGCTCTGATCCAACGTGCCTCTCACATCAATGAGTAGCTGGATTTCCTCCCCTTAGGCTGCAGCCATGTGTCTTCCTCAGGGGGGCGCGATATGCCACCGCTGATGATTGTGGCAGGCCTCTTCACGCTCTGGAGTGCCCAGTGCCCAACACAACAAAGGGTCAGTATCTGGTCTGGTTTGCTATGTCACACTCAACTCTTTCAAAAACTCTGGTCCCTCGTCTGAGGCTCTCCCACCTCTGGAAGCTGCCTCCATCCCCCCGTCTGACTCGCGGAGAACCCAGGACATCTGGCCCAATCGCCAGCTCCTCGCTCTCTTTCGCTAATCAGGGGCAGGCTGCCTTCCCCGCTGGAATCTGGACAGGTCTAGCAGCAATAGCACCTGCCTGAATCGGATCTGTTTTTCCTCACCTTTGCGGGAGATTGGTACAGCAGCCTTCAGTGTTGCTCCGCAATGGGTTAAAGACTAATTAGCCTGATGCATATATGTCTGGACACCCACCTCCTCTGCTTTCTTTACAGAGCTCAAATGCCTGCAGCCATCTTGGTTGCTGGCTCTCATTTGCCCCCAGATTCTTTATTTTATACCAGGCACCGATATAATCCAATGTCGGTAGAATATTGAAGTGCAAGCAAGTAATAATCCTCATTTCTTCCAGTGAGAAGATTTCAGTAAGGTAGGGTCACAGTTTCCCTGGTTGGGAGCCTTGTTTGCTGTATTCCTCATAACTGTTCTTTGCTGTTAAGTTTCCAAAGGTACAATCCCTGTCCCATATCAATGTTTTCTATTTTAATGTTTTTGAAAAGAGAGGAAATGAGCATTCGTCTAGAAGATTAAAATTTATGTTTTCTAAATGTTTCATCAAATATTGCTCCAAACTTGCGTAGAGCTAATATCTGACTTTTCTCTCATTGCTATTTGCAGATATATGTAAAAGCGTATTCTTTTTATCTGTAGAATTCCTTAAAGAAACATATAACTCTACTCTACATTTCATCTTGAGAGCTAGTAGATTTGAATGAAGAATCTACAACCCATACAAAATAGAAGATATAATTCCACTTCTGTAAATCTCTAGAAAGCCCTCAATCTTAGAACCTCATTCACTATTAATGAAATTACGAATCACAGTCCATATTCTCATGACCGTCCCACATAAGCTGAAGCCGGTATGTTGGCTTTCGAGATGCCTCGTTATAGATAAATTCTTACCATTTCTAACTTTTCATTGTTTATATTCCAATCAAAGTTAGTTGTAGGCCTATGGGTGTTAAATCCACCAAAATAATACCATCAGCACAGGCAAGCCAGGGTATTGTAACCCCTCCCACATTCGGTTATGCACTGATCTTATACTGATGTCCATGGCTGCCATATATAAATTATAAACAACTGGTGACAAGACACAACCCTGTTTTAGTCCTAAATTCATTTTTATAGGCTCAGTTAATAGTCCATCAGCATCCATACACACTGAGATTGTGTTATTCATGTAAAGTAGTTTTATAAAAGCAAGCAGTGTAGGGTTAATGTTCCAGCACTCCAGTTTATTCCATAATCAGGGTTGGAATATTCTATCAAAAGCCCTGGAATAATCTACTTATCATAGATGGAGTCTCCTACTGGGTTGTCCAGTTATGACTGCCTTTATATAATTAAGGGTCCACATGTTGTAGGTGGTACTAAAGACACTTCTGAACCTTGTTTGGTAACAAGGCAGTAGGCCCTTCTCTTCTATCCACACATTAAGTTTGCTCAATATTAAGGCTGAAAAGATGGTATAACTGGAGTCCATCATTGCCAGTAATCCATAGGAACCTGCTTTAGATCTATTTTCCTTTTTAAAGACCAGGATAGTTATAGTTTTACTCCAACTAGAGGGCAGATTTCTGGTCTTTAAAATGTCTTTAAAACAGAACTGTCAGCACCCATGACCAATAATCTGGATTACTCTTGAAGACCACGTTTGCTAGACGATCAGCTCCAGGATCAGGTCCGGGAGCCATAGGTACCTTGATTTTATTGAAGGCCTTTAAGATATCCATCTCATCAAAGCTTTCAATATGTGATTGATCTATATATTGATTTATAGGGTCATTGTCATCCCTCAAAATGAAATAATTTTCCATAATGTAATTGACCCTTGTCACTTCTGAAACGGCATTGAAATTCTGAGGTGTTTCACCAGTTACATATTTTCTATAGGTCTACCAGAAATTATGGCTGTCCGTAGATGTAAGTAGGTTAAACTAAAATTTTCAATTCACATTAGATATACTGATTTTATGGAGTTTAAGCCAATTTTTATAATGAGTACGAAGACACAATATACTTCTAGCTTTTTCATTTTAATGTATAAGTTTTATCTTTCCTTATTTTTCATATTGCATAATTAAGTTCTATTTTTCTTGTTTGCGATTTCTATATCAAATTTGCTTAGTCTTTGCTCTTTAATATTTGCTTTTTTCCTACCTGTTCTGGATCTAGTAATAGCAGTATCCACAAACTTACTTAGATTCCAGTTACTTTTTGCAATTATAACTAAAAGGGGTACCCTAGTTGTACTTAAGAATGTGTTAAACCTATCCGCATTAAAGGCCCTCCAAATGCTTATCCTATTACCTGGGGCACTTACTTCCACTCTGGTTCCAAACTTGAGAATATATATTCCATCAGCATGTTCTATTCTCCAAGTTAATGCTGCATGGTCACTCAGTCCATTATGTCTCACTCTGACAATAGAGCAACATTTTTTAATAGGACGTCTGACAAATACATAGTCCAAGTAAGAGTTTGACCTCCCATTAGTCCAAGTACAAATTAAATTATTATCCTTCTCATTTACCATTTCCATAATGCCCTAATTCCAACGGGAGAACAGTTCCACCCAGCCATGAATTTAATTTGAATTTTTAGCATGAAACCTCTTTGTGTTGGGGCTTAGCGGGGGCTGATAACAATGGGACTCCTTTTCATCCTGATTATTTACCTGCTTCATGATTTCATTATCATTGAAGCGACTCAAAATGATTATGTTTTTATTAGTTTTACTTTCGGCTTGCCAGCCTATTATAAGTACTTTGACTTTATCTTGGATATTTCTAGTATAAATTCTTCCAGGGTTCGGGGGGCACATACATATTTATAATTAGTGTATTTTTCCCCAAAGTGGGGACACCATCAACCACCAAGTTAAGGATGTTAGGACACATCCTTAACTTGGTGGTTGGTGGGATTTAGTGCAATTGCATAGCACTAAATCCAGTTACATTATGGTAGGTCTACCACTAGTTTGTTCTATGGCTGGCTGATGAACTTCATTATAACCATCAATTGTAAAGTCTCTAAAAGAATATGTTTCCTGTAAGGCAAATATATCATTAGTTGTAATTATTTTTAATCCTTGCTTATTATACAGAAGTGAGCAATATCTACTCGAGTTCCAAGATATTAAATTACCTTTTCTTTCTCTGAGATATCATAGGTTGTCTTCCACCAATGATTCTTGGATACATTTTTCATGTATTCCCGTAGGTTTATTCACTGGAATAATTTTGGCTACACAGGTCAATAAACATGCTTGCTCCGATATGTGTCCTGCATGTACTCCCTCGTCTCTGCTAGCATCAGGGCATATCATTTTTACAGGTTCAATCTCTTCATAATGCTTTCGGCTTTTCACTACATTATAGCCTTTCTCATGTATAGCATTAACATGTGTACATAACAGTTTCACCACCAATGGGGACACAAACTCTATACATACCCAGTTTCCTTCACAGTCATTTTCTGGTAATTCTACATATTCAATATCTGTGGTACCTATGGATTTTAGGGCCAAAATCAGTTTCAGAAAATCGAGCAGGAAACAGCTATTCATAAATGGGCTTTCCCTAGTAGTTTGTAGTTCAACTAGTATAACCCATATTTTAAAAAACATGTTTTATTAACATTTTCCATGACAATAACCACAACACCCAAAAATAACCCACCATCCACAGCCTTCCCCCTCCCAGCTCTCCCCGGGTCTACCGGTTAGTCCATCGGGGCCCTCTCTTCCGTTCCATCGTTGACTGTGGGCGGTACCTCATATCCAACAATATCGCCAAGGTTGGGTAAGGCCTGCAGCCACTCCCCTGGTCTCTACAATCCCCTCCCCTTCTTTTATTTCCATTTCCTCCTGCCAGCCGGTGCCCGTTCATGGCGGTTTTAGTTCGTTATCTTTCGACAGGTCGTTCAATCGTTGGGTTCAGTGAACTGTCACCCCCTCCCCTTCCGTTCCGATTTCCATGCCTTGCAGTAATGCCAGTTCAGCCATCCCCCACCTACGGACATCAAATTGCCACATTGCGATTAATGGGCCTTGTGGATGCTTTCAAGCTGTAGCTATTCATCTTTTGGCCAAAATTAGCAGAAATCGAGCCAACCTATTCTTTATCTTATGTTTCTTCTCCCCTGGAAGAGTTCCCCAAATGCATATACATGGGTTCTGTTCCAGCTTAGTCCCCAAAAGATAATTAATTTGCTTAATCACCTTCGCCCAATATTCTACTACCTTCCCGCATTCCCACAACATATGCCAGAACCCAGCTGGGCCCCGCCCACACCTAAGGCATTCATCTGATACATCTTTATTAATTGCCCGTAACTTAATAGGGGTCATATAGGTCTTATGTGTGATGTTAAATTGGACCAGTGTGTGGGAGCGAGGGGCCAGTAGGCCCCTCGCAGCCTTCACTTCTCAGTACAAAACTCAGACCAAGTGACTCCAGTAGTGGGTACGCCCCTTGCCCTTATGCGATGTTAACTTTGGGTTACATTTGCGTAGATGGGACTACTGAACAGGACACAGGGCATCCATTTTTGTACCCCCTTTCAACTCCATCTTGGTGACCAGGCCTCACTGCGATAGTACAAAATGCTTCTCTCCCTTTCCCCTCCGCAGCAGCTCGGAGCACATGGCCCCCACCCTTGTTCCCACTGGAAAACTCTGCAGCTCCATTCTCACGCTGAAGCCGGAGGTGCTTGCGACAAATAATAAATGTAACACATCTCTTTTCCTCTGAGATCACTATCCTGCATGTGAACCAACATGAGCTAAGCACATAGCTCGTCCATCTCCACAAAGGTGTCCTTGCCCTCTTGGAAACATATTGCCATTCTAACCCTGTGTCCCTCTAAGATATTCCTTTTATGTGTCAGATCACAGACCATGCCATGATGCCCACACAACGAACCTTTAAACTAACATTAGACCCCTGCTGCAGTATATCGTGCCCAGTTCTAACAAATGCCACATACCTGAGATTCTTGCACGTGTGAGATACATTCTGGTCATTGTATTAGAGTGGTCAAGACCCCTAACCTACGACTTGTATGATCCAAGATTATAGATGATATAAGTACCTGTGTGATGTGACTTTTATATAGACATGATAAACTACTGACAGTCTTTTTGAACCACTAATATTTAGTGCATGCATTATAAAGAATGAATTATATTAGCTTAGATAGTGACCACCATGTTTCACAGCGACCTGACCTTCACCCATCCGGAGCACAGATGTCTGACGTCAATCCTCCCGCCAACCAAGCAGCCAACCCGGAGGAAGAGATGCCACCCACACCTGAGACAGCGTGCAACTAACCAATCCGGAATCGACATAGTATCCTATGTTAATTGCGTCACACTACTGTATAAAAATGTAATGTAACAATAATTTGTCAGAGCGCTCTCAGAGATCTAGATAAACTTTTGCTTGAACTCTCGCAGCCTGCTCTTTTGTGCCTTATTCCTTGTCTAGCGAGTGTCTGTTTTATTCATTTTCCACGTGTAAGTCAGGGAAGGCACAAACACCAGCTGAAACAGGGCAATACGTGAGTACTTCCGGACCATGTACAGAATCTGTGTCCATTCCCTCTCCGATATCTGGTACCCCAGATCCGCATCCCACTTTACCTTCACCTTCAGTTCCCCCTCGTGTGCCCCCCGTAAGGCTTTATAAACCTGTGAGAGCTGAGCCCTGCCCCCCATTTGGTCTAGCAGTGTCCGCAGCAGAGGACTTGCCTCCGGTTTCTCCGAGATTCATTCCCACATCTCTGCTAGTCTACGGACCACCGCCCTGTAAAAACAAAAACAGGCCCTGTGGGAGCCCGAACTTCAAACACCATTTCCTGCAGGTAAGCAGTTTCTCTCCCTCAAATTGATCCCCTACCGTCTCACACCCTTCATCGCAGAGTCTTTGTATTCCTGTCCTTCCAACTGCCTGGCAGAGCTTCTGATCCATGCCCCAAGGAAGTTTGGCATCATATAGTGTCCCAAATCCTTTTGTACCTACACACTTCTTCCAAGTCCCTCTCACCGCCTCAAACACCACAGATCTCCCCTAATTGTAACCCATTTTAACATAGGTAGATTAATTATTGTGTTACACAATTTATTTTACATTATAATACCTGAGGATGGTATTTGTGTTGTCTTAATTACTGTAGGGCCTTGTGGTCTTTGAGTCTCCTCCATTATGATGATGTCGGTGGGATCTTCGAACCTTGATGTATTTTCTTTTCCCTGTACATTAGTATTTCTTTCTTTTTACCCCTTTAAATTGAACTCATTTATCCAGTGTGCCTTTTGTCACAGGGCTTAGTAAGGAGCTTGCCGTTGGGGGTTTAAACATCACCAATGGTGCCTTTCCTATTGTTTTCTGTGTAGTATTTTGATTATTTAGCGTTACATGCTGCTTTGTGAGTGCTATATCGTTTTTCTAAGCTTGTTCTTTCACTTTCCATTTCCGATCCTTCCTTCTTTTACACATTCCTTTATGTTTCATCCAAGTTCCTTCCGGGTGGCTAAACTTGCCCCCACGATTATTTTTGAGGGGGATTGATTAGCTAATGTGATATCTCTCATTATTTCTTGAGAGTTCTTGTTTAGCAATGTAGTCATAGCTTGAGCAGAATCAGGCTGAAGGCTGGGAGCAGATGATAAGAGTGATGGCCAATCCCACAAGGAAATGCTTGGATCATTAGCCTCTTGAGCTTCAATATTGGTGAGTATAATGTACACTACCCATGCCACTATTCGTTTGAGGTCTCTTTGTTCCTTTGCCATTGTAGACACCAATGCATAAACAAATTCCATAGTAGCAGCTATAAAGCATTTAAATTGGAGCCTATCCCCTTGGTAGCAATAGTGGTTTGTTTCGTACATGTACTGTTTACACTTTCATTCACTGTAATAATGGAATGTTTAGTTGTTTCTCTAAATACCGACAGATCAGGTGAAGCAGATACATTTGTTCCAATTATATTATTATATCCAATCGATGCCTCTAAATCAATCACTGGTAAAATGCCAGATGACTTGAGCCACACCGAAAAATGAAAAGCCATCCAATGATCCATTTTGCTGTTCATGAACATGTTTTACAATGGGATAGCAAAAGTCAGCATGCTTAATTGCTCGAATGTGCTGCAATACCCTATCATCAATTTACAAGTAGTGCTGCTGACATACCATTTGCCACAATGACAACTGAGAACATAAACAATACATTTTGTGCTGCAATTGATGTTAAAACATATGGTACAAGCAGTACCAATGACAGGATGTTTAAATGTAGATAAAGGAACAGAATACTGACATACCTTACATTTATGGAATTAGAAAAAAAAAGAAAACGTGCGCTGCGCAAGCATCAAAACAGGTCTAAGAGATGGCAGAACGATTGAAACAACTTTGTCCCTAAGTGAGGGAGCCCTACGGAAACTGAGACAAGGGAGGCCAGGCAAGACAGTTGACATATCCTTATCTGCTTTGAGTACATGCCAATGTTTGTAAACTGCATCACATGCCTGCTTCAATTGCAGATATTTTAGGTTTACTGAGTAATGTTTCTTAATTAAAATCACAAGCATTCAGGGTGGCTCTCTCAATTACTTTTTTAGAATAACCTTGTGATATAAAACGAGAGGCTGCCACTCTGCATTCCTTATCAAAATGTTCCGAATCCAAAGAATTACGACATAGCTGCACACATTCACTATAAGGGATGCTATTAATAGAGGTGGCCGGATGATTGTTAGTAGCATGCAAAGGTTGATTCAAACTGGTATGTTTGTGATAAACAGTAGTTTGCAAAAAACTAGTTTGAACTAGTTCATCGAGAAATACAAATTATTTCAGGGTGTGAAATTCAGTAAAGCATAAATGATTGTCGTTGGAGTTTAGGGCCTTCACAAAGTCCAGCCAGTCACTCTTGTCTCGCTTCCAAATAATAAGCAACTCATTGATATAACAAAGCATCCAAAAAGTCTTGTCTGTGAAAATGTGGTTCTCAGGAGAACAAACTGAAGTATGTTCCCAATACCTCATAGTGAGATTGACGGATTATAGAAGTGTAGAGGGATACTACATCTAAAGTTTCCAACAACATATCTTGTTCCCATGGAATTGTATTCATTTGTTGGAGAAAATATTTCGTATCCCTTAAGAAGGAGGGCACACCAGAGGATTCAAGGTCTCATCAACAAATGTTGCCAGATTTTCAAGGAGAGAACCGGAAAGAGGGACTATCCATCTTCCAGGTGGTTTACAAAAAGATTCATGAAGTTTGGGCAAAAAATAAAGAGTAGGAATATGAGGACCTAACAGCAAAAGAAATGTGAGAGTGTCTCGATCCAGAATACCAGATTCGACTATTTCTGTCAAGGAATTGAAAGATCCCTGATGATTTCGGAAAAAGGATAAGTAGCCAATCTGGTATAGCACGATCGATCCTGAAATGACCTGTTGGCTTCAGCTATATAATCAGATTCTAAAGGACTGTATTAGAGCCCTTATAGAATGGTTTTATTACCACATCAGAAAGATTCTGAAGTTGAGCCAACGTGTGCTCCTGTGCTAGATTCAATTGTATGATACCCGGCTTTTAAAATTCTGTAATTTTGATTATCAGCTTTTATCAAATCATGGAAAGCTGCCAGACATCCCACTGACATGGGGGGATTGAATTTTGATTCAGGTCGAATTTTAGTTTCATTGGACCAATCAGTATTGATGTTAAAGTCAGACAAATTCCAATCGTTGCTGTCAATTTGAATTTCTGCCAATTCAGCTATGTCACACAAGGTTGGTAAATTCATGATGGATAAATCAACTCGACCTTAGCAAGAGGGTTTTGAAGTCTCCTTTCTGGAATTAACCTGGACAAATGTGACCAGTTTCAATTATTTTCTAACAAATTCATCATCAAAGTCCAACCTCATCTGAGTGTTGTTAAAACTAATAGTTGGACAGAAATGTAATCCCAACTTCAGTTGATCTGATTGATTTGCAGTCAAAATATACGTAGCGAGATTTACAACCTCCATTGAAAGAGAAGATATTATTTCCTACCCCGACCACCAAAGTGCATTGATCTCTCTGTGTGAGTCATTCCTGATACGGCGGCCACGTTTGCCTCTCTGAGTTTTCCACCTCTTGATCCCCGATTCCGCCCTCTGACATTTTTATACTCTACTTAACTGTAGTGCAAGTTGAGTATAAAAATGAATTGCTAATAACCTTTGACTCATATGATGAATTTTGCTGTAATTTTGCAAACAAAATTGTACTCACAACATTAACCCCCCCCATCCGCAGACTGGACATTTTGGAAAATATCTGGTCAGGTGCACAGCTTAAATCCCTGGATGAAATTGGACCTGGTTTGAAACAACTTAATCACAAAGCATTGATATAATATGGTAAGTAATTTGTAACGTGTCTCTACATGAGTGTTTCTTGATTTCCGGGAGGGGTCTAGGTGGTGCCCCTTCTCCCAAAATAATAACTATATATCCCATGGTGCATTGCAGCAGAAAGTCTGACAGGATTTTCAAGACACAAAGATAATCAAGGGCCGCACAAAACTGCAATACACCATATAGCAACCCTGTAATATATATGGCAATATAAATGACAATATTAAAAGGAAAAGAAATGCACTAATTTTAAAAAGAGTTAAACTTTATGTATTGTGTAGGAGATTCTTCCCCAAATGATCCCAATGATAAGATCCCTCTCACACTGTATATGGGTATGTTAGTGATGATCATTTTATTGGATATTACTTGCGGAAGTACTTTGTAGAGACAACAAGAAGAAAAATTAAGAACCTTATTAACTCTGGGGTGGGGGTGTGTGGCTTGGGGGCCATACGGTAGGGGGTGAACCTTGAGAGCTCCATAGAGATCCTGCACAGCATCCAGCCATACTGGAATCATTTGCCACAAAATACTGCTAAAACACAAGAGCCAGCGTCGGAACAACTAGGGAACAGTTGGGAAGCTTGGCGTGTATAATGTTCGGAGGTATTGGGCAGAAATCAGAGGTCAAGAACTCCCCTCACCAAATCCAAGATGGCAGGAGCAAGTGGCGTGGATTGCTGATGTGGGCTGCCGCCGCACACAACAACCGGGTAACGGCCACAAGGAAGGAAGGCTAGCCAGGCAGCGGGCACGCTTCAGAAACACGCCGGGAGCAGTGAGTGCCGTTCTGCCCCGGATTTACAGAGGATTTGGGCTGATGAGAGCGGCCGCAGGTTAAGTGGTGGGTTCACTGGGGCAGGAACGGCGGCCAGGTCCTTGAAGCACCAGGATTAGGCTGGCTGGTGCATGGAAACGCAGCCTAGCAATGACCCCTGTGATCTGGAGCAGGGTGCCATACGCTCCAGAGCAGTTCTGGCTGGGACGGACCCAGACTGGGCAGCTGGAACACCCAGCGGGAGATAAGTGGACCTGCACCCCCCCTCCGTGGAAGACTGACACCAGCCAGACCAGTCCAGCTGGTGAGAGGTGCAGGGCCCTTCCTCGGATCGGGCTCTGCGGGTGGGTTGGACAGGAACTGCTGGATCCCTGCAGCCCACCTACATGGCGGGGAAGGTTAATAAAGGAACCCGCTGCAGGCAGGAAGCCCCGCATTGGCAAAAAGCAGTTCAAGCTACATGAACCTCTGGAGAACTGGAGAACGGGGCCGTAGCGCTCTCCTTAATGGAGACGGAATATCAACAGGACATGCACAATGCTGTTTGCGATACCCGTGAGCATGTGGTTCCCACTGTGGTCCACCTCCTATAACAAGACGCTTGAGGCAAGGCAGTGCATACAGCGGTGCAGTCTGCATGTCACCAAGATTTGGAAACATCAGCTCACCACGGAGGCATCTAGCTGATGAGGGCTGGAAGGACACAAAAGCCCAGACAACACAGACTTAATGGGCTTTCGGTGAGGACAGAGTGCCTGCTCCCAGTACGCAGCATACACGGCAACAGGAGCGGAGGACCCATGGTGTTGGGAAACTGAGTCACACTGTGCATGCGGCGGTGGCCAGGATAGAGATAAGTGCCCTTCCACACTCCTTGATATAATTTACAGCTTTCATTCCTCTACGTTTGTCCAAATCAGAATTAATATCAATGGTTTGCTTTCACAACCCAACCTACATCGCGCGGTCTTAAGCAAGGCTGCTTATTGGCCTCGGCCATATTGAATTACTTTATTCACGACATAAAATATGCTTTTGATTCCGTGGTGTCTGAGTCTCCCAGAATTAATGGCGTTCCGGTAAAGGCTCTCATGTATGCAGACGATATTGTTTTGATCTCGAAGACTCCTAGTGGATTGCAAAAATTGATATCAACTTCTGAAACTTACATAGTTGAAAATGAACTCAAAGTAAATACTACCAAAACCCAAGTTGTCATGCATAATTCTAATCGAGGATGCCACACTATGAAGCACTGAACCATTGATAATGTAAAACTATTGGTTGTCCCGGCATACACATACTTGGGTGTTATTTTTGAAGCAATACCTAACTCAACTAAACAGCTAAAGCACATTGACTCTAAACTTATATCAGCAACCTCCCAAGCTTGCATTCTACTTGCAAGGTACGGCAAATTTTCGATCATTCCGGCAGTGACCTTTTGTAAAATGAAGGTTACTCCCACAATCTTGTATGGTTTGGAAAGTGGGCCTCCATTGTCAGCTCTTACGCTTGACAAATGGGAAGCCAAATCCTGGCGCAAAATATTATATCTTCCCCATTGTAGTCCAATCTCGTGGTTATGTTATGAATTGGGTATCATTTCATTTTCTGCAATGTACCATTGGAGACAATGGGCACTTTTGAGAAAGTGCCTCATCTCAACTCATACAGAATCCCTGTTAAAAATACTGTCAAACTATATGTTCATTACTGAACAGCCATTTTTACAAAAATGGCTCATTTCCATATACAAGATTATGGAACATGCAGACAACACAATTGACTTATTAATTTCAAACCCAGATAAAGTCAAACAGAACATTTATCAAATGGACTGGATTGACAACCAACTCAAATTCTTGACACATAGAAATGCTTCTAGCCTACACTTTCCGCCAAAATCAAAAGGGGTTATGGAAACATTTTTGTCCCAATCGTCATCCCCTAATTAGAAGCAACTGATTTTGCGCTTTTGTCTCCACATATGGAAGACTAGAGATTTGCTGTGCTCACGTAAAATTCTTTCCATTGCCCAAAACATGTGTTGCTTTTGTTGTACTTCTGGTACTGCTGAATCATTAGAACATCTTATCACACAATGTCCCTTGTTATACTAAGAGACAAATGCACTTTAATATGTTTTGTTCAACTTTTGCCATTATGGATTCAAGACCATGTTGGGCACGTATCTATGGTTCTTCCTCTTTAGATCTCCAAATTGCAACTGTACATTTTTTGACATCTTTACAACCAGACATTGTTTGAAAACTGTGTTCTGATGGACCTTCATGCCTATGATATATTGGCTTCAAAATTCAAAATTAACATTGTCTTTAATAATGTTAAATCATCGCTAATTGATGTTTGCTTGTGTTAGATAATTTTTTTTTTTGTAAATTGAATTGGCATATCTTAATGTTATATTGTATTCACATTCTGGTATTTACTTCCCATTTTTCCTTTTCTCTTGTATTTACTGTTGTTGTATTTTCTCCTTTTTTTCCTTCCTTTCTTGTTGTTTTCCACCTTTTCATTTTCTTTTAAAGAGGAAAGAATGTAAATTGTAAATTGTAAATATGAAGTATGAGATTCGTTTATTCAAACGTATATTGAAAAGTGGATTTCGTTCAACTAAATCAATAAAAACATTTTAAAAAATGGTGTGCCACAAAGGTTGGGTGGACAAACACCCTTGTCCCCCCTAAAATTACACCCATGGATGCAGGTGTCATCATTTGTATGCGCTGCCAGCTACCTCTGCAGGGGCGGAGATAGTGTTGTCCTCCGGCTGGGCCGGTCTGCTGTGTGTGGTCAATCTTGGTGAGGGGGCGCTGTCTGGCCTTTGAGAACCGGTCTCCCACCCGTGCACGCAGCCTCCCTTGCCTGGACCACTGCAATCGCACCCCGTGAATTTGAAAACTGGCATATCCTGCTCATTTCTTGACTGCACCTGACACCGTTCAACCTCCTTAACCGTTCTATATGCGCTGGTGTTGCCATCCATGAGCGCTCCGTGACCAGGTGCGAGCCCAGTATAAGCCCTATATAGAGTTCCAACAAACAAATCGTTACAAGAACACTGGAGGACGTGGGAGGGCACAGTCCACTCGTCTCTGCATATGGGCCGCCACGAGCAGAAAGGGACGCGCTCCAAGAAAACGGGCCCAATGGACTCCTTTACCAGTTCCCAGCCCGGGGAGTCCTCAGCACCTCCGTCACAGCAAACGGATAGTCAACCGGACTTACCGATGGATGAAAGGGTAGACGGGCTAATAGCAATGGTTCAGAATGGCTTCCTGGCGGTGAACACTAAATCTGACGACATTGGGGCAACAATTAGCTCCTTGAAGGCGAGGGTAGACAAAGAAAGCACGCGTATCACTGAGGCCGAGAGCAGGATTGGTGTCAATGAAGACTCGATACTGCAACATGGCCGCGATATAGCCCAACTGAAGGGAGACCTCCAGAAAACCCTTGACAAGTGCGAAGATCTTGAATCCCGTTCCAGGAGGAACAACATTCGCCTGGTTGGGGTGGCTGAAACCTTTGGTAGGGGATCCATGGAACGCCAAGTGGAAGCTCTTTTGAAAGATCTCCTACGCCCAGACTCCTTCTCAGACCACTTCCTAGTAGAGCGTGCTCATCATACCTCGGCACCCCCGCCTAGACCTGGGGCACCGCCCCGCACAATAATTGCCCGTCTCCTCAATTATAGGGACAGAGATGCTATCCTGCGAATATCCAGGGAGAAGGGCACCCTGCATTACGAAAACAATAGGATACATATATACCCGGATTTCTCCACTAATGTCCAGTCATTGAGGAGATCTTACAAACCTGTTAAGAGGCAGCTGAGAATCAGCCAGGTCCCATACTCACTCGTCTACCCAGCGAAAATAAGGATTCAGCATGGGGGCCGGGCTCATTTCTTTGAAACTCCTGCTGAAGCCATGCTGTACGTCGAGGACTCCATCCCTCTGCCGGCTCGGGATCGAGCCAGGAACCAGAATCTACCGCCTCACGATGCAGTAGAACCCGATGACCCAGCTGGTTGACTCCATGCCATGCTTGCTGCACAGACACATAGCTTTAAATTGAGGGCGATGGGGCGGCCCTGATTGCTATTACTTGTTGAAGTAGAGCCGTGTATGCCTTCTGGGACTGCAGCCACGTGAGTGCAGTTCATGCCCCCAGGAGTGCTTCCAGGTTATGGCTCAAGGGATACATCTTCTTGTTGGGGTCGATGATGCGGGTGGGGGTTGGGGGTTGAGTTGGGTTATGGCCCTGCCAGGTGATTGGCCGGGCTTGTTGGGGGAGTTAATGTTCCAAGCCGCTATAATGTTAAAATCAGAGAGCGAGATTGCAACAGGACGTCCATACCTCTTGCGACAGGGGCAGGGCTGTGGACAGATGTGTACACTAAGGTACAACTATGACACAGGCCAATAGGGGCTTGAGTATAAAACTCTTCTCCTGGAATATTCGGGGGTTAAATAACCCAATCAATGCAAGGAAGATCGCAGCATATATTACTCGTCACAACCCTGTCATCCTTTTTTTACAAGAGACACATGCACTTGGGCCAGTCAATACTAACAGGCCGATTCATGGAATAATTAGCGCGGCGCAAGTGGCCCAAAACGTGTGAATTGCAGTGGATTAGCGAAAATCGCAGTGCAAGTGCGAAAATCGCACGAAAAGCAGCGCACATCGATTCATGGAAGGCCGTGCACGAGAAAACCATCGGATGTGCGATAAAAAAGTGAGCGGCGCACGTTGGCGCACAGGCCATCTAACTGCGTGCGCCAGGTCACAGCGAAAATCGCACAGGCCACAGCGAAAATCGCACATAGCGCGGCGCACGCAACAAAAGTAGGCGGAACACGGGGCGTAACACTCGGAATGGGGAACAACTTGCCAAAATGTGGGCGTCACGGGGGAAGTACAGGGTACAAGTGCGCGGAACGCCCACACGCTCGCCTACAACACGTATTCATGGAATAGAATAGGGCAAAAAAGCGCAAGCTCAAACCAGCGCACAGGCACAAACACGACCGCCACAAGAAAGCAGGCGGTAGCGTCTCTGCGCCTGTAAGAAATGTGCGCCAAAAGGTGCGCCAACAAATAGCACCTATATACAGCCATGATGAATGTCCTATACTGTGGCCCTCCAGGACAAACAACGTGCAAAGGGGTACCCACAAACACGGACACCCGCTGACAAAAATATATGTGTGCGTGTATACGATGGTGCGCGGGAAGTCTCACACGCGATTTGGCCGGGTACGTGGATTTCAGGGGTGCACGGGAAGTTCCACACGCGATTTGTCAGGGTACTTGGATTTCAGGGGTGCGCGGGAAGTTCCACACGCGATTTGGCCGTGTAAGTGGATTTCAGGGGTGCGCGGGAAGTCTCACACGCGAATTGGCAGGGCATGTGAATTCCAGGGGTTTGCGGGAAGTTCCACACGCGATTTTTCAGGGTAAGTGGTTTGCAGGGGTGCGCGGGAAGTTCCACACGTGATTTGTCAGGGTACGTGGATTGCAGGGGTGCGTGGGAAGTTCCACACACGATTTGACAGGGTACGTGGATTTCAGGGGTGCGCGGGAAGTTCCACACGCAATTTGGCCGTGTACGTGGATTTCAGGGGTGCGCGGGAAGTTCCACACGCGATTTGTCAGAGTACGTGGATTTCAGGGGTGCGCGGGAAGTTCCACACGCGATTTGTCAGGGTACGTGGATTTCAGGGGTGCGCGGGAAGTTCCACACGCGATTTGGCCGTGTACGTGGATTTCAGGGGAGCGCGGGAAGTTCCACACGCGATTTGGCCGGGTACGTGGATTTCAGGGGTGCGCGGGAAGTTCCACACGCGATTTGGCTGGGCACGTGTATGACAGGGGTACGCGGGAAATTCTACACGCGATTTGGCTGTGTGCTCCCAGGTATTCCCTGTACACCCTCCACGGCCCCTGCAGGCAGCACACACCACAGGGGACTACCCTGCACACCTGCTCATGTCACCCAGCACCCCCACCCCCCAGCATCCAGGGGCACCCTCCACCAGGCCCCCACTCATGTCTCCCACCACCCCCACCCCCCAGCCACCAGGGGCACCCTCCACCAGGCCCCCACCCATGTCTCCCACCACCCCCACCCCCCAGCCACCAGGGGCAGCCTCCACCAGGCCCCCACCCATGTCTCCCACCACCCCCACCCCCCAGCCACCAGGGGCAGCCTCCACCAGGCCCCCACTCATGTCTCCCACCACCCCCACCCCCCAGCCACCAGGGGCAGCCTCCACCAGGCCCCCACTCATGTCTCCCACCACCCCCACCCCCCAGCCACCAGGGGCAGCCTCCACCAGGCCCCCACTCATGTCTCCCACCACCCCCACCCCCCAGCAGTGCAGGGGCAGCCTCCACCAGGCCCCCACTCATGTCTCCCACCACCCCCACCCCCCAGCAGTGCAGGGGCACCCTCCACCAGGCCCCCACTCATGTCTCCCACCACCCCCACCCCCCAGCCACCAGGGGCACCCTCCACCAGGCCCCCACCCATGTCTCCCACCACCCCCACCCCCCAGCAGTGCAGGGGCACCCACCACCAGGCCCCCACCCATGTCTCCCACCACCCCCACCCCCCAGCCACCAGGGGCAGCCTCCACCAGGCCCCCACTCATGTCTCCCCCCACCCCCCAGCCACCAGGGGCACCCTCCACCAGGCCCCCACCCATGTCTCCCACCACCCCCACCCCCCAGCAGTGCAGGGGCACGCTCCACCAGGCCCCCACTCATGTCTCCCACCACCCCCAGCCACTAGGGGCACCCTCCACCAGGCCCCCACCCATGTCTCCCACCACCCCCACACCCCAGCAGTGCAGGGGCACCCTCCACCAGGCCCCCACCCATGTCTCCCACCACCCCCACCCCCCAGCCACCAGGGGCACCCTCCACCAGGCCCCCACCCATGTCCCCCTGCACCCAGGTCCTCACAATCACCAACCATGTGCGTAATGGTCAGCCTCCACAGCCAAAAGGCCCTCCAAGTAACCCATTCACCCACATGGAAATGGAAATTACATGTTACACCCCCAACGTACATAAAGCAAATGAACCCATGTCTGTCACACACAATGGTTGCAAATGAATTGGAAAACACCCAACATGACATGCATGAAACCAATGAGATGATACCACACAGTGAAGTATGAAAACAAAATTATATTAAAAAAATATGAATGCAAATGACATGAAACAAACTACAATGCCAATGAAAAAAAGAAAAGATGCATGTCCGTCCCAAAAAAATAAAAACACCAAATCCAAAAAAAATGTACTTCAAAGTCACATTAAAAATGAAATCAATCCGACAGAAAAAAATAAAATTCCAAACACCATTGCTCCATGGAGAAGAAATAAAAATTAAAAAAATAAAACAATCCAATGAAGAACTATGTACAAAATATCCAAGGGTCCATGAGCCCAACTGAACAAAGGAAACCTACAAAAAACCCTAACAAAAATGCAACTATATACAAAAAGTGGAGCTGTGTCCGTCGACTCCAAATCATAAGAATAAACAAATGAAACCTAAAACTAAAGAACTATATACAAAGGCGGCGGGCAAGTCCAGCGGCTCACTCTTTAGTGATCGGGCCAGGGCATCATCAAACTCCTCGTCTATGTCCCGGAGGCGGTCCTGTTCCATGGCCCCGAGGGTCCGCAGGGACGACGCCATCTGCTCCTCCAACCCCCTGCGGATTGCCTCGAGGCACTCGGCCCGCCTCAGGGCCCTCCGCATGGAGTTCTCCGCCCTGACCATCGTGAGCCGCTCCTCTTTCGCCCGCCGCCGCTCCGCACCTATCTGCTGGCCCAACCGCTGCCACACGGAAGACACTTCCTGTCCTGGGTCCTCCTGCCCTCCGGCCGATGCCTGCCCCTCCGATGTTGATGGCCCCGAGCCATGATGCCTCCCACGTTGACTCTGCTGCTGCCTCCGACGCAACTGCCTCTGCCAGCACGACGGCATCCAGGCTGATGGAATCCACCGACGCCGTCGTGCACGTGCCCTGCCTGATGATGCTGGCACATCCTCCATCTGCTGGGGTACAGTTGCTGTGGTGTCCACCCCTGCTTGACCTCCGACTCCCGACTGTGGCAGGGATGGGATCCCCACCGAGCTGGCTGCATAGGTCAGGGCAGGTCCACAGGGGGCCCTGGTGGCATCTGGGCCGGAAGATGGCAAGGAGAACGACCGGCGTATAGCCTCCACAGAGGAGGAGAGGGCCGCCAGATTGGCCGACACATGCAGGAAACCCCCGAACATGGAAGATCCCAATTGGGCCACATCGGCACGGTGCTCTTCGTGATGATGTGCGTGCTCCTCCCGGGAAGCACGCACGTCATCACGAATTGCACCCGCGCGCATCGCAACCCCAATCAGGACCTTCTCCATACGGACACGGGTCCCCTCGTCCGCAGGTGGAGGGGAGTCAGGTGACATGGACATCCCCTCTACCTGCGGACGGGCCTGGGACGGGGCAACCCTGCTGGTGCATGGTGGTGCACTCACAGGGTCAGGGACAGCGACATGCACAGGCCCCTCCACGGTGACCTGTGCTGCCTCCTGCCTCTGGCCCTGGACTGCACCACTTGCACCATCAGGGATGCCCCCACCAGGCCCCATGTGTGCCCCTGTGGCGGCCTCCTCCTCCTCTGTGGAAACCACCAACCTGGATGGCTCCTCACCGTCTTCCTCCGTAGCAGGCCCCTGTGGGGGCTCACCCACCCCTTCCCCGCCGCCTTGCTCCACAGCGCTGTCTCCGCCCTCTTCTTCACTAGCCGCTGCGTAGAGGGAGACAAAGAACACAAGCATCAGGGTACTGTACAATGGTCCCCTAGACAGGAAGCAATAGCAGATGGGTACCACTGTCAAAGTACACTTCCATCATGTCCCTCCACAACACATGGGTCAGTCCAGGCAAAACACACACAGTAACAGGCATGGTGCATGCCATGGACATTTCCATACATGTCCAATGGACTCTTGAAACATACAATGATATGGAACTCACATGCATCATGGGTCATGCCTATCACATGCACACACTTCACCTCAGTCACATCCATCTGGCCCCATACACCCCAAACACAGCGGATACAAGGGTAACTAGGCTGCATCAGTGAATCTGTGCATTATCACACACATGTGTCATGCATCCATGGCATGCACAAGTCACAGACACGCAGGTCAGGCACACAGACATGGCTACCATATATGTACCTGGCATCAGCACCCATCCCTCACCCCCACCCATGTCCAGGAACAGAGACTGGCATGCTCTCATGTTTAAAATCTGCATAGGGCTCCCCATGTGGCATTTTCACACATGCAACAACCATGTGGTTCACACATCACTGGTCGCACATGCATTACCATGATGTCCCTGCACACATACATGCATACATGGCCTATGTCACACATACAGGCAAGTATCAGAGAACCAGCACACCGCAACATGCCCTGTCTCACACAGCAATGCTTGGACACTTACCGCTCAACTCCAGACGGGTCTCCCTCTCAAGGATCTGGGCGTGGAGCGCTGGGCGTACGCGTTCCAGGACCCTCATGGAACTCATGCGGCCCGGCCCCCCTCCACGAGGCGCCGGGCCTTCACGAGGGTCCTGGACCTCAAGTCCTCCCAGCGCTTCTTGATCTTCTGGACGTCGTGGGTTGCCACCCCCTCCGCGTTGATAGCAACCACACAGTCGGCCCAGATCCTCTCCCGTCCTTCCTTGCTGGCGCGGGACGATCCAAAGAGGGCATCATACTGCCCCAGGTCGTGCTCCACCAGGACACCAACTTCAGTGGCAGTGAAGCTGGTGCCCCTCTGGCCTGGGGTTGCCACTGGTGCCAGATGTGGAAGTGCCCGACATGGCAACCGCAGAGGCAGGTGTGGGTGGGCAACTGGGTTCTGGGGCTGGGCTGTGGAGCGACGCAATCCCAGTCGGGAGTCTTCAGTTCCAGCATGGGTGGACACAGCAACTGGACCCCTGCAGATGGCTGATGTGCAGGCACCAAATGGCAGGGCACGGTGGCAGCAGGCAGGCAGGCAGGCAGGCAGCAGCAGATGGCACGTGGGAGGCTGCTAGGGGCACTGGGGGCAGTAATTCGGCCTTCTGGGCAGGAGGGTGGTCTTCTGTGTGTTTTCGCGTGGCCAGCTTGATACGGAGTGATTTGGCACATGAAAATGCTGCACGTCAGCGTGAAATTCGAGGAAAGGCCCTTAGCGCGTAAGCGCGTCAGCACGCATACGCGATTCTATTGGACCAAAGGCCCTCAGCGCGTAAGCGCGTCTGTGACGTGACCCGCACGGGTGTTTCCCACACAGCACGTGATGACGGAGCACACGTGGAAAGACTGCACGTCAGAGTGTCATCGCGTGTAATTGGACAGCACGTCAGAGTGTCATCGCGTGTAATTGGACAAAAGTACGCGTACACGCGATTGGCCTATGTATGTGTATTTCAGGGGTGCGCGGGCACTTACACACGCAAGTACGTCAGCGCACCTGTATCCCGGGGTGGGCGGGAATTTCCACACGCTATTGGACAGGGTACTGGATTTCAGGGGTGCGCGGGTCACACGCTCGCCTACAACACGCGCAACGCATACATTTGCGCGCTAACAAAATAACAAGCTCAGACCCAGGATGAACATACCGTTCCTAGTAGCAGTGGGCGTGGGCTACCAAAGGAGGAGGAGGAGAATAGTCAGGGCCAGAATATTCACACCCAGAACCAGCCTTTTCGGGATGCCTGATGACCAGGTGTATGGGAGGTACAGGTTTCCACCACACATAATACTGGACCTGGTGAGTGAGTGGGAGGATGACCTCACATCACCCACCCTGTGCTCCCAAGCACTCAGCCCCCTGGAGAAGGTCCTCAATGTACTGCACTTCTTAGCCACTGGATCATTTCAGCGGACAAGTGCCATAGTGGGTGGGGTATCACAGGCCACCCAGTCACGCTGCCTACACCAGGTCTTGAACATCATCACTGCATGCCCATCAGTCCGCAGGCACATATACCTGCCCAGAACACCTGCAGAAAGGCATGCTGCTGCCCTGGATTTTTACGGTGTGGCATGATTCCCCAAAGTGCTAGGTGCCATCGACTGCACCCATGTGGCTCTACGTTCCCCCAGGGCATCAGAGCACATCTATAGGAACCGCAAGCACTGGCATTCCATCAACGTGCAGGTAGTATGTAATGCCAAGGGAATCATCACCTCAGTATATGCCAACTATCCCGGGTCCACCCACGACAGCTTCATTTACCGAATGTCCACCCTAAGCCGGGACCTAGAAGCTGGGCGGCATGGCGATACATGGCTGCTTGGTGAGTATGAATGCCACTGCACATGCATGCATGTCAGATACTGAGCAAGGTCACAACCCCACCAATGATACCAATCATCACCTCCACAGGGGACAGTGCCTACCCTCTCAGCCCCCACATGATGACGCCAATTCGGAACCCCACCACGCCACCCCAGGTAAGATATAACACAGCCCACATTACAACCCGGGGCATAGTGGAGCGCACATTCGGAGTGCTAAAGTCACGCTTTACCTCCCTTGACCGTTCTGGCGGGCAGCTGTTGTACGCTCCCCCAGTAGTGTGCAGGATCATAGTGGCAGCATGTGTCCTGCACAACGTTGCAACACGCCGGGGCCTGGCCGTGGACATGGTGGTGGCCCCACATCCCCAACCACATGCACAGCCGCTGCGCATGGGAGGGGAAAGGGCACGGGGGAGGCAGCCCGTACACAGCTAGTGGCTAATTACTTCACATAGAAATCACACCCCTGTGGAGTGCACACTGCCCTGGCACATTCCATCTGACAATCAATGATGACTCAACCTGACACTGATCCTGAATGTCTGGAGAATCAACCGTGAAAACCATATCAGCCTGAGATTGTTCACCTGGAAGTGTTACAATGTGTGCATCCCTACCCACACAGACACCACCAATGCAGTTTTGTGAAGAAACACATTCAAGCAGCTAAAATGAATACCCACTTGCAAAATGCAACAAGAGGACAGTGCCATGTCAGCCAACCCATCCCCAGCACCGCCACACGACACACCGTGCCATGTCATGCTATTTGCAGGTAAACAAAGTAATCCCCACAATATGACACAAGTGTCACAATGTACAGTGTCCCTAATTGAAACTTGCAACACCTGAAATGCTCACAGTAATGCAGGACCAACAACAAACTTGAGCAGGTACTACCATTAACATGACATCACAAATGTAATAAATTAGTAGTCTCACCACCTGGAAATGCCTGCACTCCCACCACTTCCAACTGTGCAGTGTTGGCGCCATGTAGAGTTGTAGGTGCACTGCTGCCAACATGGACCCCATCTCCAAACTACAGGGCCTTGTGTAGACATGAGGAAGGGACCTGCAAATTGGGAGGTAGACACAGATGATGAGTTACACATCAATGCAACATGCAGTGTACAACACAACAGCAATATGCACTAGGAATGTATACACAGTATTGACTAGACTACCCACACATGTAGTGGGAGTCCAATGTCACCATGTACGTCAATGTCACTTGGGCACACCCTTTGCAAGCCCATGGAAACGGGAAGCAGGAGGGGTGTGTGTGACTCAAACGCAAGCATCTGAACCAAATACATGACAAGCCTGCATGTGCCCAGCCACAATGCAGCGTATGCCCACAGGAACCACGGAAGGCAACAAATTGTCCTTAAAAAATTGGGAAAAATAAAAATAAAAATAAAAATATAAAAAAATAAAAAAGGGCCATTGATGGGCCTGGGGGGGTTGGGGAGGCCACCCAGGAGGTCCGAGGACAGGGTGCACACCAAAACCCACCTGTGTGGACCCTGGGAAAAAAAAACACCTCCATGGGCTCATGGCCCACACGGCTACCCTATTGTGGGAGTATCACTGCTGTCGCTATTATCACCCTGTGCAGCTGCATCCGGAGGTGGTTGCACTATGGGAGGCAGCCCACGCAAGGCCCTAGTCTGCTCCTCCATGGCTGCAAGCATGCGGGTGTGGTAGGTCTCGTTTTGGAGGATGAGTGTGCGGAGGTCCCCATGCAACAACTCACGGGATGCCCGGACCTCCGCCCTCGTTGCCTGCATCTCAGCTGAGAGCGTACGGGTGAGGCGCTCCAGATGCTGTCTGTCCTTTGGTGTGTTGAAGCCTCAAGCTCAACAAGAGTCGTCCTGAGGTGAAGGAGCTCCTGCCTCAGGGCTTCCCTGTGGCCCTGGGACTCTATGGAGATGGCCTCCTGCAGAATCGCCAGTGCCGCCCGCCTGTCCCTGTTGGACGCCAACATGTCTTCCCTGTGTGACTGGCAGATGGAGTCGGTTGCCTGCTGTAGTCGCTCCATCAGCCTTTCAGGGGGGACAATGGAAGTGGCCACCCTATCCATGGCCTGAGCCATCATCTCGGATGATGCTGCCTGTTGGGTTGCCATACCGTAAATGGATTTCTCCCATGCGGTATTGCCAGGTGGCGTACGGCCACCACGTCGGCGGGCACCACACCTGTCTGGGGCATTCCCCCTCTGATCTGCTGGCCCAGAAACAGGATCGGATGTCACGGAGTGTGACCCTGCATCCGTAACCACCAAAGGCGTAGCTGGCAACACTGACATCCCCATTGAGGGTTCTGACCCTGGTGCAGGTGGGTGGGACAGAATAGAATCCCTCCCTGGAACACTCACCTGCGACGGCACGTAGGTCTCATCATCCGAATCAACACCTGAGTACAGCTCGGGGGGGGTGCAGCCAGAGACACCCCTTGAGAGCACGACCTGCAGCACTTGTGGGTTCTCACCCACCACCACACCACGTCCCTCACTGGTGGTTGGTCGGCCCTCGGAACCCTCCTGGGTCTGCACCATCTCCACAACCCCAGCAGTATCAGGTGCGTCTTCCCCTGCAAAGACATAAAAACAAAGAAATGGAAACAGGCATTAGCACCATGGCACACAATGAGGGCTGAGAAGCAAGAGAACCAGTACTTGATTGACACATGTCCCACATGACTAAAACCCTCCCATGCATGCACCCTCACTGCATATGAAGGGCAGGCAAATGGCACACACTGATGACACCAAGATGGAAGATGAACACATTTTCTGCATGCTGCCTGGCAGTGGCATCACACATTGGCCTGTGATTGCCAGGTGAAACACACATGCCATCACACAGATGGCATGTACCATTGCTATTGAGTGGAGATGGAGAGGAGGGCAGCACCTATTCATTCAGTCCAGTTCCTGCATGTAATAGCTTTTCTAATTCAAACAGGTCAGATTTTTCACCTGGAGCTGCCAGTCCAAAATGGTCCAATTGCACAGGGACATGTGTGAACAAATGATATCCAGGTAACAAAGTCACTCCACTTTACCATAGCCATGTCAGACATGTGACTAGAGGACTGAGAAATGCCTAGTAAAAGTGGTGGAATGCAAACAATCTGCCTGAATGAACAGAGAAAAATAAGCAACAATGTTGTGTCAAGGTGACACTTCAAGGGCAACTGGCGTGCTGTTGGGCTAGATGTCTACTGTTGGCAGAAGGGATACTGCTATGGCCAAATGCAGCTGCGCAGGATGTATTGCATGAAGCACATGGCTGACCCATACGACTCAGGCCCACACACTCTCACCTGGCACACGAACAGAAGCCTTCACACACACACCATGCACATGGATGACACACACATGCATGTGCACTCACCGGACAATGCCTCGTAATCAGGCAGATCTCCCATGCCTTGGATCTGTTCCTCCGTGACGTAGGTCCCAGCGACTGACTCATGTGGAGTGAGTTCCATGTCTACTACTGGAGACCCACCTCCAGTCACTAGAGTTGCGGCATGACTTGAGGCCAGCTTATTCTTTGCCCTGCGCTTTAGGTCACTCCAGCGCTTATAGCAATCATTGGCTGTGCGCCTCACGATTCCAAGGGCACTTACGATGTCCGCAACGGTCTGCCAGTGTGCCTGGCGTTGTGCAGGTGTGGTCTTGGATCCTGCAACAATGACCGTCTCGTCTACTGTTGGCAGAAGGGATACTGCTATGGCCAAATGCAGCTGCGCAGTATGTATTGCATGAAGCACATGGCTGACCCATACGACTCAGGCCCACACACTCTCACCTGGCACACGAACAGAAGCCCTCACACACACACCATGCACATGGATGACACACACATGCATGTGCACTCACCGGACAATGCCTCGTAATCAGGCAGATCTCCCACGCCTTGGATCTGTTCCTCCGTGACGTAGGTCCCAGCGACTGACTCATGTGGAGTGAGTTCCATGTCTACTACTGGAGACCCACCTCCAGTCACTAGAGTTGCGGCATGACTTGAGGCCAGCTTACTCTTTGCCCTGCGCTTTAGGTCACTCCAGCGCTTATAGCAATCATTGGCTGTGCGCCTCACGATTCCAAGGGCACTTACGATGTCCGCAACGGTCTGCCAGTGTGCCTGGCGTTGTGCAGGTGTGGTCTTGAATCCTGCAACAATGACCATCTCGTTATCATGTGCGGACACATACTCGACAAGTGCATTCAGTTCGTCATCCGTGAAGCTGGGCTTCCTCGACGGGCCGGACTGTGTAGCCGTGTCTGGGGCATCAGCCTGTGCCGGACGAGCACTCTTCCTCTTCCGCTTGGAAGGTGGTGGTGATCCTGAGTATCCTGCGCCGCTCTGGACACTAGGGGCAGGAGCCCTGGTAGACTCTGTATCAGGAGTGTGAGATTGCACACTCAGCATGGGAGTTGGTGCAGGCATTGGCTCTAGTGTAATGGTGTCAGGGGGAATGTCAGCAGGATGGACTAGGACCGACACTGCCCTGGCTGGGTGTGTGAGAGCTGGGGTGGATGGAGCCGCAGCTGCCCCTGCAGCCTCTCCGCCCTGCCTACTTGGGGCAGCAGATGACCTTGCTGCCCCAGATGCACGTGGCATGATGACATCAACGTGCACCAGTGCACGTGTCATAGGCCTGCTGACCTGGAAGTCAGCCATGGAGTCAGCCAGGTCTGGTGCCACAATGGGCTGGTCCAACAAGGGCTGAGCATGGATGGTGTCAGCCACATCAGCCTCAACCGGAGGGGGGGGGATTATGGGTGCCCTTGACTGGTCCTCCACACATGGGGGGACAGGCTCACCCTGCAAGTAACGACCACGTCCCCTACCGGATCCACCACGGCCACCACTTGTGGCTCTTCCACCTTTGCCACCCTTATGGAATCCTCGCCTCCCAGCCATGGCACTGATGTTAATGTGCATATGGGAGTGGCTGTAAACTATTGTCCTGGGCAATTGGGGGTCAAAGGGGTTGGGTACCAGATGGTAATTGTACCCTAGTGCTCTAGCAAGGCTGAATGTAACCCCTGGGGAAAGATGACGGGTCACGCTACGCACAGGAGCCCCAAAAAAGGGAGATGACGTGCACGCAACCCCTCCTAGACCACGTGTGCAGAAAGAAAAACCTGCACTACGCTGTGGCACCCAGTAACACAAGAATGAACGTATGCGTGTCACACGCAGCCTAGAATGACCTCTGAAGGGGTAGGCTACACACGGGGTAAGCACAGATGTTAGATACGTGCGTGACTCACCGTCTGCCAGGTAAAAGAGCGTGAAAAAGGAGCGCGTTTGTTTGGCAACACCCCCGCCAAAAGAAGATTTGTACGCTGTCTGAGGAGACAGGACAACAGTAGAAGGGAACACTGTTTGAGGGAACAGGCCCAGGTAAACCAGTAAAAGTGAAAAAAGAGAAAAAGCTGTCAGAGGTAACAGGGAATACGAACTTGAAACGCCGTGAAGTCAATCGCGTGTGAAACGACAAGAAGTACAGAATTCACCCACTCGCTCTCCACGAAAAGCACGTACAAGGAAATGGTGTTCTACACGTACCTTTTATGCAGGCCCACACGTCCAGCGTCACTTACGCGGCGTGTATGCGCTAGGGCCATTTCCACCAATTACACGCTTTGTCACTTCTGCGTGTAGGGCCATTTCCACCAATTACACGCTTTGTCACTTCTGCGTGTAGGGCCATTTCCACCAATTACACGCTTTTTCACTGCCGCGTGTACGCGCTAGGCCCATTTCCACCAATTACACGCTTTGTCACTTCTGCGTGTAGGGCCATTTTCACCAATTACACGCTTTGACACTCGGACGTGTCTTTCATTTTTTTCACACGCAACATTTTCAAACATGTGCCCAATTCAACGTGCACGTGACTTCATAGACGCGCATACGCTGGCCTTTCCTCGAATTACACGCAGACGTGTTGGATTTTCACGTGCCAAATCACTCCGTATCAAGCTGGCCACGCGTTCACACACGGAAGACCACGCTCCTGCCTAGAAGGCCAGATTACTGCCCCCCAGAGCCCTGAGCACGCTCCCACCTGCCATCTGCTGCTGCCTGACTGCCTGCTGTCCACGTGCCCTGCCATTTGCTGCCTGCACATCAGCCAGGGGTGCTGTTGCTGTGACCACCCCTGCTGGAACCGAAGACTCCCGACTGATTTTCCATCGCCCCACAGCCCAGCCCCAGGACCCAGTTGCCCACCCACTCCTGCCTCTGGGGTTGTCATGTCGGGGCAAACACCATCTGGGACCACTGACAACCCCCGGCCAGAGAGGCAGAGGGGCACCAGCTTCAGTGCCACCGAAGTTGGTGTCCTGGTGGAGCAAGTCCTGGGGCAGTATGATGCCCTCTTCGGAAGTTCCCGCGCCGACAAGGAAGGACGGACTCGGATCTGGACTGACATCGTGACTGCCATCAACGCGGAAGGGGTGGCAGTCCGCGACTTACAACATGTCAGGAAGCGCTGGGAGGACTTCAGGTCCAGGACCCTGAACAAGGCCCGGCGCCTCTTGAAGGCAGCGGATGCCAAGGGGTGCCGGGGCCACTTGTCCGAAGAACAGATGAGGGTCCTGGAACGCATATCCCCAGCGCTCCACGTCCAGGTCCTAGAGAAGCAGACCCGTCTGGAGTCGAGCGGTGAGTGTACATGCATCGTGATTGTGAGCAGTGCGTGTGGTGATTATTCGGTAGTGTGCAGGTTGCACATCTGTTTGTATGGGGTCGAGTATGGGTGGGGGTGTACAGGGCCGTGGGGCTGACACATGCGAGGGCTGTGATGTGTGAGACATGGATGGTGCTTGTGTGTGTAGGCATGCATGCCAAATGCAGTTGTGTGGGCACACATGTTTGGATGAATGTGTATGTAAGTAGACATGTCCGTGATGTCACGCATGTATGTTGTTTTCGGCTGCATGTATCAGCACTGTGTACATGTGCATGTTTGTGTATTTGACAAGGGTGCAACAGTGATGCAACATAGATGCATGTGACAGCGGTATGTGGAAGCCTGATTGGCAGATGTGACATGGATGCCCGTCTGAACAGTGCGACACTTGGCAGAGGTGTACACATGCATGCAAGTGTGGTGGTGTGTGTACATGTGTGGTGCACTTCCTGTGTTGCATGTGATGTCTGGCTCACCTTTGGCTGCTCATGCTGTTGTATGTGTAGGGATGGTGGTGGCAGTTGCGATATGGCTGTGGTATGGCTCATGTGTGCGAGTTGTAATGACATGTGTGTTGGGGATTGTGATGACATGTCTGAGGTTTGCCAATGCCACTCATGTGCAACTGTCATGTGTGTATGTGTCCATTGTACAGTGCCCTGATGCCTGTGTTTTGTTTCTCCCTGTCTGCAGTGTCAACTGATGAAGAGGGCGGAGAAGGTGCTGTGGAGCACAGCGGCGGGGATCCCACCGCCAGCCGGAGACGCAAGGCCCGGCTCCCCTCCTGTGTTGTCATCTCGTCGGGGAGTGAGGAGTCCGGTGCCGCGTCCCAGGCCGCAGCTGCCGGGGGGAGGTCCAAGAGGTGGAGGTTGGAGTTGGACTCCTCGGCAGCAGAAGGGGCAGCTGGGACCCCACACGGCCCAACAGGGGAAGATGGCACGGAGTCATTCAGGTTGGTGGGGGGTTTGGTGGAGGAGGAGGCCGTGCTAGCACCAGAGACGGGGTCTGGAGGTGGGGATCCCACTCGTGCTAGTGGTGCAGTGCAGGACCAGGGACAGGAGGCAGCACAGGCCGCCGCGGAGGTGCCTGTGTGCAATCCTGTCCCCGATCCTGTCCCTGCATCATCTTGCACCAGCAGGGATGCCTACGTCCAGACCCGTTTTCAGGCAGGGGATGAGCTGACGTCAACTGGCCTTCCTCTGCCTGCGGACGTGGCTATCCAGGTCCGGGTTGAGCCTGTCCTGGCTGGTGTGGCGTTGCGTCATGGAGAGACTGCACGTCATCTTGAATGGCTCGTTGACCACGTCAGCCTGCTGGGACAGGTCACCCAGGCCGGATTCCTCCGTCTGATGGGGCTTGCTCCGACCCCCTCCTCAACTGGACCCCCTACGCCCCTGTTGTCCTCTGTGCCATCTTCCCACCCATCAGTCACCTGGGTGCCCTGTGGAGCTGCCTCTGACGGTGCGGCCAGGCTGGTGGAGGAGGCATCCCTGCCACAGTCGGGAGTCGGATGTCCAGCAGGGGTGGCCACATCAACAACTGCACCCCAGCCGGCGGAGGATGTGCAGGCAGCAGGAGGCAGTGCACGGGCAGAGGCACAGCAGCAGCAGCAACGTGGTGGGAGCCATGAAGGCTCGGGGCCTTCAACATCGGAGGGGCAGGCATCGGCCGGAGGGCAGGTTGACCCAGGACGGGGTGTGTCTTCTGTGTGGCAGCGGTTGGGCCAGCAGATAGGTGCGGAGCGGCGGTGGGCGGAAGAGGCACGGCTCACAATGGTCAGGGCGGAGAACTCCATGCGGAGGGCCCTGAGGCGGGCCGAGTGCCTCGAGGCAATCCGCAGGGGGTTAGAGGAGGACACGGCGTGGTCCCTGCGGACCCTCGGGCCATGGAACAGGACCGCCTCCGGGACATCAAACAGGAGTTCGATGATGCCCTGGCCCGGAACACCACGGAGTGAGCCGCTGGACTTGCCCGCCGTCTTTGTATATAGTTCTTTATTTTTAGGTTTCCTTTGTTTGTTCTTATGATTTGGAGTCGACGGACACTGCTCCACTTTTTGTACATAGTTGCTTTTTAGTTAGGGTTTTTTGTAGGTTTCCTTTGTTCAGTTGGGCTCATGGACCCTTGGATGTTTTGTACATAGTTCTTCATTGGATTGATTTAATTTTTCATTTGACTTTGGACAACATCTTTTTTGGATTAGGATTTGGTGTTTTTATTTTTTGAAACGGACATGCAGCTTATCTTTTTTTCATTGCCATTGTAGTTTGTTTCATTTCTTTAGCATTCTTTTTTTTTTTAATACAATTTTGTTTTCATGCTTCACTGTGTGGTATCATCTCATTGGTTTCATGCATGTCATGTTGGGTGTTTTCCCATTCAATTGCAACCATTGTGTGTGACAGACATGGGTTCATTAGCTTTATGAACATTGGGGGTGTAACATGTAATTTCCATTTCCATGTGGGTGAATGGGTTACTTGGTAGGGCTTTTTGGCTGTGGAGGCTGACCATAACACACATGATTGGGGATTGTGAGGACCTGGTGGAGGCTGCCCATGGTGGCTGTGGGATGGGGGTGGGTGGGAGACATGAGTGGGGGCCTGGTGGAGGCTGCCACTGCACTGCTGGGGGGTGGGGGTGGTGGGAGACATGAGTGGGGGCCTGGTGGAGGCTGCCCCTGCACTGCTGGGGGGTGGGGGTGGTGGGAGACATGAGTGGGGGCCTGGTGGAGGGTGCCCCTGGTGGCTGGGGGGTGGGGGTGGTGGGAGACATGGGTGGGGGCCTGGTGGTTGGTGCCCCTGGTGGCTGGGGGGGGGGTGGGTGGGAGACATGAGTGGGGGCCTGGTGGAGGCTGCCCCTGCACTGCTGGGGGGAGGGGGTGGTGGGAGACATGAGTGGGGGCCTGGTGGAGGCTGCCCCTGCACTGCTGGGGGGTGGGGGTGGTGGGAGACATGAGTGGGGTCCTGGTGGAGGCTGCCCCTGCACTGCTGGAGGGTGGGGGTGGTGGGAGACATGAGTGGGGGCCTGGTGGAGGGTGCCCCTGGTGGCTGGGGGGTGGGGGTGGTGGGAGACATGGGTGGGGGCCTGGTGGAGGCTGCCCCTGGTGGCGGGGGGTGGGGGTGATAGGGGACATGAGTGGGGGCCTGGTGGAGGGTGCCCCTGCACTGCTGGGGGGTTGGGGGTGGTGGGAGACATGAGTGGGGGCCTGGTGGAGGCTGCCCCTGCACTGCTGGGGGGTGGGGGTGGTGGGAGACATGAGTGGGGGCCTGGTGGAGGCTGCCCCTGCACTGCTGGGGGGTGGGGGTGGTGGGAGACATGAGTGGGGGCCTGGTGGAGGCTGCCCCTGGTGGCTGGGGGGTGGGGGTGGTGGGAGACATGGGTGGGGGCCTGGTGGAGGGTGCCCCTGGTGGCTGGGGGGTGGGGGTGATGGGAGACATGAGTGGGGGCCTGGTGGAGGCTGCCCCTGCACTGCTGGGGGGTGGGGGTGATGGGAGACATGAGTGGGGGCCTGGTGGAGGGTGCCCCTGCACTGCTGGGAGGTGGGGGTGGTGGGAGACATGAGTGGGGGCCTGGTGGAGGCTGCCCCTGCACTGCTGGGGGGTGGGGGTGGTGGGAGACATGAGTGGGGGCCTGGTGGAGAGTGCCCCTGCACTGCTGGGGGGTGGGGGTGGTGGGAGACATGAGTGGGGGCCTGGTGGAGGGTGCCCCTGGTGGCTGGGGGGTGGGGGTGGTGGGAGACATGAGTGGGGGCCTGGTGGAGGCTGCCCCTGCACTGCTGGGGGGTGGGGGTGGTGGGAGACATGAGTGGGGGCCTGGTGGAGGGTGCTCCTGGTGGCTGGGGGGTGGGGGTGGTGGGAGACATGAGTGGGGGCCTGGTGGAGGGTGCCCCTGGTGGCTGGGGGGTGGGGGTGGTGGGAGACATGAGTGGGGGCCTGGTGGAGGGTGCCTCTGCACTGCTGGGGGGTGGGGGTGGTGGGAGACATGAGTGGGGGCCTGGTGGAGGCTGCCCTTGCACTGCTGGGGGGTGGGGGTGGTGGGAGACATGAGTGGGGGCCTGGTGGAGGCTGCCCCTGCACTGCTGGGGGGTGGGGTGGTGGGAGACATGAGTGGGGGCCTGGTGGAGGGTGCCCCTGGTGGCTGGGGGGTGGGGGTGGTGGGAGACATGAGTGGGGGCCTGGTGGAGGGTGCCTCTGCACTGCTGGGGGGTGGGGGTGGTGGGAGACATGGGTGGGGGCCTGGTGGTTGGTGCCCCTGGTGGCTGGGGGGTGGGGGTGGTGGGAGACATGGGTGGGGGCCTGTTGGTTGGTGCCCCTGGTGACTGGGGGGGTGGTGGTGGTGGGAGACATGGGTGGGGGCCTGGTGGAGGGTGCCCCTGGTGACTGGGGGGTGGGGGTGGTGGGAGACATGGGTGGGGGCCTGGTGGAGGGTACCCCTGGTGGCTGGGGGGTGGGGGTGATGGGACACATGAGTGGGGGCCTGGTGGAGGCTGCCCCTGGTGGCTGGGGGGTGGGGGTGGTGGGAGACATGGGTGAGGGCCTGGTGGAGGGTGCCCCTGGTGGCTGGGGGGTGGGGGTGATGGGAGACATGAGTGGGGGCCTGGTGGAGGCTGCCCCTGCACTGCTGGGGGGTGGGGGTGATGGGAGACATGAGTGGGGGCCTGGTGGAGGGTGCCCCTGCACTGCTGGGAGGTGGGGGTGGTGGGAGACATGAGTGGGGGCCTGGTGGAGGCTGCCCCTGCACTGCTGGGGGGTGGGGGTGGTGGGAGACATGAGTGGGGGCCTGGTGGAGAGTGCCCCTGCACTGCTGGGGGGTGGGGTGGTGGGAGACATGAGTGGGGGCCTGGTGGAGGGTGCCCCTGGTGGCTGGGGGGTGGGGGTGGTGGGAGACATGAGTGGGGGCCTGGTGGAGGCTGCCCCTGGTGGCTGGGGGGTGGGGGTGGTGGGAGACATGGGTGGGGGCCTGGTGGAGGGTGTCCCTGCACTGCTGGGGGGTGGGGGTGGTGGGAGACATGAGTGGGGGCCTGGTGGAGGCTGCCCCTGGTGGCTGGGGGGTGGGGGTGGTGGGAGACATGGGTGGGGGCCTGGTGGAGGGTGCCCCTGGTGGCTGGGGGGTGGGGGTGATGGGAGACATGAGTGGGGGCCTGGTGGAGGCTGCCCCTGCACTGCTGGGGGGTGGGGGTGATGGGAGACATGAGTGGGGGCCTGGTGGAGGGTGCCCCTGCACTGCTGGGGGGTGGGGGTGGTGGGAGACATGAGTGGGGGCCTGGTGGAGGCTGCCCCTGCACTGCTGGGGGGTGGGGGTGGTGGGAGACATGAGTGGGGGCCTGGTGGAGGCTGCCCCTGCACTGCTGGGGGGTGGGGGTGGTGGGAGACATGAGTGGGGGCCTGGTGGAGGGTGCCCCTGCACTGCTGGGGGGTGGGGGTGGTGGGAGACATGAGTGGGGGCCTGGTGGAGGGACCCCTGGTGGCTGGGGGGTGGGGGTGGTGGGAGACATGAGTGGGGGCCTGGTGGAGGCTGCCCCTGCACTGCTGGGGGGTGGGGGTGGGGGGAGACATGAGTGGGGGCCTGGTGGAGGGTGCCCCTGGTGGCTGGGGGGTGGGGGTGGTGGGAGACATGAGTGGGGGCCTGGTGGAGGGTGCCCCTGGTGGCTGGGGGGTAGGGGTGGTGGGTGACATGAGTGGGGGCCTGGTGGAGGGTGCCTCTGCACTGCTGGGGGGTGGGGGTGGTGGGAGACATGAGTGGGGGCCTGGTGGAGGCTGTCCTTGCACTGCTGGGGGGTGGGGGTGGTGGGAGACATGAGTGGGGGCCTGGTGGAGGCTGCCCCTGCACTGCTGGGGGGTGGGGTGGTGGGAGACATGAGTGGGGGCCTGGTGGAGGGTGCCCCTGGTGGCTGGGGGGTGGGGGTGGTGGGAGACATGAGTGGGGGCCTGGTGGAGGGTGCCTCTGCACTGCTGGGGGGTGGGGGTGGTGGGAGACATGGGTGGGGGCCTGGTGGTTGGTGCCCCTGGTGGCTGGGGGGTGGGGGTGGTGGGAGACATGGGTGGGGGCCTGTTGGTTGGTGCCCCTGGTGACTGGGGGGGTGGTGGTGGTGGGAGACATGGGTGGGGGCCTGGTGGAGGGTGCCCCTGGTGACTGGGGGGGTGGGGGTGGTGGGAGACATGGGTGGGGGCCTGGTGGAGGGTGCCCCTGGTGACTGGGGGGTGGGGGTGGTGGGAGACATGGGTGGGGGCCTGGTGGTTGGTGCCCCTGGTGGCTGGGGGGTGGGGGTGGTGGGAGACATGAGTTGGACATGAGTGGGGGCCTGGTGGTGCTGCCCCTGCACCGCTGGGGGGTGGGGGTGATAGGGGCCATGAGTGGGGGCCTGGTGGAGGCTGCCCCTGGTGGCTGTGGGATGGGGGTGGTGGGAGACATGAGTGGGGGCCTGGTGGAGGGTGCCCCTGACTGCTGGGGGGTAGGGGTTGGTGGGAGACATGAGTGGGGGCCTGGTGGAGGCTGCCCCTGCACTGCTGGGGGGTGGGGGTGGTGGGAGACATGCATTGTTGATCAGTAGTGCAAGGTGACATGTGGGTTGGCTGGGGGGCATGCCCATGGTGGATGGGCTGCCTGCGGGACATGAGCAGGGGTGCAGGGTAGTCCCCCATGGTGTGGGCTGCCTGCAGGGGCCGTGGAGGTTGTGGAGCGTACACCTGGGAGGACCCACACGGCCAATTCACGTGTGGTACTCCCCAGAACCCCTGAAATACACATACCCTGCTGAAATCGCGTGTGGAACTTCCCGCGCACCCATGGAATACACGTACACTGCTCGCACTGGGCCAATCGCGTGTGGAACTTCCCGCGCACCCCTGAAATACACGTACCCTGATGTAATCGCGTGTGGAACTTCCCGCGCACCCCTGAAATACACGTACCTTGCTCGCACTGGGCCAATCGCGTGTGGAACTTCCCGCGCACCCCTGAAATACACGTGCCCTGATGAAATTGCATGTGGAACTTCCCGCGCACCCCTGAAATACACGTACCCTGCTTGCGCAGGGCCAATCGCGTGTGGAACTTCCCACGCACCCCTGAAATACACGTACCCTGCTTGCACAGGGCCAATCGCGTGTGGAACATCCCGCGCACCCCTGAAATACACGTACCCTGATGGAATCACGTGTGGAACTTCCCGCGCACCCCTGAAATACACGTACCCTGCTGAAATCGCGTGTGGAACTTCCCGCGCACCCCTGGAATACACGTACCCTGCTGAAATCGCGTGTGGAACTTCCCGCGCACCCATGGAATACACGTACCCTGCTCGCACTGGGCCAATCGCGTGTGGAACTTCCCGCGCACCCCTGAAATACACGTGCCCTGATGAAATCGCGTGTGGAACTTCCCGCGCACCCCTGAAATACACGTACCCTGCTTGCACAGGGCCAATCGCGTGTGGAACTTCCCGCGCACCCCTGAAAACACGTACCCTGCTCGCACTGGGCCAATCGCGTGTGGAACTTCCCGCGCACCCCTGAAATACACGTACCCTGATGAAATCGCGTGTGGAACTTCCCGCGCACCCCTGAAATACACGTACCCTGCTTGCACGGGGCCAATCGCGTGTGGAACTTCCCGCGCACCCCTGAAATACACGTACTCTGCTTGCACGGGGCCAATCGCGTGTGAAACTTCCCACGCACCCCTGAAATACACATACCCTGCTCGCACTGGGCCAATCGCGTGTGGAACTTCCCGCGCACCCCTGAAATACACGTACCCTGCTCGCACGGGGCCAATCGCGTGTGGGACTTCCCGCGCACCCCTGAAATACACGTACCCTGATGGAATCGCGTGTGGAACTTCCTGCGCACCGCTGAAATACACGTACCCTGCTGAAATCGCGTGTGGAACTTCCTGCGCACCCCTGTAATACACGTACCCTGCTGATTTTGGTGTGGAACTTCCCGCGCACCCCTGATGCACACGTACACAGGACAATCGCGTGTGGAACTTCCCGCGAACCACTGAAATACACGTTCCCCGCTTGGCGTTTGCTGTTTGCCAGCCCGGTGAACTGGTCCAGGGTTAGCGCAGCCCTTTGCAATGATTTAGCGATTTTGATGGCTTTTCCTTGCGCGAGGGCGTTCTTGGGGGTGTTACTGGCGCTGCTGCAGGGTCGCTGCGATACTCTGTGCCACGGCTGGTTTGGGAGCCTACAATCCATGAATACGCTGTGCGCGGAAATCGGTTTTAGCGCACGTTCCTGGCGCAGACAATCGCACGTGGACACTCTGCGCCAGCCGCTTGCGACACTTTTATGCGAAATTCTATGAATTACCCTGTTAATTTCTGCCGAGGTGGAGTCCGCACAGGTACTGTACAGAATATTCAGCACAATCCAGAGGGGTGTTGACTCTTATACACCCCAAGCTGTGTTTTAAATATCACTCGAGCAAAATAGACTATGACACTAATAGACTATATGCACTGGTGTGGGGGGAATTAGCGGGGGTCCAAACAATCCTGATTAATACATATGGACCAAATTTGGATGACCCTCAGTTTTATTGTACAATATTGGATGTGCTTTCTGCATCGGGGGAGACACAAATGCTTTGGGGTGGTGACTTCAACATGATACTTGATCAATCCCTAGATCGGTCCTCTACCACCTCTAGAACCCCCTTTAGAGCCGCACTGGTGGTTAAACAATTAATGGCACAAATGGGCATGATAGACACATGGCGTGCATTACATCCAAACGAGAGGAAATATACTTTCTACTCGTCGGTGCACGATTCCCATTCGGGCATCGACTACTGGATTATTAGCCAATCCCTAGCCGGAGCGGTCTCTAGCTGTGATATACACCCCTGAACCCTCTCTGACCATTCGCCGGTGATGCTCGACATCAACCTTTGTGATGTCTCCCCCCGGCGAGGAGATGGAGAATGCCCCCTGCAATCCTAAGAGACCCCAATATCTGTGAATCACTACATACAGAGATTGCGGAATTTCTAGAACTAAACGAGGGCTCGGTCACCACCTATGCCACCCTTTGGGATTCATTTAAGGCCTGGGTCCGGGGAGCTATCCTGGGTAAATCCACTGGTATGTTGAAATCGACGCGTAGGGAACTTGGCATAACTGAGGCTAAAATAGACTTGTTACAAACTGAATACAGCGTCACACAAGATAAGCAAACCCTATTGCAAATTCATACCACTCTTGCAGAGTTCCACAAGCTAGCCCATAGAGAGGTCCTTTACATGGCCGCACCGGCCAAAGCCCGACGTTATGGAGAGAGTAATGGAAAATTCCTGGCCAATATGCTCAAAACCGATAGGCAACATAACCTGATCCGAGTATACAAACTCCAGCCGGGGTAATGGTTAATAGAGACCAAGACATTAACTCCGCTTTTACTAAGTTATACTCCTCCCTCTACTCCAACCATGATAAAAAGAACAAAGAGGATACGGTCCATTACCTAGACAATCTGGACCATCCTACATTCACTCCTGCGACTCGCAGTGTCCTAGACATACCAATTACTGTGGAGAAGATTATAGAAGCCATTAAATCATTATCGTGTGGCCGTTCCCCTGGTTCTGATGGCTTGCTGGCGGAATTATATAAAGAGTTCTGTAGCAAACTAGCCCCACTACTGTTCAAAGTGTGGGAAGAGGCAATGAGCCTCGGGGTCCTCCCGGAATCGATGCGTGAAGCAATCATTACTGTCCTGCTGAAGCCCCAGAGGCCGGCACATGACATGGCATCCTATAGGCCCTTGTCCTTGATCAACACGATGCAAACATTTTCGCAAAGGTATTGCCCACTAGACTCTTGCCATACATGTCGATCCTTGTCCACCCCGACCAGGCGGGTTTCATACCGGCCCGATCCACGGCCCTTAATCTGGGATGCCTATTCAATGTAATGGCACAGATAGATCCAGATGCCAAGGCAGGCCGTGGTCGCACTAGATGCCGAGAAGGCTTTCCATTCCGTCTCCTGGTCATACCTCTTCTTGGTGCTGGAGAGGTTTGGACTCGGCCAGTACTATGTTAAATGTGTACGGCTACTATATACACAGCCGACCGCTAAGGTCTTAACCAACACTACTCTCTCCCCATCATTCCGCCTACATAGGGGAACCAGACAAGGATGTCCCTTTTCACCCATACTTTTCGCACTTACCATTGAACCTATGGCAGAATTCATACGTCAGAACCACTCACACAGAGGGCTTAGAATGACTGGCCCCCCGCAGATCATATTGTTATATGCAGACGACACCCTGCTGTATGTTCGGGCCCCAATAGAAAATGTACAACACATTATGTTAGACATACATGAGTTTTCGGAATACTCCGGATACAGAATCAATGTACCAAAATCTGAAATATTTCCCCTTACCAACGGTATGGGAGACCTAACTGAAATAAAAGGGTTCAGGCCCGCTCCTTCTAAAGTACGGTACCTGGGGGTCATGGTGGCCAAAGACAAACAACTGTTATATACACATAATCATGGGGAATTGTTGTCAACCCTTTCGACCAAATTCCAGCTATGGGCGAACCTTCCACTATCCCTCTATGGTAGAGTTGTGTTACTTAAGATGGTGGTCCTCCCCAAACTCCTTTATTACTTTAATAATATCCCAATCTGGCCCGGTAGGCCCTTTTTCTCGAAACTCAAATCACTCACCTCCTCGTTTATCTGGAACAGGAAGACAGCCAGGATGAGCTGGGATGAGATGGTTGAACCTTTTGCTCAGGGCGGCATTGCTGCACCAGACTTTGAACTATATTACGTATGTGCACAGGCTCAATTTGCGAAACACTGGATCGACCCTGGTGACACGGCCCCACACATCAATTGAAAGACATTCGGTCCGCCCAAACGACATACGATCAGTCCTCCTTGTCCCTAGATACAGAGACATCTGCCCATTTGATCCGGTATACACGACCACTCGTGCATGGGCCAGAATTTATTAGAGAATAGGGCTGGAGACCCCGTACGACCCGGAAGTCCCCCACTAGAACTTCTCTAGTATCTCCCCTATGTTTGATCGGGCCCTCCAGCAATCCTGGGATCCTGATAGGCTTTTCACATTGCGGAACATGTTCCCTGATGGCGAGTTCTGTAACCTCACAGATTTTATTGGAGCAGTGGGAGGGGGACAGCTTGAACGCCTTCAGTACTACCGAATGAGGGCTGCATTCTTGGCAAAATGGCCAACATTTCCGCTAGAGCCCCAGGCACATGAATGCATCAGGGCAATGGTGTCTACAAACAGCCATGGCAAGGGGGTCTCCATGCTGTATTCTTTAGTGCAAACCCACACCCCTTCACGTAATACAATGAGAGAGGTTTGGGAACGTGATGTGGGCACCCAGATAGACGAGGTCTGTTGGGCCCGCTACTGTCAACTAACACGATCCGTCTCTATGAATTCTGGGTTCCGACTAATTCAGTTTAAAGTCTTAAATCAACTTCATTATTCCCCTTCCAGGCTGGCTAAATGTGTTGACAATTGCACAGGTGTTTGCCCCAAGTGCGACACCCCCGATGCGGGGCCCTATCATATGTATTGGGCGTGCCCAGTGATTATGGTGTTTTGGGGAGAGGTCGCAGAGCTTCTTGAGAATATCACGTCGAAATATTTACTGGGCGACATTGGCAAGGTGAAGGAAACCACGAGACGATTGTTTAATATTTCATGCATTGTTTCCAAGCGCTGTATTCTAAAATGTTGGAAATCTTCTGCTGCCCCTACTAGGGCAACTTTTTTAAAGGACCTATGTATGGTGAATGATGATGAGGAACTCTTTGTGTTATCGGTCCCGTCATCGTGTTGCCCCAAGGACATTTGTACGTTGCTGCGCCTCTACCTGTGTGATATGGCCTCAGACTCTGATGTAACACCCATACCTTCACCCTGGTGTGTATTGTGTACTATTTTTATATTGGCTTCTTTTTCACCCAATGCTTTGTTATCTCCGAATGATGTAAGAATTCTGTACTACGTTTTGTTACATATATATACCGTGATGTTGTAGTCCTGCTCTCTTAACAAAAACATGTTAAAAAAAAAAACAAAGGATGATAACTACACATGCACATGGAATGCAGTGTGAACAACGTATGATGAAAATTAATTATGGACAAGTAAAGAAGACCAATTTGCGAAACAGAGGGAAAACTAATTAAATTAATATTTCTGCCCACTTGCAGGTGACACCTTGTTCGCTCCTAAAGTTGGTAAGTGCCCAAGGATTTTAGAGTGGTAACTACTTAATGATTCATGATTGTTTTGCAACATGAACACGTGTGCCTGTGTAATTTAATTTAGCTCATAAATGCATGTCTTGTAGATCTCCTACAGGCCGGGCAGTGGTGTTGGCCTATTATAAGTTAAATAGGTGCCTTAGAAAGAGCAATGTTGAACACTAATGACATTTATAGTTCATGGTTACAGATATTGGCAAATGTAAGAAGATGTTAAAAGATCAAACTGCTCATACAAAGTAGATGACATTGTGACTGTAAAAATGCAATTCGTGGAGAGTTATGTTGCAGCTGCAAACTCATCATGAAGGATGTCGATTTAGAGGCTAAATTCATTAAGTTATACCAAGATCTAAAAATCATTAAACAACAACAGGCTCAGTTAGCACAGGAAAAATACACTGTTATTGAGGAATTAAATACAAGCAACTTACTTTTGAAACAGGCATAAACACAAGGTGACCACAGTAAGGATTCCTAATGAAAAATACGGCAAAGGATTGAAGAGAATAAGACTTTGAGAGATAAATCAGAACATGTAATGAAGGATCTTGCCGGCAAAGTGTCACTGCCTAAGTTAGATAGCTTGCAATTCAGAACCAAAAAAATGTGGATAAAATACATGTCCATCAGAAAGAAAAAAATCCCTTTCAGACGGAAATACATACAAAATGGGAGTTAATTATGCAAACTATGCTGATGCCATGCAGATTATCCTAGGACTTATAGGTTCCTATGAGGCAGACTCCCTGTTGGTCTCCAGAGTCTTTGATGCCATTAAGGCCTGAATGACAGATAACTTTCTAGCTCTGAACGGCAACAAAACTGAGATCTTGATTGTGGACAGCGTGGCCAAGCTTAAGTCTTTTGACCATCGATTCAGAGCTGTTCAAGTCGGAGGAGCCACTGTCCAGGTCTCTAGCCAAAATAAGACCATAGGAGTAGTCTTTGACCGCAACCTCGACTTTGACAAACTTGTTGTGCATATAAGCTCTAGATGCGCCTATACTATCCATCTGTTATGGCAGGTTAGACCCTTCCTCTCAGAAGCAAATCGAGCCTTAATAGCTACCACAACTATTAATTAAAAGTTGGACTATTGCAATGGTTTATTGGCAGGGACTGCAACCACAAACAAAACAAAATTGCAAACTATCCAAAATGGAGCAGTTTGGGCTGTCTGCAGTATGTGGTGCAGAGATCATGTGACTAATGCCCAGAGGATACTGTATCGGTTTCCTATTTCTCAAAGGATCTTGTTCGAGGCCTATTATCTGGTCTATAAGTGCCCACTTGTACTGCACCTTTGTACCTACAAGATCGCATTAAAAGAAGGACCCTTAGACGCACCCTCTGATCTAATGAAAAGGACCTTCTGCAACAACCATGCTTTGTACTAAAAACGTGTGGGGACCTCAGCTTCAATGCTTGGGGTCCAAAGTATTGGAACGACCTTCCTCTTTCTTTTAGGCGATTGCGTCTTACACCCAATTTAGAAAGTCTGTCAAAACCAGCCTGTTTGATGGAGGAGGTGTATAGCTCACCCACTCCACCCCAACCCATCTATTGGAATCAGGGATCTAACAGCATTGTGATCCTTAAATGCTACCGTCCTTATCTGTTCTGTACTGTCTGTCAGGGCTCTGAGGCCGGTGGGCGAGTTAACGATTTACAGAAACTAAATAGAATAGAGTAGAATAGAATACAGGCAACTTACTTTTGAAACAGGCCCAAACACAAAGTTTTTACTAATGAAAACTTTGGTAAAGGATAGAAGAGAACAAGACTTTGAAAGATAAATCAGAAAATGTAATGAAGACTCTTGCTGGCACAGTGTCACCCCCTAAATTAGACAGCTTGCAATTCAGAACCAAGAACATGTGGATAAAATACATGTTCATCAGAAAGAAAACATCCCTTTCAGAAGGAAACACATAACTCAAAAGAAAGATTGGCGTCGGAACTAGAGCATTTCAACAATAACCAGGCCAGGCTGAATGACTGTAGGAAATGATTGGGTAGATAGTAAGCAACAAATGATGAACATAATAACAATACGCAATTAAAACAAGAAATTAAAAACCTACTTAATTTCAAAATCAGTAGCAAAAGTTCAGAGACAAATAGAGTTCATGGTAGAGTGATACTACCTCTCCACTGACCAGGTCTTGCCAGGCCTGGCCAGAGACATAGTAGTGGTTTTGGCACATTTAGCCATATTCAGGACAGATACACCATGTCCCATTCCCCAGTTTACCCAGATAAACAGGAAGACCTGAGTTCCCTGTCAGACACAGAGGCTTACAGAGGAATGTGCTTATTATGTCAGGAGTGGACAGGAGAGGAACTGAGAGGAACTGAGAGGAACTGAGTGCACTCCCAAAGAGATCATTTTTGAATTAAGGTATGAAAATGAGTTAAGGGTACAAGCGGTATAGCACATGATCACAAAGAGAGAGCATTTAGCCTGTTGGGCTGTTGTGTAAATACAGGTAACACAACACTAAAAGGACAATTTAAAGGTCTCTATCTAAATCACTGGATAGATGGGGAAATGCTCATTCTGGGTGAAAACATGAAGAAAGGACGTGTTATGCTTCTGTAGAAAGTATTTGAGGCCCATAACCCAGACGGCCAATGGCAGGAAGCGAAAAGAGAGTATTCCCTGAACTGTACACATGGCAAATTTCTTTGAAATCGTTATGTGCCTTCTTGAAACTGCAGAGCGATCTTTCAGACATCAAGAAGAGAAATAGGAGCTTGCAAAGTAGAAGCAAGAAGGGTTTCTGAATATCAACCAAGTGACTATTTCCTTCAGAGGGGCAATAGCGTCAGCTTCTGATACCGGGCAAAATGTTCCCTCTGTCTGCCCAGTGACAATACTGCTGCACTCCCCCTGTTCTAAAGTTTGCAGACCACACATATTTTTATATCTTAGATAGCCACTGCCCTTGGCAATTTATTTCTTTTCGCAGACAGCTAACTTAGCACAGGAACATGCAGAACATGAAATAGCTTCCATGACACCTATTTTACTCTTTTTGAATAATCACTATATTGTTTGGCAGTCTACACACAAGGCCATCACGTAGTACTGGATTCTCACTTAAAAATGTGTGAATAGTTTTCAAAACCATTGAAGGACAGGCTCTGTGTGCCCTGGCCTCCTGGACTCGGATTCCCCCTCCTTCTCAACTTCTGCAGGAAAGGCCTCTCTCAGCTCTGGTCCTTGCTCGCACACGGAAAACCCCTTCTCCTCTGTGATCTTACTTCACTCCCCTTTGGGAAGAAAACTAGCAAACAGCCAAACAGCCTCCCTTCTTCCTCTCTGTGTCTTCTTTTTAAAGCCTCCCTCCTACTTGCCCTCCTACTCCGACACTTTGTGTAAAATCTGCCTGCCCCTGACCGTGATGTCATCCCATCAGTCACTCACCCCCTCTGGAAAGCCACTCCTTTTGGAAAGTTCCAGGATGCCACCACAAGGTTGGCTCCTTTCACCTTTGCACAGAATTCAGCTCAACGAGCGGATGGCCTAATTGAAACATTTTCCTTACTGCGCTAGAAGCGAGAAGCTTTAAACAATGAAAGATTTCAAACAGCAAGTTCCACACTCAAATCCCCATTGCAAAAACAGCTTTTGTACATTTATTTTCCAAGCAACATTGCACCGTCTGTGCTTGCAGCCTCATGAAGAATCCTAGTTTGTACCACTGATTTGCATCAATGATTTGCACCAATGAGCTATGGACTGAGCTGCCTTAATATTAGTAATGCGTTAGACATTATTATAGTGGTTAGTAATTGTTATTCATACAATTCATTGCAACTCAGTCCATGCCATGGTATGGTGCATTGTGCTATGGTATCTGCTACTATGCAATGCTGAATCCAAACCCCTCTCTGCTTTGTATAGATAAACAGAACCAAATCACACCAGACTCACTCCAGTCTGAGTTTTTGATAAAATTCTGCACTAGTTGAAATTCAGAGTCTGAAACTTCTACATACACTACAGCCCCATACCCCAGAAAGCCAATGTTAGGAAGCGTAAAGAGAGGATTCCCTGAACTGTACAAACTGCAAATCTCCCTAAAATCTTTATGACCGGGAGAGCAAATATGCTAAGAGGGAACAGGGTTTAAGTAGTGGCTCTGACTCTAATGACAGAAGTTGGACACAAGAAAATAGGCAGTAAAAGGAAACCCCAATCGGCGTCTGTGAAAGACCCAACTAAGCAGGTGAATGCCATAGAAAGCTTTATAACCCACTTATCATAACAATGCAATATGGTCTGTTCATGAACATCTAGAACAGCCAAAATAAAAAGAAGTGGTAATTACATCAGTACGAAAAGTATCTGTCACTTGATTGAAAAAACATCCCAATTGAGTGGAAATGCATTTCAAGAAAACCCAAGTCCCAAACATCAGTCTTATGTCTATGAAGGACCTGGACAACAGTTAGTGGACTCCCACTCAACCTTTAAAAATAAACCTTCTTCCTAATAATGAGTGGATCTCTGTTCTTGAGGAAACTATACTGAAATTCTATCCACAGCGGGTCCCCAGTGAAGGCCAAAGTCAACCAGTAGATAACTCAGGAGATCAAATAAGTAGTTAAGCTATTATGCAATGTAAATGATAACTCAGAATCTTCCCTATTGAACTCAATGAAGGCAGATCCAAAGTTCATTTAAGTCAAGAAAGAAGATCCATCTGTTTGCTTAGTAATTAGATAAGGATCAGAACATTCTAATATCTATATAAGCATGTGGACTTGATGTAGCAAAACTAAATCATAAATGCTAGGTCATCAGAGATATTACCTCTGATTGTTATATCAGCAGTGGCATAAAACATTGATTCACAATGAATTTGGATTTTATGAATACCACATTTTGGTCCTTAATCAGAGGAAACCTGATTGATTTACAGGCTCTTGAAAAGGGCATACAGGTTGGCTCATATGCTACACTATGCTGCTCTAGGGTAAGGTCTAAAATCAGTGTTTGAAAAAAAAAAACATTCCATGGAAGCAAGAAAAACAAAAGTGAATTACATGCAACCGCAGTTGAGAACAATTCAAGGGTCATTCCATAATGCATCATTAAATGGCAGTTTATATAGTGAGAGGTGGACTGGATTCTGACACAATGTTTTGAGATGTGTGTAAATTCACAATCGCTGATTGGACAGTCTTGGTTGAGCTATAGGTGGTTCTATACAACATTTATCCCTATTGGCCTATCCTTTCCCTTGTCACCATTCCAATGATTACCTCATCATAATTATCTCAGGGTGGGGTCATCTAGTTTCACACAGGTTTGAATGGACAGTTGACAGCTTACAATGTTTCACATACAACATGGTTGCCCAATGGCTATGTCTCTTTGAAGGTACTGAGGTGGGTCGCCTCATAATTAGTCAATCGTATTGTGAGGTTTACACAGTGTGGCAACAAAAAAGAGTACTTCACATCCTTTCTCAGGGACTTAACGGTTGTCACCGTCCTCACCCTTACGACAGTTCAAATGACAGCGAGCACTGTGACTACTCGTTGGGATCATGTTAACCTTCTCCTTTAAGCATGACTTCATGGGGCGTGCTTCTTGGCCTCTTGTTCTGGGACCAGGTGCACATCTAAATAGTATATTTGTGTATGCGTGAAGGTGAATGGCATTATTACTTATGAATACCTATAATTGAAGGGTTGTCAGGACTTAATATGCAATCTTTAATATATTCCCTATTATGTACAAGGACCTCCTGGATTCTCTTGGTGCTGAATGCTAATTACTTCCTGGGTTGGGGTGGTCATGTTGTTCTGTATTTGTAATTCCACTCCTAGGTGGATGTTTTTCTACAGAGGGAGCAGTATGTGTCTTCTCCCTGATCAACTTGTCTTGTGGACCCTTTTGCTCACTATCTTTTTCTCTTAAGCTGTGATCTTCGTCTTGCTAGATTCAAAAGCGCTGAATAGACATATTACTTGTTACATGGTTCACTTACTCCAAGCCTGGAAACCTGCTGTCCTTTCTGTTCCCAGCCCATCTCTTGTGAGCCTCTTGGATCCTTTCTCATGTGCACTCCACAAAGTTATAACACCTGATTAAGTCTCTGCTCCTTGTCCAGAACCTGGGAATGAGCTTCACCTCTCTGTTCTGACCAATCACAGCATGACTTTACACCCGGTCCGTGGCTGCTGACTGTGCGTGTGCGTCTCTCTAATGTGAGCTCAAACTGGATGCATTTTACTGTGTGGATATATTCATGTATATCTGATGCCTACTAAACATAATAAGCCTACAGATCTACCTTTATTCTGAGGCCTATTCTATGTGTTCCACACCTAAAGGATGTTAGATATGTTTATGTAGTTGTTATATGTTTGCTACCTTTTAGTGTTTCTAGTGGGTGCTTCTATTACTGCTTGCTCACTTGTGGGTGTGTGTGTGTGTCTGGTTAGACCTAATGTTTGCTCACATGTTATACGTTGTTGCCATCATCCTACATGTACTAAATTCTAACTGTGTATGCGTATGTGCATTGCTGGCTACTGTCTATCTTACGTTTAGGAGGCGTCCAGCAAATTAACATATTCGGCTTCACCAAAGGCTTGTGCATTATGCATGGAGTTTGGGCCTCTGGCGTTCAGTGTGATTTCAGCCTTGTGTTCTATGGGCTTTCGTAGTCTTTATTTTCACTCGTGTTTGGAACATTGAACCTTCATTCCAAAATTACCTCCTTTCGTTCCATCCGGAACGAATTCCCCCATGTACTCCTTGTACCTTAATTCTTGTTCTCTTGCCCAATCATATACATCTTTTGTGACCCACACTTTGCTAATGTTTCTCAAATGTCCTCCCCCCTTTGCACAATCCCAAGGACAGCATTTAAAAAAATTGAAATCTCCATCTGCTGTGTTATCGACGTAGCACTGAAGGTAGTTTTCTGGATCTGGGGATGGTCTCCAAAGTGTTCCTATTGGGCCTACTGTGTGCTCTATTCCCGACATCCTGGTTTTTGGTTTTATCTCTACCGCGTCTGTGTATTCTCATCTTTCTAAGGAGAAGTGACATCTCCTAATTTATTTGTACTGCATCCACGAGACACACAACACACCATTACTACATGGTACAGTCTCCAAATTAAGATTAAGAAGATCAGAATAGGTAGGAGCACTTTGTCTGTCAGTTTGCCACCCAGGAGAATATCTCAGATTTCCAATCTGTTCCTTCTTGAGTCCTCATTCCTCCTCCTTAACCTATCCTTAGGTGATGTAAGGCCTTTATTGCTACACTTAAAGACACATTATCCTGATCATTTTGAGGCACATTTGTGCACCATTTAATTCCGATAATCTTGCAGACCCCATCTTCCAAGGCTGTAATGCAGCCAAGTAGCATACGATTCTGCAAAGTCATATTTCAAGGCGCTTGTACTTCTTCTTGCACAGCAACAAGATCATGCTTTTGGCATTATTGAGCTGGACCAAGTTCCATCAGACAATTTGGAGCCATTTGGCATTAGTGGCTGCCTGTACTCCAGAGGCTAAATAAGATGCAAAGAATAGTTATGTTTACATAACAAGGCAGTACTGGGTCAGTACCTTCTCCAAGGCTTCGTCTGCTTCTTTACTAAAGTAGTTTGATCTCTTTTTGCATGATAGTGCCTGTGAGGTGTTTGGTATTTTCCCTGCTGGGGGAACTGCCGGGCACTAGGGTTTACCTTTTGGGATCGAAAGGTTCTCTTCTGGGATTAAAAGCACTGGGGCATGTTGGTTCACTAGAGAGCACAACCCGTTCCATGATGAAGGTAAATGGAAATAGGCTTTGGTTCCACACTGTCAAAAACCATCCATTGCCGTTGCAATGCGCTTTCTTAATGCTTTCATGGTATTGATATTGATATTGATATTTTATTTCTATTGCGCTCATACACAAGTGTTTTAGAGCGCGACAAGGCAAGGGAAGGGGAACAGGGGAGAACAAAACAACAATCTTACTAGGACCAGTGACATTGAGAATGCGCAAGTGCATGGGAGAGGGGGAAGGGAAAAGTGCATGGAAGGGGGAAAATGGAGAGTGCGGAGCAAAGGAGAAACAGATAAATAATAATAAATTAATAAATAATAAAGGTAACTAACAGTGGTAGTGCAGCCAGCAAATGGCAGGTACTGGGTTTAAGACAGCAGACAGGCTAGGTCTGATAAGTGCAGAAAGAAAAAAAAGGAGGGCACTGTATGGGTACAGATACAGACCCCAGAGCAGGAGGTGGCCAGGAGGCAGTGCAGGCACGTGACAGGGTGAGCAGGTACCTAGCCCAGAGGACAGAGGGTGGCCAGGTGCACGGTGCTGAGAGAAAACAGATCAGCAAGGGAGAGGGTGTGGCAAAGGCAGAAGCAAAGAGGAAGGTCTTGAGGTGCATCCGGAACCAGAGATGGTTCTCCTCAAGTTTTACAGAAGGCCTTGTGGACAATGCAGAGGGTTTTGAATTTAATATTTGCATCCACTGGGAGCCAATGGAGAGATTTCAGAGCTGGAGAGATACAATCCCAGGGCTTGGGGCCAAGGACAAGTCTCGCAGGTGTGTTCTGGATTAGTTGCAGAGGGCGCAGAGTAGAAGCAGGTAGATTTAGCAAGAGGCTGTTACAATAGTCCAACCTAGAGAGAACCAGAGCCTGGGAGACAGTGAGCTTCTCAGGCAAGGAGAGGAAAGGCAGAGTCCCTCTGAAGAGGTGCAGTAGGAAGTTTGACTTTTTAGAGACATCAGAGATGTGGGCCGAGAAGGACATTGTGGAGTCAAGGATGCCCCCAAGGTTCTTAGCGTCGCAGTTGGGGATAGGAGGAGGGCCAAGGGATGCCAGCCAGAAGTGAGGGGAAAGGATGGTGATGGTGTGCCGATGAGGAGGATCTCTGTCTTGCTGGCATTCAGAAAAAGAGCGTTGGTGGCACACCAATCTGGAATGGCAAAGAGGCAATCAAAGATGAGAGAGGGAGAGAAGGTGGCCAAGGGCAGCCGGAAAATGAGTTCAGAGTCATCAGCGTAGCACTGGAAATTTGAGCAGACAATGGCAATGCAGTGGGCTAGAGTTGCCAGGTATGGTTGAAAATCCAGGGCGAGAGGTTAGACCCCTGGGGAACACCACAGGTGGAGAGGAAGATAGATGGTAGGAAGGACCCAAGTTGGACGTGGGAAGGTTGATCAGAGAGGAAAGAGGTCAGCCAGGCCAGAGCTTGATCAATGATACCCAGGTTATCACAGGGATGGTTGAGCAGGATGGTATGGTTGACCGTGTCGAAGGCAGAGGAGAGATCGAGTAGGATGAGGACAGAGGGAATGTTAGAGTCAAGGTTGGAAAGCAGATCCTCACGGATGTTCAGGAGAGCAGTTTCCGTGCTTCTGCCAGCTCTGAAGCCAGACTGATGGTCATGGAGACAGCCAACAGAATCGGAATGAAGGTTAAGCTGAGAGATGGCCAGCTTTTCCAGGAGTTTGCCCAGAAATGGAGTAATGGAAATTGGTTGATAGTTGTCCGGAAAAGAAGGATCAGCTGTGGGTTCTTGAGAAGAGGATGCAGAAGGGAATCCTTCAGAGGGGAGATGAAGGATCCTAAGGAAAAGGAGTGGTTGCAAAAATCGGCAAGGGCCGGAGCAAGGGTATCAATGTGGTCCTTGATGGTTTTAGAGGAACAGGGATGAACCTGTTTTGACAAAGTTTTAATAGATCGGGCTTGTCTAGCAACCTCGTCAGGGGAGAAAAGAGGAAAGGACAAGATGGAGGGTGTGGTGTTTCTGAAGGAAGGTCAGCAAGCAGAGATGGAGAATGGAAACGAGAGGGAGTAGAGAGGAGGGTGGACAGGATGACCTGGGTTTTTGAGATAAAGTGAGAGGCAAGGGCATTGCATAGAGCCTGGGAGGCAAGAGGAGGGGAAGAGACTGCAGCAGGGTTGGCCAGCTCCTTGCAGATTTTAAAGAGTCGGCTGAGTTGTTAGATGCTGTTCAGACACTGGCTTGAATGTGGACTCTCTTCTTGGTGCAGACAGAGAGTCGGTATTGCCTTTGGAACAGGCGACAGGCGAGTTTTTCAGAGGATGAACAGGAAGCCCACCATTTACTCTCAGCTGCCCTACACTTAAGTTTAAGTGTAGCTAGGTCGGAGTCATACCAGGAAGTGCACTTGGCCTTGGGCTTCAAGCGGATCCTCATGACAGGGGCAAGAACATCAAGAGTATCAGAAATAGAAGAGTAGAGAAGGGACAGGGCTGTGTCAGGGTGTGAGGCAGTCAGAGGAGCAACGGGGAGAGAAGGTGGCAGCGAAAGCCTCAACTAACACACGCTTCATGGCCCGGATGTTCGAGAAGGTAGGTGGCAATGTTGGGGTTGGCTTGGCTTGGGAGGAAGAGAGGGGGAGATGAGAGGAGGCAGTGGTCACTCCAGGAGAGAGCAGTGGCCAGAGGGATAAAAAGAGGGAGGCCAGAGGAGATCAAGACATCAAGTGTGTGTCTTGCAGAGTGAGTCGGGCTAGAGGGGAGGATAGAGAGGGAGAGGGAATCGCAGAGGTTGTGAAAGAGCACAGAGGAGGAACAGGGATAATCGAGTTGGATATTGAGGTCACCTAGGAGGAGGAGTTGAGTGATAGAGAGAAGGAGGGAGGAGGAGAGATCAGTCCACTCGGAGAGAAAAGAGGTGATCTGACCAGGGAGCTGGTAGAGAGTACCAACAGTAAGAGAGTGGCTAGGAGAGAGAGGGAGAGCCTGCAGACAAGACATTCAAAAGAGGAGTACATCTGTGTGGGAATGAAAGTGGCAGGGATCCACTAAGGAAAGATCAGGGCTACACCCCCTCCTGGCCGGCTGGATCTGGGTGTGGAGAGGATCTTGCAGCCATCAGGGAGGAGAGTGTCAAAGCTCGTGACAGAGCTGGCCGTGAACCATGTCTCGGTAAGACCAAGGACATCAAGGTCCAGCTCTTAAAGGAGGTGGCAGATGTCAGACTTTCCGGGGAGGGTTACAAATCAGAGGAACGCCCTGTGGTGGTGTGTAGGTAGCCTAAGGTGGGGCAGAGAAGGAGGGAAGAGTGGCAAGGTAACCAAGGAATGAGAGGAGGGGACAGCCGGAGATGAAAGGAAGTTGATGAGGCAGGGGAACCGCCTATCGAAGATGAAGAGATTGGCCTGAGGGCCTTGGACCATGACCGTGCCATTTAGGTAAACATTTAGGATGACTCTGGATGAGTCCAAGGAATCCATGAGGACTTCACAGCAAGTGCCACCATTTATGGGAGAGTAGGAGACAGGGCAGAGCACAGAGATCATATGCAGGGTCCATAGATCTGGCGAAGGAATGACAAAGAGGATGTCAGAGAGGGTCTGTAGAGAAGAGGCACTAGAGTAGGTATCAGCGATAGGCAGACCAGGGTTGGAGGCCAGGATATCCTTTTTAAACTTCTTCTTTCCAGACTTAGTGAGAAGGGAAGGATAGTTGATAGAGAAGCAGTTGGAGTAAATGGGAGAAACAGAAAGCACCTTGGGTGAGAAGAGAGAGGAGGCGGAAGGAGGAGAAAGCAGGTGCAGCTGTATGGAACAGTCACTGGGCTAGCAGGTTACACTCAATGGCCAAAGTTAAATGTGAAATACAACCAGTCAGACAATCAAGTTAAAAGCAGAACACATCCAAGTTTGACTTTCAAGTTAAATGCAGAGCACACCCAAGATTGACTTTCAAGTTAAACGTAAAAAACAAAAAACACGTTTGACTTTCAAGTTAAATGCAGAACATACCCAAGTTTGACTTTCAAGTTAAATGTAAAATACACCCAAGTTTAACTTTCAAGTTAAATGCAGAATACGCCCAAGTTTGATTTTCAAGTTAAATGCAGAACACATCCCAAGTTTGACTTTCAAGTTAAATGCAGAACACACCCAAGTTTGACTTTCAAGTTAAATGAAGAACACACCCCAAGTTTGATTTTCAAGTTAAATGCAGAACACACCCCAAGTTTGACTTTCAAGTTAAATGCAGAACACACCCAAGTTTGACTTTCAAGTTAAACATAAAATACACCAAGTCGAATGTAAGGCCCTGTAGTTATGGTGAGGAAAGTGTGACTCAGATGTTAAAGGTGAGTGCAGAAACGACTTCAGTAGAGTACTAACGGGGAGAGTTGAGAGTACAAGCAGAGAAGTGAATAAGGAAGCCAGGAAGGAAGAAAAGGGCAATCAGGAGAGGGAGCTAACCCAAGGAGAATGAGGTAACAGATTCATGGTAGTCCAGTAGTCCAGGGACAGCAACCTCAGGGAGGGTTGGGCTGTAGCAGAAGTCTCAGTAGCGGCCTGTCAGTTGACAGGTGAGAGTCTTGTTGCATCCTACATTCTGACCAACAGGTACGTTTCCTTCGCCTCTGAAACAAAATTAAGATTGAGTGAGTTCTACTTGTAATGCGGCAGCAATACGCTTTTGCATTTCAGCGGTAATTCCCCCGGCTTTCCCAAGGCCTGAATAATAGTAGCCCAGGTGATCCCCTTCTGCCCTTTCTGCCTTGAGTACACTTGGTCATGCTTCCAGGAGCTTCTTATTCAGGAAAGGTTTCAAAGGTAAACCAAGTGACTATTCCATTCTGAGGGGCAGCTTTGAGGGGGGATCATTGCACAGGCAATCAGCCCAACACCAAACGTTCAGAGTTGCATCAGCTGAAGGACCACATTGTGCGCTGTAATCAGCTCATGAATCAGAGAACACATCACTTTCAGGTGTGGGTCCCAGAATGAGATGAAGCAATGTAGGCAAATATTTTGTCATGTTAAGTTGACTTATACCGCACACTGCTACCATTAGCATGGTCTCCAGGCAATACAAACATATTGAAATGGTCTGATGGATGGAGGGGTGGGTGGACAGACACATGGGTGACAGGATGGGGGAGTGTGATTCAAAGGTCCTAATTTGTGACTCTGCTGCTTTGCCCCAGTACTTTTCCCAACAGTGCCCAAGCAGGGACACATCAAGACAGATCATGGTCCCTGTAAGTTCACATCCCTCGTAGAAGGTGCTCCACATATTTGCCAACCCTATTCCTGTTTTCAGGGGTGTAGTGCTGCTGTACCCCTGGGGTGTGCCTCCAGTGTAAACCCCAGTGAAGGGCTCAACATCCAGGTGTTGTTCTTACGATGGGGAGAATTACATTCAGATGTATAGAGCTGGTCATTCACTTTCCTTTCTTTTTAAAGGGGGCTTCTCTCTCTACAATCACCTTCACACTCCTCCCGTGCCCCACTGTTCCCAGCCCAATACTCCTTAACCAGTAATACATATATATTTTGCTTCCCCATGAAGGCATTTTTCAATTTCAATTAACCACAAAATAATCACCTTTGATCAAACTACGGTGTGCGATAGAGCCAAATGAAAGGTTGCTGGGTCCCTGAAACATTTCAATATATAGCCCTAAATCCACATCTAAGTGAGACAACCCAGAAGAAGTCTTATTGGGAAACTCAGCCTCAGGAAGTTGAGGTTCTGCTCTTGTCACTTGTAGGCCCTCGAGAACAAGTCCCTGAAAGAGTAAGAATACACTGATCTGAGAACTGGATATACCTGGAACAAACGACCCTCCAATACCAATCCAGATGTGGAAGTTACCTGTAATTCCAGTAATTCCTATCGATTCCTATTCCAGAGGTAGAACAAGCATGGTGTATATGTGCCGGGGATGGGAAAGATAAGCTTTTTTCAAAAGGCTTAAAAACTCTGCCATGAAAACTCTTTGCTAGGATTCTGACAACGAAGCAGCAAGAACAGCTGGACAATGTGACCTGCTGATAATAAAGCAAACAGCCTAAAGAAGCAATAACAGCATACAAGAAAAGTGCTTACACTCTTAGGAATGTGTTCCCATCACTTGCACTATCTGAAATGTCGCCAGGCTGATTATGATAGTGTTTTCTCACATTCTGAATTGTTTCAAGGATTTGCAAGAATGTAATTGTTTTTCCCCATGTTTTCTAGCGCTTTGAAATACATTGTGTATAGGCGCTATACAAATAGACAATCAATTCTATTCAATATGGTTGCACACCGGCGCCATGATTATTTTAAGCTCCTTTTCACACACACATAACACTCCACTCTTTGGACATTCAATCTCCATGACCCAACCAATATCCATTCGGTCTCTGCCATCTGCGAAACATGCCGAAAAAATTCCGAAAACAAGAAATACAACAACAACAAAAATCATCAATATAACAAAAATCCACACAAATATATATATATATATCGCAACGAACTAGGAATCCAGGAAAACAACTGATCCCACCAGCTCTCGCCCTGGTATTGAGTAACTAGAGAAATTAACTCCTGCAAACTACCAATATGCTTTTCTATAGAATGGAACCAATCTTCTAAATTAAAAGAGCACATTCCTTCTACGGTATTACAACTCAGATTATGTTTCAAAAACAAATAGTCAACAGCGGCCCTGTTTTGTAGAATCACTCTTCTAAAATGTTTGTTATCCAATAAAGGTTCTGTCAAAGCCTAAGAGGTTTCGTTCAGCCCTTTCACTAAAACACAAGCCAGTTTAATCAAAGATTTATAGGCCCCAGCATCTAATCCAAATGCTCCCACCAAAGGCAGTGCTAATACCTCAGCTTCAGACATCAATCACACATTAAAATCACAATCAGGGGATAAACCAATATGATGAACAGCATGTGTGGAGCTGTGAATGGCATGTTGTAAATGAAACATCATTAAGCTATGGTGGGTTAATGCACAGGGACCACCTGAGATGTTAGCGGGAATATGAGAATAGGTATTGTTACCGCAGGAAAATAGCCATCCAACAGGGAGCTTAACATGTCGAATATGGCTTGCTGCCAAAATAGTGAAATTGCAAAAAATGTGATTAGATAACTGAAGGCATACAGATGGCAAACAAATGCACAGACGTTTTTCGAACTCAGTACTCTTCTGCGCATTTGTCAGTTCCAATTGTTTACATTTTACGATGCGTTGAGAATCACAAGTCATCATATAGCACACATCAGCAGGAGCAATATTATGTGCAACAATACGAGTCAGATTCCTCCACTTGCGATCAGTGACTGCACACAATCGCCAATATTCATAAACAGACAAATGACTTTGGACCTCAACAAGGGAATCATTGTGCAGTGCCGCAACACAGGGACTAGTGTGGGTACTTCTACATGTCATGTTGAAATCAAGTTTCTTGCATCGTGAACATCCGTCAGACAGAAATGTATGATATTTAACACCTGACAGGCAAGGAAAATCTAAACATTCTCCAGTTGATGCACAATTGAAGTGTAGCCATGCCGAACAAAAGACATTGAATCAGCAGCACATAGCAAAGCATTGTGCTCACAACGTTTTCTCCAAGAACTACCACGATGCCCTGCATCCAAACTCCAGCAAAACTTCCAATAGATGGCATGGCGACATTCACGTCACTATCCACACATGCAAGCACCACGATCAGGGACTAAAAACAGAATATCAGAAAGAAAACAAAACATCAGCGTTATACATCACTCGCGTAAATAACATTTGTCAGCCGGGACATGACTCCATTTCCTTTTACCCGGTTCCATCACCAGAACAACTTGATCCTCACCTGTTGCAATTACATCTGCCGGAACTGGGGGCCCACTAGGTTTCTCGACCCAGACTTTTGGTCCTAGGATCATAGTATCTGAGGAGCGAAAGCCCTTATCCCCACGTGTTGTTACTACAGTGGGAGGGTTCACTTTTTTTTACCATGAATATTTTTACAGGTACAGTGATTAGCTGCGATAATCTATCACCGTTGATCAAAATCACTTTTGTTTCTCCCTGATAATCAGCATCCACAATCCCTCTCAAAATGTGGATTCTTCTTAGGGCTAACCCCGATCTTGGAGCAATGAGTCTTATGCTCTGCCGGAATGTGCACTCCAATTCCTGTGTCCGTTATTCCAATCCCCTTGGTTCAAGTCTCATTTCCTCCTGGGTACGTAAATCCACCCCTGCAGACTCTGGGGTGGCCCGATAAGGAGCGAGTGCTCTAGGTGTCATTTCCCAATACATTAAGGTTTCTGCTACCCTATTTGGTTTCATTTGTAAGGTTGGTGGTAACATATGCATCAATGAAGCTTCTCCATTTGCAACAGGGCGATTATTCAAAACCAACACAGCATCCAAAACTTGTTCACGCCATCTTTTCAAGCTGCCTTCACCAGTATTTCGCAACTGTTCTTTCAACAGACCATTCATTCTCAATTAAACCTGAAGCCTCTGGATGGTAGGGGATTTGAAACATCCATTCAATCCCCTTCTCTTGACAATAATCTTGAATTCGTCTATTGTCACTTTGAATCTGTAATGGTATTCCATAATACAATGCTAACTGGACTAACAATTTGATCGTGTTCAGTTGGGTAGCTCTCTTACATGGCATCACCATCAAATATCCAAAATGTGTGTCCACGATAGTACATGCTTATTGACATCCACTGCTAATGGGTATAGGACCGATAGAATCTATTTGCCAAATTTGTCCATGTAATTTACCTCTTTTCAGGGTACCCTGCATTATATGTGGCATAGATTGTTGCTTGTGGTGTTGGCACCCGAGACATTGTAAAATCACAGTTTTCACTGTCCCTAAGGGCAGGCTATTTCCCCGATCTTGTGCCCACCTGATAGGAGCATTTTCTTCAAGATGCCCACTGTTCTGGTGCATCCACTTAGCAAGCCCTTCCACATCATCTCCCTAATTCCTTGTGTCCATGACTGCATTCGTGGCATGGTCATCTGCAACAGAATTGAACCAACGTTCTAATGAGTCGGTTGTGCAATGGGCATCAACATGGTACAAAGTCACTGTACTAAGCATCAGCATCCATCTTTCAAGAGTGCCAAAAACATATCTTTCCTGTATACACAAGAGTCTCGACTGTCAAACCTCCTTCCATGAGTTTGTTTCTCGCTGCGTCCTCTCTCTCTCTCTCTCTCTCTCTCTCTCTGGGCTTATCTTCACTTTTCTGCCACTCCCATAAATCTACCAGCTGCCTAATTGCATCTACCACTTCCTCAGTCATTTTTCCAGTCATCCAACCAATACAGTCATAGTAAACATTGTATATGCCGGAGGTGCCGTTCGAATGAGAACGTTTCTGGATGATACTGACAATGCCAAACTCCCATATAGGCAAGAGCATCAATATGAATGCATCAATATGAATGGCCTCCTTTATAGAATGTTCCCTTAACCTTTGGACTGCCTCTCTTGACATGTACCATCTCTTCTCCTCATTCGGCCAATCTGCAATGACCGGGTACTTACGGTTACATCCCTGAGCAGCTAATTGTAATATCGACACTTGCGGGCCATCGGCCTGGGGCCCTCACAAAGGACAAGGGTAGAAATCTAGAGGCATCGTCCTGTCTACCATTATAATCGCAGCACATCAATCAAATAATCTTACCATCCACGTCAGCAATGGGTCACCGTTTCTCTGCCTCAATGGATTAATTATTTCCCCAATTTCTTGTTGTGTGTAGAGCTCCAGCATGCTCATATCTACCATGCCACCTCTGGGATTGTTCGGATGTGGTTCCCCCTCTGACGCAAAATCGGCTAAGCATTCACTCTCTTCCTATCGCACTTGGGTTTCAACAGTGTCTCTCTCTCTCTCTGAGCCACTCTCTGAACTAGTACTGTCGAAAACATCACCATCCCATTGATCGTGGCCCCAATCGACCCCTGCAGAGGCAATTATTATTGCCACTTTCTGGGTGTTCACCCTCCCCCTTCTCTTCTGATATTTATATTCAGCAATATTTATGCATAGCTTCAACTCCCTTCTCGGCACGTCCTTGGTCACACAATGAGCTGACTGTCCTCTATAGAGTGAATCTCAGCTTCCAAATATAAATATTACAACCGTGGCAGAACTTGGATCTGCAAACTAAATTAAAAGGAGCATAGACTTCCATTGTGTACAGGAGAATGAATGTCCAATGTGGCTGCACACCGGAGCCATGTTTATTTTAGCTCCTTTTTGCACAAGCGTAACAGCTTTGCACAGGTTCTGTAGACAGGCATGACAACGCTCATCAATTGTTGAAAATCATGATCCTGTAGGTTGCTTTTCCAAGTCGTTTATCGCTTAATGTGCTTTGCACTCTGAAGTAAACTGCACTGAGAATGGGCACCTGTGGCTGGTTGACATACCCCAGTGCAGACATGGAGAGGAAGTGAGAGTTGGAGTGCTGCAGCATACTGGGACCTTGTGTGCGCTCTCCCCACCTGTCACCTCACCCTGGTGTGGTGCAGTGCATTGTGGTGTGTTGCGGTACATCCAAGGGCCTTGAAATGTGGTTTTAAAGGCCTTTTGAGTTTTGTTCCTCACCTCGAGATGCTTCAAATTAGCTTTGTCCGGTCCTTCTATTACCACATTGAATGTTTTGCCATTTTCAGGCAACCGTCTCATGTATGAAAGGACTGAAATCTGGGGAAAGAGGTGGGGTGTCCAAATTTCATGTAGCCAGTAGTGTTTGGAGGGTCCTAACAGGAAAGTATGCAACATTTGGTGCAGATTGGTGGAATGGTGTGGAATTGTATAAGGAACAAACTAACAGATGTTCTGCTTTATTACACGGGCCGCGGTAGCGGCCATGTAGTTATGATTAAGTTGCTAAACCGATAGGAAGACCACTTTTTGGGCAGCTTATAACTTTGGCAAAAAAATATATGGGTCCCGCTGAATTTCTTTGGAAAGTTGGGTCAGGTTTTGTGGAGGAGGGGCAAAGTTATGGGGGGTGTCCTAACATTTTTTTTTCCGAAGACAGAATGGGCATAACCTTTGCGCATGCCTACAGGCTGAATGGCTGAACAGATTTTAACCAAATTTGCTGCCGGAGCGGGGGCTTGGTTCCGAAAGCGTGCTTTTGTGTATTTGATGGAAATCCAACCAGTACTTTTGTTGCAAAGAACTGAAATGTACGTCTCAAAATATTAGTGATATCTGTCTCCGCTCCGCGGAGCCATTTTCCTGTTCGCTCCGCGGACAAAAGCTTGCAGTACGCTGTGATGTCGGTGAACATGGGACGCGCCCAGCAGTTGGCTGGAGGGAAGCGTGCTGTGCGTCTACATTTTTGGGAAACTCTGCCATGGTGTATCGTAGGACAGTGCAGCGCCAGAAGGGCCTGGAAAACATACTTTACGCCATGTGGTGTTGGGAAGAAGGGATGGAAAGGGTAGGGGAGTGAGAAGTGGTTCATCTGATATATCGCATTAGGTGGAAGAAGACAGTGGTGTGGCCGCAGTATCCGTGCTTATTGCCCCAATTTGCGGGTACCTTCGCAGGTGACTACCTTGTGTGGTGAATGCAGGCAGGCTGCATTACAGCACGATAGCTGCAGCAACCTCGTTCCATTGTGACTGAGGGCAGATAAATGGCAGAAGGGGAGTACATTGCAAATGACATGAACATTTTAACATACAGTGTACTATGGTGCGTTGCATGCAGTAAGGGAGTAGGCCCTTCGATGCATGGGTGGAGGCTTTGCACCGACAAGTATGTGCCCTCATTGCAAGTAGGTTTCACATTGTTGCCTTGTGTGTGCGGTTTGTCAAGATTACATACACTGTTGGTTCCATTAGTGTGCGAATTGTTACCACACCCTACAGTGTGTAGTCCATGGTGGGACCTGATGGAGTGAACAGTCCTGCAGTGTGTCCACTGGGTGCAGCGTTGAAGTACTGCATTGATAGGGTTGAACTGTGTATTTTATTGGCTTCGGTACTGTCCATTGCGCGGAGGGCAGACTACTGTACTGCACCATGAAGTATTGGTTTTGTGCTGGGAGCAGGGCCACTGTTGTGAAGATTTTGTGGTTGGGTTAGCAGTAATACAATGCTATGTGAATAGAAGTGGATAAGGGTGCTGGACCCTGTGGTATGTTTGTGCATTCTGCTCACTGTTGCATGTGTGCATGCATCACTGTTTTATGGTGCGAGGGTTGTTGGTTAAAGATTCGAAAACAAAAGGATTGAATGCAATACATTCCCCCCAAACACCCATTTTTTGCCCAAAAACCATTAATTTTACCAATACCAAAACCCTCCAAAAAAATACATTTAAAAAAAGGCATTCAGTCTTTTCTTTCAGTCCTTTTGACTTAAATGTATTGCATTCAATCCTTTTGTTTTCGAAGTAATGACTGGACACCTGGTGCAAGGGTTGGGTAGAAGTGTTGCTGCCTATGTTACGTTTGTGGATTGTGGTACCTGGCCACATGTTCGCCTGCATGGCTCTGTTATGTTGTGCTGGGTGTGGGCAAGGCCTACACTGTTGGGTGCATGTAACGCTCACCTGATTCCCGCAGAGGAGCCGGTCTTGACTGGGTGAATGCCGTATCTTCAAAGGTGATGTGTAACACACGGTTGGCTCTTTGGGCTGGACCTCTGTGCACTGTATGTCTGACTCGAAGAGTAAGATGTCTGCAGATAGAAAATATGGGATTAATGAACTGGGGTTATTGGGTGCCTCTATCCTCTTCCCTTTCTCTTCTCCTGTAGAACCCCAAAGGTTAACGCCCTCACCTTAGGTAAGTGAACGCCGAGCTCTCCATCTGCCTCGGTGCAGGGTGCCGTAACCAGTTTCTTCACTGGATAAGGGTGCAGGGCTCTTGACCTCAGAGGACTGCTGTCCGTCGTTAACTGCACGAAGGGTAAGTTCTGGGCACTTCAAATGTCTTAAAAGTCTTTTGTAATGATATCTCTTGTTTTGCAGGGTTCCGGCGATGGCGTATGGCGGGCTGATGAGAGTTGAGGATCGAACCCGCGTGAGGAATAGAAGCGCCTGGAAGCACGTAAGTAAGCGCTTGTAGCCTGCTTCACGATGCGCACTAACTGTCCCTTTTATCTTGCAGGTACAGGTTCGGAGCTTTAGAGAAGCTGAAGGGTGCTGGAATACCAACTGGATTCGGCGTGGGAAGGAGTAATGGCATGTGAGTAATAAAGTTGCCCAATGTCTTTAAACGCACCTTCTTTTGTCTTTCAGATGCCGGAATGCAGTGCGAAGACCTCCGGAGCATGCGAAGAGTAGTTAAGCCTTTGTCTTTCAGATGCCGGAATGCAGCGCGAGGCGTTGGTGACAGCCGATGGACCAGGTAAGAGATGCGCTGCCACTGAAGACCGTAGTGCTAACCTGTTCTTTCTTTGTCTTTACAGGTGCTGCTGAAGACTGGATTCCAGGATGGTAAGCCTTTGTTCCCTTAGGCCCAGGATCAGAAGCAGAAGACACGATGAGCGTTCTGCTGCAGAGAATGCAGAATAACGCAAAGCAAGATTCATCCATCGGGTGTGGTTTAAATAGCCTCCTGTAGTGCTTAGGTGTCTCCTTCCACAGCCTCGCCTAGGTGAGAAAAGAGTTCCTGCTTTCCAGAAGAGTTCCAGTGTTCTGAACCTAGGGAGTGGCTCCTGCCCCACCCAACAGGAAAAGTAGTCCCAAACAGAAGAGGATCAGGGGCTCAACTGGCAGGTAAGTAAGCAGCATGGTCTGCTGCAGGTAAGTCCACCCAAGCATTATGAGCCCGGCGCTTCCAGCGCTGGGACTGGGCATCTTTATGAGCCTGGTGCCACTGGCGCCAGGACAGGGTCCAAAAGGTCCCAATTGGGACTGGCTGGCACTCGGAACCGGGGTTATGGGTCTGCTTCCAAGGGAGTCGGGCAAGTCCTGATCTTTTGGAAGCAGAGATCATGACAGTGCATGGTGAAAGGCCATTGAACATAGGCCTTGCACCCAAGAGCCTAGGCCTTCAGCACAGCCACCACAACATAATGCAGCCAGGCAGGTTTACCTCTGCATCTCTCCAAGGGTGGTGACCTTCAAAGAATGGTTGTGGAGGACATTTTACACGTGGTAGAACAGCATAAGGAAGCTGATATTCACACACAGTACCATATGGTGCAGATCATTGCACTTGTTGCACATTAGGGAGCCACGTGTGAGCATTTGCGTTTGCTATGGTGTGCCCCTTATAAGACTCCTACTGTAGAAAGTGTTTTAAGATATTGTGCCATGAAAGGAAGTCCTCAGCAATACACATTTGAAATATGGACAATGTACACAGCCACCCACATACTGTTCACCACACCCAAAGCAGTGTCATGCAGCCATGCATGTAAACATGTGGCCAGTGTGAAAGTTGGCAGGCTCAATTGCAGCTGGAGAGTGCATTGCAGATGACATGAGCATTTAAACATATGGTGTTCTATGGTGTGTTGTGTGTGGTGAGGCCCTAGCGTCTTGGATGCACGGCTATGTGGCCTGCTTGCAAGTAGATGTGTCATTGTTGCATTCTGAGTGTGGTTTGTGAGCATTGAATACATTGTTGGTACCATGGGTGTGGTGATTGTTAGCACATCCTCCAGTTTTTAGTCCATGGCTGGAGCTTATGGTGTGAATGCTCCTGCAGTGTGTCCACTGAGTGTTGTGTTGAAATACTGTGTGTACAGAAGTGGATAGGGGTTAACTGGATATTTTATGTGCTTGGGTAGTGTGCATTGCGCAGATTACTGACTACTGTACTGCACTTTGAAGTATTGGTTCTTTGCACTTACTGGAGTGCTGGAAGGAAAATAAATATTGCTACCTTTACTTAGTGGTGGTGGGTGCCACTCTGGGTGAATATGGAGGCTGATAGCATGGACACTTGGCAAACCTTAAACTGGAGGTGGATTGAAAGCACACGAGACGTGTACTGTGAGGGTGTAACGGTACATATGGAGTGCTGTATAGAAATGACAGTGTTCCATGCAGAGGTCTTGAATCTGATTGTGATGCCTGTGTGATTATTTGATAGTAGCTCACGAGGGAGAGCTGCAAAAACAAATGCGGAAAGGGAAGAAGGCCTGTCCCTGGTTTACTGGGCACGCACCTCGCTGTAGCTGGGAAAGCGCACTTGCCACATTCTGCCCTTCTCAGCATGGTGGGCATGGAAATGGAACTGTGGGGATTATCCAATCAGGTGTCAAGGGTGTGCTTCACAGGAAGGGGTGGTACTATTTTTTCCCAATACTCTGTAGTGAGGTTGGCTGAGATGGAGAGACGCAGAGTACTGATCATGGGTGATACCTTTGTGCAAGATCTGTACAGGTATGCCATGCAAAGAGGCATTGCTGTTAATTTTGAGTTGGAAGGAGTGGAGGCTTTCTGGGGCACTGTCTATGAGAGCAGTTTCGGCTGTATGGTTGACCTTGCAGATGTGTGGCTTCTGTAGGGTACTGTTGTGGTGCATTTTGGAGGTCAACATTTGGAGTACATGTCATGTGATGCAGATTTTTGCCACTGCCAAGGTGGTTTTCTCAAGCATACCACCAAGAGGAGCATGGGATTATGCCGGCCCCAGCCAGAGGTCGGAAGGTGTCTATAAACAGAGCATGTGTCAGTTCATTTATTTATTTTATTTATTTATTCGTACTTGTTGAGCGCACAGCAGACCCAGGGCATCGTGGCACTTGTTACAGTGTTGCTTATACTTAGTTACATACAATTCAAGTCCGTGAGGTTACATTTTTGCTACATATATACATAGAGGGACAGGTAACTAGGAGAGCAAGGTTAGTTAAAGAGAGCAGTTTTGAGTTTTTTACGGAAGGAGGAGAGAGAAGTTTCAGCTCTAAGGTCAGTGGGTAGTGAGTGAGTTCCAGAGCTTAGGTGCGAAGAATGTGAAGCCTGTGCCTCCTGCCTTTGTCCTGTTGATGCGAGGTATTGTTAGTTGATTGGAGTATTGTAGTCTGGTCGGTCTGGTGGATTGAGATCTAAGTAGGGTGTCAGATAGGTATGAGGGTGCAGTGAGGTTGATGCATTTTGCGTGGTTGTAAGAATTTTGAAAGAGATGCGGTCCTTGACTGGGAGCCGGAGGGCTGTTTTCCTAGCTTGAGTGATGTGATCTCTTTTTTGTATGCTGAGGGCTGCTCTAAGAGCATTGTTTTCAGTTGTTTGGAGCCTTGATAGGTTTTTTTGGAGGTGCCTGCTAAGAGCGCATTACAGTAATCTATTTTGGCTCCTATGGTTGCTCTAGCGATGGAGAGGCAGTTATCCTTGGTTAGGAATGGTTTTATTGCGTTGATGAGTTTAGTACTCATTGCTGAGGCTGAGACTATGGCGCTGACTTGTTTGTCCGTGGACAGGGTAGCGTCTATGTGAACCCCTAGTGTTTTGACTGAGGATAATACTGGGATGACACAGTTGTCTATGTTGAAATTGAGGTAAAACGGATTGAGGTTGGAGAGAGTGGATTTCTGACCTAGAATGAGGATTTCAGTCTTGTCCCCGTTCAGAAAGAGGCCGTTGGTATCCATCCATGCTTGTATGGTGGAGTAAATTTGTCGTAAGGTGGTGGCGTCTTGATGATAATGCCCCGTCAGGGGAAGGAGAACCTGCGTGTCATCCGCGTAGTTTGTGTATGTGATCCCTAGTGCGTCCAATTTATCAAAGAGAGGCTTTGTAAAAAGATTATAGAGCGTGGGGGCAGTACATGAGCCTTGTGGGACACCGCAGTGGATGATGGATGGTGCTGCATGAGCTGTGTTGGAGAACACTTTCATAGCTCTGTCCTCTAGGAATGATGTCACCCAGGAAGCTGCGTCCTTAGAAAAGTGTGCTGCATGTGTCAGATGACTGGTCAGTGTAGTGTGATCTACCAGATCAAATGCTGCTGAGAGGTCAAGGAGAAGGAGGAGCGCGGGCTTGCCCTTGTCAAGGATGTTGGTGATTTCGTTTTTTAGGTTGGTAAGGCGGTTTCTGTTCCATGCCCCTTGCGAAACCCAGATTGTCTTTTTCCTAGGATTGCATTCGATTCCAGTTATAGTTGATTCTGTTTGTGGGCGGCCTTGTCTAATATTTTAAGGAGGAATGGAACTGTTGTTATGGGTCGGTAGTTGTTGGGGTTAGAAGGGTCTAGCGTTGCATGTGCAATGCTGGGATGTTTACCGACTATGATATCATTAATTAATGAAATTTGCACTGGTTCAATGCAAATGGCTTTTACTTTGACCGCCATTGGCAATGCTGTGTTCTTTTACACTGTGCAAGAAGCGTTGAAGAGAATCCTGTAAAAATGTAAGGAGGAAAAGGAAACAGAAACTGAGATAAAGAGCAAAAACAAACAAGGATCTGTGCAAGCACGTAAAAAATGTAAAAAGAAACACCTTGTTTCAGAACTACCACTACAGACAAAATCCCCTACCCTGGTTGAAATCTATTCCCCACTGCTGGCGATGTCGATGAATCTGGATGCAGAAGTCTTAGATAGTTTTACTGAACTTTGTACAGGAGGTGCTTTTGATTCACACGACACTTGCAGTCTGTATGTGTAACGGTACATCTGAAGTGTTGTACAGAACTGACAGTGATGTCATCAATGATGTCCTGGGTGTTAGTCTTAGCAGTGCAAGGTGGTGGCACGAGTTATGGTTGCTTAGCTTATCATAACTGGCGAATTTCTGGGGATTTTCGGTTTTACTTGTAACCATAATATGGATAGGTTTTTATTAGTGCAAAGTAACTATAATGTCCCTCTAGAAAAGTTTTTGCACTGAATTTGATAGGTTTTCAGTAGCGCAACTGAACCATAATGTCCCTTTAACAATGTTTTTTCACTGATATTTATATATATATTCAGTAAAAAAACTTTGCTAAAGGGACGTTATGGTTAAGTTGCGCTACTAAAAACCTATGAAATTCAGTGAAAAAACATTGTTAAAGGGACGTTATGGTTCAAAGTAAAACCGAAAAAGCCCTGAAATTCGGCAGTTATGGTAAGATAAGCAACCATAACTCGTGCCACCACTGTGCATGGCTAAGACTAACACCCAGGACATCAAAGATGACATCACAAATGGATTTGAAAAACTTTGTGGAAAATTATGTGAAACCCCCAACAGCACACCATTGTCCAACCTGCACTTGTCCCCCCTCACCCTATCCCACGCAGTTAAACCCAAACCATGTCTATGGACCAAAGCGTTTCAATGAGATTTCCTTCCCTTCTTCACCTGATCCCAGTTATCTAGAAATCCCTAATTCTCCTGTTGTTGTTTCCGTTTCTGCCCCACCTTCCCAGTCATAATTGTATATATATATGAAATAAAGTTCCTTTTCTTATATTGTGTTGTAATTACTTTCAGTTCCTTGTGATAAAACCAATTTAGGTGTCCAAGGACACCGCGGTTGTTCGGAAATGTTCGTAAAGAAACGAAAATGTAACTGTCCTGAGGACACTACATCTGTCCGTAATGTTCTCATGCAAGTTGAAAATGTTCTAAGAACACTCGTAGTGTCCTGAAATGTTCGTAAATAAACGAAAATGGAGGTGTCCTTAAGAACACTATGCCTATTCGTAGTGTTCGATAGCAAGCAGAAAATGTTCTAAGAACACTCGTAGTGTCCTGAATTGTTCGTAAATAAACGAAAATGGAGGTGTGCTTGAAACGCTATGTCTGTCCGTATTGTTAGCAAATAAATTAAACTGTGCTAAGAACAAACGGCTGTCCGTAACTGTTTGTTTTACATGTGACGCACTTTTAATTAGTTCAGGACCCGAACACTGTCTGCAGAACATCAACACGCATGCGCAAAACAATGTCCGTACATTGGGTGTCCTGCGGACGACCGCTACCTTAGCGAACATGCTCACAAAACAATCATGTGACCGCGCCCACACTCATCTCGTGCTCAAAATGTGGACACTGTTCGTGTCCCCGACCAGTTTAAAAGTACATTTCCAAGTAATCCACAATATTTCTCATTAAAAAATCACCATACCAAAATTCCGACATACTAATCCTAACTTTCCACATAGTTTTTGTGACTTTTTGAACCTTTTTTGATGTTCGATCTGTCTTGCGGACGGTGCGCATGTCCGCGACCCGCGCACAAGCACCCCGATATAAGACCACGCCCTAGAGCGCATTCTCATTGTGTTTCTGACTATTCCACAGAGCACACTGCATTTTGCTGCATACTTTGCAGATTTTGAGATTTCCATCTCCAAGCCTATGACATCCATGGCTCGACTATTACCACATGGTGCTACATCTGCCTCAGCACCACCCCCACCCCCTCCACCACCACCATTTCCCCAAGGGCCTGAAGAGGGGAACAGGAGTGAGGATACAGAGGAGGAAGAAGAGGATGACGAGAATGAGGTAGAGGAAATCCCTACTACCCGCCGTCAGCGTGAATCTTGGGTGTGGCGGTTGTTTACCGTTCATGGAAACGGTCCTAAGTCTCATGCGAACCGTGTCACCTGTAATGAGTGCAAAATAGTACTTAGTCGTGGGAAGCATGGTTTGTATAGCTTTGGGACCACTACCATGAAGCGACACATGCGCTCATTCCACACTGGGGCCATTCGCAAGGTTGTACCTTGCGAGAAGCGTAGCAGGTTGATTGCCTCTACTTCATCCTCCGTTCCTGATCCTGTCACCACAAGGAACACCTCTGTGGGACAGCGTCTTCCTCAAGCTGCCTCACAGGCCATACAGAATTCTGATGACCCTTACCTTTCGAGGGTCACAGTTGTATGTGTGTACTGTGACACAGTACTCTGCAGGGGGGAGCGACTTCGGAGTGCTTTTGAGACGATCGTCTCAGAGCACCAGATGATCTGCTCACTACCCAAATAAAACCCACTCTACATCTTCCTCTCTCAGCTCGCCCTTTCTTATCCCTCTGGTTGGTGTCCCCTTCCCTTTACCCTCCTTTCCCTCCTCTCCTAGTGTGTCGTGTATAACAAAGAACAAAAAAAATACAAAATTACAAAAATCAAAAAAAAAATAAGGCTCTTTTCAGAGCCGCCTTTCACAGTTAAAAAATAGAAGTGAAGATACATAAAGCATAGCCATTTCCATTTCGTGAAAGTCCGCGAACAGAAAAACAATTGCATTGCTACCCTATTGAAACCAATGCATTTTTCTCTAACAGGAAGTGGTGGCTCTGAAAAGAGCCTTTGGGAGGTGTTTGAATGTAAAACATTTTAACTACGTAAGACCTACTTCAAAACGAATGCTGTATTTCTAAAAAAGGTCGCAATGCATTTTGTAAATTTCTCAGAAAAATCTGATTGCCAGCATAAGTAAGATGGACTCCATCTTTGCGAAAAATGTATGTACTATGAAACAAAATATTTTCATTGTTAAAAGAGGACATGCCAAAATCTCTTAGGAAGGCACAAACAGCCTTATTAACATTACGCCTTGCTTTCTCCATTTGTGGACCACATGAGAAAGAACAAAGCCACACTTGTCTCTGCGCAATCCGTGAATAAATTATTTTAGAGTTTGGAAACATGTCCATTATCTTCTGAAGTCCTTCTTTCATTGCAAATTGCAAAGAAATTCCAGACACATGTCCTAAACTGTTCCCTCCACAATGAATTACAATTATGTCTGGATGTTCCTCTATCTTCAAAGTTGCACAGAGAGGTAGCAAGTCCAACCACTTCATTCCACGCACTCCATGCCAGTGCACTTCCACATCTGGGAATCCAAGATCTATAGATACTCCACAGCTTTCTGCATGCACCTTCAACCAATAAATCCACAAGTCTCCCAAAATCCATACAATCTGTGTTTTGAAACACTCAGCCATAGCTATCTGTTCTTCTCTCTGCAAAAACAATATCTGAGAAAACCTCTCCTAGCACAACACACTCACCAAACTTTACTGACCAATCCTTTGCTTCATCCAATCTCATTTCCATACCTCCCCTCCCCAAATTCCCCAGATGTAATATGCGGTGTCCTCGAACTACTGCCATGTCCGCGAATGTATTGTAACATGTACAGCCCTTCTACCATTTCGATTTCACTCTCTGTGCCATTCCGTCATTAGATGTAGCTAAGCAATCACATGACCATCCACCAAACAAATCCAATAACTCTACATGTAACTGCATCATCATAGAGCAGCACTACAAATGTACGGTTTATCTCTCGGAGTACAAGTCTCATACCATTGACAACCACGATCTACGAGAAATACTATACAAATCTCTAATATTTCTGCTTGCAGCTTGGTCCATATCCATATACATGAACAGAAAGTACAGGTATGCATATTTTCTACACAGTACATGAACACATTTTCGAACCGACTTTTACCTTCTATAATCTGAAAAATGAATGGACTATCATTGTTTCATTGTCCTAAAATGACCTGTCACTTACAAACCTTTATATTGTTTAATTTCTTCATACACACACACATGCAAATACTATTAAACTAACATTTTTGAAATAAAATATATACACAACATATAAACAAATGAAATAACATACACACTCTGATCAAATCTCAAACCATAATATTTGTACAAACACATAATTGGTTTTAATTTTTTTCATTTATTTAAGTACTTACTTACATTTATATAGGACAAGCAGACTATGACATTCACTCACTGTTACGTGCAAAAGCAGGCTATGACACATAGCTCTCAACTCACACGCTTTTGGCGGGTGTCACCCGCTTTGTAAAGGACTGACTCACCCGCCAAGCCTCCTGCACGCCCATTCATTCCAATGGGCATCTCACTCGCCAAAAACAAAATCAGTTGATTTCACCCGCCTTTGCGACACACATGGTTGAGAGCTATGATGACAATGACTCACTATTACGTGGAAAAGCTTAGTTACAAGAATAGTGGTATACGTTGGTAGATTATGAATTCCACAAACCATAGTAAAGATATTTTCTTTCCTACTCTTAGTCATAATATAGTTTTAATGGTTTTCAGGAAGGCGCTGAGCATTTCAATTTAAAATAATATATGTCTAAAATGAAAACAGTGCTATATAGCAACCAAATGACTAATTTCTTTCTTTTACAATTGCAGTGAAGCCCATTCTCCTGAATAGAAGCAGCCGATTTTGATTTTCAAAGAACAACTAAGAAGCAAACTACTCATTTTTGAAAAGAAAGTAAGTAGATTGTTACCATAATATTTGATTTATAACTGACACGCACTGTACAGTGCATTCATGGTATTTCTGTGACTAAAAATAGAGATTCTGCACCATTCTGACCAAAAATCCCCCCCGTCTTAAACAGTGGTCTCCTGTCAGAATGGCCCTCAAATTCCTATTTTTCGGCACACAAATTAGCCGCTAGAATGTAGATGTTGTAGAACAAACAACTGTTTTAATTGTATAGCTTTACCTATATTATTTATTCTTCTCCACACCACCAGCTTACTTTTTTCATCTGAACCCCTGTTTAGTAACACATTAATTGAAAAATACCCATCCCTAGTAGTTCAACTTCCCAATTCACAATCACACACCATTACATACATCTTTATCATCTTACTCAAACAATCATGCACACAACACGCATGCATTGCAGAAAACCCCAACCCATACCTTCGGTATTTTTTCAACAGACGCTAAAGAATGCCCACCAAAAAGCAACTCCGTAGAAAGGGACGCAGAAGTAGAGCAAATGAAAAGAAAAGTCTCCAACATAAACACCCATCTATAGCAGAATTTGTAAAAAACGTTGAAACAAAACAGCTATTACAGTCATGTTATGAAACAGTGTTGTGTTAAACAGAATTAAACCACTAACAAAACTAATAACTACATTTCAAGAAACGAAATGTGAACAGAAATAACTTCTTAAATATCTGTGGAGGTGAATGGAGTCAAACTACAAGCACAGAACCATACTTTAATGAAGAAGCGTATAAACAAAAGCAAACAAATACAATTGCCATACATAGCAGTGGTCGAGGTTATGAAAAAGTTAATAATACCATAATGGAACAAGAAGTACTCCTTACAAAAATATGCCCTGAAAACTTAGATTTACCCCTCCATTCGACTGAACAGAACATCTAATTTACACATGGCCATACACGTCAATGTGTAACATTCCCAAAAAAATGTTCAAATCTTTACGCCTATTTCTCAATCAATATGTGAAAAGCAAAGACAAAATCAAAATTAAAATACTGCAAAGTATGGATGCTTGTCCAGTAGGCAAGCACACAGGACTGCAAGGACATTCGTTGGCCTGCATATCAGGAGCTACTTGCAAAACAACCTTCCATGATATCAAAAGGATATCAACACATCATACAAGTATAAGAAATATAGTTTATAAACTGTATCATGCAAAAAGTCCTGCTTTAGCACTAGCCAATTTAAATAACATTCTTCTACATGGTACACCAAAAGACCTACTAGAAGAAATCGAGTATATACAGAAAAAATATTTTGGAAATGAAACCCACTTACAAGATGAATTAGCTGTCAACCAACTTCGTAACAAATCTGCACATGGCAACCTTTCACTACACACATACAAAAAAGAAATACTAAAATTTCAAAGCACTTCAGCTGAAGTACCAAACCACGTGTGTGTATGTTGCCGCAGAACGTGTTATAAAAGTAACACAAAAACTATAGACCTTTCATACAAAATAGAAGACAATGAAGATTCTAAATGGTTTGAATTAGCTCTCTACCTTATAGCAGAAAACAAATACGAAATAACTGACCCCATAATACTTTGCAGTTACTGCACTACCAAACTTGACAACAACCAAACTCCTTCCCGTGCTATCTCAAATAACTTGGAATTGCATCCACTCCCAAAACTCCTCCAACAACTTAATTTATATGAGAGCATCATAATTCAAACAGTTCATCTATTTCAATTAATAATACGCCTTCAACCAAAAACTGCAACATTACCTCCCTCTGAATTAGTGAAAGGTATTCGTGGAAAAGTAGTGTATTTACCATAAGATCTAAAAGAAAATGTGCACACTCTAGGAGTGCAACGTCCAATGCAACAATCTTTAATTATCTTGGTAAATGGAGTACCTACAAAAGACAAAAAAATTTGGCAACAACTGGTAGATTTACATAAAGTTAGAGAAGCCCTGCAATATCTCAAAGAGAATAATGATTATTACAAAGAAATTAATATCGAAAGATACAACTGAAATGATTCAAGAGACACAAGAAACTGGTCAATTTGATCTCCTAGATCCTGCTACAATAGCAAACACTTTAGACCATTATACAATTCACCCATTGCACTCTAATGACACCATAGAAGATGCGCTGGAAACGTACCAAATGCGTCAAACAAAAGGATCACCAATCAGCATATGGGAAAAAAGTATAGAAGCACATGCTTTTCCTCTGCTCTTTCCTACTGGCAAAGGAAGAAGATACGATGATAGACCTGTTCAAATATCAGCATCAGAATATCGCTCATTACAAATGTATTCTGAAGATCCCAGATTTCGACAAAATGTGGAATACATATTCCACCTACTCTTTGAAAGTGAACTAGAAACTTTATGTTACAGAGTTGCACACATATTAAAATCAGGATCACACTTTCAAAATATGACAGCCACACAATTATTACAAAAAGTTCAACAAAAAGATGAGGTTTTACAGGCAAATCTTACAAATCTATTTGCAAATATGCGAGGTACTAAAGAGTACTGGTTTCGACACCATGGAGATGTACGTTGTATGATCAGAAACCTTGGCCCACCCACTTGGTTTGTTACATTAAGTTGCGCAGAATATGCATGGGAAGATTTACATGCTTTCCTACGCATATCAAACGAAAACAAAACAAACATAGATATACTAACACCTGGAGAACTTTGTTCTCAGGATCCTGTTAATGTTTCTAGATATTTTCACCATCGCTTCATTGCTATGCTACATTTTGTTTGTAATAAAACTGTTCCATCCCTTGGAGAAGTGCAACACTTCTTTTGGAGAAAAGAATACCAAGCCAGAGGAGCGCCACATGTCCACATGCTTTTATGGATTAAAGATGCTCCTAAATTTGGTCAAGACAGTGATGCCACTGTTTTACAGTTTATTGAAAAATATGTCACTTGTGAAATTCCGTCAGAATCCACAAATAGTGATCTTCATGCAAAAATCTTACAATTCCAAAGACACAAATGTGGCAAATATTGTCATCGCAAATACAAAAACAAAGGGAAATACTACACCAAATGCCGATTTGGTTTCCCTAGACCAGTTACAAATACAGGTCAAGTGAACAACCTCATGTCTTCAGTTAGACATAGTATTAAAGGTAAGTCACATAAAAATACGTATTGCATAAAAAGAAAAGAAGAAGAAAAATATATCAATGATTACAATGCAATCATTGCCGACTTGTGGAATGCAAACATAGATGTGCAGTACATTGCAGACAATTCTACTGCAGTTGCACGATATGTCACAGCATACTTAACCAAATCAGAAAAGACAGAGCTCCAAGACCTCTGGAATGACCTGTCATCAGATAAAACAGTGTCTCAGAAATGATACAGCTTGGGCATAAAAATGCTGTCCCATAGAGAATGTGGATCCTATGAAGCAGCTGATCGATTAACTGGTACTGAATTGTATGGTAAATCTGCAAATATAGTATGGCTAAGTCTTGGTCCAGCTAAATCTAGAAAAAGAGTTCTAAAATCATACGAAGATATAGAAACAATAGCCAAACATGATCCCAACAGCCAAGACATTTTAAAAAACAATTTATTGGACACATGCTACCCAAACAGGAGTACCACTTTGGAAACCCTGTGGCTATACCACATAGCCCAAAACTACACATGCAAAAATAATATAAAACCTGATGAGCAAAAACGTAAATACAAAGTGACAAACTGTGATGGCAGCTTAGTAAAGCTCACCAAACCAAATTTAATTAATCATATCAAATTGTCATTAAAGGCTCCTCAACATAAAGAAATATATTGCATGTCCCTGCTACAACTCTTCAAACCATGGAGAAAAGAAGAAGCAATACTAGATACCTATGACTCATATGAAGACGCTTTCAAAGCCAATGAAAGCAGTATAACTGATGTAAACTTTGCACAGTACAAAACAATGTTGCACAATGAACAGCAACACGAAGAGGAACTCCAGGCCCAACTAGATAAGGACACTCCTGACAGTAGTCAACCTTCTGTCACAGGAAGCCAAGAACCACTGGGAGAACCACTAATAACAAATGAGGCAGAATTAGCTATGATAGAAGTAGAAAACACCATGTGTCACTATGAAGATAAAGAAGACTTAACTACACTACAATCAAAACTAAACAAAGAGCAACGTAGCATTTTTCAAGAAATAACAAAAAAAAAATTGCACATGGTGTGCAACATGAAAACAAAGAATGCACCTGCCAAAATTACAAACCTATACTATTGTATGTCAGTGGTGAAGCTGGTTCTGGCAAAACATTCCTAATCAAAATCATCAGTAAGTTCCTTCAACAATCGACAAACAACAAACTGTCAGCTGTTGTCACTGCCCCCACAGGTTTATCTGCCTACAACATAGGTGGTGTCACTTTACACCGATTACTACTCCTGCCAGTAGAACACCAAAACAAGTTAGATTATTACAAACTTTCTGCAGAAGCTGCAATGGAAGTACGCAGAGTATTGAAACAAATGAAAATGCTATTAATAGATGAAGTGAGCATGGTGTCCAATCTAATGTTGGCTTTGAGTCACCTCAGATTACAAGAAGTACTCAAAACAAACTTTGAAGAGCTCTTTACAGGAAAACACATCATTGTTTTCGGAGATCTTCTTCAATTGACACCTGTAAAAGGTGAGCCTATTTTTAAAACATTAGGACACAAACTCTGCAGTAAAACTGTTGGCAGCATTGGAAATGTCAACCTTTGGCAACATTTCCAATACAGAGAATTAACAGAAAACATGCACCAATCTGCAGATCTCACTTATGCCAACATCTTAAAAAGTATCATAGTTGGTATACTTTCTAGAGAAGCAGAAGCAATATTGAAAACCCAGCACATTCATGCACTTTATGGTGATAATGCATGTGCTACAGATATTATGGAACAATTAGCCCACAAAAATGTCAATTGTATGGCCTTAATGCCAACTCTTGCAAGCTGTTTCAAATTCAATGAAATAATGTTAAGCAAAGAAATGCAACCAATTATGGAAATTAGCGTCACAGGCAAACTAGATGTACATGGAATGACACTACCCATGTGTGACCAAGCCACAGCTAGACTAAATAGTTTAGAAAAATCAATCTCAAACACAGCAGGCTTGGAAAAGATATTAAAATTATCCTTAAATTGCAGAGTAATGCTTAAACTGTGGGATGTATTTACCCATGCATCCGAGCCCTACCTCAAAACTGTGCAGTATTGACATGGAAAACATCATGATGGCCAGAGCTTCCCAGAAAATGCACAGGGAAATGCAGGAAGAATAGGCTGCCACTCATTTTTGCCGATGTTATGGGCACAGAAGGAAACTGCCTAAAACCACTATTGGACTACCCACACAGTAGTCTGAAACCATTGGGAATGGCAATGCTGATTGCCAAATGCAACCTAGAATGGTTGGGAATTCATTTTCTTAAATCCCAAAAATGGGTGCAGTACCAGTACTCACCACTATCCAAAAGCCGGCAATTTAAAACAACACCAGATTTTACTTTTTTGTGTAAAACTGAATGAACCCAAAGCAGGCTAAAGAAAGACTTACTGAGAGGTGGATCCAATGTAAAGTTATATTCTGAAGTGACTTGAAGGTTTATAACAAGACTGGCTGCGCTGTGGATTTCAGCAGTTTAAGTTGCACTGGATTTAAAGACACTAAAATCGAAAATGTTTAGATTAAATGAGTGACCTATGTTGGTGTCACATGCCTTTGTAACTGTTGAAATGCCATAGTTTTGCACTTAGAATCAGCATTCTAGCTGCATATGTAAAAATGTTTAGTTTTATTTGAATGCAGGAACTGGGGAACAAAAAGTGACATTATCTGAAACTGGCTTAAAGAGATTCCAATTCTGCCTGGCAACTACCCCCATCAGGAGTGAAACTTGAGTCACAACTGTGTTCCCAGGCCCATCTGCCTTTTTGCTGCTCACACAAAGGATATGCCATCTATCTGATAATTGAATTACCTGTGCTCTGCAGGAAAGTGAACAAAGCCCTGTCCTGGCTCAGGCAAAGGTTTTATTGGCAGGAGTCGTAAATGGTCGTAAAAAGTGGCTTCCTCCTGAGGAAAGGGGAGGAGCACTGCCTGTGAGAGCAAGCTGGCTTGGCAGAACTGGATAACCCAGTATTTCTACCTTGTGCAGAGAGGAAACCACACCCCTTTGGAGCCAGAACATAACTCTAAAAAGATGAATAACTCATAGAGCGGACATGTGAAAATTTTATAAATGACACCATAACTCTTGTGATTTTTTGGCCCACAGTTTAAGAGGTTTTTAGAACTGGTGGTATGTTCAGGGGGGTGTTAGCGGAAAAGTGGATATTACTCTAAATGTATGCATGTTAAAAGTCTGAAACTTCATCAGTTAATGTCCATACTCCCTGCGCACATGTATGTAAAGTTGGGTAAATGTCAGAAATTGAAAAATCAGTTAAAAAGTCAATTATGTGCCATTTCTGAATGCAAGCTCTTAGAAACAGCAGATTTGGACAGAGACATGGCTAAATTCAGCCACACCATGTATATGTAATTTCAAGCAACTGTGTAACTGTGAAATATGTCTTTTATTATCAAATATAGAATGTGTGCAATCTGACAGAGGAGTGTCCTATCTGCAAGCCATAAAATGACATCCCTCTGACTCACAGTTCATTCCCCAATCAAATGATAAATGGAAGTTTGACCAATTAGAAGCTGAGAGAGAGGTAGGGTCAGTGATACTAGAACACACCCACATTCTAAACACATAAAAGCAGACAGACAGGACAGATAGGGACCTTCAATTCCATCTGCAGCGGGACGCTCTGCCGGAAAAATCCATACTTACCTCCATCAATCTTCAAAGAGCCAACACTTAGACTCCAAGATAAACAGAGACTTCAGAACCTTAACCAGAAAGGCCACTGCCAGCAAGAGTATTTGTCAGCAGGCCTCAAAATATTTTTGCAACTGAACTCTTCAGACAGCCGGGCGAGCCGTCTGAATTTTGCCAAGAACTTTTGCAAGAACCCGGTGACAGAAATATCCAAAGAGAAGGCAGGACCCGACCCAGAGAACCGGTGCCTAGCAGAGAAAAGGCCATTGTATCCAGAGTGCTGACCCCGATGCTGTGAGCAGTTCCAGAGACCAGACGCTGTGCCCAGAGACCGTCCGAAGTCCAGACCTGTTGACCAGATCGTGACAAAGCCGCCTTCCTGTTTAAAATCTCTTGTGAGTACCGCCAAACTGTACCAAACCAATCTCCTAGTTAAAATAATATAATTCAATCCTATTTTAATCTAAGTAGAACTGTCTCCTAACTGTCACGTGTCATTTGCAAAGCTGTCACTTGTCATTTTCTAGTTGCAAGCTGCACGTGTCTTTTTGAACTTTAAAATTTCAAATCTGAAAAACGACCTTTATTTAATCGCTCATATCTCCGCAACCGTTTGTGCTAGAGACTTGCAGTAACTTCCATTTGGAAGATGAGATCCTAGGCTTTCCTAGGACCCCAAAACGATAGAGATAGTCCTTGTGGTTCCTCTGTAATAGCGCTCGGCGCATCCGCGAATTTTGCCGCGATTTGCAAATTTCTTCACATGTAAAAACTGCTGCTGCTTGCCTTCCATTTGCCAGAAATTCGTTTAACCTGCTAATCATTCCTGAATCATTGCAAGAGTGAGCCTGAGCTAATATTAACTAGATACCACTCACCCTGAACCTCTGAAAGGGAATTAAAAGCATTTCCAGCATATTTCTCATTCATTGCCAGCACATATCAAAGCAATTTGGGCCTGTGTTTTCAAACTTCTGTAGTCTAAGCTTGCTGGGGTGAACTGAATCACATTTGATTGCATTTCTGAGAACTGTGTGTTTTCCTTCCATTTCCTTGCCTTGCATCAAGGGGGGGAGGGGATTGCCAGAGAAAAGTGATTACATTGTTTGGTTGAAATCATATTGAGTATTTTCTGTACTGTATTCATTGAATATTGCATCCACCTGAGCTTTCATAAAGCATCCTCTACCACATTATACTTTTGTTCCTATTTACCAGTGTGCTACCTTATCCATTTCATGTCAACTCATTAGTGATTATAAGAAGTGTGCTAGTGCCAGATTCTCCGTTGTTGATCTTTATCATATCAGATTAAGTGTGCTATTCAATTATTAATTTATTATAAAGTGTGATATATATATTTTAAATTATCAAATAAACCTTTTAAACTTGCAAAACAGAACTACTTCTTGGCTCAGTGGGGTCAGGGGGATTCCAAGAGAGGGGTGTTATATAGGGGTAGTCATCCAGAACGCATGAACTGGACATAAAGATATATCAATAAGGGTTTTCATTCAGTATTATAGACTAGGCGTTGACTTAGCTGTAGTGTTGAATTGAATCCTCTTACAAATTGGGGGCTCGGCCGGACGTTTGGGTTAGAATACCACTTGTGCAGCTTAATACAGTGTGCTAACTGACGGGATACATACATCCGGTCGGATCACCACGCTGCATTACGCTGTGAAGCATTCCTCAAAAGGGACACTCCAAGAAAAGTTCTGTTCTGCAAAAATAAAATACAAACTTCTGTAAGTCAGGACAGAGACCAATCTCTAGAATGACGACCTTGGTAGATATGAAAATAGCCAGAGAGCACTTCTTACATAAATTATTTGTGAGAGGTGAATGGGCTGAGCAGGGCCAGGATGCCTGGTTGCAGGCCATCACGCGACAGGTCACTGAAACAGGGTCAGACTTATGGAGAGATCAGGGTCCATTACATGTGGCCCTGAGTGAACTATATATGGCTCCTAAAGCCAAAGAGGAACACAATAAGATTGCCTGGATAGCGGCATACCTGTACCTATATATGGGAGACATGCAGGATAGATGTGCGGAAAGCCAAAATCTGGCAAATAGGCAACAGATGGCGTTAGAGAAGGTCCAATCTGACCTGGTCTCTTCTGAGCAGAGGCTGCAGAGGAGCCAGGAGTCAGAAGATGATAGTAGGCAGCACATCATTAAAATAAAGAAGGATATGGATGTGCTGCAACAGGAAAAGGTAGAACAGGATACCAGATTTCTGGCCTTGCAGAAGGAATACCAAGAAGGTTTGGACTCCCTACTGCAAAACCAGAAAAAGCTGGAGCAACAACTGGACTTCAACAGGGTATGTGCTGAGCAGGTAGTCACCCTGCAAGGCCACCTGGATAGAGTGAAGGCGGAGAGCAACAAACTAATTCTGAAAGATCTGGATACCCAGGCAGAGTTTGATCAGGAGCGCCAGAATGCTGGTGCCTTCCAAAGGCAAAGGGACGACCTGGCAGCACAGATGCAGGCTCTCAGTCAGGAAAGGGATACCTTAGGCCAGGAAGTCTGCCATTTAAAAAGAAAAATGGAAGAAAATCACCTGACCCACCAGGGACTGGGTGACCTCCAAAAAGAACACCAGAACTTGCTAGAGCACACCAGGAGGGTGGAGGATGCTCTAGCAAGAAAGGAGCAGGCCAATAGGGACACAGCTCAGGAGGTAACCCTCCTGCAGCAAAGACTGGCCCAGTTCTCCAGGACCAACCAGGAAGCACAGAGGGAAAATGAGGCCCTCTGTCAACACAATGATAGGCTCCAAAAACAGGTAGCGATGCAGGAGAGACTGATAGAGGCGAGTAAGGCCTTAACAGAGGAACTGAAAGCACAAATGCAGGCTCTTGCATTGCAACAGGGAGCAGGGGCGGATAGAGATGAGGTCCGCTGGGAAAGAGAGACTCCTGACCATAACCGCAGGAGCCCTAACCCCAGGGGCCTTCATCTCCCCCAGTCCCTGGACTCTACCACCCCCATGTCCCCTGGCGCACATGAGCACAGGGCCGCAGGGATGGCAGATTACTATCCAGCTAAGAGTATGGGGCTCATAGGCCAGTACCACTCAGGAATGGAGGGGTGGGCATCCGGGTATGGGCACCCAAGTACAGTACAGTTCAATGGGGAACCCCAGGAGAGTAGGCCCATTAAGGGCATCCTGAAAACCTCTGCCCAGTTAGGTCAGTGGAGGGGGTACCCATCAAATCCTGGCAGCAAGGAGGAATCTGAAGACTCCTCTGAACTGCGCAGGACACAGGAGACCAGGTCCCCACATTCTGCCAGCCATTCCCAGGCTCGCAGAATCCCGGAAAACCTGGAAGAACAGACGGGAACCTCTGGGAGCAGTGCCTCTGAGTCCGAGGATGAATGGACAAGGGTTACCCGAACCAAAAAGGCCAATAAGGCAAAAAAGGGCCTTGCTTAAGGACCCCTTAAAGCAGATTAAGGCGATCAGGAGCGTCATCACGCCTTACCATAAGAACGCTAAGTATTCTGTTTGGGAGCACTTAGAGTTGTTTGAACAAATGATGGAGACTTTCCATTTGAAGGACAGCTAAAGCTGTATTCAATATGTAAAGTGGACCTTCTCCCCGGAATACTCCAGTTTCTTTGCGGGGCTGGAGGACCAAAATCATTTAAGATGGTCCACCTATAAGGCGGCCATCTTGAAACATTTTTCTGTTCACAGAAATCCTCAAGAGGCTCGCAAGGCAGCCTACAATTTGCAATGTGGGGAGGATCAGGCCCCACAAGAATTTGTGCAGGAGTTAAAGCGTGCTTTTGCACAGACCACAAGAAGGGTGCGCACGGATAGCAGGGAATTTATTAATACGTTTTTCCATGCCTTGCCCAAATACATCATGACCCAGCTCGTGAGGGATTTTCACGAGAAAAGATCCTTAGACTGGGTCATTGAACAGGCTACCCGGATCTATGAGGTGCAGAAACCGATAGATAGCAAAAGTAATGCCCAGAAAAACCCCAAAGCCAACAGCACCCCTGCTGCTGCCAAGGTGGCAGAGGTAAAGGTCACCCCCGTTTTAGATTTGGAGATGGGGGGGCCTAAAAACCTACCTGCACCTAATAATGCTAGGCCCAGAAGGTCCTCGGGCCAGTCACAGACAGGGAGCCAGGGAGGCAGCCCCACAAATGGGGTCCCTCGCTCTCCTGATTATGTAAGTCCCCGTTACAAGGGAAACAGACCCATCCTGGGTTATGTGTGGACTCCTCCAGCCCAAGGGGGGGGATCCAGCCAAGCATCTAACCCAGGGAACTTCCCTCCTAACTTCCCACGGGGGGGAGAAACTCTCCAAATCCTGGGCAGAACTTTTTCCCCAGGTATCCACCCAACTTTCAGCCCCAAAACCATCCATCCTTCTTTCCCCAATTCCCTGAGCCCAGACCACTGAATCCGGGAGAGGGGAGGCCAAGGGTGGAGGGGTACCCAAATCTTCCCAACCCGGGGTATTACCAGAGGAGGGATAGCTACCCTTCCCGGGATCAGCCCAGGGGAGAAAACAGGGCCCCGTATCAGCCTGAGCGGGTTTCCCAGTTAGAGCGCCAGGTTCAAAACATGGCGCGAGATATGGGTCATATACTGAGGGCGCAGCAGAACCCTCAGATCAGCATGCCGGCGCAGAACGCACCCAACTCTGGACCTGGTGCTCCAGAACAATGACGGGGGCAGCACCCCGATAACTCACCGGTTCCCAGGGAGGAGGCACAAAGGGAAGGGGGGTGTAAAGCCTTGGAGGAAGCTTCCTTCCTCACTTGTAAACAGCCCCTGGAAACCCAGGAACCGGAAACAAAATCTCTGGCCCCTGAAAGTCTGCCTCCTAAGGAGCAGAGGGGGGGTAGGAGAAACAAAAGACCCAAACAGACTCAGTTTGAGGAGGAGGTACAGATCTTCCAATTTGAGGGAGAGGGATCCTCAGAGGATCCTGAGAAAAGGATCTTCTCCTTCAGAGAGGGGGGAACTCCTCCCAAAGAAAAATGGGTCCCTAGGGATGAAAATCCAGACTGGGGAGATGTGGAGACTGAGCTACCGCCGCCCACCATCTCATCCCAGAACCAACAGCAAGAAAATCCCCTGGTTCAAACCCATCCTGGTGACTGCCTCCAAAAAGGGGGGGTCGGCCCAGAACCGGAGCCAGGGGAACCCACAATGGCTCTGATCTCCAGTTGCCAACTTTTTCTTTCAGATTCCCAAGGCTCTCCACAGAATTCTGCCCAAATCTCTTCGCTAGCGATGTCCAAAACCAGAAAATTAGCCCACCAGTTGTCCAAAAATGTACATTATCTGAGCCCCCTTGAGGAAAAGGAGGGAAGATATTATGCCCCGGTCCGAGTACAGGGGCAGGGTACAATTTTGGCACTGGTGGACACGGGATCTCAAGCTACCCTTCTGTCCAGAAGGGCCTTTGATGAACTGAATGCAGGAAGGGGAGAGAATTACCAAATTCCTCTCACCTCTCTTCCTGGACAACTACAGAACTTTGACGGGAAGGAAATTCCCGTCGAGGGGACGGCAGATTTGGACATTAAAATTGGGCGACATAAGTTGAAACACCCGGTCATAGTTGTGACCCCAGAGGGCACCCCTTGTTTACTAGGGAATGACCTCCTGAGAAGGTTGTCACCCCTAATAGATTGCGTAAACAAGGTCCTCTGGACCCAGAGTAGCCGACCGATAAAATTGAAACAGAGTGTCAACCATGTTAGTTTAAACGGCACCTGCCACATGGTTGAACAAAAATCTGAGCAAGTAGAATTTCACTTCCAGAACAACCAAATTCCAGACGTGACAGTCATAGCAGTAGGACAACAGACTGGTGATGGGGGGTCCTCTCTATTTCTGAAAATCAACCTTCCTTCCAGTCTAAAGTGGTATTCCACGCTGGAAGGAAACACTTTGAAATTCTATACCAATCCACAATCTGAAACTCCCACTCCTATAGTCCAGAAAGATGTGAAATCAGCTCAAAGCCTGGCTGATATTCAGCAAATTGGAGAGCAGCTGTTCATCCCTGTTCAGTTAAATGATGGGAAGGACTCTGTTCTCGCTCGAGTGTGTGTGAACAACGGTAAGAGCTTCATCAGCGAAGCCATGTTTCGCCAACTCCCAAAAGATCCAGCCATTCCCACCTTCAAACTGATAGACAAATGGGAAATGGACCTGGAAGCACCCAATTCAAAACATCTCCTGCCAAGCAGGTGTATGCTCAAAATCTCCATTGGCAACAAGAGCATAGTCCATAATTGTTGGGTCGTGCGAGACGTCACTGCCGCCTTTTACTTAGGCAGTGACATTCTCAATCGCTTTGCCATTAGTTTGGACCTAATAAACTTCAAAGCTTGGTCCCGATTAGCGGATAATCCCATGGGCTTTGATGATCCAGAAAAAGCATTTAGGTCAGCTCAATTGCTACCTTATGCAGTTGAAATTCAGGTTAAAGAGGAAGTCACCATCCCAGAAAGGACCCGACAATTCTCCCTGGAAGTGAAAGTTAAAAGGGGACAAGAGTTGAAAAACCCTGATGCTTACATACATCTAAATGCTTCTTTCCAACAGCAAGGGTTGGGGGTAAACCCAACTCCATTAGTCAACATAGAACATGACACCATTCCAATAGAGGTGGATAACAGCGACTTCAAGAGTATTACTCTAGCCGCAGGCACCATTATTGGAATGGCGGTTGATGACCAACATTTTTCCATAGATTTAGGTAATGAGCTGTTAGGACCAATCCCCAAGGACTGCTTTGACAGTGACAGTGATGACAATACAACACCAGAAAGGATTTTTACCCGGCATGGGGGGAACTTCCTGGTGTACACTTCTTGCCCTTATGGTAAGGAAGATGTGACTTGTGACTTCAGGAGGGATGAGGTGATTTTCCAGGTCCATGAGGGCTGCCTTTCCCACCTGAAGCCTCCAGTCCAAATCAGCACTCTGACCAGGGACTTCTCCACCCAGCTGGAGGAGGCCGCAGAAATAGCCAAACCAGAAGTCTTTCCAGGCTTCAGGCAGATGGTGGAAGAGAGAGTCAACCTAGCTGATGCCTGTGTGACTCTGGAACAAAAGCAAAAGTTGAAACAAGTTTTCTTGGATTTCCAAGATCTCTTTGCGGTAGACTCATATGACTGTGGTCGCACTGACATCCACACAACAACAATCCCCACGGACCCTGGCATGACTCCTGTGTTTGTGAAGCAATATCGCTTGCCTCTCGCATCAATGGAGTCCCTTACTGAAATAATTAAGAACCTTGAGTCCCGGGGAATAATCCGTCCAGTCCACAGCACCTTCAATAATCCGGTGCTGGGAATATTGAAGCCAAACGGCCAGTGGAGACTCTGCGCCGACCTTAGGGAGCTCAACAAACGGGTCCACACTTCCCGATGGCCTCTGCCCTACATTGACCAAGGGCTGGCCCAGATCCAGGGGTCACAGGTATTCACTGCAATAGACCTGACCAATGGATACTGGACCGTGCCTGTCAGTAGGGAGGACCAATACAAACTGGCTTTTACCTTTGGGGGCCAGCAGTACACATGGACCCGGACTCCCTTCGGATACCTCAACTCCGGTAATGAGTTCAATATTTTCCTACATAAGGCCATGCCCGACCTGGGTGCGAGGGGTAACCTGGCTTATGTAGATGATGTCCTCATCAAAAGTTCATCTGTGGAGGAACACATAGCGGAGATCTGTTATGTTCTGACACAGTTGAGGGCCGCCGGAGCAAAACTTTCCTTTCAGAAAGCACAGTGGTGTAGAACCCGTGTTAATTTCTTGGGGCATGAGATTACTCCTCAGGGTCTCTGTCCCCAGGAAAAGAAAGTGGAAGCACTTCAGAAACTGAAAGACCCCACAACTCTGCGGGAACTAAGAAACCTCCTTGGACTGACTAATTACAGCAGAAAGTTCATTGAGGGCTACGCAGAGATCACCAGACCCCTGATTCATCTCCTGAAGGGGGGGGTCAAGTGGGAATGGGGTCCAGAACAAGCCGAGGCGGTAAAACAACTCAAAAGAAGCCTCTCACAAGCGCCTTGCCTAGCTTACCCTGTCAGAAACAAGGAGTTCTTCCTGGAGACGGGGTTCTCTGATACGTGCTTGACGGCAGTATTATACCAAAAGCATGACAAGGTCAATAAAGTAATCTCCTATGCGAGCAAAACTTTATCCTCTGTGGAGGAAAAATTCAACGATTGTGAGAAGGCACTCCTGGCAACGGTGTGGGCATTGAAGAATTACCGCCCGTTTATCCAGGGGGAACACATCATAGTGGAGACTCCACACCAGCCTCTGCAATATCTCCAAAGTGACAGAATCGGGGCCGGAAATGTGAGTAATTCCCGAATTACTTCCTGGATTCTGTCAATGCAAGGCTTTCCTGTGGAGGTCAGATATGGCCAAAACAAGAAGAGTCCCCTCGCGCAAGGTCTGGCTGACTTGCATGATTGTGCCAGAGAAAACTGTCTCGAGGACGAAAGTCTACAAATAAAGGACAACATGGAGGCATACCTTAATTCCCCCCACAAAGTCTTTGAAGAGGACAAGTGTGAGGGAATGCCCACTGTCTATGTGGATGGATGCTCTTACCATGTTGACAACGACGGGGAGAAAGAACTGGTGGCCGGCGTAGGGAATGCATGGGTGAATGAGTCCCCAGAACCCTCCGCTGGATACAAAATTGGTCCCCGAAGTAGTCAGGTGGCAGAATTGATGGCTGTGCATCAGGCCATCCTCACTGCTGTCCAGCATCAACTCCGCGAACTGGTCATAATCACAGATTCGGATTATGTACGGAACGGGTTTGTGGAGCACCTGGTTAATTGGAAAACCAGAGGCATGTTGTGTGCTAACAACAAACCCTTGAAACATGGGAAGTTAATCCAAAACATTGATGATCTGGTCACCTCGAATGAGATGACCATCTATTGGAAAAAGATCAAGGGTAATTCTAAAGTAGAGGGACCAGACAAAACTGTCACGTCTTCGGTTCATATCTCAGGCCAGGCCCCATCATCCAGAACTCACTCCCCTCCACATGTCCCCCAGGGCTCTCACAGGCAACCCGGTGTGGCTCGCGCGCTGGCAAAGCAATCGCCGCACGCTGTTCAGTCGCGCTTGCGGCCGTTTCTCCATTGGCAGTTGCCATGGAGATTAGGTAGCCGCTCAATTCCTCGTACCGGGTTGACCCGGTCACGTGACTCCAGTCATCATCACGTGACCAGGAAGTGAACGCATTTAAGCCAGGCAATACCGGTACTCCGCGCTTCACAGCTGACTTCATCGGAGACCCTGTTTGGCGAACTTCTTGTGCTACTTACCCGGCTTCTTGAAACCTTGCTCTTGTATATCGGACTTCCTACGGATCGCGTTCTGGTTACGGCGACATCGGCTCCCCAGTTTAGCACCATACTTTGACCTCGGACTGCCTCACGGACTCCCTCTGGATCTTGTTCTTTGTTCTTCCTTCGGACGGCTCTCCTGGCTTTAGACCCTTCCTTGATTCTGCCAACGGACTTCTATTGGATTCCCCATATCACCTCGCTGCACGCTGGGCCAGATCTCATTGGTGACGCTTACCATCCAGTTGTGGGGATCCTCCGGTACTACACTCTCCAGGTGGAGACCGACAAACTACCTCTGGTCCTATCCGGTCCGTTGCCTGAGTGAGTCCTGGAACCTTCCAGGTCCTGCATCCTTTCCATCCCCGGTAAGACCCTGAGGGTTCTTTATTTATGTTACTCGTTGTGCCCTGCTTGCTTGGATTGTAATCATTGCTTTCTTTCACAGCCGCCTTGGGGTTCCTAACACTTCGGTTCAGACGTCGGATTTTCTCCACCTGTGGCCTCAAAGGTCGCCTAGGGAGTGTATTAAGTTTCTCCCTGCGCGGCACTTGGGGACGGAGGTCTCTTATATCTCCACGACTTCCAACGCACAACAGACTGTGAAGCCTGGTCGTGTGAGATATGGAGGGCGCAGCTGAAGACCCCCTGGCTGCTATAATCCGGGCAATTACGGTACTACGGGCCGACATGGTTGCTGCTAATACAACCATCCATCAGCGTCTCGATCTATTGCAGAGCGCCCAGCACCCCTTGCCCGCAGACCCAGAACTGGTGGACACCCCCCCAGTTTCTGTACCCCTTGCACAACCACTCCCGGCTCCTGTTCCATTAGTTCTGCCCTCTCCCTTTCCTTTGGCTGCCCCTGAAAAATTCCAGGGGGACCCGAGGAAGTTTAGAACCTTCCTCAACCAGTGCAAATTACACTTCTTGTGTCGACCCCTTGCTTTCCCTGACCCCACCACCAAGGCAGCATTTACTCTATCTCACCTAGCTGGCACGGCTGCTGCTTGGGCAAACCCGCTGCTAGAAAACAATCATCCTGCCCTCTATGATTTTGATCTGTTAGTAACGGAAATGTCCAGGGTGTTTGACACCAGATACAGAGCACAGTCCCATGATCTGGAATTACTGGATTTGTCACAGGATAAGAGCTCCCTAATTGAATACATCACTCGGTTCAATCAGCTAGCAGCTGAGACCTCATGGCCCGAAAGCAAAAAATCGGTAGTATTCTATAGGGGGCTAAACAACACTATGAAGGACGCTCTGGCCATGGTTCCATCCTTACCTGTTCAGTTCCCGGCTTTGGTGGAGCTGGCACTCCAAGTGGACGCACGACGCTCTGAACGTAGGGCTGAGGCCGGTTACCTTCACTCCTCCGGCTCTGCTTCCTCATCGTCTTGCCCCGAATCCACCATTGAGCCCATGCAGATAGGGGGTATTAGGAGTCCCATCACTTCTAGGGAAAGGGAGCGCAGGAGGGCCGAGAACGCCTGCTTTTACTGTGGACTGGGGGGGCATTTAATCAGGGAGTGTCCTCGAAAACCCAAATCCAAGAAACCGGATTTTCGCATAGCTCGATCCTAGATACGGGGGTAGGATCGAGTTCTCCATGCCCTTCCCCGAGTCCCACTCCATCGTTTGGTCGAATCAGGCCCATCCAGGTAGAAGCTACCATACAGCCTGCCCCTGGTATCCTTCATCCCGTACGGATCACCCTAGATTCTGGGGCCTCCGGGAACTATATCGATATCACCCTAGCCCAGACTCTGAATCTGCCTTTGCTCAACAAACTCCGACCCGAACCGGTTCAAACCGTTGACGGGTCTGAGCTTGTTTCTGGTCCCATCAAACAACAGACAGGTCCCCTTGTCCTGACCATCCAATCAACCCATAAAGAAACCCTCCATTTCGATCTGATATCCACGCCCCAGTTCGGTATCATCGTAGGCATACCATGGTTGCGAGAGCACAACCCTCATATCGACTGGGGAACAGGGCAGATATATTTCGAATCCGAGCTCTGCCAGAATTTCTGTCTTCCTACAGACTCAGAGACTGACACCCCGGCATTAGCTCTTGGGGCAGTTGCCCATTTGTCAATCCTGGACGATGATGTTCCCCCTGCCTCTCACATAGTGGGTCTAGTCTCTGGTCACATTCCTGAGGAGTATCGGGAGTACAGCATGTTATTTGATCAGGGCTCCTCCGAAGTACTCCCTCCTCACCGCCCATATGATTGCCCGATCGACCTGGTTCCCGGGACCGTAGTACCTTCGGGCCGCATTTATTCCCTATCCGCCTCGGAAGATGTGACGCTTAAAAAGTACATTGATAAGGCGCTGCACTTAGGTCACATACGACCATCTAGGTCCTCTGCGGCTAGCCCCATATTTTTTGTGCCCAAAAAAGAGGGCGATCTCCGCCCCTGTGTGGATTATCGTTGACTAAATGCCATCACTATCAAGAACCGGTACCCGATTCCACTCATCTCTCCCCTCCTAGACCGGTTAACCCATGCTTCCGTGTATACCAAGTTGGACTTGCGGGGGGCCTATAATCTCGTCCGCATCCGAAAGGGAGACGAGTGGAAAACCGCCTTCTGTACGCGGTATGGCCTTTATGAATATACAGTTATGCCCTTTGGCCTATGCAACGCCCCAGCCACCTTTCAACACTTCATGAACGACATCTTCTCGGACATCTTGGATATTTATGTGGTGGTGTACCTTGATGACATTCTCATTTTTTCGCACACATTGAAGGAACACGTCCAACACGTACTAGAAGTGTTGTCCCGGTTGCGACTCCACTCGTTATTTGTGAAACCCGAAAAATGTTTGTTCCATGTAGCTAACGTGGAGTTTTTGGGGTTCAACATTACACCTGGTGGGTTGGCCATGAATCGTGCCAAAGTACGAGCGGTCCTTGATTGGCCAACGCCAAAAACCCTGAAATCCCTACAATCATTCTTGGGTTTCGCCAATTATTATCGGCGCTTTATTTCTGGGTTCTCTTCTTTGGTGTCTCCTCTCACTTCCCTTACCAGTCCTCTTGTCCCGTTCAAATGGGAGACGTTACACCAGCAGGCTTTTGACGCATTAAAGGACGCCTTCACCACTGCCCCTGTGTTACAACACCCCGACCCTGACCAGCCGTACATAGTTGAGGCTGACGCCTCTTCCTGCGCATTGGGAGCTATCCTATCCCAAGTATGCCCCAATACGGGTCGGCTTCATCCTGTGGCTTTTCACTCGCGTAAATTTAATCCTGCAGAAACCCATTACACTGTAACAGAAAAGGAGTTACTGGCGGTGATGGACGCTTTTCGCACCTGGCGTCATCATCTATTGGGGGCCAAACATATGGTCACGGTATACACCGACCACAGGAATTTACAGGACCTAGCAGCCTTGAAATGCGTGAACAGTAGGCAGGTCAGATGGCACCTTTTCTTCGCCGCTTTCAATTTCCAAATTAAACACCGCTCTGGTTCTGAGCATAGCAAGGCAGACGCTTTGTCTCGCTCCCCTGGGGGGGTTGCATTGCCTGTATATCCTGACACACTTTTGCCCAGGGGACATGTTGTTTGTACTTGTACTCCTCCTCTGCCTCTGCTCGAGGAGATCCGTTCTTGGGTAAAAAACCATCCCGATCACTTGTCTGAATGGGACCCCTCCTTCCATAACGGTTTACCATATGTACAGGACCGCTTGGTTCTCCCTACCGCCAATACCAGAAACCTGGCCCTGGAGTGGTCACATGATGCCCCGATCAATGGTCATCCGGGCCAGGCCCGCACCTTGGATCTCCTAAAGCGCTGGTGCTGGTGGCCCTCCATGAGACGGGATGTGGGCTGTTACGTTGCTTCGTGTTCAGTCTGTGCGCAGGGCAAGCATCGTAGGGGCCGTCCGTTGGGACTTTTGCACCCGTTACCCGTGCCCCCTAAGCCCTGGCACACCCTGAGCATGGACTTCGTGACCGATTTACCCAGGATCAAGGGTTATGACACCGTATGGGTGGTAGTAGATGTCTTCACGAAAATGGCTCGCTTTATCCCCTGTCATGGTGTCCCTTCTGCCCCTGCCTTGGCCAAATTGTTCTTTGACTCCGTTTTCTGCCTTTATGGCCTTCCGTCTGTCCTGGTATCCGATCGTGGTTCTCAATTCACCTCCCGGTTCTGGCGTGCATTGACCGCTTTGCTAGGTATCGATGCGCGTTTTTCCTCCGCCTACCACCCGGAAACCGATGGGCAGACGGAAAGAACCAACCAGTCTATGGAGCAGTACCTACGTTGTCTGATGTTACAGCAGCAGACAACCTGGTTACAAAACATCCGTTATGCGGAATTTGCCTACAATAACGCTACACACTCTTCCACTGGTTTCTCTCCGTTCTATGCCATGTATGGTCAGCATCCCCGGTTTCTCCCTGTCCCTGCCATAACGCCCTCTGACAACCCGGCCGCCGCCACCTGTATTCGGGATATGACGTCCCTTCATGCCCGGGTCCTTGTCCATCTGCAAGAAGCACAGGCTTCCATGAAGGCCTCCTCTGACGCTAGGCGTACTGTGGCGCCCTTATATCCTGTTGGTTCCCGGGTTTGGTTGTCCTCCCGTCATCTTCACTTGAAAGGTTGTCGCAAGTTGATGCCCCGCTTCGTGGGTCCTTATGTTGTTTCCCGGGTCATCAACCCTGTGGCCTATCGCCTGGTACTCCCTTCTTCTTGGCGGGTTCATCCTGTTTTTCATACCTCCCTTCTCAAACCCTGTCCCTCCTCGACCCGTCTCCGCCCCTCTCCAGCCCCTGTTTCCCTGGGGGTGCCTGATGTTTTCGAGGTCTCGGGAATTCTGGGTTCCCGTTTCCTTAGGGGTCGCCTGCAATACCTGGTCGATTGGTTGGGTTATGGTCCGGAGGAACGTTCCTGGGTCCCTGCCTCGGATGTCCAAGCCCCCCGGCTGGTGGCACTGTTTCACCGGGAGCATCCCTCGTGCCCACGTGGTCGTGGGCCTTTGGGGAGGGGCTCTGTCACGTCTTCGGTTCATATCTCAGGCCAGGCCCCATCATCCAGAACTCACTCCCCTCCACATGTCCCCCAGGGCTCTCACAGGCAACCCGGTGTGGCTCGCGCGCTGGCAAAGCAATCGCCGCACGCTGTTCAGTCGCGCTTGCGGCCGTTTCTCCATTGGCAGTTGCCATGGAGATTAGGTAGCCGCTCAATTCCTCGTACCGGGTTGACCCGGTCACGTGACTCCAGTCATCATCACGTGACCAGGAAGTGAACGCATTTAAGCCAGGCAATACCGGTACTCCGCGCTTCACAGCTGACTTCATCGGAGACCCTGTTTGGCGAACTTCTTGTGCTACTTACCCGGCTTCTTGAAACCTTGCTCTTGTATATCGGACTTCCTACGGATCGCGTTCTGGTTACGGCGACATCGGCTCCCCAGTTTAGCACCATACTTTGACCTCGGACTGCCTCACGGACTCCCTCTGGATCTTGTTCTTTGTTCTTCCTTCGGACGGCTCTCCTGGCTTTAGACCCTTCCTTGATTCTGCCAACGGACTTCTATTGGATTCCCCATATCACCTCGCTGCACGCTGGGCCAGATCTCATTGGTGACGCTTACCATCCAGTTGTGGGGATCCTCCGGTACTACACTCTCCAGGTGGAGACCGACAAACTACCTCTGGTCCTATCCGGTCCGTTGCCTGAGTGAGTCCTGGAACCTTCCAGGTCCTGCATCCTTTCCATCCCCGGTAAGACCCTGAGGGTTCTTTATTTATGTTACTCGTTGTGCCCTGCTTGCTTGGATTGTAATCATTGCTTTCTTTCACAGCCGCCTTGGGGTTCCTAACACTTCGGTTCAGACGTCGGATTTTCTCCACCTGTGGCCTCAAAGGTCGCCTAGGGAGTGTATTAAGTTTCTCCCTGCGCGGCACTTGGGGACGGAGGTCTCTTATATCTCCACGACTTCCAACGCACAACAAAAACTGGAAATGACTTAGCTTATCAGCTGGCCAAAACCGGGGCCATCCAAGGGGATCTAATTGAGATTGAGTCCCTGTTGGGGGAAATCCAGGTCACTGCCATCACTAGGTCCCAGACAAATGCTCACAACGACCTTTCAATGGCACAATGGAGTAAGGAGACCCCTGATGCTGATTTGATTACTGCTCAGAAGGGGGATCCAATTATTGGTAAATTTTACCAGCACCTTGAGGACCCTGAGAACTTTCCCCTGACGGATACCGATTACATTGGGAAAGAGGACCTAAGAGTGTTGATGAAATGTCCAAAAATGTTCCGAATCCAAGACGGGTTGCTGGTAAGGAAATCCAAAGCTGGCCACGATCAGTGGGTGGTTCCTACCTCATTCGAAGCCTGATGTTAAGTCACGCCCATGATGCGGCCACTGCCGGTCACAGGGGGTTTCACACAACATTGGAAATCTTAAGAGAGGTTGCATACTGGCCACACATGGGGCAGGACCTCGACCAATACTTGAAGGGGTGTCTTGTGTGTGCACAATTTCAGCCATCATCCCTCACGCACCGGGCACCTTTACAAAAGAGGGGAATGACACTCCCATGGTCAGATTTACAAATTGACTTTGTAGGCTCTGTGATTCGCTCGGCTAGGGGGAATAAGTACATGTTGACTGTGACATGCTTGTTTACCAAGTGGGTGGAATGTCTCCCAGCCCCAAATTGCAAGGCAGAAACTGCAGCTGCCTTGATGATTAACCACATCTTTTCCCGTTTTGGTCTACCTCAAAGGATTGAGTCAGACAGAGGTAGCCACTTCACCAGTGAAGTAATGACAAAGATGTGGGAGATACTGGGGGTCAAGAGAAAGCTGCATATTGCTTATAGACCAGCTTCTTCTGGGGCAGTAGAGAGATATAACCGGACAATTGTGAGCATATTAAAGAAGTTTGTGGCAGATTCTGGGCCAAGTTGGGATATCCGATTACCTCTGGTCCTAATGGCTATCAGATCTACCCCTTCATCTGCAACCAAAATGTCACCATTTGAGTTGATGACTGGGCGCAAGATGGTGCTTCCTCAGCATTTGCTCTACAGGACCCAAGAGCAGACACTGATAAATGCCTCCACTACTCATGAGTATGTGGAGAATTTAAGGAAACACCTCCAACATGCTTTTGCTTATGCTCAGCGGAATCTAGAAAGATCAGCTGATAGCATGAAGACCCACTATGACCTGAAAACTTCCAGGAAGGAATATCAGGTGGGGGACCGGGTCTATCTATACAACTTCCAAAGGAACCAGGCCAAGCAGCGCAAATTTTTGCCTACATGGAAGGGACCCTTTGAGATCATCGACAAGATCTCCCCTGTGGCCTACAAAATCCACATCCCCAAAGGTCCTTTGGCAGCGGGGGAAGACAAGTGGGTCCACATAAACCAGTTGAAATGTTGCCATCCCAGGCACACTCTGCAACAACTGGAGGAATCCTCTGGAATCCTAGCGGGTACTGTCTCAGACTAATTCAGTTCCAACCATAAAACATACCACATCTAGTCTCTAAAATATTGTGATTTGCATGAAACTGTCTCTTAGTTATACTGTTTTTATTTTTTCAAAATAAGAATGTAATGTTTCGTGATGATGAAATGCATATGCTGCCCCACCATCTCAACAGTGGTGGAAAAACGTCTATGAGTAGGTATTGCCGCTCTTCCTTTGTCGTCCTAGGAGAAAGAAAACCGGGAGACGGGCCAAGGAGGACGATCCGGAGACCGGGAGCAGAGACGCAACGGGCCCGGGGTACCGCCCAATATTCCCATCAGGACCGGCGAGGAGAACCGATCGATCCGACCGGATGGAGAAAAAGATGCTGAACTGTGCCATCTATTGGAAGAAGATGAGGAAACATCCCAGATCTTGCGAGTCCCATCAGTGAAACCGAATGGCCATCGCAAGAGGGGGGCTTGTGGGATGTATTTACCCATGCATCCGAGCCCTACCTCAAAACTGTGCAGTACTGACATGGAAAACATCATGATGGCCAGAGCTTCCCAGAAAATGCACAGGGAAATGCAGGAAGAATAGGCTGCCACTCATTTTTGCCGATGTTATGGGCACAGAAGGAAACTGCCTAAAACCACTATTGGACTACCCACACAGTAGTCTGAAACCATTGGGAATGGCAATGCTGATTGCCAAATGCAACCTAGAATTGTTGGGAATTCATTTTCTTAAATCCCAAAAATGGGTGCAGTACCAGTACTCACCACTATCCAAAAGCCGGCAATTTAAAACAACACCAGATTTTACTTTTTTGTGTAAAACTGAATGAACCCAAAGCAGGCTAAAGAAAGACTTACTGAGAGGTGGATCCAATGTAAAGTTATATTCTGAAGTGACTTGAAGGTTTATAACAAGACTGGCTGCGCTGTGGATTTCAGCAGTTTAAGTTGCACTGGATTTAAAGACACTAAAATCGAAAATGTTTAGATTAAATGAGTGACCTATGTTGGTGTCACATGCCTTTGTAACTGTTGAAATGCCATAGTTTTGCACTTAGAATCAGCATTCTAGCTGCATATGTAAAAATGTTTAGTTTTATTTGAATGCAGGAACTGGGGAACAAAAAGTGACATTATCTGAAACTGGCTTAAAGAGATTCCAATTCTGCCTGGCAACTACCCCCATCAGGAGTGAAACTTGAGTCACAACTGTGTTCCCAGGCCCATCTGCCTTTTTGCTGCTCACACAAAGGATATGCCATCTATCTGATAATTGAATTACCTGTGCTCTGCAGGAAAGTGAACAAAGCCTTGTCCTGGCTCAGGCAAAGGTTTTATTGGCAGGAGTCGTAAATGGTCGTAAAAAGTGGCTTCCTCCTGAGGAAAGGGGAGGAGCACTGCCTGTGAGAGCAAGCTGGCTTGGCAGAACTGGATAAACCAGTATTTCTACCTTGTGCTGAGAGGAAACCACACCCCTTTGGAGCCAGAACATAACTCTAAAAAGATGAATAACTCATAGAGCGGACATGTGAAAATTTTATAAATGACACCATAACTCTTGTGATTTTTCGGCCCACAGTTTAAGAGGTTTTTAGAACCGGTGGTATGTTCAGGGGGGTTTTAGCGGAAAAGTGGATATTACTCTAAATGTATGCATGTTAAAAGTCTGAAACTTCATCAGTTAATGTCCATACTCCCTGCGCACATGTATGTAAAGTTGGGTAAATGTCAGAAATTGAAAAATCAGTTAAAAAGTCAATTATGTGCCATTTCTGAATGCAAGCTCTTAGAAACAGCAGATTTGGACAGAGACATGGCTAAATTCAGCCACACCATGTATATGTAATTTCAAGCAACTGTGTAACTGTGAAATATGTCTTTTATTATCAAATATAGAATGTGTGCAATCTGACAGAGGAGTGTCCTATCTGCAAGCCATAAAATGACATCCCTCTGACTCACAGTTCATTCCCCAATCAAATGATAAATGGAAGTTTGACCAATTAGAAGCTGAGAGAGAGGTAGGGTCAGTGATACTAGAACACACCCACATTCTAAACACATAAAAGCAGACAGACAGGACAGATAGGGACCTTCAATTCCATCTGCAGCGGGACGCTCTGCCGGAAAAATCCATACTTACCTCCATCAATCTTCAAAGAGCTAACACTTAGACTCCAAGATAAACAGAGACTTCAGAACCTTAACCAGAAAGGCCACTGCCAGCAAGAGTATTTGTCAGCAGGCCTCAAAATATTTTTGCAACTGAACTCTTCAGACAGCCGGGCGAGCCGTCTGAATTTTGCCAAGAACTTTTGCAAGAACCCGGTGACAGAAATATCCAAAGAGAAGGCAGGACCCGACCCAGAGAACCGGTGCCTAGCAGAGAAAAGGCCATTGTATCCAGAGTGCTGACCCCGATGCTGTGAGCAGTTCCAGAGACCAGACGCTGTGCCCAGAGACCGTCCGAAGTCCAGACCTGTTGACCAGATCGTGACAAAGCCGCCTTCCTGTTTAAAATCTCTTGTGAGTACCGCCAAACTGTACCAAACCAATCTCCTAGTTAAAATAATATAATTCAATCCTATTTTAATCTAAGTAGAACTGTCTCCTAACTGTCACCTGTCATTTGCAAAGCTGTCACTTGTCATTTTCTAGTTGCAAGCTGCACGTGTCTTTTTGAACTTTAAAATTTAAAATCTGAAAAACGACCTTTATTTAATCGCTCATATCTCCGCAACCGTTTGTGCTAGAGACTTGCAGTAACTTTCATTTGGAAGATGAGATCCTAGGCTTTCCTAGGACCCCAAAACGATAGAGATAGTCCTTGTGGTTCCTCTGTAATAGCGCTCGGCGCATCCGCGAATTTTGCCGCGATTTGCAAATTTCTTCACATGTAAAAACTGCTGCTGCTTGCCTTCCATTTGCCAGAAATTCGTTTAACCTGCTAATCATTCCTGAATCATTGCAAGAGTGAGCCTGAGCTAATATTAACTAGATACCACTCACCCTGAACCTCTGAAAGGGAATTAAAAGCATTTCCAGCATATTTCTCATTCATTGCCAGCACATATCAAAGCAATTTGGGCCTGTGTTTTCAAACTTCTGTAGTCTAAGCTTGCTGGGGTGAACTGAATCACATTTGATTGCATTTCTGAGAACTGTGTGTTTTCCTTCCATTTCCTTGCCTTGCATCAAGGGGGGGAGGGGATTGCCAGAGAAAAGTGATTACATTGTTTGGTTGAAATCATATTGAGTATTTTCTGTACTGTATTCATTGAATATTGCATCCACCTGAGCTTTCATAAAGCATCCACTACCACATTATACTTTTGTTCCTATTTACCAGTGTGCTACCTTATCCATTTCATGTCAACTCATTAGTGATTATAAGAAGTGTGCTAGTGCCAGATTCTCCGTTGTTGATCTTTATCATATCAGATTAAGTGTGCTATTCAATTATTAATTTATTATAAAGTGTGATATATATATTTTAAATTATCAAATAAACCTTTTAAACTTGCAAAACAGAACTACTTCTTGGCTCAGTGGGGTCAGGGGGATTCCAAGAGAGGGGTGTTATATAGGGGTAGTCATCCAGAACGCATGAACTGGACATAAAGATATATCAATAAGGGTTTTCATTCAGTATTATAGACTAGGCGTTGACTTAGCTGTAGTGTTGAATTGAATCCTCTTACAAAACGTAACCTTGACGTGGACCAAGGACTAGTTAATGGAGCACAGGGTACAGTTGTTGGCTTTCAAACATACTCACGTGACAACAAAATTCAGTTTGTCAATATTCTCTTTGACAAACTTTCAGAAGTAAAAATAGCTTGATTCCTTCTCTTCAAAGACATGAATGTACGCAGAGAACAATTTTCTCTAACTCTTGCATACGCAGTCACCATTCATAAATCACAAGGTCTTACTCTAGACAAAGCAATGATGGACATTGGTAACACAGTCTTTAAAGAAGGCATGAGCTACGTAGCACTGTCACGCCTACGTACAATTGACAGTCTATTTCTAATAAACTTTGATGCAAGTAAAGTAAACGCTGATATTCCTTGCATTTTAGAATACAATAGACTTTGTTCACTATACACCCCCCATCTACAAACATATCCTGTTCCACAAAAAGGAAAATGTTCTAAAAGAAAACTAAATCAAACAGAAATGCAACAGGATGTCACTGCAAATCCTCCAAAGAGACTAAAAGAAACTAAAACTTCATCAAGTACCACAAGCAAAAAAGAACCAATTAGAGAAAGTAAACCAAGTACTTCGTCAAAGAAGGAAGACAAACTAAAAAAAAACACTCAGATACAGAACTACCTGGTCCATTTAAACTTATAAATGAAATAGGTGTAAGTTGCTACGCAAATGTAGCAATCAATATTCTATTTCAAATACCAGCAATTGTTGACAACATTTACTTACACTTTAGAGACCCATTGTGTATGCAAATGTTAGTACTTCATAGAAACGCAAAAAACAATCCTGACAGCCCGTATACTGTTCATGGAATAAGACAAGAATTGGACTACTGTGCTTGAATGGTGAAATTCACTATAAACTCACAGGAAGATCCACAAGAATTTCTAATGTACTTACTATTAGTACTGGAAAACAAACACATACCTATAAATGAAATCTTCCAGATTTCATACATGTGGAAACATACATGCACTCTCTGCAACAATGTGACACAAGAACAAATCCCCAATGAGCGCTTTGTCTATATGTCAATACCTAATTGTGAATCCGTTCCATTTCAGCAACTTGTGCAAAATGCAAACCACCGTAGATTATGTTCTACCTGCAATTCGGATAATCGTTCCACATTACTAATACAAACACATAGTAAATACATAATACTAATGCTTCTACGTTACAATGCAGATGGTACGAAAAACAACTGCAAGCTGACTGGATTCACACATGGTCAAATATCACTTGGTAGGAAAACCTTCACAACAATAGGTATAATCTACCACGCAGGAGCCACAACCAACTCAGGGCACTACACTGCATATATAAAAAAAATGTGGATGGTTTGAATGTAATGATAGTACCGTTACTCTAAAGCAGAGATTACCAGCTAATCTTACTAACGCGTATTTAATGTTCTTAAAACCAAAATTTGATAACTGAACTGTACTTAAACCTTAAGTACACTTGTAGTAAAAAAATATAAACTGTCACAATATTTCAAAACCTATCTAACTGCCCAAAGATTCTACAACAACTAATCATATAAATTAATACCACTCAAATAGAGCAAAAATAGACAGTTAGAATACGCCAATTGGTATCTAACTGTCCCAAAATTTACAAATATGCAAACAGATAAATCAATACCACAAAATTATATCAAAACATAAACAGTTAGAATACGCCTACTGGTATCTAACTGGGCCAAAATTTGACAATATCCAAACAAATACCTAATATCTTACTGCTCACAAAAACTGAAACAATCCAATGCATAAAGCATTAGGCAGAAAGAACAAGTAAACGCGGAAAACAAACAAATAAATAAACTGTAGCATAACAGAAAACGTTTTTTTTTTAATCCAACATGGATTTTTTTTCTCCCACAGACCCAATGATTTTAGCAACAAACACAGAAACTTTGCAAATTGCACAGTACTCTGGTTTGTAATCTACTAAATATGAGGGTCAATAAAAAGAAGAAAATGTTGATTGTACAATGTAATAAGTCATTATAAAATACTAATACTAACATGCTATTTTCTTTTATTACAGAAATGAACAAGAAAAACATGGACTCCCGTTACTAAACCAAATAGTACGTATAGCAAGATAAATACAACCATCGCACCATATCACACCCATACAAGCTTATAACATTGTTCCTTATAAATTAGTTTTTGACCCAATGTTAAAGCCACAATGGGTGTGATATGCTGCGGTGGTTGTGGCCAGGGCATACACTCTTGAGTGCATGGCCAAATGGCCATGCACCCAACATTCTATACCCTGGCCACAACCACCCCAGCATATCACACCCATAGATGCAAACATTGCAACCATTGTTATGTCCGCGGACAGGGGGAAGGTCCTAGGACACATTCAACTTGCCAGAGGACAATACAAACAGCGTCCTCAGGAGACCCCCATTTTCTTTATGTAGGAACATTTCAGGACACCGCGATTGTTCTTAAAACATTTTCACCTTGCCAACGAACAATACAGACAACGTCTCCAGGACACCCCCTGCAAACATTCCAAGACCCCACAAGTGTTCTTAGAACACTTTCAAGTTGACACCGAATCCATTCTGTTTATTTACGAACATTCCAGAACAGCCGTGTTGTCCGCAGACAAATCGAACACAACAAAAGCGTCTAGCACATAAATAAAATACAACTTTGAACCTATCTCATACTCCCCCATCCTCCCCAAAGACTTCAACACACCAACACACTCTACTAAATACACATTTTGAACAAACTTTCACCGCGCTGTCTGCGGACGTCCGCAAATGCAAGATGGCGGGCGCGACAGAAAATCTGACGCGCATCACGCACCACGGTGCCCAATCAGCGAACACGTCGCATGTCCGCGGACATGACGCAAGCCGCTGGGCCAATCGGGGTGCTGTCCACGGAGCGAACAGGGAAGTCCATCCGCGAAGCGAACACAGATATCACTGATTTTTTTGCTTTACATTTTGGTCATTTTTTAAAAAACTACTGGACGGATTTACACCAAATTTGCAAAAGCATGCCGTTCGGGACCAGGCCGCCGCTCCTGCCAGAAATTTGGTGTAAATCCATCCAGCGGTTTGGGCTGTAGCCGTGCGCAAAGTTTTTTCCCATTCAGTCTATGGGAAAAAAAAAATGTTTTGGGACCCCCCCTATAACTTTTCCCCCCCTGGACGAATCCTCACCAAACTTTGCAAAAAGATTCAGAGTGGGCCACATTCATGCATGACAGAGCCTTTTTATTGGTGGTAGCTGAGTCAACAGGCACCCAACCCTTAACTGGGGTGAACTTTAAACAACTTTTAAAAGTACAAGATTCTAAATTCGAATTGTGGTTAACAGAAAAATTTGATTAACAGTTATTTCTCTATTTTGGAGGAAAAACATCCTGATTCTCTCATATAAAAAAGGGGACACTTAATGTTCAGCATAATTATAGACTGATTACGCTACTGTACCCAATGTAGTATTTCCATGGATCAAATGCACAAACCAGTAGAAATCAGCTATATACCACAACATACAGACTGTACTCTCTTTTAGAGATGCACATATTTGCATTGGCAAAGCTACAATCACTGGCATGCTCACATGCATACAAACCATCTATTATATATATATATATATTACATGGCCACAGTAGTGGCCATGTAGTTATGGTTAAGTTGGTGTTTCCATAGGAAGAGCACTTTTTGGGTGGCTTATAACTTCGCTCCCCCTGGACGAATCCTCACCAAACTTTGCAAAAAAAAGTATATGGCCCACTCTGAATCTTTTTGCAAAGTTTGGTGAGGATTCGTCCAGGGGGGGAAAAGTTATAGGGGGGGTCCCAAAACTTTTTTTTTCCCATAGACTGAATGGGAAAAAACTTTGCGCACGGCTACAGCCCAAACCGCTGGACGGATTTACACCAAATTTCTGGCAGGAGCGGCGGCCTGGTCCCGAACGGCATGCTTTTGCAAATTTGGTGTAAATCCGTCCAGTAGTTTTTTTTAAAAATGACCAAAATGTAAAATGTAAAACTTCACCCTTACCTTTCATTCCTCCAATGGTTCCTCAGCTCGACCTTCATTGGGCTCCTCAATCAATCGTAAAGCTTGTCTGGGATTGACAGCTTTTAAACTAATTGATATGGACCCATTTAGCTTCCGTGTTTTCTCCTTTTGGGAACAGATTTTGTAGGCAAGAGTTGAGATTATATCTACAATTTCAAAGCTACTATGCCAAGATTGACGAAAAATCTGTTCCTTGGTCTGATTGCACTGAAAATTGTACAGGTAAACCTTGTCACCTACCTCAAACTCCGTCTTCATGGTCTTTAAATCATAACATGTTTTCATTCCTTCAGCTGACATTTAAGGTCCATTCAGGCCGTGGCAAATGTATTGCAGCTACAGATTGACAGAAGTACATGCATTATTAATTAGGCTGTTTAAATCAGACTATTGGAAGCACAGATTACTTGTAGACCCAATGAGATGATGCTAACATTTGTGGCATTACTGGACATCATTAGAAGTTTGAGAAAAACTCCCTGGTGCTGGGCCATGAAGGTCAACCTAATGCCATTATATAGAACCACCCATTGTTATTGCTATTAGTCAATCAAATATATGACCTATGCTTGGACATGCAGAGTCATAGCACCTGCACATTAAAGGGGCCTTCATGCTGAGCCAGTTATGGAATATTTGCTACGTTGGACACTCAAGGCACAATGCTAGCACTTGCATTGCCCGATGAGCTTAGAAAATGGATCGTGCAAGCACAGATCTTGCCCACTAGGCATATGGGGTTCCACGCTGTATGCGATGGCACTATCTACGATAATACAAGAAGCCTGGCTAAGTATCATGTTTTGACTACACGTGGCATATGATTGTGCAAGTGGAACCTATGTATAGCTGTAACTATCATGACAAACACATAATTATTTGGCAGATGAAAGGTGATGGCTCACTGATACATGTTGAAGGGCACTTCATCAGGGTTCTGGGAATTGATAATCAATTTGCAAAAGCTGCACATGTTGATGAATGCCATGATTGACACCTTTCTCATTTATATCTCCTCTCAGATGTCCAGTTTTCGAGAACTAATGAGACGGATTAAGATGAAGACGTGCACCTAGACTGCCTGCCTGCTCCTTCACCCCTTAATTTAGATAATGAGCTGATTGCCTGCTCCTTCACCCCTTAATTTAGATAATGAGCTGGTTGCCTGCTCCTTCACCCCTTAATTTATATAATAAGTTGCTTGCCTTTGTAGTCAGCATTAATGCATGAAAGCTGCTCTTAAGGACATTTATGCTCCATGTGATTGCCATATTGCTTTTCAAACTTCAATGATGTGCTGGTGTGCAACAATGATGCAATGTTTTATCTTTGAGTTTGCCATGTTGAGATTGCTTACATTTATTTTGTTTAATGAAGGAAAGTGCTTTTGAACCATTAGCCATTGAAATTAATGATAATTAGTAATCTCTTGGTTTTATACCACAATGACAACTATTGAGATCCCTCTCAACACTTTTCATAAATTCTGCAAAATCTAACACCCCAATTGACATGTTTCTGAGAAGAAAGAATTTACGTCTCAACACAGAAGGAAAAGGTCACCTCTTAAACAAAGGACAGCTGTCTTTTTTTAATTTTTATTTTATAAATATGGTTGAAGATTTCACCCTTCCAATGTAAAATCATAATAAAACTGTTCAGATACATTTACTGTTCAGATACATTTGCAAACAAAAATTCAATATACAATTGTAAAACATGTGACAACTTGATGCTCACAACATCAATTCATCAGAAGGAATGTGTTATGTGCTGCAGTGTTTCATAAAGCTTATGAGGTGTAAAAGTTGATTTAAGATGTGGCAGCCTTTATAGGGACAGAAGTGGAAATTCCAAGATATAATAGATAATTTAGCATTGCTAAGTTTAATTAAATGTTTTGACCATTAAAAGTTATATTCCACATATCATTTGCCACAAGTATTCTAAAGTTTGGAAGGTATTTCTAAAAGAATGTCTTTCGTTATTTTGCAAGACTTTGACATAGGATGATTAAGTGTTTGAGGGGGTAATTCATAGAATTCAATGCACAAGTGGCGCACGCGGCTGGCGCACAGTGTGCGCGTGTGGCAGTCTGCGCCAGCCGCATGCGCCAAAATCAATTTCCGCGCACAGCGTATTCATGGAATTCATCATCCATAACCAGCTGTGGCGCAGAGTAGCGCAGCAATCCTGCAGCAGCGCCAGTTACACCCCCAACCCCTCCCCGTGCTCCATGAACAGCGCACAAATCCCGTACACGGCGCACAGGCCAGTGGACTAGCATACAGCCCCCCCGACCATGAAAACATCTGTAAAACTCCCCGCTCACCCCTCTGAATACACGTACCCCACTGTGTGGGGAAAGTTTCACACACAATTGGCCCTGTGTGAGCGGGGTACGTGTATTTCGGGGGTGCACGGGAAGTTTCACACGCGATTGTCTCTGTGTGAGCGGGGTACGTGTATTTCGGGGGTGCGCAGGAAGTTTCACACGCGATTGGCCCTGTGCGAGCGGTGTACGTGTATTTCTGGGGTGTGCAGGAAGTTTCACACGCGATTGGCCCTGTGCGAGCGGTATACGTGTATTTCGGGGTGCATGGGAACTTTCACACACGATTGGCCCTCTGCGAGCGGCGTACGTGTATTTCAGGGGTGCGCAGGCACTTTCATACGCAATTGGCCCTGTGCGAGCGGGGTACGTGTATTTCTGGGGTGCGCTGGAACTTTCACACACGATTGGGCCTGTGTGGGTGGGGTACGTGTATTCCTGGGGTGCGCAGGAACTTTCACACGTGATTCCGCTGTCTGAGCGGGGTACGTGTATCCAGTGGGGTGCGCGGGGTGTTTAATTGCCAGTGTGGGTCCTCCCAGGTGTGCCCTCGACCCCCTCCCCAGCCCGTGCAGGCAGCCCACACCACAGGGGACTATCCTGCACCCCTGGTCATGTCCCGCAGGCAGCCCATCCACCATGGGCATGCCCCCCAGCCAGCCCACATGTCACCTTGCACTAGTGATCACCGACTCATGTCCCTCAGCACCCCCACCCACCCAGCATTGAGGGGCACCTGCCAGCAGGCCCCGACTCATGTCCCTCAGCACCCCCACCCACCCAGCATTGATGGGCACCTTAGCACCCCCACCCACCCAGCATTGACGGGCACCTGCCAGCAGGCCCCGACTCATATCCCTCAGTACCCCCACCCACCCAGCATTGACGGGCACCTGCCAGCAGGCCCTGACTCATGTCCCTCAGCACCCCCACCCACCGAGCATTGACGGGCACCTGCCAGCAGGCCCCGACTCATGTGCCTCAGCACCCCCACCCACCCAGCATTGACGGGCACTTGCCAGCAGGCCCCGACTCATGTCCCCCCAACATGTCATAATGATGCACAATCATGGGCCTCATGTGCACCAAAATCCCACAGCACTCCACCTCAGTCTTGAGAGGCAATAAAGTCCCCAATCCACCCCACACTGAAATGGCTATTCCATGACACAAAACGAAAGTGAACTATGTACATTAAAACATGTCCCTCACACACACACACACACAGGGCGCAAGTGATTGTCTAAATCCACTTTTTCACATGCAGCAACCCAATGAGCGAATACCACACATAGAAGTAAGAAACAAAAATGTATTATTAACAAAATAAATGAAATTAAATGAAAGCATAAAACATATTTCAAACAATGAAATTAAATGTATGTCCGAATCAGAATAAAAAAACATATGAAGAACCAATCCAAAAAAAAACATGTGTCCAATCTCACGGTCCACCAAATGAAATCCAAAGGAAACGTAAATTGAAAAATCCATTGATCCATGGTGATTAATAAAATAAAATCCTCACATGATCCCCTGTTCAACTATGTACACCGAGTTCATCCAGGGTCCATGAACCCAACGAAAGAAATGAAACCTATCCAAAAAACTACCTAAGAAAAGAACCATATACAAAAGTGTGGGACATAGTCCAATCTCCCCAAAATAAAGCAAAACAAAAATGAAACTTAACACTAAAAACTATTTACAATGGCGGCGAGCTAGTCCAACGGCTCACTTTCCGATGCCCCGGGCCAGGGCAACATCGAACTCCTTCTCAATGTCCTGGAGGCGGTCCTCTTCCATGGCCCCGAGGGTTCGCAGGGACGATGCCATGTTGACCTCCAACTCCCTGCGAATAGCCTCGAGGAACTCGGCCCGCCTCAGTCCCCTCCGCATGGAGTTCTCCGCCCTGACCATTGTGAGCCGTGCCTGGCCCAACCGCTGGCACACGGAAGACACTTCCAATCCTGGGTCCTCCTGCCCTGTGGCCGATGCCTGCCCCTCGGATGTTGATGGCCCCGAGCCATCATCACTCCCACTTTGTTGCTGCTGCTGCTGCTGTGCCTGTGCCCTGGCTCTTGCTGCCTCCACGTCCTCCTCCGGCTGGGGTGCAGTTGTCGTGGTGGCCACCCCTGCTGGATGTCCGACTCCCGACTGTGGCAGGGATGTGTCATCCACCAGCCTGGCCGCTGGGTTAGAGGCAGCTCCACAGGGTACCCAGTTGATACATGGGTGGGAAGATGGCATGGAGGACGACTGGCGCATAGAGGGTTCAGGTGAGGAGGGGGTCGGAATAAGGTTCAGCATACGGAGGAATCCAGCCCTGGTGACCCGTCCCAGTAGGTCAACACAGTCAACGAGGCATCTGAGATGACATGCAGTGTCTTCACGAAAACACTGCAGGTCACCTCCCATGCTCCGTTGACGCAACGCCATCCCAGCCAGGACAGGCTCAACCCGGTCCCGGATTGCAGGGAGAGGAAGGCCAGTTGTTGTGTGCTCATCCCCTCCCTGAAAAACGGGTCTGGACGTAGGCATCCCTGCTGGTGCAGGATGATGCAGTCACAGGATCGGGGACAGGATTGCACACAGGCAATTCCGTGGTGGCCTGTGCTGCCTCCTGTCCCTGCCCCTGCACTGCACCACTAGCACCAGTGGAATCCCCACCTCCAGACCCCGTGTGTGTCCCTTCCACAGCCTCCTCCTCCACCAAACCCCCCACCAACCTGGATGACTCCATGCCATCTTCCTCCGTCGGACCCTGTGGGGTCTCAGCTTCCCCGTCTGCTGCCGAGGAGTCCATCTCCGACCTCCGCCTCTTGGACATACCCTCGGCAGCTGCGTCCTGGGATGCAGCACCAGACTCCTCACTCCCCGACGAGATGACAACGTGGATAGGGGAGCTGGGCCTTGCGTCTCTGGCTGGTGGTACGATCCCTGCCGCTGTGCTCCACAGCACCCTCTCCGCCCTATTCACCAGTTGACGCTTCAGACAGGGAGAGATAGAACACAGGCATCAGGGAACTGTACAATGGACTGATACACACATGACAGTTGCACATGAGTGGCAGTGTAAAACTACAGACATGGCATCACACTCCCCAACACACATGTCATTTCAACTCACACACATGAGCAAATCAACAGGAATATTGCACCAGGCAGCACCGTCCATACACAAACAACAGCACGAGCAGCTGAAGGTGAGCCTGACGTCACATGAAATAGGGGGAGTGCACAACACATGCACACACGCCACCAGACCTACATGCATGTGTACATCTCCACAAACTGTCACAGTGATGAGATCCATCCATGTCACATCTCGCATTCAGCCTTCCACATGTCAGTGTCACATGCATCCATGTTGCACAGCTGCACACTTGTCAAATACACCCACATGCACATGTGCATAGTTCAGATACATGCAACATAAATCAGCATCCATGTGTGACACCATAACCATGCCAGAGTACATACTCATAATTCATTACATGTGTGCACCCACACATACATTTGCACAGCATGCTTACCAACACATACACCATCGATGTGTCTCACACTTGATGGAATCACATGTGGCAGGTTCACGTCCCTGTACATACGCAGCCATACATGTCCCTACAAAGACATATGTGCAACCTGCACACTCCTGGCACACCACAACACGCACAGCGTCCAATCAGTATGCATGTACACTTACCGCTCGACTCCAGAGGGGTCTGCCCCTGAAGGACCTGGACGTGGAGCGCTGGGCGTATGCGTTCCAGGATCCTCATCTGGTTGTCGGTCAGGTGGACCCGGCACCCCTTGGCATCCGCTGCCTTCAAGAGGCGCCGGGCCTTGTTGAGGGTCCTAGACCTGAAGTCCTCCCAGCGCTTCCGGACATGTTTGATCTCGCGGACTGCCACCCCCTCCTCGTTGATGGCAGTCACGATATCCATCCAGATCCTCTTCCATCCTTCAATGTCGGTGCGTGAACTTCCAAAGAGGGCATCATACTGCCCCAGGACTTGCTCCACCATTACACCAACTTCACTGGCACTGAAGCTGGTGGCCCTCTGCCTCTCTGCCTGGGGGTTGCCAGTGGTGCCAGATGGTGTAGTGTTTACATGGCAACCCCAGAGGCAGGTGTGGGTGGGCAACTGGGTCCTGGGGCTGGGCTGTCGAGCGATGGTATCTCAGTCGGGAGCCTTCAATTCCAGCAGGGGTGGTCACAGCAACTGCACCCCTGGCTGACATGCAGGCACCAAATAGCAGGGCATGTGGGCAGCAGGCAGGCAGGCAGCAGCAGATGGCAGGTGAGAGTGTGCTTGGGGCTCTGGGGGGCAGGAATATCGCCTTCTGGGCAGGAGCGTGGTCTTCCGTGTGTTGTTGCGGGGCCAGCTTGATACAGAGTGATTTGGCACGTGAAAAAATTACACGTCAGCGTGTAATTCGAGGAAAGGCCCTTAGTGCGTAAGCGTGTCTGTGGCGTAGCGTGCACCTGCGTTTCCCTCAACACGGGTGCATAGCGGATCACCACGTGAAAAAACCACATGTCTGTGCGTGAATGTGTGTAATTCGACGAAAGGGCCTAAGCGCGTAAGTGACACGACGTACGCAGGCGTTTCCCTCAGCACGGGTTAAAGGTGAGCGGGCCCAGCAGTTCGCTGTACGTGCCTTTCGTGGAGACCGACGTGTGTTGCTACATCGTGTTGCTTCACGCGCCATCAAAACTTCACAGCGGATCAAGGACGTATCTCTTCTTTTGGCAGTGGTATTGACTATGCGTGTTTTTCATCATCGCACTAGTCTGACGGTGTGTTGCGCATGCTATTTTTCCCACTGCGGGTGCCCCTGTGTTTCGCATACCCATTTTTCGAGGTCATAGTAGCCTGCGTGTCCCAGGCGTACGCGTTTTTCATGTTCTTGGGTGCCACCGCGTACTGTGGGAGGTTAATTACATGCACGTAGGCTGCAGGGATTGCGTGAACGGTTTTACTGCAGTTTTGGGGTGCCTGAGCGTTGCATAACTCGTCACTACCTCACCGGGGTCACATAGAGCCTTGCAGGTGCAGGGGTGCTGTTAACATCTTGCATCCCACCCCTTCGCCCCAATTGTCCAAAACAATTGTGGTGTACACCTTCCATTGGCACTCCTCCATCTGTGCCGGCACTACTCCATCTGTGCCATGGTTGGGAGGCCACCAAAGGTGAGGGGCGCCTCAGCTGGGCGTACTCCTCATGGCGGGCGTGGTAAGGGACGTGGCCGGGGTAACCAGGGAGTAGGGGGATTCCATGGTGTCCAGGGTGGGCCGCAGAGGGGGAAGAGGCAGGGGTGCGCTACTTGTGCACAATGTTGTGCCATGTGTCGGTACAGTCATGCCACCCCCCCGTGGTTCAGGGAGATGCAGCTTCTGCATCTGGCACTGGTGCCTGTGTGACCCGGCAGTCCATTTCATCGACTGCCATGGACCCAAGGGTAGTGGTAGCTGCAGGTGCAGCTGTGGACACCTCCCCCCAGGCTCAGGGTCTGCCAGCGCAGGCTGCGTTGGCACTTGAAGAGTCCTTGGAAGATTTCCAACAGGGCAGGAGGCAAACCGTAGGTGCACGCAGGGCTGCCCTGACCGAGACACGTGTCCCTGGGGCAGTAATGTCATCTGCTGCCCCGACCAGCCGGGTGTTGGCAAGTGCAGGGGCAGATGCAGCCAAAAACACCCCGGTTGTGAGTCTGCCAGCCAGGACAGTCACGGTCAATGACCCTGCCACAGCGGATGTTGCTGCGCAGGGTCCATTAGCGGGCACCCAGCTGCCACTGACGCAAGTCAGGCCTTTGGTCGTCCCTCCACCTGCCACTCCCTTGGCTCAATCCACCGGTGCCACTGGCCACACTGATCAGGGCGGCATTCGCCAGCCAGGGTCTGCTCTACAATCCAAGAGGAGGAAGGTTGCCCCTGCAGCACAGGCTGGGACCCCACACACAGCCACGACCTCCTGCATGTTGAGGAAGAAGCCTTTCTGCAACCAGGAACTGGACTTCCTCGCGGACTACGTGCGGACCACAGCCGTGACTTGCTAGTGGTGCCTTATTGTCAGACTATGGCTGCCCACCGTTATACCCACTGGAAGCAAGTTGCGGAACATGTGAGTGCATTCGGCGCAAGAGTGCAAAAAGCGTTGGAATGACCTCAAACGCAGCACTAAGGCAGCGCATGTCTCAAATTACAACTTGACTTGGTGACTGGCAGTGGGCCTGCACCTGAGGAGGAAGACCTCACTCCACCTGAGTCACTCGTTGCAGAGTTCATACCATCTGAATCGGTCGAAGGAGTGGGAGAGATGGCGGACTTTGATGCCCAGTCCAGTGAGTGTTGCTGCATGTATGTTGAGGACATGTGTGTTTTACTTGTGTGATGTGTTGTGCATGACTGCCACTACATGTCACATGTACATGGTTCTGATGTGCAAGTAATGCAATGCTTCTCTGATGCATGGCTGCTCTGCAGGATGGTGGACATGTGGAGCGGACGGGGACTGTCCGCATCACCACTATTGCACCCTACTCACATGCTGGTTACCAGAATGCCCCTCCGGTCCATGTTCAAGCTCACTGGCCCTTCTGCATGTAGCCTGGGGTGACCTTGCTCTCAGCCCTGGGACTATGTCATAGCATGACTGACGTGCATGTGTCCTCTGCCTGCATGCGGGTACTCCACGTAGGCATGCTCCCTTGCCTCTCCACGCCCCCTCTGCACCCCAATTTCACCTTTGCACTGGTCTGTTTCAATTTTGCCGTTGAGTACTTGCCTGTTTATGCGTCCTGTGTACATGCTAACTTCCACCAGCCAATCTGCCAGACATATGCTGTGGGGTACATCCTTTGTACTTGATTCCAGGTGTCTCACTTGGACTGTGCAGAGGTCAGATGCCCCGCAGGGACATGAGTGCCCATTCATGCTCCATGTGGATTCCATGCATGCCCCTATGCGTCCTTGACTGGATGATGATTGTAGCACGTCTCCAGGGTGACCTACATTGCATGGCATTTCATCAGCCTTCCCATGGCCATTGTGGCTCAGTCCTGCGTCACACACATGTTTAGGGTGTGACAGTCTGTGTGGGTTTCAGGCCTCAGCCTGTTTCAAGGCCAATGACTCTGTCCAACTGGTGTAGTGTCTTCTTCACATGTGGGTGTACTCCTGAGGTTTCATCATGTGTCCTGCTTACTGTCCCATCATCATCTGCTGTGTTGTCACTTGACTCACATGATGCAATTGATGCTAGTCAACACTGCCTGTCAATACACAGGTCTATGGTCATCCTTTTGATGCCATGCAAGGCATCCCTGTATTTGCACTTGGGGAGAGGGGTGGTTTGCTTGTAGCCATGCTACCCATTGCATGCACATTGCACGTGATGGCTGAAGTTGACCTTGCACTGCCTTCACATTTTCTGATACACATCATGAAGTACCTGTACATGTGATAGCGAGTAACGTACAAATGTGCTGCAATGCATCGACCCACTTCAGAGCGATATAACACCCTTCTACATGCCTAATCACAGAAGCAATGTCAAGGTGACCCAGCATGCATGGCAGGTTCTCTTTGGTGCGTAACATGTCTGCTTCATTTGTTTGGTGTCTGTGTGATGTCTATGTGTGTGTGTGCTGTGTGCTTCTAACATGTGTAGTGACCTTTTTTCTCTCTACTTTTCAGATGATGACGCAATGGAGCCAGAGGATGGTGTTGTCATGCCAGGCACAGGGTTGTTATCACTACAGCAACCCGGCACAAGTGGGGGTTGTGGGGTGGCAGGCCACGAAAACCCACATGTGCTAGAGTCCATCTTTTCTTTGGCTGGCAATGAGTCCAGCCCTGATGACCACTCTGATGTCCATGTCGAGTTGGATGTGCATCAGGTCCATATGTCAGGGGTGAGTGATTCTGATGTGGGCACTCCTCTGTCCGTGACATCATTGATTGTCACCTGGTATGTGCCAGGCCTGTGTGCACTCTGCAGGGGTGGGAGTTTAGGTGAAAAATGTGGCCACAAGCTGGGTCCGGGCTGCCTCGCCACTTGCCCTATCCCCTCCCTTGGGCAGCGCCTGTGCCTGTGGTTTGGGATGTGGGGGCACCACCATGTCCACCGGTACGCCCTGCCGTGTTGCAACATTGTGCAGGGCACATGCTGCCACAATGATCCTACACACTACTGGGGGTGCATAGGGAACAGAAGCGTGACTTGAGCACTCCGAATGTGCGCTCCACTATGGCCCTGGTTGCAATATGGGCTGTGTTGTATCTTACCTGGGGTGGTGTGGTGGGTTCTGGATTGGCGTCGTCATGTGGTTGCTCAGAGGGTAGGCACTGTCCCCTGGAGAGGTGATAATGGTTGTGATTATTGGGATTTGTGTATTTGTCTGTGTGTGACAGGCATGCATGTGCACGGTCATTTGTACTCACCTAGGAGTCATGTGTCGCCATGCTGCCCAGCTTCCAGGGCCCGGCTCAGGGCGGACATTCTGTATATGAAACTGTCTTGGGTGGAGCCAGGGTAGTTTGCATAAACAGAGGTGATGATTCCCTTGGCATCGCATACCACCTGCACGTTGATGGAATGCCAGTGCTTGCGGTTTTGGTAGATGTGCTCAGTGGCCCTAGGTGGACGTAGGGCCACATGGGTGCAATCTATGACACCGAGCACTTTGGGGAAGTGTGCCACCCTGTAAAAGTCCAGGTTACGACGGCCTGCCTTTCTGCGGGTGTTCTCGGCATGTATATGTGCCTGCGGACTAGAGGGGCGCGCAGTCATGATTGCCAACACCTGGTGTAGGCAGCGTGACTGTGTGGCCTGTGAGACCCACACACCCCCCCACTATGGCAGTAGTCCGCTGAAATGACCCAGTGGCCAAAAAATGCAGGACATTGAGCACCTTCTCCAAGGGGCTCAATGCTTGGGAGCAGAGGGTGGGTGATGTAAGGTCATCTTCCCACTCCCAGACCAGGTCTAGGATGATACGAGGTGGAAACCTATACCTGCAGTAGACCTGGTCGTCAGGCATCCCAAAAAGGCTTGTCCGGGGGGAAAAAATGCGGGCCCTGGCTATTCTCCTCCTCCTGCAGTGTCCCACGATCAGTGCTGCGACAAATGGGGCATTCATCGTAGCGGTATGTACGTGTTTGTTGTTTGTGCGCGCTTTTATACTGTGCACGGGGACGCTTACGCCTGCCGTCCTGTGGTGGACGTGTTGACGCCTGTGCTCGTCTTTTAGCGTGCGCTTGTTTCCCGTATTCAAATACATGAATATGAGTTGTTTGCGTGCGTATGGGCGTTCCGTGTATTTCCCTGCAGTACTTCCCCAGTTACAACTTCTTTTTCATGCGTTGTTCCCCCTTCTGTGCGTTACGCCCCATCTCCTGCCCCCTTTTGGTATGTGCGCGGACTTTGTGCACTTTCCCTGTTCGTGTCCCGCATGGCATTCAGGATGTTGCAATGACGTGTGCACCCATGTGCGTCACGCATGGGTTTGGCGCACATCCCGAGAAAAACACGCGCAGGGACTTCCATGAATCGCACGTGTGTGCGTGCGCTTCCTTTTTCACGCTTGCGCCACTTTTATCGGCGCACATTTGTTCCATGAATCGGCCCCTGAATGTTTCGTTTCCATAGAATTATGACAAAATCTACATGCCTTCTGAGCTTTGGGAAGTTGCTGCCGGTCACAGATGACTTTGTTGGTCAACCATAAATTGAATCGTAATCTCATGAATTTATTACAGTAGTTTGGATCTGGGAATCTTTGGAGATATATAGGGATCTGATGAAGAGCTTTGATTATGAAATCTCTTTTTTTGAACATTGTACAGGAATTACACTCTCCCCAGGTAGTTTGCCAGTCATAGAGCAGGCTTTTGAGCTTGGCTCGAGTTGGATTGGCTATTAAAAGAAGTTCATCTATGTCTGCCTGGTGCTTTGTGGCGTTGGTTTCAAGTTCTGCTCCTGCATTAGGATAGGAATTTGTTATTTTATTTTATGGAGGGTCTGCCATCTCCATTGCGCCAGCTTGTTAAATTCCCGTTGAGATGTGGTGCTTCTGTGAGGAAGCATGCTCTTGTGTGTTTCCAGTGTTCTGGAATCAATCAGAGAGCTGACTGGGGTCAATTGCTTCGCAGTTGATGCGCATGAAGAAGGTTAGGAAACGGAATTTGTCGATAGATCCATCAGATCTTTGTCTAGAAGCAAAGCTGTCAAGTTTCCTTGTGGAGAGATAAGTGGGGAGCGATCTACATTTGGTGGCTCCACAGATGGCTTTATTTTTTTCTTTTTAGTTTTGACTTTGATGGATGCTTCAGAGTTGTTTTCACATTCAATGGTCTTTGGTTTTTTAATGCGGTCTGCTTGAGGGAAGGTTAAAGTATTGGTGAATTTCTTGGAAGAGTTTATAGATGATTTGGGAGGTGCAGCTTGAATTTTAGATGTTTTCTTCCTTGGATTAATGTTTGGTACCTTTGTTCTCCTACACCGTTTTTGTTTTTAAATACCTCAAATAAGGGTTCAGCTTCACCATTGCTGCCTTGAGGCAATCTAGTTGAGATGGTTTGATGAGGAAGTGGTGCAAGCACTTATGGATCTGGAGTGTCATAAATAGTGTGAGGTTCTACGGGAAGGTAGAGCAGTATTTTATTAATTCTCTGCTGTGGGATATTGTTAAGAGATGGTTCTCTCGTTCCCAATGCAGCGTCAGGGGGCGATCGTTCTTTGGACGGGGTCATGGATGGGGCAGTCCTGGCAAGGGTGAGGGAGTGTTCCAAAGTGGTACATTTGTGTCCCTGTATTTCAGTTGCGCTGATTTTATTGGTCGCTTTGGTGTCTAATGTCTGAAATAATTTAATTACCACAATAAGTCCATTGTTCAGAGATATAAGGGTGATTTTGATGATATAGGTGGGGGCTGGATTGAAGCCAAAAGAAGGTCTTGGAGTGGGTCTAGCATACGATGGAGCAGAAATCGAAGAGTAATTCAGAGTTGAATTTGTAGAGTTGGGAAATAGAATAGGAGGGGCAGAGAGACTATGTGGGGGTCCTAAGGAAGTTCTCCTAGTTGAGGTTCTGGGACAAGTATGCCTTTGTGCTGAGATGAAATGTGCATGTCAGAGGCCCTTTGAGTAGGGAAGAAGGATGATTGTTGCAACTTTGGTGCCTGTGAACTGATTGGGGTCTGAGATTCTCGGGCAGCTGGGGTCTGTAGTATTTGCAAGTACAGACGCGATTGGACTATATTGCCGGGAGGATGAATAATGGCTTCCATGTGTAGGATAACATGACTGGTTACAGGGCAGGAGTCACACGGTATTAGAGACTTTTGTGGTTCTGCTAGAGATGGCCCATCCGTTAATGGGCTTGGTTTCTTGCGGTCATCAGATGTTGAAGGATTCACATGGTCGCTACTAGTAGTTTTGCTGAAGTTAATTGAAAGCAGGTCTTGCAGTTTAAGAGACTGGTTTGGCTGGATCTCTGGCACTGGGAGTGGTGGAGGAGGTAAATGTTATTGCTGGGGTGAAAAGCAGTCTCAAGATCCCTTTCACCAGCAGTATCTAATATCTAATATCAGCAGAGAGAGATTTGGAACATGGTAGACTCTTCGTCCGAGACATCATTATGGGCAGTGGAATAGAATCTGTGATATTTTAGGCTATTGAGGTTTTGCAAAGTTCATCGCATGTTTGGGCATGGCCATCTTGAGATTGTACATAGTTGCAGGGGTCTGAGAGGACAGGGAAGCAATTAAGTACAAGCTTGTTGTAGAAGAAAGTATATTTGGCTTTGGGTACACAATATGTAAGTCTTATCTTCCTACCTGGAATGAGAAACGAGAGGTTTCCACATCTGAACAGCACTCGCCAAGCCCTCCTCGAAGCACGCATGGAGAAGCACACGTCGGCCCGTTTTTAAAGGCGTTTTTAAAAATGCAATTTTGTGTCCGATATTAGTGTCCAGGTAAGGATTAGTATAAATGTTCACTGGAACGAGCACCAAGAGGTTTCCACAGCTGAACAGCACTCGTCAAGCACTCCTCGAAGGTAACCTGTAAGATGTATAGAGGGTTAGCTAGTGCAGCTATGTACAGTACGCTCCCCCTGCTTGAATACCTAACAGTCAGGCATGCTCTTTCAAAATGTGGCTATTCATTATCCACCAGCATCAATGTGCAAGAGGGCTGGGATTTGCTAACTGCATTTTAGCGCATGTGGAGCCTAGAAAGTCTTGACCAGCTGAAATACAAACATTCATAAATTAAATCAATGGAAGATGTTACATTGAGCTCTGATGCGCATGTCTTATAATAATGTAACCATCCTTCTGTTAATCTAAAAAATATTTAATTAAATGCATTCAGAAACAAGTATTAGTCATCACTCACATCAGTGACAATTCAATTTCAAAATAGTATATATTTTGGGTTTCGGCAACTCTTACAATCTCTCTCATACCAACTCAATTATAACATATTGTTAAGTTTTGTCTTTGGATTAATACATATATTAATTTTGTTTGAGTCAAATATTATTTTTGTCCTTCACAGATATGACCCAATTTCTTCTATGCTCTACTCAGCATCTTTAATGTTTAGAATCCTGTGTAATGGTTCTGAACCAATCATATGATTATTGCTAATATCTTCAACAATATGTTTGGAATGGCCACTTCCTAAGAACTTGAGTGCCAATCAAAGCCTTGAGTACTATTATTAAACCAACATGTTATTTCCAATATCCCTTGTATTACCCTTTCTCGGTTAACACCTACATGGCAAATAGTTTTGGGGTAACTATTGTAAGGAAGGTATGGTATCAAAGCAAGACCGACACAAGTGATCACAGTTCAAGGGTGTTTATTAAACTGTAAAAATGGGTGAGATAAACGCCTAATCTAAATCTAAATCTAAGATGGGTGCAAGCTTCGACCATCAAATAATACTAATACAGTCCTAGTCAAATAAAAAAGGCCTATACTAAAACAAAACGATTGCCAATCCTTACAACTATGCTACAAAATAGTGTGGGATAATGTTCACAAGAAAGAAGTGTTAAAAAAAAGATAAGTCAGGTTGTTATGGTCGGGATCTCCCTTCCCCATGTTTTTAGCACGGGACAAGGCGGGACTGTTAGGCAGAATTATATGCAGTACAGTTTGGGAACACCACCAACATTTAAGACTAAAAGTGTCAGTACAAAATCACCTTTGGTACAAGCCTGTACTACACAATAAAGTGGTAGTGATGGCTGAGCAGCCAGAATTATCTCAAAAGTAAGTGAGCAGTATCAACAGTTACACAAAGGACAGCAATTAATATGATTGAAACAAACACTTACTCAAGGTTTCTGATTAAAAGAATATACATGTATTTCACTAATGTAAAGCAGTTAAAAAAAATCACACTCTTAATACACTACACCACACCCAATAGATTCTGGACAAGTACGGTTCAAAATGAAGTGTGAGCAAAATGGCACTCCAGCAATTTAAAAGGGAGGGAAAGACAAAGTTAGGCAGAAATTGAGTAACACCAACAAGTAAGTAAGCAGGGCGATCTAGAAAAAGGAACTACAGTGAGGAAATCAGATTCAAACAGAGCCTGGCCCAAAGCCAATGGGTCAGAGTCTTTTGCTCAAGTTCACAAAGTTCAGGGTAGTTCGCGGTTAAATCGTTGCCAAGAGTTCAAGACTAAGTTGGTCGGCAGAAAAGTCAGATTAAAAAAATGGAGAAGGACAAGCCCTCGGATTGGCAAAAAGTTTCACACACTTTCACTGCGGTTGACCGAAACGGACAACCGGATTTGAATAGTACCTTAAATGGAGAAGAAGGCTGGAGCTGAGGCGGACGTTCCTGCCGGTCCTGTAGGCTCACGGTTCCTGAAGTGACTGTCAGACTGACACGATGTAGGAAGACTGGAGGGTCTTGTACTGCCCAGGGAAGAAACCAGCAGCAGAGCAAAGCAACAAATAAAAGGTGCGCTCCGACGTTCCTGGCAGGTCCTGCAGGCTCACAGTTCCTGAAGCGACTATCAGACTGACACAAAGTAGGAAGACTGGAGGGTCCTGGACTGCCCAGGGAAGAAACCAGCAGCAGAGCGAAGCAACAAATAAAAGGTGCGCTCCTTAAAACGCAAGCAGGGTCCGTTCCTCCTGGCTCCCCGGTTCACTGTAGCTCTGTACAGCAAATTCGCCCAGAGAAGGGAGACCGGACGAGCAGTTTGGTAAACTGGTTGTTCCCACCAGCTCAAGGGGAGAGGATTCCTTGTAGATCTTCCCTGTCCTTTTTTATGAAGATTTGGACCTGCAGCAGGGCTTCACCGGGCAGTTCAGTCATTGTAGGGGTCCTCTTCTCTCAGCTCCTCTTCGGTTCTTTCATTCCAGTGGCGACTCTGCCTTTCCAGACCCATAGACCTACTTTTTATGCAGTTTTCCCCCATTCACACAGCCTTGCTGTCAATCACACAGCAGGGTGGCTGTCCCACAGCCAATCAGATCAGAGTACAACATGGGTCTGCAAGGAGACCCTCTGCCGGGAAACTCCTCCCTCACATCCTGTCCCCCCAGACATACAGGCGCCTAAGGAGGGCCTCTGTGCACACTCCTGGGCTTCTCCGGCACACGCTTACTGTTCCTTTTCTCTATATCAGGCCTTTATGTGCCCAAGTCTCTTCTCATGCAAAGTCTCTTGCTTCAGAGAGCCTCATATGCCAAAGACAACACAACAAACAGTTCCTTCTGGCAACCTTCACATCAGGTGTTTACTCTTTACCCCACGATCACCCTCAGACGGGCTCTGATCCTTCTTTCAGCTTTAGCCTCTCAAAGCACTTGTCAATTTAAACAGAGGTTTCCGAAGGGCGATCACGTCCACTGGGTCACTCTATTATTCTATGGCAAGTACGTGCTTCACAATATCACAGTTTGCACAGCGTTCCCCTCAGCTGGGCGCAAACACCAGTTTCATAAATCCCTCTGTTGGGTTCACACTTTCCACAGTGCACAATTTCAAAATCTCATCAGAAAGTGGGGATTCCCTTCCCCTGCTTCCCCTAGCTTTCTCTTGGCATCCCTCCGTCATCCCTCCGTCGGGTTCACATTTGCCACAGTTTACATTTCAACAAAAAGTCATTCTAGACCCCTTAGGGTCTTCCCTTTACCTAAGTCCTGGTCTTCTCGAAAGCCCCAGTCAGGTTTCGCACAGTTCCTTCATCACAATGTTCTAGGATGTGTTAGAGTTCACCCCAATTCGCAGACATCCCTCAATCAAAGACTGTCAACTGTACAAGGGGTTTGGTTTGATTCTCTTATGACCACCTTGACACCTCATGCTGGACTCCCCTAAGGCCTCTTGGGACTTGTTTTTCCTCCAGGTTTGGGAGAGGGGGCACCAGCCAGAGACCTTCGAATGAGCGCCCACGTAGCACAAAGTTCACAATCTTCAAAAGTATGTTTTTGGACTCACAGTCCCAGAATGCAATTGTGATAATTTTGCTCCAATGATTGTCTTTTTTATTGTGTACTTTGAAGTAGTGTTTAGATTACAGAGCTAGTATCAATCACCTTATTCAGAACCACATGACCTTCACCCCGCTCTGACCAGCCCAGCTGATACACGTGATGTCCGCCTTCCCGCCAAGAAGCCATCCAATCGCATGGAAGCGGCCCCTATGAAGATATACTAGATCAGCCGCTCCACCAATTTAAATGTAACTTTTGTACTATATATGATTTCGTCATTGATGACGCTGTAACCCTTTTTAATGCAATGACAGTGTATTGTTTGGCAGAGCGCTCTCGGAGTAAGCAGAGTTCTCTGCATGCCCTATTTTATCTAGATAAACTTTATCTCTTAACTTCACCCGCACTTGGTCTTGGTCTCACTCCCCCCTGGGGGGTGTCCACTATTGACTCTCATTGGGGAGTCTGGATTGTATTTTGGAGGACTGCTCACTTTCACTCCCCAAAACTGCATTCCATGGTTTGGGAGCTGTAAGAGCCACAAGGGGGAATACCTCCTGCCCCTCATGTACCTGGGTTCAGCTGTCTGGCCCCAGGGGAGGAGTTCTACTTTAGGCACCGCCAATGACCCCAGCTGCCCCTGGTCTTGCCTTCTGGAAGTACAGCTCACCCCTTCATACTGCAGTCTCCTCTCAAATAGCAGGGCCTCTGTTTGTGTGGTCCTCCTCCATGTCTTCCAGGGCTTCTGCAGCTCACTAGGGCTTTCTCCTTCTCTCCTGCACCTTCCAGAATCCCCGAATCGCTGAAAGTGTGCTTTCCTGCTCTGCCTTTTATGCTGCCTGGGAGAGACAAGTGGAGTCCGGTGCGAGTAATTAAAGAGGGAGGCTTAACTTAGCCTGGCCCCATTAGAAAGGAGAGAGTCTGTTTTCTGTGTCTGTGGTACCATGTTGGTAATCTTCCCAATCTCTCGCCTCCTCGTCTCAGTGACTTTTTAAAAGAGCAGTGGGGAAGAATTATGACGATTGTAGTTTTCAATAGTAAGTTTAGCATAATCTGGAAAAATACTGTCGAGAAACGGGGGTAGTCCAGTTGTCTGTGAAAAAGTGTCCATTTAGGGAAGCGGGGGTTGAGTTCCTAAATATAGTAGCTGTTAGGATGTGGAAAAGGTGTTGTAGGGAAGGGGGTACCGTGTCTCACCCTTCAGTGTCCAATAGCGATGGCCGTGTTCTGGTCACCTGGACAACAGATCCTTAGGGACTAACGGGTGAGACACCTTCAGGTTTCTTACACTATTCCCGGCCCCGATTGAGGCAGATGCAGTTGCTCAGGTAAAGACTGAAGATTATTTGGTTGCCGGGATTTTGTTGTTATTACAGCTGGGGGATCATTACGTCCTCCCTGAAGGATAGAGGGTCGGGTCGATAAAGGAGTGAATTGCCGGTTGTATTTTAATCACCTGGTGCTCAACAGTGGGTAAAGATCTGTGTGCCATGGATAAGCACCCATCAAACAGCTCTTTGCTTTGGAGGGTAACAATGATCATATTAAAGGAGAAAGAATGTGGATCCTGAAGTCTCTGAGTTTCTACTATATCTTCTCTGATGACTGAGAGTAAATGTCTGTCTTCATTGGAACCTTTTGTACTTTTGGCACCTTGGTCTTGGAAGGATAGCTTGGGGGCAACATGCTTGTCTTGGAAGCAAGGCCAACACTGGTTCAAGCCCCGGGTCCGCGCTTAGAAACCTGTGGGTATTAAAGGGGTAGTTTTGTCAGAAATGTTATCGGCCCAATGGATCGGGCATGTATTTCAGAGCATACATTGATCGTTCTTAAATACATTTCCAAAGCGATTTGTATGAGTTTTTATCGCTTTAACACATGCGAAAGCGATGACCCGGGTACCGCCATCTTGTGCTATTCTTATCAGTTGACTATCGCCCTAATTTCAAAGACCCTTGCCGCACTGAGTAGGTTTTGCTTCCACAAATGCTGACATCACTAGACGCTCACACCTCATTCCACAAAATCAATGCACGTTTCATGTGAAAGTCCTCTGTGCTCAATGAATTGACATGCCTGTATCTCTTTCCCAGATGGTACAGGGTGTGGCATATCATGCGTTTACATAGTGGATTCATGGAAGACTGGGATTTCGTGTCCGAAGAGTAATACCTGCATGTTTGGTTCGAGCCACTCGTGAAGAATTCCCCAGTGACAGCGGACAATACCGTTGATTCATGCAGACAGTACCTCCACCGCAGTAGTATAATTTGTAGTGTCATTGACAATCACCTTACCAAACTACATACAAAATAAAAAAAAAAATTCAAGATGAACAGTTGTGAGAATTTTTGTAAGTGCACTACACGTCCAAACATATGAGAGTATCGTAACATATTGATGTGCAATAACAGGTGTATTGTTGTATCGTGCACGCCTCATCCTCAAACACCCCCCCTTCAGACTCAATGACAGTTCGCATCTGTGACCGTGCGTTTGCAAGGGGGCTGGGTGGATGGGAAGGCTCAATGTGCCAAACAACATGCGCACATCAATGTCATCTTCAGCACTGCGACCATTGTCCACATGGCCACCGCAGACCCGGTGTCTCCCGCTCCCTTTTGAAGACCCCATTCCCTGCAATCAACATATGTATGTGTCCCATGAACATTGCTCCAGTATCAATGGCAGTTCGGAACCTGGGGCGCGCGCTTGGAGGGGGCTGCACTGGCGGGATTGAGAAGGACAAACATTGTGATCGGGGTGTAGTGGGTGCGAACAAACATGTCTGACATTCACATACACACCCACTTCAGTAAGCCTTTATAAAGACTTGCGCAGTTACCGAGAGAACATCTTTGAAATTGACAACGGATATCGGCATCTCTCCACTTCTTAACTTGCTCGCTCAATCGGCTTATCTGTTGTTCCAACTAATGGTCAGTCAACTTGTAGTGTCATTTTCTGTATTGTCAACTATCTCCACTAGGACACTTTCTATTGCTCTATACTCCAATGTATACCATATTCTCACTTTATTTTATTTAAAAAGTCTACACCATTATCAACTGGCCTACGCATTTTTGCCTCTGTAATCATGCTATAACATTACAGAGTGTTGTTTTTAAATGTGATTTCTAGTAGTGCATGTTTTAAATGTGCTTTATTTGCCTTTTACATAAGTCAATGTATTTTTATTATTAGAGGTATGTGATGTTTGGTTTACTCACTGTAATGCTTTTTTAATACTAATAATTTTTTATATTTCTTTAACAGATTATGAGGGTAATTGAACAATGCCTTCTTTTAATTTTTGGTTCCAGTAATACCAGCCATGCTAAAATTGATAGTACAGTCCTTCATGTTTTTTCAAAGAATTTAAATTTAATAAGACAATGGCTCTAGAAATTTGGATTTCCAGTGTTCAAAATTGAAAGCAGAGCCAAAGATGTTTTGTATGACGTGCGGGACAGTCGATCAGAAGATACGTATGAACAATCACAGTACACCAAAAAGCGTCACCCTAGAGTGCTTAGAAAACTACTGCCCAGTGCAGTTTTAACTGAATTTTAGCACACGCTGACCCAGGTGAGTGGTGGACGCTTACCAAACACACACTCCCATTGCGTCTTTTAAAAATGATGTCATCCTTTTTGGTAAATTACCACGTCTCTCTTTATGTCTGATATGATATGATATGGCATTTGTAACGTGCCTACACACAAGTGTTTCAAGGCGTGATGAGGCAAGGGAGTGGGAACTGAGGGAAAACAGACAACAATCCTACTAGGCCAGGTGTCATTCAGATCGGGCAAGTGCATGGGAAGGGGGAGGGGGAAAGTGCGGCAGGAGGGAGGGTGGTAGAGTGCAATACATGGGATAATAGAATAAATAACAGTAGGTAAAGTACGGTCAACAGGTGGCAAGTGCAAGGGTAAGTGCAGGCATTGGGTGTCAAGTGCTGGTAGGGGAACTGTAGGGGTACAGAAACAGTCCCCAAGTGCAACGGTTGCCAGGAGGCAGTGCAGGAAAGCAACTGGCGGGGGCACCTGGGCCCGAGATCAGAGGGTGGCCAGGTAACCGGAACAGTTTCGGTATCAACCAAGAAGTCATCATGGGAGAGGAGAGAAAGCAGAAACCAAAAGAAAGGTTTTGATGTGCTTCCAGAATTGGAGATGATTCTCCTCAAGTTTCAGGGAGGCAGGGAGGCTGTTTCAGAGGGAGGCCCCAGCCGAAGAAAGAGATCTTCCACCAACTCGTTGCTTAGAGAAGCGACTGTCCCTGAGGGAGTTGGAGGCGGTTGAGCAAAGAGCTCGAGAAGTAAGATATTAAGGAAGAGAGAGTTGAATGTATAGAGACCCCAGGCCCCAGAAGGTCTTTTGGACAATGCAGAGGGTTTAGAACTGAATCCTCGCAGCCACTGGGAGCCAGTGCAGAGATTTCAGTCCTGGAGAGATGCGATCCCTTGACTTGAGACCAAGGACAAGTCTCGCAGTCATGTTCTGGATGAGTTGCAGAGGGTGGAGGGTAGAAGCAGGCAGATTTAGAAGGAGGCTGTTGCAATAGTCAAGCCTAGAGAGAACCAGAGCTCTGGAGACAGTGATCTTCTGGGGGAAGGAAAAGAAAGGAAGAATACCTTTCAGAAGGTGCAGCTGGAAGTGGGACTGGGCCTTAGGGGAGTGAAGCAGCATGAGGATGACCCTGACGTTTTTTGCCTCACAGGTGGCAGCAGGTGGAGGGCCAAGAGAGGCAGGCCAAAGAGTGAGAATAAAAGAGGACACGGGTGTGCCAATGAGGAGAATCTCAGTCTTACTGGCATTAAGACAGAGTTTATTACAGCACACCACTCCTGAATGGCGGACAGCCAGTCAGAGATGAGGGAGGGAGGCGAGGTGGCTGAGGGCAGCCTGAAAATGAGCTGAGTGTCATCTGGATAGCACTGGAAGTTGTGGCATAGCACTGCAATGCGGTGGGCAAGAAGTGCCAGGTATAGGTTGAACAGCCAGATAGAGATGGAGGAAAGGAAGGACCCAAGTTGAACCTCAGCGGGTCGATCAGAGAGGAAAGAAGTCAGTCACACCAGGGCCTGATCGGTGATCCACAGGTTATTGTGGAGACAGTTGAGCAGAATGGTATGGTTAACTGTATGAAAGGCAGAAGAGAAATCAAGTAAAATGAGGACACAGAGGTGTTGGAATCAAGGTTGGAGAGCAGGTCTTCACAGATGCAGTTTCCGTGCTTCTGGCCGCTATGAAGCTGAATGGTGATCATGGAGACGACCAACAGATTCAGTGTGGAGATTGAGCTGGGAGATGGCCAACTTTTCCAAGAGTTTGCCCAGAAAGGGGGTGATGGAGATTGGGTGATAGTTAGCCAGGCAGGGTGGATCGGCAGAGGGTTTCTTAAGGAGAGGGTGCACAAGTGTGTGGGCAGGAGCCAGAGAGTCAATGTGGTCCTTGATGGTTTTGGAGAAACAGGGATGAACCTGTTTTGATGAGACTTTCATAGATCAGACTTGTCTAGGTCTAGAAACCTTATCTGGGGAGAAAAGGGGAAAGGCAGAGACGGAAGGAGGAGAGGAGGCTGAAGAGGGACAAGAGGAAGAACAGGGAGTAGAGGGAGGAAGGGGAGAGGATGATAGAGAGGACAGGATGTCCTGAGTTTTTGAGATGAAATGAGAAGCCAGTGCAATGCAAAGGGGCTGAGAGGGGACAGCAGAGGTAGAGACTGTGGCAGGATTAGCCAGTTCCTTGCAGATTTTTAGATGCTGCAGATATGCAGGCTTGGAAGTGGGTTCTCTTCTTGGTGAGGACTGAGAGCAGGTATTGCCTTTGGAGCAGGCGGCAGGCCAGTTTGCCAAAGCATGTGCATGAAGTGCGCCATTCCCTCTTAGCCACCCTGCACTTGCGTTTCAGGGTGATGAGGTCAGAGTCGTACCCGGAGATGCATTTAGCTTTGGGCTTCAGGCGGATCCTCACGACAGGGTCCAGAGCATCAAGAGTATTAGATATAGCAGAGTGGAGCATGGAAACGTCTGTGTCAGGGTGTGAGTCAGCCGAAAGGAGAGAGGGGGGAGAAAGAGGCGGCGAAAGCCTCAACTGACACACGCTTCATGGGTCGGATGACCGAGAAGGTGAGTGGCAGTGTTCAACTAGGCTTGGCCTGAGGGGTAGAGAGGGTGAGCTGGGAGCAAAAGAGAAAGTGATCACTTCAGGAGAGAGTAGTGGTGAGAGGGATAGAAAGGGGAAGATCTGAGGAGATCAGCACATTCAGAGTGTGCCCTGCTGAGTGAGTCGGGCCTGAGAGGAGAATAGAGAGTGAGAGAGAGTTGCATAGGTCGCGAAAGAGTCCAGAGGATGGACAGGAAGCATCCAGGTGGATGTTGAAGTCTCCAAGGAGGAGGAGTTGAGTAAGTCACGACTAGGAGGGAGGAGGAGAGGTCGGCCCACTCAGAGAGGAAGGAGGAAACTGCACAGATGGAAGTACAGACCGTTCCCATGCAGGAACCCACAGACACGTCAACATCCTAATAGTCAGGCCAAGTAACATGCATGCAAACTCCTTCTTTTTTGTTTTTGATGATACCAAAGTCCATTTTCTAACAGACAATGTTCTGATTATTTGCCCTTTGACGACCCCGTCCCTACAATTGAACATTGCTCCGGGCCCATCATGCTCACCCCATCCTCATCCATCCCCCCTTCAGTATCAAAGTCAAGGATCTGTTGATATTATGCTTGGAAAATGGTGTTCAGTGATGCATCATTGTTCTAACATACACTCTTGGCAAGAAACGAACATATCCATGAATGTGCACATGGACCATTGAGCAAGGAGCAGGAGCATAAGAAAAGGTGGTTGGTAACAGGCTCCCTTGCTCACACAGAACTTGAGAAGTTTGTTTTCAACAAAACGCTTTCAAGAGACATGAGGTGACTCACCAAATTCTGCAACACCAGAGATTTGGAGGTGTTCCACAATATGTGCCTAAAAGGTTACATTTTAGCATAGATGGTATGAAGGCCTGAACAAGACTGGCTGTACTTGCACCCAATGAGAATATTGGAAAGGAACAAGCAAAGTCTGCAGGAATTTTCAGGATGCCTCGTTACAACAAGGAGTTTACCAAAAGAAGCAAACAGTGGGTGGCAAAGCCACTCTGCCAATAGATGGATTTTGAATTTGTGAAAGATCTGACATTGAATGTGCTGGCCATGCAAACACATGGAATTGATCCAGATTTTGTTTCTAGGACCCAGAATGTGCCGTGTAACATTGCAAAAAAGGTTTGCCCTCCCAACTTGAACATGTGGAAAGGTTGACTTTCAGATTTAAATGATGTATGGCTCTCTCTACAATAATTAACAAAGGCAGTTTCAAGGTTTTTCCACAGTGTCTGCATGGTGTTTACATTGTACAAAAAATGAAATATATATGACTTGAGATGTAATTGATAGAGAAATGTGCTCTTTAATGAATTACTGTTTGTGCAGTAATGTCATCAGATAGGCATAAAACATTTGACTTTTCATTGATTTTTCTATATTTAACCATCAAAATAAATCATTTGTTTTTCAATAATAAATACTGGTGTAATTATTTCAAGTATTTCACTCGAATCATCTCTGTCTCAATGACAGCAAGACTGCTATCCTTTATATTAGTACTGCTGTTCGTTCTTTCCTCAATTCACTCTGGCCACCCGGCCTAGGATATCCTCCCTCCCCTTCCTCTGAAGCCCGAAACATTGGAGTCATCTTTGACTTCTCTCTTCTTTCCTTCATCACATCCTGGACCTTGCCAAAAAGGCAATTTTCCAACTCCGCTTCCTTACAGGTATCCTCCTTTTCCTCCCTTTTACCCAGAAGGTCAATGTTTCTAGAGCCTGGTACTCTCTAGGCTAAACAACCTCTTCCTTAATCTACCCGCTTCTTCTCTCGCCCCCTCCAGCTAATCTGAAATAGGGATGCAAGACTTATGCTTGGCATCAAGACCAGGGGCCGCATATCTTACCCTGGCTCTTCAACCTTTACTTCTCTATCCACGATTCAGGAATGGTGTGCAATCTCTGCCTTAATGCCAGAAAGACCAAGATCCTTTTTATTTGGGACCCCTGCTACCGCTTTCGCAGTTTCAATCTGACCACCCACCTTGGGCCCTCTACCTGTGCCTTCCATGGAGGCAAAAAACCTTGGTGTCATCTTCGACTCCACCCTCTCTTTCTTTCCTCACATTATGGATGTCTCTAAGAAGTCCCACTACCAGCTGCACCAACTCAGAGGTATGCTTTCTTTTCTCACTTTCCCCCAAAAGCTCACTGTCTCAAGATCCCTAGTTCGCTCTATGCTGGACTATTACAACAGCCTCTTTCTAAATATTCCTGCTCTACTCTTCACCCTCTGCAACTTTTACAGAACAGGCCGGCAAGACTTGTCAAGCCAAGGGATCATATCTCTCCAGGCCAGAAATCTCTCCACTGGATCCCGGTGTCGGCAAGGATCAAGTTCAAGACCCTCTGCATTACCCACAAGGCTTTATGGGGCTGGGTACCACACTACATCCAACTCCCTCATACAAAGCACTTTCCTTCTCGAGCCCTCCACTCATCCACCTCCAACTCTCTCAGGGTCAGACACTTCTCCAGGCTGAGAGTGGGGGGGAATATCTCTCTCCTTGGCTGGTGCCTCCCTCTGGAACAGCCTCCCTGCCTCTCTCAAACTTGAGCAGGAACACCTCGGGTTCTGGAAGCAACTGAAGACCTTCCTTTACGCTTCTGCTTTTTCTCTCTCTCTCCCCTGCAGATGTTTTCGTTCTGCTGCCCTAACTGGTTACCTGACCATCCTCTGAACCTTATGGAGACCAGGCTCCATCATGACCAGTAGCCCATGCACATCCTCTGGGTACACTCTGCAGTATGGACTTCATCTGCATCCTTACACTCCCATGCTTACTTTCACTTACTTAGAGCCTGCCACCCTGGTGGCACTTACTCAAGCTTGCTTATTGCACTCTCCCCCTGGCACTTCTCGTCTCCCTTCCCCTTCCATGATCTGAATGACACAAGGCCTAGTAAGATTGGTTGTTCTGTTCCCCTTTGTCTTCCTGTTCCTTGTCTTGTCGTGTCTAGAAACACCTGTGTACAGGTGTGCCATAAATTAATTATCATATCATATCATTGTGTTTTTCATCAGCCCCCCTCCTCACCCTTTTTTGGTCTTGGTGTAGGCGCTTCACAAATAACCAAGAAATAATCAATAAAGTAAATTAAGTCTGATCACGCTGGACAGTAGGAACGATTTATGTGCCACAGTGGTAGTCAACATTGAAAAAACAGGCAAAGGAATATGTATTGCCAATGTGCATTATGAAAATGCACCTGTGTCCTTTGCACATTTACATCTTACTGTGTAGGCCCACATGTGGAGGACAATTAGGCATGCCTGCATCAATGCAGAAATCGATATGATTGCGAGACTAGAGCTACAAAGAAGCTACTAAGCCTCTACTCCACTGTTCATGCCTCTAAACTTTTCTGTGATCCTGTACCTCTCTCTCCCTCAGTATTATCCCTTCAGTCCCCAGCCATTATGCCTGGCAAACTCTGATGGCTTGATGGTTGCTTCAAGGATCAAATCCAAGCCCCTTTAAATCATCCACAAGGCTGTGTGGGGTTTGGGTACACACTACCTGCAGCTGTCTCTCACAAATTACTTCACGATTCCTTCGATCCTCTTGCTCCAATTTTCTGCAGGGCAAACGCTTCTCCAGACAGAGATATGGGGGCAAATCACTATTGACATATTGGGAAATCTGTGACTGTGTGAACCGCGCCTCAGGTCATCTTTGAAAGAAAACATAAATGTAGTGAGAAAAGGCATATTGATACCATTAAATTGGAAGTCAATATTGTCATATGTTGTTTACTTGAAATATTTTGTTGTTTTTCAGTAAACTGATTGCCAGTAATATTGTTCATTTTTGTGGCATGTTTTACCAAAAACTAAACTGACTCGGGCACGTTGTGAATGCTAGATGAAGGGTCCCATTGTTATGTGTCCTTGAATACACCACACTAAGAATTTGAAGGACCAAATGTGTCGAAAATCCACAAAGAAATTATAAGAGTCACTATATTGAAAGCTTACACCGGAATGCCCTTTTTTGGTTGCATTAACAAGAAGCAACATGGCATCCTATAGGTTCTCGAAACGTGCGGATGTGAAAGTGTTTATTTTTTTTTTTATTACTTGTATTTAATCTAACAGAAAAAAAAAGATTTTTGCAAGAGTGAATTTCAATCTAGTCAATTTCAAAGTGTTTATTTCAATTTTAAAACACTAATTTCTCCTCTGTAATGGAGCGCCATGTGCACATATTACTCATTGGTCATGGAAGCTTTCTGTGAAGAACGCAAAGACTTATATTAATCGATAGATGATCGGAGTCAGCATTAGAAGATCACTGTTCACAGTTACACCAAAAACGAGAACGATGCAAAGTTTCCTAGCTATGAAATGTGTTAAATAAAGTTAAGTAAGTTTTAGTGGAATTAATGAACTATTTTTATCATTGTGTCAAAATGAAAACTATTTGTTAGGCCCCCAACTATTGCTTCACAATAAAATGTTTATCATTTTTGTAAAAAGAAACAAATGTTTTTTGTTTGTTGTGGATGTGTTTGTTTAAGTACCTGGTTCTGTGTTAAAGAAGACAGGGTACGATTGGCTACGCTCCCCACTAACGTCATTGAAATAGGTGGCGCTCAGCCTGAGCATCTAGGGATGTCAGCGTTAGTGGCAGGCAAACCTAATCAGATCCACGGGGGCCTTTGAACATAGGGCAATAGATCAATGGATAAGAATAGCACAAGATGGGGTTACCCGAGCTGTCGTTTTCGGATGTGTTAAAGGTGACAATAACGTTGGTAAGTTTATTTACGAATGATTGATGTATGCTTTGAAATATATACCAGATCCATTGGTCCAATAACATTTCTGAACAAACTACCTCTTTAAGCATTCTATAAATAACCAATCATGTATATAATATATTCACTGAAAAAACTTTGTCAAAGGGATGTTATGGTTAGGTTGCACTAATAAAAACCTATGAAAATCAATGAAAAAGCGTTGTTAAAGGGATGCTATGGTTAGAAGTAAAACCGAAAAACCTTATCAATACACCAGTATGGTAAGCTAAGCAGCCATAACTCGCACCACCACTGTGTTCTGCTAAGACTAACACCCAGGACATCAAAAATGACATGACAAATTAATTGTTTTGTGTTCAAAAAGGGGGGGGGGGCAATTTTTCATGAACGTTGGAAATGTCCCAAAGGCTCGTGCAAGCATGGATTAGTGCGAAGTTGTACATAGTCATGGGACACCTGGCTTGTATTCCTATGGGAGTACTTCCACGAGGCCACACACCAACTCGATCCACGTGACTGCTCTGAAAAAGGCGATACCTTTCTCAGGTAAGAGCAGGTTGACTTCCTCCATCCCATCATATTCATTTGCTCGTGTCACCACAAAGGATCTCCTTTGGGGCAGAGGATCCCAGCTGTTAACCCTTACCTTTTGAGGGTCACAGTATGTATGTACTTTGATGCCGCAATCTGTAGGGAGGAGCCGTTTTTCGGGGAGCAGTTTTGGAGTGCTTTCGAGGCTGCGGTCAAGGAGCATGAGAAACACTGCCACCTTTGTCAAAGGGATTAAGGCCTGCCCAACATCTTCCTCTCTCCACCTGCCCCTTTGTCCCTGTGGTTGGTGCCCCTTCCCTGCATTCACTCCCCTACCTTGCCTCTTCTTCCTGAAAAGAAATGGCAACAACAAATACAAAAAATTAAAAACACAAAATAAAAGGTTCATTTAGGAGCCACCTTTCACAGCCTGCATAGTCTGAAATTTGAAGACGTGGGACAGTTGAAATCATTTTAATTGTTTTCCATTCAAAAAGGGTGGCTCTTAAAAGAACAATTTTTTTGATTTTTGGTTTTACAAACTGTAGTAAGAAAACATTTCACTGACTGTAATTATTTCTGTTCACTTTAACAAAAACTGCTTCAAAGCATTTTGAATGTTTTCCACAAAAATCTGATTGCCACATCAGTCAGATGGACTCCATCTCACCCGAAAATGTTGTTCCTATCAAATTTAATGTTCTCATTATGAAACAATGTCATGTACCCAAACAAAAGCACACACTGCTTTATTGACGTTGTGCCTCGCTTTTTCCATTTACAGACCAAATGAACTGGAACGCATCCTCTTCTGTTTTTTGACAATGCATGAAAAATAATGTTCAAATTTAACTTTCCCAATGTCTACTTCATTGCAAACTGCAATGAAATTCCAGCCACGTTCCCCAAACTGTTCCCCCACAATGAATAATAATAATGTCTGAATGTTTCAATTCAACCATATTTGCCCAAAATGGGAGCAAGTCCACCCACTTCATTCCTCGCACTCCATATCAGAACACTTCCAATTCATGAAATCCAATATTTTTGGCTATTCCACAATGCTTAGCATATACCTTCAGCCAATGAACCCATGGCGTTTTCAATACTCTCACAACTGCTAACAAACGTCCTGCTACTCTTTCTTCCTGTACACCACACCCAAGAAACCTGATTGGCTGATCCTACGATGTCAAGCAACCTTAAAAGACCTGGATGTGGCACGTGCCTTTCCGCAGACTACCCCAGTGTCCGGGGACACTGTGGCCACTCAAAGGTGTGGGTGGGGAAATTATTTAATCTTTAGTTGTAGCTCTGAAAAGAACCATTT